>NC_056667.1:135844843-136536926 GCF_018350195.1 Panthera tigris | reverse complement strand
ACAAACCATGAGATGGAGAGGCTTTATTTTTAAAGTTATTTTTGTTAAATAGATATTGCACAGAAATAATATTCAAATAAGATTTTTGTTGCCTACAGCTACTCTAGTTTTAAAGTGGGACTGTTTCTTATAAGAATAAAGAACTCTTCCAAATCAATAAGAAAAGGGCAAACATTCCAGTAGAAAAGCAATTAAAATTGGGATAAGAATGTCACAAGACAGTTATTCAGATGGCCAGTAAACATGAAAAGGGCTCAAACAAATTAGGAATTAGGGAAATATAAAATGAAACCATAACCGGATCTCAGTACACACCAATCGTAAGGACTGAAATAAAAATTACTGACAATTCCTAGTGTTATCAAGAATTTTGGGAGACTGAGACACTTATACATGGTTTTGGGAGTGCATATTGGTGATACCATACTGGACAACTTTTAGGTATTTCTGACTTAACCTGAACATTTACATAATTTAGAATTCCTAGTTATATACCCAACAGATACATATGCATACATGCACTATAAGATATAGACTTACACAATAATGTTTATAGCAGCACTATTTGCAGTAGTTAAAACTTGGAAACTATCCAAATGTTCATCAACAGAATGGATAAATAATTTTTGGTATATTTATGAAATTGAATACTATACAGCAATGAATACAAATTACTGCTACAAGCAACATCATGAATTAATCTTACAGTTATAATCACGATAATATTATAAGCCATACACAAAACTGCATAAAAATGTGAATCTATTGTATAAATTCAAAACCCAACAAAAGTAACCTATGGTGATAGGAATTAGAATCTCTGGGAAGGGGACTGGAAAATAGGTGGGAGCATAATGAATACTTAGGGGAATGCGATAATATTCTATTTTTTCTTTTGAGTAGGAGTTGTATGGGTATGTTCAAGTTTAGGAAGTTAGAGTATGGTGTGCCTGGGTGGCTCAGTCGGTTAAGGCTCCAGCTTCAGCTCAGGTCATGATCTCACAGCTCATGGGTTTGAGCCCCACATTGGGCTCTGTGCTGACAGCTCAGAGCCTGGATCCTGCTTCACATTCTGTGTCTCCCTCTCTCTCTGTCCCTCCCCACTCACAGTCTGCCTCTCTCTCTGTCTCTCTCTCTCTGTCTCTCTCAGAAGTAAATAAACATTAAAAAATAAATTTAGAAAATTAGTAGAGTTGTATATTTTTGTATATAATTTTATGCTTTTGTACTTATGTTCTTTTCTATATTATATTTCAATTTAAAAGGTATTTAAAAATAATAAATTATATGGAGTTACCTCATGGTTGGTGATGTAATTCACTAAGTTTTAGGAAATCAGTCTATTTTGGGCTTTTTGTTTGTTTATGCATGGGGGAATGAGCCTGACAGCATGGAGGATTGGGGATGTTAGCATTAACTTGGTAAAAGTGAAGGAAATGATAGCTATTATTAGACACCTTATTTTTCAGATTTCAGCATTACCTTTTACTTGGTAATTAATTTGAGGCTTTGCATAAAAAGCTTAGAGTTAGCTTCTGTATTTTGGATGATCAGATAAGATAAACTGTTTTATGATCCTGATTTCTACTTGTTGGCTCCTAAACTGAGCTCTCCTTTGAGGTAGACACCTAACTGGGATCTCTGACCTATGGGCTCAGGCTCTCCTCACCTCTGTCATTGTTTGGATCTAACGTTCTTATGTAAAGGAGGCTAGAAGGAAGTTAGTTATTAGTTTCTGCCACTTGGAATATGTGATTAATAGTGATGATTACTAACATTTATTTAGCTCTTATCATATGTCAGGCCTTAGGATTATCCTGTTTCTCTTGACTTTGTTGTTTCACGTTCTGTGTTCTTCCTCTGTTTCAAATCACTAGCAATTGTGTTGAGTCTGTCTCTAAGTCCCTTATCTTAGTCCCTGATCTCAGCCTCTTAGTCCCTTATCTCATCACTGGTGCTACCACCTTGGGACAAGGCATCTTTGTCTTTTACCAGACCTATTGCACTAACTTTGTTGCTGGATTCTCTGTTTATTACCAACCCAGTGTAGGGAGTTCAGGTTCTGGACATTCACAGAGCCTTCAGCTCCGCCTGTGGACTGCATGGTTTCAACTCTGACTCCCCACTAAGGCTTTGGGTGCCCTCTATTTCTGGCATTTTCAGATTCCCTTTAATTAGCTTAGCTGGTGTGTGTGTGTGTGTGTGTGTGTGTGTGTGTGTGCGCGCGCGCGCATGCATGTGTGTTTAAATCACATTTTGTTCCTCATTTTAAAATTTAAAACAGGAAGAGGAATTCCTACATCCTCTTAATGTGACATCTCGACTGGAAGTTTCTAAATGTATTATGCTGACAAGGGCATGAGTCTAAATAACAACTCAATTATAACAATTACTGATAACATTCTAGTTCACACTGCATTTTCTCCTATATTCTCATTTCTCTCATATATTCTCATTTAATATTCATTATAATCTGTCTTTTAGGAAGATATGATTGGTTTTTTACCTTTGGATAAAAAATATTTAAAAAAAACTTTTAAAAAATGAATCTGAAGAGTTTAATTTATTGAGGAATAAATTATTTTTTTAAATAGTGGTTTTATTTATGTTAATATATTCCTTATAAGAAAACCACAGCAGTGTAGGGAGTAAAGAAAGTCACCCTAAGTCTTAGCTCTTAGAACTAAATATTATCAATTTTAGGTGGATGTTGGTTTAGGCTTTACTCATAGACTCATAGATCTTCACTCACAGATTTCATACACGGATAAAAAGAGAATATAATAGACAGTCCAAACTCTGAGATTTTGACATTTTACTCTGCATGTTATTTTAATAAAATAGTATTAAAATTAATTTTACATGAAAAGAATTAGCTATGAAAAGGTAAGAATTAATGAACTTAGTACTACATACCTAAATTTTCCTCTATGTTAAAAATAATGTGAATATAGAAATTAGTTTTTAAGTCAACATAATTTACCTTAAATATAGTGTAGTTTAACTCTCACTATTGATAAAATGAGACAGTTTCAAATATTTCTGTTTCCACCTCATTATTTTTTCTTATTTTAACTTGAGATTTATAATATTAATATAGTAAAGCATTATTCCTATATTAACAGCCCCACTGTTGTAATACCTTTTCCATTTTAAGTTTTATTCTAATTTAACTCAAATTTATTTGGTTTCATTCAAAAGAGCATTTTATTTATTCAGTGATCAATAAAGTAAGATAAAGGTCTTTTGCATATGTGACAATGTTACTGCTTTATATTTAAGGAAGAGTTTAACTGGGTTGCTAATGAATGTAGGCAGACTAACTTTTGCTGCAGTAACGCAGTGTTTTCTGCTTTAACAACACAGATTGATTCTGTCATTTTTCTGGAGGTCAGGAGTCCAAAAGTGGTTTCATTAAGCTAAAACCCTAGAATCAGCAGGACTGTGTTTCTTCTGAAGACTGTAGAGAAGAATCCGTTTCTTCGCCTTTACCAGATTCTAGAGGCTGGTACATTCCTTGTATCATGGTGCCCTTATAAAGCTAGCAATAGCTAGTCAAGGCTTTCTCATGCTGCATCATTCTAACACACCCTATCCTGCCTTTCTCTTTCACTTGCAAGGACCTTTGTGATCATATTGGTCCCACCTGGAAAATCCAGATTACTCTCCCCATCTCAAGGTCAGCTGATTATCAACTTTGATTCCATCTGCAACCTTAATTCTCCTTTCCTATGTAACCTAATTTATTCATGGTTTCTGAGGATTAGAATGTACACATTTTTGGTGGGGAGGGTACATCCCCATTCTGCCTAGGACATAATTTACTTATTTATTTTTGTTAGATTGTCAATTACCATTTAGAGAGATTGAAATAATAAGAAAAATATATTTTGCCATTACTCACTCAATTTCTATTTCCATTCCTCTTCATTCCTTTGTTAGATGTAGATTTGCCTCTGGTATTATTTTCTTTCTGCCTGGTTGATTTCCTTTACTTTTTCTAGTGCAGATATTCTGGTGATGAATTCTTCCAGCTTCTGCATTTCTGAGAATGCCTTTATTTCACTTTTGATTTTGAAGGGTATCTTTTTCTGCATAAGTAATTCTAGGTTGACATTTATTTCTGTACTTTAAAGGCAATTCTCCACTGTCCTCTGGATTGGATTATTTCTGGTGAGAAGTCACCTGTCATTCTAATCTTTGTTCCTCTGTGTATATACATGTTCTTTTTTGTCTGACTGTTAGTAAGGTTATTTTTTATCTTTGGTTTTGTGCTGTGCCTTGGTATAGTTTTCTTTTTATTTATTTATTTATTTATTTTTTTGCTTAAGTTTTGTTGAGCTTTTGAATCTGTGGGTTTATTATTTTCACCAAATTTGGGAACTGTTTGAAAACTAAAATAAATAAATAAAATAAATAAATAAGTGTCATGTCTCTCTTCTTTCCTTAAGGATGTCTTTTCGCAGTGTAGATTGGGTCACTTGATGCTGTCCTACAGAACCTGTCCTCCTTTCATTTTGTTCAGTCCTTTTTCATCCTGTTTTGTATACTGTGTGTGTGTGTGTGTGTGTTCTTTGTTGAATAGTATTGTCTGACTGAATCACATGCTGTCTCTTGTTGACCACTTGCAAAAAGGTAGTTTTTTTAACTATGTTTTCTGTAACTTCCTTGTAAGCTTTTTCAAAAATTTAAAAAGTTTTTTATTACCATTTACTACCATTTTGAAAGCAATAATACTTGTGCAATATTAAAAGCTAACTATATTTTTTTCCTGTAAATACAGATCACCTTTTCAGTTTTCCAGAATTCATCTAGTTTTAATTAAGTTGTTGCTCCTTGTATGTTTTGTTTTATTTAAAATTTTTTTTTTTATATTTTATTTTTATTTTTGAGAGCAAGAGAGACAAAGCATGAGTGGGGGTGGGAGGCGGAGAGAGAGGGAGACACAGAATCTGAAGCAGGCTCCAGACTCTGAGCTGTCAGCACAGAGGCCTGGCGCAGGGCTCGAACTCATGAACTGCAGGATCATGGCCTGAGCCAAAGTTGGATGCTCAACTGACCTAGCCACACAGGCACCCCTGCTCCTGGTATATTTTAGTCTTATTTTTTTTTTCATCATGGTAAGTCTACTCTTTGATCTCCATCACATATTTCACCTACCCTTCCATCCAGCCTCTCTTCTGGTAACCCTCAGTTTGTTCTCTGTAGTTAAGTGTCATTTTCTTGGTTTGTCATTCTCTCCCTCGTTCTTTTCTTTTTCCTTTGCTTGTTTGTTTTGTTTTAAAGTTCCACAGATGAGTGAAACTATATGGCATTTGTCTTTCTCTGACTGACTTATTTTGCATAGCATTACACTCTCTAGTTCCATCCATGTTGTTGCAAATGGCAAGATTTCATTCTTTTTTATGACTAATATTCCTTTATATGCATATATATGTATATATACATATGCATATATATGTGTATATATACACATACATATGTATGTATATATGTATATATACACATATATGTATATATGTACATGCATATACATACATATACATATACTTATATACATATACATATGTATATGTATACATATATATACATACATATACATATATATATATATATGCATGCCACGTCTTCTTCATTCATCAGTTGATAGACACTTGGACTACTTCTGTAGTTTGACTATTGTAAATAATGCTTCTATAAACATAGCAGTGCATATATGACTTTGAATTAGTGTTTTTGTATTTTGGGGGTAAATACACAATTGTGAAATTACTGGATACCAGGGTAGTTCTATTTTTAACTTTTTTGAGGAACCTCCATACTGTTTTCCAGAGTGGCTGCACCAGTTTGCATTCCTACCAACTGTGCAAGAGTGTTCCTTTTTCTCTACATCCTTGCCAACACTTGTTTCTTGTGTTGATTTTGTATCCTGCAAAATCATTTGCTCAATTCATTTATCAGTTCTAATAGTTTTATGGTGAGCCTTTCAGGTTTTCTTTATATAGTATCATGTCATCTCAAATACTGAGAGTTTTACCTCCTTACCAATGTGGCTGCCTTTTTTCTTTTTGTTGTCTCTTTGATGTGGCTAGGACTTCCAGCACTGTGTTGAATAAAAGAGGTGAGAGAGTGGACATCCTTGTCTTGTTCTTGACCTAGGGGAAAAGCTCTCAGTTTTTCACTATTGAGTATGATGTTAGCTGTGGGTTTTCATATAAGTCTTTTATTATGTTGTATGTTCTCTCTAGACCTGGTTTTCAGAGATTCTTTTTATCACGAATGGGAACTTTGTCAAATCCATTTTCTGAATCTGCTGAAATGATCATATGGTTTTACTTTTTTCTCCTATTGATGTAATGTATCACATTGATTGTTTTGCAAATATTGTACCATCCTTGAATTCCGGGAATAAATCCCATTTGGTTGTAGTGTGTGATTTTTTTTAATGTATTGTTGGATTCAATTTGCTAATACTTTATTAAGGAATTTAGCATCCATATTCATGAGAGATATTGGCCCATAGTTCCTCCCCCCCCCCCTTTTTTTTTTTGGTGTTTTATCTGGCTTTGGTATCAGAGTGATATTGGCCTTGTAGAATGAATTTGGAAGTTTTCCTTCCTCTTCTATTTTTTTAGAATAGTTTGAAAAGAATAGGAATTAACTCTTTTTTAAAGGTTTGGTAGAATTTGCTGGTGAAGCCATCTGGTCCTGGACTTTTGAATTACTGATTAAATTTCATTGCTGGTAATTGGTCTGTTCAGATTTTCTGTTTCTCCTGATTTAATTTTGGTAGGTTATATGTTTCTAGAAATTTATCAATTTCTTCTAAGTTGTCCAATTTGTTGGCATAGAGGTTTTCATAATATTCTATTATCATCGTTTGTATTTATGTGGTGTTCATTGGTATTTCTCCTCTTTCATTAGAGATTTTCTTTATTTAAATCCTGCCTCTCTGTCTCTTTTGTATGATGTATGTATGTATGTATGTATGTATGTATTTTTGATGAGTTTTGGCAGGAGGTTTATCAATTCTGTTGATTTTTTCAAAGAACTGGCTTCTGGTTTCATTGATCTTGTTCTATCTTTTCTTTTTTAGGTTTCTTATCGTTTATTCCTGCTTTAATATTTATTATTTCCTAAAGATATGTATATATATATATATATATATATATATATATATATATATATATATATATAAATGTTTACGTATTTATTTTGAGAGAGAGAGAGTGGGGGAGAGATAATTCCCAAGCAGGTTCTGCACTGTCAGTGCAGAGCCTGACATGTGGCTCTATCTCCCCAATTGTGTGAGATCATGACTTGAGCCAAAATCAAGCATCAGACACTTAACCTACTGACCCACCCAGGTTCCCCAATATATGTTCATTTATTTTTAAGTTCACTAATCTTCTGTAAAAATCTAACTGGCTCTCAATCCTATCTAGTGTATTTTTTATCTCAGAAATCATAGATTTTTACATCTCAGAAATCATAGGCAGCTGGTGGATTTTGACATGTATGCCTTTGTGTGTAATTTGTGCATTTTCATGTGTCTGAATTCCTGTTTTCACCAGGTTTCCCATGGATGAGATTGCATATAAGCAACCATAAAGTTTGTATTAATGATCAAATTGTTTCCTAATATATCAGTTGTGCCACAACAAATTATTTTTAAAACAAGCATGGTAGAAGAACTGACTATATATGGAATTCCTTTGTGGGTAACTTTGGAAACACATATAAGTCATTCTACATGTGGAAAATAAAAGATTCCACCCCCCCTCCTCCAAACGAATGTCTATATTAACAGTTCTTTCTCTTTAAGATTCCAGAACTTTATGAAAATAGTTTTCATTTCTAAAAGTTTGAAGTTCTCACTTCTAAAAGGTTTTTTTTATCTTCCATGTCTATATTTAATATGCTCAATCTGACCTCCAACTTCTTGAATTTATCAAATACAGTTACAATGATCAATTTAATGTCTGTGTACTAATTCTGTCATGTGTATCATATCATTTTTTTTGATTGGTTAGGTTTTCCCATGTTATGGATTATATATAACTGGTTCTTTGACTGTCTAATAATTTTGTTAGATTTCAGACATCCTCAGTTTCACATTGTTGGATTTTATTTTTGTACTCTTACAGATATTTCTGACCTTTGTTCTGGAACACTGTTAAGTTACTTGGAATCAGTTTGAATCTTCAGGTATTGCTTTTAAGCTTTGCTAAGTGGTAGCAGAGTACTGTGTAGGGATAATTTTGTCTTTCAATTAAGGGATAAGTCTTCTTAGTATTTTACCAACGTCCAGTGAGCAATGAGGTTCTCTATTCAGGCTGGTGAGCAGCTGAAGTCTTGACCGGGAGTGTAGAATCAGCTTCCAGATTCATTTAAATGGTTGTTGGCAGGAGGCTTCAGTTTCTTTCTGGCTGTTGGCTGAGGACCTCAGTTTCTCACTGCATGGATAACTCCACAGGACTGGTAGAGTGGTCTCACTTCATCGCAAATAGCTTTCTGTAAATGATAATATGAGACAAAGTAATATGGAAGTCCTGAAGCCTCTCTGATCTACACATGGAAGTCATGCTTCATCATTTCTGCCAGAGTCTATTAATTAAAAGTAAGTCATTATATATAGCTCATATTGAAGGGATAGGGAATTAGGTTCTACCAAAGGAAGAAGAATAAAATAATTTGTGTATATAATTTAGAACCACCACAGCTTTCTGACCTTCAATTATTTACATTCTATGGACTTATCTGCCATAAGACACCCCCCCCCCACCGTTTTCATCTCCGAAGTCTAGGATGGTGGTGTATAAATTAGATCCAAGAGATAAGTTCCCCTTGGATTTAATAGCTTAAGTAATTTCTCAAGGCTAGCTTCTTTCAATCTGAAGATTTGTAAAATAACAAGACCAATAATGTGCCCCCAGTACACACAACAGTCAATGAGACAGGCATAGGATAACTGCTCACGGAGATGGGAACTAAGTTCCATCAAAGGAAGGGACATCTAAGAATTTATGCACATATTTTAAAACTACCAAAGCCCTGAAAATAAAATTTTTGATATTTCTGATCATTCTTTGTTCACTGTTTCACTTTCCTTTGAGTCTATAAAGATAAAAGTGATAAGCCCTTTGGAAACCCCTACATCTAATGAAACACTGTGTTCATAAGGGGGGGGGTTACTTTTAGATTATTCCTTAGACTCAATAGTTTACCTCCCCAGCCTCCTTTCTTATTCCTTTTTTTTTTCCCTCTCAAAACTGGATGCAATGAGAATAGCAGGATTTTGTCAATTCCCTTCCTTTTTCTGCCACTGTTAACAGTGAATAGGGGTTGAACAAAGTTGACTCTGCTCAAATATACTAGCATCTCTGTTTTTCTCTTTTGGCCACCCCAGTTCAAAGAATATGTTTTGAGGTTGTGCTTCTTTTTAAAAAAAGTTTTGTCAGTGAATTTTGTCTGCATCTAGCTTGATTTTTCTGATTTGGTATATATTGGAGGCAGGAGACTCTGTGATCTGATTTAACCTGTCTTTGCTAAGGAAGGATCTCATGGATCTTAACTGAAAGCACATGGACCTAAATCAGAACCTGTACTTTGTTTTGTGACCTCATTTTGCTGCTCTCTCTTTTCTACTGACAGCGTATTCCCTGAAAGCTACAATTCTTTTATTCACGAATGTTTTGATAAAATGGAAAAAAAAAGTATGATTCCAAAAGCTGTAAAGTTCAGTGGGAAAAGGGTATTTTAACTTTATTTGGAACCTTTACTTATTTATATATCTATTTCAGTATATAGCATTCTAAATGTTTTACCCAATTTGATGTTTATTTTAGTAAATGTTGAATGACAGTGATTTGCAGTTGCTACATATATCATTCCCTTCAAAATATTTCTAATTTTATGCTTGCTTAGGAATCATCAGATATGTTTAAGCAGAAGTCAAAGGCACACCGGAATTTTTCTCATATTTTTATCACTCAAAGTCATTAATGAGAATGCTGCCTTTAGATTCTGTTTTTAGGGGCGCCTGGGTGCCTCAGTCGGTTAAGCGGCCGACTTTGGCTCGGGTCATGATCTCGCGGTCCATGAGTTCGAGCCCCACGTCGGGCTCTGTGCTGACAGCTCAGAGCCTGGAGCCTGTTTCAGATTCTGTGTCTCCCTTTCTCTCTAACCCTCCCCCGTTCATGCTCTGTCTCTCTCTGTCTCAAAAATAAATAAACGTTAAAAAAATAAAAAAATAAAAATAAAAAAATAAAAAAGATTCTGTTTTTAAAGTATATAGATGGCATTCAAGCCCTTTTTTTCTGAATTGCAACATATTCTAATGTGTTTCTAATGACTAGATGATATTTATTCTTTTTAAAATTTTTTATGTTTATTTATTTTTGAGAGAGAAAAAGAGAGAGAGTGGGAGAGGTCCAGATAGAGAGAGAGACACAGAATCTGATGCAGGCCGCAGGCCCTGAGCTGACAGCACAGAGCCCGATGTGGGGCTTGAACCCACAAACCGCGAGATCATGACCTGAGCCAAAGTCAGACACTTAATCAACTGAGCCACCCAGGCACCCCAATATTTATTTATTCTTATATCCATGATATAGAGTAGATGAAAATTAGGACCATAATTTGGATTACAAATTATATCCAGCAATATTGAGTCTATGTTGAGTTTATATTTTCTTTATAATTTTCATAGTTGTCTTTAAGATTCAGTCTCTTACATGACCATCACAAAACAGAATTTTCCTCTTTTATAGAAAGACTCCCCAAGGCTTATAAAGGTTTTAGTGCACTCAGTGCCAAACAACCTGTTCAGTAGTGTTAGGTCTGGAACTGAGGCGTGACTTCTAAACCAGCTCTGCATCCCCCAATTCACCACATACTTGATTCATGCACATCACCGCATATAAATATTTTTTCACAGTTAGCCATATTAATATTTATATTTTTTCTAAGAGTCCAGGATGAACATATTTTTTTTTCTTAATTATGCTGAACATTTATTCTGAGAACCGGTGACATCAGTGGAGAACAAGATTTGTATCTCTAGCTAGTTACAGACTTTAAAAACCTTTTTAAAAAATTTTTTTTAATGTTTATTTATTTTTGAGACAGAGGGGGACAGAGCACAAGTGGGGGAGGGGCAGAGAGAGAGGGAGACACAGAATCCGAAACAGGCTCCAGGCTCTGAGCTGTCAGCACAGAGCCCGATGCAGGGCTGGAACCCATGAACCGTGAGATCATGACCTGAGCCAAAGTTGGACGCTTAACTGACTGAGCCACCCAGGCGCCCCTAAAAACCTTTTTGATGAGGACTTGATATCTCCCTGACTGATACCAGATAGTATTAGGATAGAAGACTGCAGAGGAAATATTTTTCATCCAGTGACATGTGAGTGTCTTGACAGAATAATAACTATTACCTGATTTCAGTCAGTTGCTCCCAAACAATGGAAGAGCTTATATTTTTAGATATCACTTTTACTTACATTGTTGTCTGAAATGCAGAGAGGATAAGGCATGGAAACTGAACATGAATACTAGATTTAAACATACAACTGCCCCACCACCCCAGTTGTACAACATTTTTTTTTTTTTTTTTTTTTTTTTTTGCATCAAGCTACCACCTGGTAATAGCATGGAATTATCCTTATAATGTTAGGTGGAAAGATGATATTTTATATAAATTTGGCTTGAAAACAAAAGCACTTGAAGGATTTCTTTTAAACCAGTGTGAAGTTGTGGCTTTAGAAGAGAGGTCAGATAGATGAAATGTTCTTTTAAATAGAAGATAATATATAACGGGAGTATTTGATACCTCTACTTTGTTTCAAGATGGGATAACAAAGATTGGAATTATAATGGGTTTTAGATATTGAACATTAGACAACACTGCAATTCCCAAGAGGAGAGACATAAGACAGCAGCAGGTTATTACTGGGGATAGTGGGAGGGTGGGTTTAAACAGAAACCTGCAGTCTCAAGGATTTGATGAGACAGAAGCAATCTTTGCAGAAGCAGAAGTTCCTTGACAATTCAAATAAAGATATCTAGCTCAGGGTTTAAAACCATTCTATCAAGAAAACTCTCAGCCTTAATGCAAAACAAAATAAGGCTGTTTTTGTTAGCAGATCATAAAATTATCTAAACTTCTTTTAAAAATTTTTTAATGTCTATTTATTTTTGAGAGAGACAGAGCATGAGTGGGGGAGGAGCAGAAAGAGAGGGAGAAATGGAATCCAAAGCAGGGTCCAGGCTCTCAGCTGTCAGCACAGAGCCCCATGCAGGGCTCGAACCCACAAACCGTGAGATCATGACCTGAGCCAAAGTCAGACACTCAGCCAGCTGAGCCACCCAGGCACCATTAGAGTGAATTGTCTTTCTATAGACAAGGAATAATAAACAAGTGAAAATTGAAATTTAAAAATCAATACAATTTGCACTAATGTAAAGTATAAAAATTTAGGAATTAATTTTTAAAATATTTGGAAGACCTGTACACTAAACCCTACAATATTTTTTTTCTTTTTAGTAATTCACAAATTGATTTAAATGTAGATGGGAATACAAAGGAATTAGCATAGCCTACAAAGAATGGTCTCTTCAACTAATGTGCCAGGATAATTGTTACCTATATTCAAAAACAAATAAATAAATAAAAAGGAAAAAAAAAAGAACTTCTATCAATACCTCATAACATAAGCAAACACTAACTCAAAATGGATCACAGACTTCAATATAAAACCTAAAACTATATAAATTCTAGTAAGAGAAAATAGGAGAAAAAAACTTCTGTGAACTTGATGTAGGCAAAGATTATTAGCAATGACACCAAAAGCAAAATCCTTAACAAAACAAAGTGATAAATTGTGTCTTATCAAAAGATTTTGCTAATACAATAAAGAGGCAAGTAACAGACTGTAAGAAAATAATTAAAAACCCACTTATTTTAAAATTACTTGTATTTATAATATACATATAATTTTTAACTCAATGAGAAAACAAGCAGCTCAAAAAAATGGGGGAAATCGAAGAGAAACTTCACTAAAGAAGATATCCGGATGGCAAGCAAACACGTGGAAAATTGTCAAATATTATTTGTCACTAGGGAAATAAAAATTAAAACGCAATGAAATACCACGACACACTTTTACAGTGGCTAAAATTGAAAAGACTCACCATACCAAATTTTGGCAAAAGGTAGAGGAATTCGACCTTTCATACACTTCTGATGGGAGTGTAAAATGTGACAATCGTAGCACGATAGTTTGGTAGTTTCGGAAGTGATTTGAATGTTAAATATACACCTATAATATGATACACATATTATACCCCTGGAAATTTTCCCAAGAGAAAAGAAGTATACATACATATAAAGATTTGCACATAAGTCTTCACAGAATTTTAAATCTGGCAAAAATCTACATGCCTGTCAACAAATGATAACTATGGTATAGTATAAAATGGAATACTACTCAACAATGGAAAGGAATAGGCTATTGGTGCATAGTAACACAACACTGATGAAAAACAAAATAAATGTCTTGAGGGAAAGATGCAAAACCAAAATTTATGTATATAAAATGCTAGGAAATACAAGTTAGTATATTATGACAGAAGTCATATGAGTAGTTACAAGGAGAGTGAGGAGGGAAAGAGGCAAGAGGGGACAGGAGTGAAGGATTAGGAGCATTGTTGTGCACATTTCACAAGAGTATGCATACATAAAAACATGAAATTACACTCTTTATGTCTAGGTTTGTTTTATACCAACTATATTTAATTAAAACTGAAAAATATTTCATTAAATCCTTGGGGCGCCTGGCTGTGTCAGTTAGTTAAGTGTCTGACTTCGGCTCAGGTTATGATCTTGTGGTTCATGAGTTTAAGCCCTGCGTCGGGCTTTGTGCTGACAGCTCAGAGCCTGGAGTCTGCGTCGGATTCTGTGTCTTCCTCTCTCTCTCTCTGTCCTTCCCCTGCTCGCTCTCTCTCTCTCTCTCTCTCTCTCAAAAATAAATAAAAAATTTAATTAAATCCAAATGGAGGGAGAAATAAAAAAAAACAACAACACATGGGTCATATAGAAAACAAGTAGTGAGATGGTAGATAAAACTCTGTTATGCACCACAGTAAAAATAAATAGACTGAGTAGATTTTAATGTTGAATAGAGAACCAAACATAACTATATATTGCTTATAAGAGTCACATGTTAATTAAGGATACAAAATTTGAAAGTAAAGGGAAGAAAAAAAAATGTGCCATTATATATGCCATTCATATATTAACCCAAAGAAGGCAGGTTTAGCTATCCTAGAAGACCAACAAAGTGGACTTTAAAGGAAATTATTAGTAGACAAAGAGGAAAATTTCATAGTGACTGAGACATCATTCCAATGCAGTGATATGACCATAAAATCATAAATGTATATGCATCTAATAACATTACTTTAAGATATATAAACCAAACTTAGAGAGTTAAAAGGAAAAAGTAGACAAATATACAATCATAATGGGAAATATTAACTCAACTTTTTCAAAAGCTGATATAAAAAGACTAAAACCCAGTAAAAATAAGGAATATCTGAAAAACAAAATAAGGAAAACATATTATATGCAACTGATAAGAATAGAATATTATATCCAACAATAGAAGAATTTATAGTCTCTTCAAATGTCTATGGGATATTTAGCAAAATTGGCCATAACCTATACCAGAAGGAAAGCCTCAACATTTTTCAAAGATACATAATATTTAATGAATATTTATGATATAATGGAATTAAGCTAGAAGTCAATACAAAGTGGATAAATAGAGAAAAACTAGGTGCCTGGAGTTGAAAATAATCCCTGGAAAAGTCAAAACAGAGCTAACAAGTATTTAGAATTCAGTGGTAATATTTGGGCAGAATTAAAAGTGGTAGTAAATAGAAATACATAGCCTTAATTGCATATGTGAGAACAGAAGAAAGGCTGAACAATCAATGATAGAAGTTTCTATCTTAGGAAACAAAAGGAAAGAAAGAAAGAAAGAACAACAATAGAAAGCAAAGCAAACCTAAGGAAAGTAGAAGAAAAGAAATAATATAAAGGTACAAGTACAATTCGATGAAATGGAAAATAAAGATTTGAAAGTGTGTTATATAAAAGAGTGTCTTAAAAGCTTAATTCAGCAAGAATGATACAAGAAAAAGTAAGTCGCAGGTTTCCAATATTAAGAATAAAAAAGAGACATACCTATCTACAGTCCTGTCAATATCAAAAAGATAGTAGGAGGGAATTAGAAAAAAAAAAAGCCATAATGTGGAAGGAATTGATAAATTTCTTGGAGAGGGACTTAGCTAAACTGACAAAAAATTAATATCTGAATGGTCTATTATCTCTTAAAAGAGTTGAGTCCCTCCTTTAATCCAGTTTCACAAAGAAAATGTCAGAAGCTGAAGGCTTCACCCGTGTATTATTTCAAATCTTTAAAGAGGTATTCAAATACTCCATTCTTTCCTTGAGAATAAGGAATGTTTTCTCACCCTTTGTAAGGTCAGCATGAACTGATTCCAAAATCTGTCAAAGAAATTACCACAATAAAATTGAAAATTTCAAAATAATATTTCTCATAATGATATGAAAGTCCTTACTAATGTAATGTCAAATCATTACGATGTAGGGTTTTTATTCCAGACAAAGATAATTAAGTTTTCTTTAAAAAAAAAAAAGTTATTTATTTATTTTGAGATAGAAAGTGTGGGTGAGCAGGGGAGGAGCAGAGAGAAGGCAGAGGGGGAATCTTACACAGGCTCCATATCCAGCATGGAGCCCAACATAGGGCTGGATCCCACAACTGTGAGATCATGACCTAAGCTGAAATCAAGAGTTGGACACTCAACTGACTAAGCCACCCAGGAACCCTGGTAATTAAATTTTCAGTCATGGGATGGGATTGAATACACATTATGAGGGAGAAAAAAATGACTGGTTTAACAAAATCAGAAAAACTACTTAACAAAATTCAGCACGTGTTCGTGATAAAATTTAGCAAATTAGGATAAGGTAACTTCATTAATCTGATAAATTGTAGCTATAAAAAACCTACAGCAAACATCAAACTCAGTGGTTAAAACTGAAAACTCTTCCTTGGCAATTGAGAATGAGACCAAAAAAGGAAGAAGGAAGATGAAAGGAAGTTATAATTAATAGATGACATGATTGTGTGTTCAAAGGTGCAAAATAACTTATTAATGAATATCTTTAAAATGTAAATTTGACAATTTTTCTGGATACAAGTCCACCTGCATAATTCAGTTATTTTTCTATCTGCTGTCAATAAATTATCATATTTTTATTTATTTTAAATTCAAAAATTTTTTTAAATGTTCATTTATTTTTGAGAGGGAGAGGGAGACAGAGCGTGAGCAGGGGAGGGGCAGAGAGAGAAGGAGACACAGAATCCAAAGCAGGCTCCAGGCTGTGAGCTGTCGGCAGAGAGCCCCATGTGGGGCTTGAACTTTAAGTCCACGAGATCATGACCTGAGGCAAAGTTGAAAACTTAACCAACTGAGCCACCCATGCACCCCAATAATCATATTTTTAAAAATGTGATACTATAGGAGTACCTGGATGGCTCAGTTGGATAACTGTCCGACTCTTGATTTTGGCTCAGGTCATGATTTCACAGTTCATGGGATCAAGCCACGTGTGGGGTTCTGCATTGATAGCACAAAGCGTGCTTTGGATTCTGTGTCTGTCTGTCTCTGCCACTTGTCTGCTTGCATTCTCTCTCTCTCAAAATAAGCAAAGTTTTAAAAAAATGAATAAAATTTGATACCATATGCAAAATATAAAATATGTATGGATAAATCTAATGGACATAAGACCACAAAATAATTTTGAGAGAAATTGAAGAGAACTAAGTGCAAGGATATATCATTTTATTGTTATGTACTTTTCATGGATAGGAAGACTCAATACTATAGAGATGTCTATTCCTGCAAATTTGATGATATGCCAAAAAAAAAAATTAGGGGGAGGAATGTGTGAAAATTAAGCTGACTATAGAATTTATTATGGAAATAAATACTGCAAAAAATATTTATGACGATATTGAAAAATATGACAAAACTGGCGAACTTACTTTGTTAGATATTAAAACCTTTTATAAATCTACGTGAAATCACATAGTGGGGTATTGGCCAAATAGACAATAGCATTGGATCGGGAAGTAGTTCTGGAAATAAATCTACATATATAAGGTTACTAAATTGATGACAGTTACTTTATTCCCCAACAGTGGGGAAAAGATGGCATTTTTAATAAATGATGCTAGATCAATTGGATGACCATATGGGAAAAAGTAAATCTTTATCCTTATGTCATATCACATGCAGAAATAAATTCCAAATGAATTACAGAATGAATGGTGAAAAGGTAAAGCAATAAAAGCTCATTCCCTCACTAGTCATTCTGTCTGTTGAGAAAACTGCAAGATCTTCCTTTTTAAAGCAGTCCCCTTCTCCTGTTTCTTTAATTCCTCTGTCTAGTACAAGAATTAACTAATTAGCTTTTACTATGTGCTAAGCACTGTGCTGAGAGCTTTACACAGATAAACTTACTTATCACAACAGCCCTATGAAATGCCTATGAAATAAATGTGTGATTCCTATTATACAGATGAGGAAACAGACAAAGATAAGTTAATGAAATTTACTGATTCATTCACTTATTTTGTTTTTTAAATGTTTTAACATAGAATTTTAGCCAGGGAGTCAGAAGTGTTCAATCCTAAGCCTGGAATACCTTTTTCTGTTTGAGACTAAGTTTAAATCATATCATCTCTCAAAGCCTGAGTGCTTTCACCTGACAAAACAAAACAAAACAAACAAAACAAAACAAACAAAAAAAAGAACCAATATTATCTCTAGCAATTGTGAAGATCAAATGAGAAAAAAAATATAAAAGAACTTTACCAACTATAAATTAAAATGTATTTGCAATAGAAGGCTTGCCCAAGGGAAAAAAGTGACACAGTGAGGGAGGCACCAACATTTAAGAGTAAAGAGATTAATATTTGAGTCGCATCTCCACCCCTTCTGGTGATAAGATCTTGGTAAATCACCTAAAGTTTCCAACCCATTTCCTCATATACATTTGGCAATAATAACATGCTGTCAGTGTATGCCAGCTATTGTTTTGTGGCAGATACTCTTCTGAGTGTTTTACATATGTTAGTTCATTTAACTCTTAGGATAACCCTATGGAGTAGGTATATGATTTTCATTTTCAGATGACATACTTGAGCAAGAGAGTTTGAGTGACTTATCCAAAGGTACACAGCTAATAAGTGGCAAAGCCAGGGTTTGACCAAGACAGTCAGGCTACTCTTGGGTTCATAGGTATTATGAAAATTAAACTAGATAACATATGGAAAAAATAAGGACAATACACAACAGTGTGAACATTCAACAAATGGTAACTATTACTATTTTAATAAATTAAGAATTTATGCCTCAAAGGTAGATAGAGAAGAATAACAAACCATTATTCTAGAGGAGTAAAGAATCATAGAATCTAGAACAGAGAGGGATGTCTGGGTGGCTCAGTTGGGTAAGCATCCAACTTTGGCTCAGGTCATGACCTCACGATTCCTGAGTTCGAGCCCCACATTGGGCTCTGTGCTGACAGCTCAGAGCCTAGAGCCTGCTTCACATTCTGTGTCTCCCTCTCCCTCTGCCCCTCCCCTGCTTATGCTCTGTCTCTCTCACTCTCAAAAATAAATAATAAAACATTAAAAAAAAATAAGAATCTGGAACAGAGAAAAATAGAGCTGCTTAAGTGTTTGGCAAGAAAAAGCAGGTACTTTGGATGATGGGAGGAAAGCATTGCGATGTGAGAAACTGAATAAATAGCAAGTAAGGATGATGTAACTGGTAAATAGGAACTAACTGCCCTAGTGACAATGAAGGCATAGTGGGTGTCTAGTGGGTTGAGTAAATATTCATCTTTGAGGTTGTTAAGGGTTGGTAACTTGTTGCCATGGTGACTCTAAACTGTCTTTGAGTATGTCCTGGTAAAGGTCCTTAAATTAGCTTATCTTTGCAGTGCTATGTTCCACATAAAAGTTGTGTGACTCCAGAAAGTGCTTATAAATAAAAGTCTGTACATCATCAACCAGCACAATCCTAAAATCCTCACGTGTAGCTTCATAGATTGATTCTTTTGAATGAAACAGAGCAATCTGTCACTTGACTTTCTATGACATTCAAGATATTGAAGTTTATAAGAAAAGATTGATTTAGACACACGTTTAATGGAATTAAAAATGTGTGATTAATGACATCTGTTTAAGTATGATAGCTGAAGTAAAATTAATTAATGCCTTATATAAATTACATATTACACTGCATTTTGCCTAAAAAGCTTGGTAATTTTCTCAAGTTTTTCTTAATTTTTTAAAAATTTTAATACTTAGTACATACTGGATCATATAATTGCATGCCTTTATTTTTATCTTACTATTCCCTGCTGAATTTCAGCATTGTTTGAATATCATGATTCCACTTTTCACCACTGTGAATTATCTAAGAAGCCAGATGATATCCAACTTCACTGGTATAATAAGGAGAAGCCTACTATAAGCTTTAATTATTTTGCCTCTAAGGCATCATACTGTGCAATGAACTATGGTAAATGATTTTTACTAGGTAAATATACATTTTGATAGGTTAAATAAAAGAAAAAAGAAAAGGGAGGGATACATTTTTCTGGTAAATACTGCTACACCATGTATACAAAACATATACACATATACACATGTACCTCACGGAGTATTCACAATTGTAAACAAGCTTCATTTCAAATCCACATGAAGACTAAACCAAAAAATATAAGCATGAAATCTGAATCAACAGGAAGTTACACCCTCTTTTTTTTTTTTTTTTTTTTTTTTTTACTGCTGTGCTAACTTTCCAATCCTTATATGTCCATATAGTTTTTAGGAATCTAAAAACTATTAGGATTCAGGCATCTTGAGAACACCTGGAAGGTTACAGAATTAGGTCTGTCTTGAATTCAGACTGAGTATTTGAGTGTTAATATCCGTAGTCTTTTATATGTTGAGGATTTCCATTTGGTTTTATCCTTGTGGCAACCAGCAAGGAATGTCAACAAATCCTTTTACTCTCATGCTATTTACTGCTCAAACTACTGTGTTTGGAGAGCCTGGGGCTATCTTCAGGAGCTTATGTTTGTAATCTAGCATGACCATTCTAAAAGGATATCTGAATTGTAGACATGTACTTTCAATAAGATTAAAATATATCAAGTCCTTTCCTATCTCAAAGTACTGTGCTTACATGTAGTACAAACAGGGAGACCTTTTTTTTTTTTTTTTAAACAGTAGCCACTGTGGAATTTTCCCCATAGTAGCCTATTTAACTGAACAAACTGATTTTGTGTAAAATTAGTTAGAGATTAAAAAGTGTGGGCCAAGTGGTTGATTAACAGCATGCTGTGAATATTACCTTAAGCAGAAATTCCTCGTCTTTATGCTACACTCTCCAATGCAGTTTATTATTTATGAGTCACATAGAACAAAGCTATTGCCTCTGAGTTTTCTAATAACTAAGTCAGGTAGTTTGAATTAAACATATCCTGAGAATTGTGGTCCATAGTGGAAAGTGAAGTGAAGTGAAGGAAGGATTGTTTATTTGCTTCTATCAGCTTCCAGATGGAGGGTCGAATAAGTAAAAAGTAAGAGCATGACAAGGAATATCTGAAAATCTCACAACAGGAAGATTTTGAAATTTATAAAGACTTTTCATTCTTTTTCCCAAATACTGGACTCACTCTCTTGTGTTTTATAATGAAATGATGATATCACAGGTGGATGAGAATGTATTGTTCTGATTATCTTTTAAAGACAGTCTTTCAACATCTTTCAGTAACTTTAGGTTTTGTATCATCATTAGGATATTCTCTCAGCTGGAAAACCCTTACTACATACCATGATTTAAGGCCAGTTCTTTTTTAGTAAAGCCAGGCATCATTATTTTGCTCCTCAGTTCTGGCAAAAATAAAAATAACACACTGAAACACATGTATGACTTCTTTTTCAAAATGTGAATTATTTGTGAGGGAGGAGGACTTTTATGTCCACATATCTACTTAACTTTTCATTGTCAAAGGATAAATTTAAATCCTTAGTTTGGCATTTGCCAACTTCTGTTATTTCATCTGTATTTGATTCTCCTGTCTTTTCCCCATTATTCCTCTCTACACTTGCCAATTCCAGTCAAATTTGCCTCCCTTTAGGGATCATAGTGAAGAGTAATATAATAATGGCCCCAATGAATAACACCTCCTTGCATCTATACTCCTTCACAATATGACCTGTCCTTCCTTCTTCCAGAGGTGGAGTCTGTTTCTTCACCTCTGGAATCAAGCCTGGCCATGTGAGTTGCCTTGATGAGTAGTATGCAGCAGAAGTGATCTTGTACAGAGGACTTGCAGTTTCCAACCATGCCCTCTTGGAACCTTGGAAACAGACTGCTCTGAAGAAGCCAGTCTATCGTACCCTAGAAAATAATCAGACCAACTTCTTGGTCTACCAGTCTTCCATCTGAAAGCAGCATCTGTGAACTTAGGTGAAACCAGCAGAGGAATTACCCAGTCAATTCAGAATCATGACAGAGTAAACCATTGTTTTTTTAGCCACTAAGTTTTGGGATGGTTTGTATAAATAACAATAATACAAAATGATAAATAATTGATTTATGATCAACTGTATCATGATTTCCTTGAATACTAAATCTCTTCATATTTACTTCCTCCTTAGGTTAATTATGTCACGTACATATCACGTATTGCTCTCTTCTGTTCATATTTTAAGAAACCTTTCCTATATCCCAACCAAAATGTGAGCTCTTTTATCATAGACTGGCGTATTTTAAGGGAGAGACACTTATCCTTAGTGTCCTTAAAGACCTTTACACATCTGTCCAGATTAAATAAACTGGTGGGTTTTGCATTTTTCTATGCATCTTGTTTTTAAAAGTTTACATGCTGAGGGGGGCCTGAGTGGCTCAATCAGGTAAGTGATCAACTCTTGATTTTGGCTCAGATCATGGTCTCATGGTTTGTGGGTTCGAGCCCTGCATCGGGCTCTGTGCTGACAGTGAGGAATCTGTTTGGGATTCTCGCTCCTCCTCTCTCTGCCCCTCTTCCCACTCTATAAATAAATAAATTAATTAATAAATTAATTAATGAACTTAAAAAGTTCACATGCTGAAATACAGGAAAAGAGAAGTATATGAGAATATGTGTTAGTTTTATTTTAAGGTACTTTTTTGTTTTCTTTTTTCATTTTCTTTTTTTAATATAATTTATTGTCAAGTTGGCTAACATGCAGTGTATATGGTGTGCTCTTGGTTTTGGGGTAGATTCCTGTGATTCATCACTTACAATCCAACATCCAGTGCTCATCCCAACAAGTGTCCTCCTCAATGCCCATCACCCATTTTCCCCTCTCCCCCACAACCCCTGATCAACCCTCAGTTTGTTCTCTGTATTTAAAACTCTCTTATGGTTTCCCTCCCTCTCTGTTTGAAACTATTTTTTCCCCTTCCCTTCCCCTTGGTCTTCTGTTAAGTTTCTCAAGTTCCACATATAAGTGAAAACATATGATATCTGTCTTTCTCTGACTGACTTATGTTACTCAGCATAATACCCTCCAGTTCCATCCATGTTGCTGCAAATGGCAGGATTTCATTCTTTCTCATTGCCAAGTAGTATTCCCCTGTATATATAAACCATATCTTCTTTATCCATTCATCAGTTGATGGACATTTAGGCTCTTTCCATAGTTTGGATGTTGTTGGAAGCACTGCTATAAAGGTATGTTTTCTCAAGCAAATGCATATGAAAGACCAATGCCAGAAGTTCTGCAAGGTATACATAAAAAATTAAAATGTAACTGCATTAAAGAAATTTATAATTTAGGACAGGGTTTGGTAAACAATAGAAAGCTCTCTGGCTGCCTGTTTTTGTAAAATGAGTTTTTCTGACATGCATGCATGCCTCCATTTATGTATTGTCTATGCTGCTTTTGCACAACAGTAGAGTTGAATAGTTTGCTAAACTGTTTTGTTTGCAAAACCTAATACATTTACTATCTGTTCCTTTAAGAAAAACTTTGCTGACCCACAGCTTCGAATAAGTAATATAACTATATTCAGAGGAGAAATATGAAACATGAATGCTGGTAGACAAAAAAAGTAATATTTTACAGATATAAAGGAGAATATGATCGTTTTGGCTGGGATATTGAGGAAAAACTGTATGAGTAAGAAAAACTTGGCATAAATGATCAAATGGGGCAATATTTTTAGTAAGCAGTGGATTTGAAGGTGAAAAATTGGAGAGCAGGAAAAATAGAGAGAAAGAAGACATCTTAGTAGGTAAGAAGAAGAGAACAAAGAGTGGAGTTGAGAGTTAGGGAGAGTGTTGGGATGTTACAATGTCTTTGAAAACGAAGACAGAGCTGTAAAGCAGGATGGTCCACAGTACAGGTTGATGCAGAAAGTTATTGTGTTAGTTTCCTGAGACTGCTGTAACAAAGTACTAATGGTTAGGTGGCTTAAAACAATAGAAACTTATTTTATTTTTTTTCACAAATTTGGAGGCTAGAAACCTGAAATCAAGTCTTTGGCAGAGCCATATTCGCTTTGACAGTTCTAGGGACAGTTCCTCTTTCCTTCTAGCTTGTGATGTTTCCCAGCAATCCTTGCATTCCTTAACTTAGAGATGTATCACTCTAGTCACATGGCCTCCTTCTCCCAGTGTGTCTTCATATACTCTCCTATTTATGTCTGTGTGTCTAAATTTCTCCATTTTAGTGGATACCAGCCATATTAGATTAGGGCTTATTTTAGTTGATTACCTCTGTAAAGATTTTCTTTCCAAATAGTGTCACATTTTGAAGTCCTGGAGGTTAGAACTTCAACATGTGTTTTTAGGGAGGTCACAGTTTAACCCAAAATAGATATAGACCAGAAAACTGGTATGAGCCAGCAGATGCAGAGATTAAATTGTCATTGATGAACTTTGAAGAACTAATTTAAGTTAGATTGGTGAGTTTAAGAACCATATTGCTAGGGTATATGGTTTGCTTTAAGGGAAATTAGAAGCTGTTAAGGTAGAATAATTTGGGAGATTTCAAAATGATGACTAGAAAAATAGAGAACAGAGTATCTTGAGATATACATGAGCTAGCATTCATTTTGGGAGAGTCAGTATGCTAACAAAGAAGAAACTGAAGAAGCACAAGAGAATAAAACAGCTAATAGAGCAAGTGTTAGATTTAAGTAAGAATTAAAATGGGAAGTAACCAAAATAATGGTGAAGGAAGCAGTGTTGGCTAGAAGGAAGAGTATATTTTCCCTCAAGGATCGGAAGAAAGAGAGGTCCCCAAATGTTGCAGAGAGATTTCACATTGGATTCACAATTTCTTGGGATAGTAGGATATGATATTATACCTGTACAGTAAAACAATGAGGATTATGTATGGGACTTAAGGCTAGTGTAAAAGTCTGGATTAGCCATCCTTATAAATTTGCTTTGGTACCAACAAGAGATGAATAAGATATATATACACCATTCAGCAAAGAGCCCCAAGTTGAGATTCGGGAGCTTGGATTTGTACTGAGTATGATTAGTATAGTTACATGATTTTTTCACTCATACTAAGCAGCCCCAGAGATAGAACATAGAATATTGACTGTAAGTGTTATTGAGACCTGGGGATTGGCAAGTATTTGAAATGGTAGCAATTCTTCAGTAGAAGTGAGCGCTTAATAATATTTTTGACATTGATGCCAGAGTTTGTTAAAAGGCAAAGGAAATCATAAAAGATGTGATGAACTTGAAGACAAAACAGGAAACATCTAGAATTCGATGTTCTTGATGAGAAGCAAGCTCAGATTTAGGAGCAGTGACTGGGTGAAGAGAGAAGGAGATTTTAGAATTTAGAGTCTTAGAGAAATGTTGCATACCGCTGAGGAGAAATGTGTAGCTAGGCTGGTAGGTTTTTCAAGACATTTTTTATGAAAAACAATTAAAAAAAATCTTGATCTAAATGGAAAACACAACATCAGAATAGATTGAATGAACAAATATCTAGAAGCCAAACTCATTTTATAGTTTAGTTAATGTGAGAATTTGAATAAAGTGATGAAATTATTTTTTATCAGGAAGAGATCATTTTTATATGACTGGCAGAACTAATGGCAGAGGATTTTAAGTCAGTGGAAATGTACATGCATATTAATGTACGACTAATATTTCCACTTTGCAAAGCTGGGTGGAGGAATTATTACAGAATGTTTAATTGTTAATGGGAAATTGTGTGGGTAGCTTGTTACAGTGCTTGGCAAATCTTAATGAATAAATGCTTCAGATTAGTGGACTTAGATGTTATAAAGAGTATTAAGTTTAAGTCATCTTTTATATCACATTTCATACCATAAACTATGAAGAACTGTCATAGTTTAGGATGCATTGTCTTTGACCTTTCATACATGAATTGCATAACCCTCTCTACATAGTAGGTTGGTCAGACTGAACTCAAAGCAACTGCAAACAGGAAATTCCTTTCTTTTTCTCCTCACCAAACATTTAAGCAAAATCTATTAAGTCTCCCCTGCCTGTGTTTAGATGGCATCTCAAACAGATCCCATGACTTTCCTATCTTTTTTGACTATAAAAATAATTTCATGTGCAGTTATTAAAATGTTCAGTTTAGTTTAAATTAAAATTTCAATTTCACATCCAATTAAAACTTTTTTCCCTCATTAGTTTAGGCATGATCTGTGTCTAATTTACAAAACAAAACAAAACAAAACAAAACAAAAAACAAAACAAAAAACAAAACAAAACAAAACCAAAAAAAAATACTGAGCCAGATGGTGGGGAGAGGGTGGTCTATTCTTGCATCATTTTTTTTCTACCTACTCTTGCTGTCCCACCTCCATCTTCTCTCCTTTTACAGTTAGGGCAGGAGGTGTGAAGGAAAGATTAGAGAAAAGGTACAAATGGTTTGTAACTCATGGGTGCTGTCTGTGGTATTCTATCAGTTGACCTTTTCTGTCTTTAATCATCCTGATTATGGCAGATATTTGACAAGTGGGATAAGTGTGCAGGATTTGCAGAGGCTCCTGCAGAGGTCTTCTGGCATCCCTGGTGATGTACTGCCATGCTCTCTTCCCCTGATGGAGCTTTGTCTTTGACAGAGTTTATTAAAGTGCTTTACATACATGGCCCACTAGAAACTCACACATCTGTGTCTCACCAAACTGTGCAAGACAGTTGCCTAACTTCTGACTCCTCCTTTCTCATACTGCCAAATGCAGGCACTCCCAGTCACCTGTTTTTAGGCTTTTCAGTAGGAATAGTAGGTATCCTTCTCTATGTTGTTGTTTGCTCCTAAAGTGGAGTTTTCTCTTGGGCTCTCTCACCTCACCTCGTCTAAATGACAAGAGCACAGTGGGCTCTAACAAGCTTCTTACTGGGGAAGGAGGGAACTTTCCTTTCTTGTAAGCATCCTAATCCTAGTAAGTACTTCTCTTGAGGTATCCATCACTTGGCTTCAATGAGAACAGAACAGTGTACATCCCCTTCTCCCAGGATGAGGGAAAGGGTTAAGGCATTCTGTCTGTCTAGGGATTTCCTTCAAACATTTTATTTTTTAATGTTTATTTATTTATTTTGAGAGACAGAGCGAGCAAGTGCTCAAATGGGGGAGGGGCAGAGAGAGAGGGAGAAAGAGAATCCCAAGCAGGTTCCGTGCTGTCAGTGCAGAGCCCGATGTGGGGCTCCATCTCACCATCTGTGAGATCATGACCTGAGCCAAAATCAAGAGATGGTTGCCCAACAGATTAAGACATCCAGGTGCTCCTAAATATGAAGTCTTTCCTTATGTTGACTTTCTGGGGTCATGACCCTGACTGGTTTTTGATCCATTTTGGTCAGGTGGTTTTATTACCACTCTTCAGAAGATTGGATACATTGTATCTATTGCTTTCAGCTTTGGGAGTTTAGCTGAAAATCTGAGACTTCAGAGGCAGTGTCCAATTTGTTTACAGATTAATTATGAATGCTTTTTGTGTTAAACCTAGGACTGAGCTCATACATGGAGAATTGTAACCTATAGCAAATAACACAAAAAGAAGGAGGATATCTAAAGTTTCTCATCACTTTCACCTAGATTATTTATGAAGATGAGAACAACTCACAACATTTGGATTTAAAAAAAAAAAATTAGTAATTGGCTACAGATGAAGATTCCTATGATTAGTACTACTATTTTTTTTAAATAATGTTTACTTATTTTCCAGAGAGAGAGAGATGACAGTGTGAGTAGGGGAGGGGCAGAGAGAGAGGGGGAGACATAGAATCTGAAGCAAGCTCCAGGCTCCGAGCTGTCAGCACAGAGCCTGATGTGAGGCTCAAACTCCCAAACTGTGAGATCGTGACCTTAGCTGAAGTTGGACACTTAACCAACTGATCCACCCAGGCACCCCCTACTACTTTGAATTCAAGTTGTCATGATGTCACATTTATATGTAATTAGTACTCAAAATGTCTTGATTGCAGGGTTTATACGTTTTCCATATTATGGGACTTTCAGAATAGTGTTTAAGTAGTTGGCACTCATTTCATGATAAAATATGATCTTCAGAACTTCACAGCGAGGATTTAAGTATTCCCTGTTTATTATTTGTAGAATATTTAACAAACACTTAAATGACACTGTGGGTGAGGCATTGTTATGAGTGCTTTATAACTAATAATTGATTGGATTTTCATAAAATCTCTGTGGGACTGGTAATCTTACCATTCCCATTTTACCAAAGATTAAACTGAAGCATAGAGATCTTATATTTGCCCAAGATTACACCATATAGGTAGTAAAGCAGGGGTTTTGCCAGGGCAAGTTTGACTCCAAAATGTATGTTCTTACCAGCATGCAGTGTAACCATTTATTTCTAAGGGGCTTAAATTAGATTGAAATAGGAGACATACAAAAAATATTAACTAAAAGTTGGAAAATCCAGTCATGAGGTGAATGAAGGGAAAAATTATTATATTGAAGATTTATGCACTAAATTTAGCTCTGAGGTTTCTAACAGGCAAGTCATAAAGGAAAATACATTGAATTAGATGGTTTATAGTCTTATCAAAGGGAACTTAGAATTTATTTGGATGAAGAAACTTTCTGTACTATTCAGTAATAGAGGTTTATATCAAGAGGCTCTTTTCATAAAAGACACACCCTATAAAATTTTCACAGATTGTATAGAAATTCTGTTTCTATTATGTCTTATAATAAATAAGTTGAAGATAATGAAAACACTAAAACTTTGTGAAGAAAATTCTAAAGAAAACTGTTTATTAACATACCTGGAAAATCTCTATTCCCTCTGAATTTAATGATAGACCACAGAAAAAATAATTCTTTTCATAAATTTTGCTCACCTAATTTTCTAAAAGACATTTAAAAATAACTTACCCTTTGTATATCTTAAATTGGCATCTTACTTTTTATTAAGTTTAAATACTTGTAATTAATGCAATTTCTGATAGGTTGCAATTAATATTTAGAATAAAACTGACAGTCTTTAAATGTATCTGTAGAACTTAATTACTCTAGCGATTTAATATCTACTAAATCAGTTTTAAGGTGTATGAGTAAGTTCTTAGCCAGTAGGTGGGAAAAACTCACCCTTCCTACTATATGTTTCTCTTACCCTCACACAATTACCACACTCCCAACACTCCTGTCACAAGTGTGTAGGATTTTTCCCCACACCAGCAATTCTCTGTGACACCAGATGGATTACCTACAATTCAATTCAATTCAGTTCTGACACTAGTTGGAGTTGGTGCAGACTCCCAGGTTAAGGGCTTAGTCCCACAAGACTGCCCCCCCACTTCAGATGCTAATGGCAAGTACATCCCAGGTCACCTAGGTTATTCAACTTTGGTTACAGATTGGGGGGTTCCCATGACACCTTCTCACAGAGCTCAAGGAAATTCTTATGTTTACCAGTTATATAATAGAAGATGATAAAGGATACAGATGACCAGCCAGATGAAAGGTGAGGTCCCAAAGGGTCCCAGTCACAGGAGATTCTGGCTATCCTCCTGTCATAGAAATGTGAGGTATGCTATCCTCTATGGAGTAGTTGAGGTGTGCTATCCTCCTGTCATAGAGATGTGTTCTTCGACCCTTGTATTTTCGGAAATTCTATGGAATTTTTGTCACGTAGGCATATTGATCATCAACTCAATTTCTGGCCCCTCTTCAGAGAATGGATGGTGGGGCTGAAAGTTCCAAATATTTAATCATGGCTTGTTTTTTTCTGGAAACCACCATATCTAAAAACCAACCAAGAGTCATCTCAGTACAGCAAAAGACACTCCTATCAACCAGGAAATCCCAAGGGATTTAGGTGCCCTGTGTCAGGAACCAGAAGATGTGCCTAGTGCTCTTATTGCTTAGGAAATTAAAGGGTTTTAGAAGCTCCATGCCAGGGACTATGGACAGAAACCAGTATATGTATGTGTGTGTGTATATACTTTTTCTATGACTTTGTAACCAAACATTTTACTTTCTGAATTCCATTCTATTATACATGTAGAATATGTATATTTTTCTTCTTGAAAACCTATTACCCACCTTTTCTTAAGTCTCTGTAGCATCTATTTATGTATATATTTAAGTTTTCACTTTTTTATTTTGTGTGCAATTGGAATCTAAGTTTTAGAAATTTTTTTTGGATTAGCTATAATTGAGGGCATTGTTAGTATACATTACCAGAACAACATATATAACAAACTTAGATAGGTAATTACTAAACACACACACACACACACACACACACACACACACACACAAATAAAATTACTGGCAGTGAATCTTTTAATGACACTTTTTACCATTAGTTCATGTATTATTTATTTATTTATTTATTTATTTATTTATTTATTTAGGGAGAGAGTGCATACTTTCATGAGTGGGTAGGGGCAGGGGGAGAGGAAGAAAGAGAATCTTAATTATGCAAGCTCCATCTCACCCCCTTGAGATTATGACCTGAGCTGAAATCAAAAGTTGGACATTTAACCAACTGAGCCACCCAGGTGTCCCTAGTTCGTGTATTTTGGGATTAATGTTACTTATTGCTAGAGTAATATAAGGCTCATTAGAAATTAATTGCAAGAAGAAAAAGTCTTGGAGCACTAAAACAAGACATACAAAAAATACACTAAAGATTGTTGTGAATCCATTTTTAGAGTAGATCCGACAAAATATTTCTATGAGGATAGTACAAATACTGTAATTACATGGTAGGGATGAAAACATTTTCAGAATTTCATGTACATAAAAATGAACATGGGTTTTCAGAATTCAGTAAGCATCCTATAAAAATTCACGATAGAGTTTGCCTTGTGATCCTACATAAGTGTTTGAGAAGATATACAGCACTCTCTTGTGTCCAGTATATGATCCATCTACTCAGAGATGTAATGTTGATCTGTTGGAAATAACTGTAGAATTTATGTTACCATATCCTCCTTGAAATCATGGTAAAAATATCAATACGAGTCCGTAAGTCTCCTCCTCGAGCTCTTTCTCATTATTGAGAATGATGGAATTGTAGGGAGGCTACACTTCATAGAAAATTGGTATTTTTAGCATGATTTTAAAAATTTTGAACTTTCTAATTTTTAGATACATTAATAAATAAAGCATAGAGGCTTACGTTAGTGTGTCACTTCAATGAAATCAGTTTCCACTAACTGCCCTATTTCTTACTGACGCTGTTTTGTTCTCATGTGATGTTCCCTCAAAGCAAAGGATTGTCTAAGGATAGCCAATGAGTGGAACAGGAAGTTATCAAACAGAAATTTTCTGCTGTCCCACTCCAAAACATATGTTAATTCAGAACATTCAAATTATGTTTGTGAGATTCATCCACATTGCTGTATGTCACTGTAAATTTTTGGTATTCCACTCCATTTATGTCATGGTTTATCCCTAAAAAAATATGTAAAATCCATGGTTTTATGGTACCTTAATGAAAGGAGTCTTTTCAGATACTGATTTTTGAATTTCTTCTCCTTTTTTGGTGCATTACAGATTTTTACATTCCAAGGCATTGTGCACTACTGAGATGGTTAGGATGTGTTACTCTCTTTGGGTATAGTATAAGAAATGTGCATGTAAAAGGTGAAGTGAAAAAGGAAAGCTTCCATAATGTTTCTGTTGCAGTTAGTTTTTCAGATTATTTTTATGAAGGAGTTTATATTTTCATTGAGGACCTAGAAATGGATTGTATGAGTCTGTGGCCATACCACCCTGAACGCGTCCAAGCTCGTCTGAAATTGATTTTACGAGCCTGCGTGCCACTAGGAAAGGTTTTCTGTACCCTCAAGGGTATATTCAAATCCCTATTTACATAGTAGACTACAGTTTGAAAGCTCTGAATATTGAGGCTGAATTCCTCTGTTTTAACTGTAGGGATTTTGTGTCATTGGTTGACTACTGTTCTCTTAAGTACTCTTGATTTTAACATCACAGATAAGTTTTGCCTGTTTTTTAAAAAAATATATATACATAATTCTGTATGTATTTTTGTGTGCATATGACTTCTTTTTTTCCAGTTTATTCTTAGGAAATTCATTCATTTTTATGTCACTGTAGTTATATTTTTATTTTTGTATTGCTTTCCATTCTATAAATATACCATGATTTACTTGTCTGATTTACAGTTGATGGACATTTCAGGGTGTTTTCCTTTGGGAAATGATGCTACCATAGCTTTCAGAAGTTCCTTGATCCTGTGATGGTAGTTATCATTACCAGCCAGTATAGAGAACTTTGATTCCTCTTCTTAAGCCTCCTAACAGTAGACCTTGTGCAACTCTTGTTGAGATTCTAACCATCTTTACAGAGGTGAATACTCATGAAGAATGCTAAGTAGAGTCTCCAGGACAAGAAAACATGAAGCTCTTGTATGCAATTACTACTGCAGAAAGCAAATTTTATTATACCAAAGCATGCTCACCAGTTAAAGCTTTTTCTCCACAAAATTCACACTTCAAAAATACGGGAAAATTTTACAGTCATTTATTTACTTATTTTAGCTATTGGGATCTAGATGTTTTATTGAAAAGGCAAATCGTTAGGAAAAATTCCTGGAAATAGAATTTTTGGACAAAAGATCAGATATATTTTGAGATTTCCGATTAAGGAACAGTTATGTTTTACACCCCATCACAATGTGTCAGAATGCCAATCTCCCTTACTAATGACACAAATTGATTATTGCCAGTTTTATTGGCTGAAAATGGGATCTCTATGTTGTTTTTATTTGCATTGCTTTGATTACTAGTGATGTTGAAACAGTATATCTAATAGTGAAACAGAGCCTGAATTGAGAAGAGAGGGAAAGAGATCATTAAGCCTTTATTTTTAAAAGGTTAACATTCTGATTTCTGTTATTAAAATATGTAAAAAAAATGGATAAAGTAATCACTTTATCATCTGTCTGTTCTACAACCTTTTACTATTTAATTATCCATTTTTCCACGTTTCAGATTTCTAGATGGAGCTGGAGGCAAAAGGCATGGGGTGTGGTCTAAGAGATTGGGAACCGTTAGGATTATGTGGAACCAGCTATGACATTCTTTTTTCTTCCACTCTTCTTCCAAAATTTAGATTATGAAAAGACACACATACACTGTGATAATTATATTATACCTTTATGAAAAAGCCAAAACACCTAAATTTTAAAATGCTTTACCTTAGCAATAATGAAGCACAAGGAAACCAAAGTTGGATAATGAAAGTCAAGGGCAAACCATCTTTCTTCATGTATTGCAGCACTTTTGTATACTAAGAATTTAAAAAATGTTGAAAGAATGAATGATTAAGAAATGGTATGTTTACTTGCAAGATATGAATGCTAGCAAAAATATCAAGTTGTGACATGCAAACTGTTTTTTAAATATCTTTTATGTCTGCTATTTACTGAAAATGTTTTAAGTTTGGTTTATCAGAAAATCAATGAGTAAAATATTACTCATTGTAAGAAATAATGATTGTTATATTGTCCATTATTACGTATCAGCCATATGATTTGTGAAAAGCAAACCAAGTGGGAGTTTGCTGTCGAATATGCTATTACTATGGGTTTACTGATAATTAAACATTATATGGTGAGAGAAAAATCAGTCAAAATATTATCAAAGAAAAATCCACTTTGATGGATATGCATTATTACTTCAGAGATTTATCACTGTTGTTACGCCTAAACTAACAACTAGGCCTCAAATTTGTAATGTTAAATGTATAGATGAAATATTAGAAACATAATTAAAACAGCAATAATGCAGTATAAATTACAAAGTCATTTTACAAAAATAACAAGCATTTGGTTCCCAGGAAGGGTTAAGAAGTTTGGAAATAGGAAATTTCAGAAAGACAGGTTGGGGACAAAGAATAAAAATCCATTCATATTAGCTTAGGTGATTGGAAATGTTATAAGATGGATACAGAATTTGAAAAAATGAAAGTAAACTATCTTAGTAGACACCATGAAATATTAGCACACAATTTTTTAAAATTTGATAATCATCCTTTTTGAGAAACGGAATGTTTAGGTGGAAAGCATCTCAGGGAACTACCTTAGTAGAGTCCATACTTTACTACTATAATGTTCCTCCTTTATAAGTTATTTTCAGTTTCTACTTCTTGCCCTTGCAAACTGATTAATTTCTCATTCCTTTCTTTTTTTTGTCATAATATATCTTTATTTGAGTTCTTCTTACTTACAGTTTGTGTAGGTTTTTGCTGTTTCAGAGATTCTTCTTGTGGGCTTCTCTTTTTGTATATATCCAAGATTTGCTCATCATATTTTCTAATTTCTAATTGTATGTCTTTACTCCAAATTCAGAAAGAAATGATCCACTTAAGTGAAAGATTCACAAAATATAATGCATTTCTGGTGTAACTTTTATGTCAGGTAAACTCAGAAGCCATCTCAGGAGAATTGCGACTAGTATTTATTTTTATGAACTCTTCAGGAGTTTATTTTCAGAGTAAAAATTCAGGGAACAAAATGCTCTCTTCGGGTCCCATTGCTAACCAAATCACCTTGGTGGAGTTCTGAGACCACCTACGTGTAAGGACATACTTAGGAAAAGGTTGTAAGAGAGGTATACTGAAAATTTTCTGGAGTTTTTGGAACTGGTAGATACCTTGCATGGAATGCATTCCAACCTATGTTAATGGTAATAGTAGATAAAAATCTTAAAGACTCAACAAAAATTAAAATGATGAAACTCCAAAATAGTTATTATTTTATGATAAAGTCATTTAATACATTGCAGTGCTATCTACTGTCATTTATTTTGCAAAGAAAATGTGATTATAATGAGTAACATCTCAATCTAAGATGGAATTAAAGATGTTGGTATTCTAATAGTTTACACATGGTCAGTCTATCTGATTAAAATGTAGTGCTATAATAAATGTTGACTTTACCCTCAATTTCCATAGTAAAATAATATTTAAACTGTATTGAAACAATAAATCAAGCAAAAGAACACAGATAACCGAAAGGACCACCTAGCATAAAAGTTGAAGTGACTTATTTAGAGAAGTCCTTTACTTTATCGAAAAGACCCAAGGAATTGGTGATTTACACATTTGACAGTAGTAATTATTTTTTTAAATTAAACACAATGGGGTTTATCTTCAGAGTAAAGGTTTAGTTACCAAAGCCACATCATTGTTCTGTTTATTGAACTTGAGATTTTCCTTTCACAGTAAACAAGATGTAATAGTTTCAGAGGGAGAAATGTGAGCTTTTTTGTGAGCTTTATTGGGTGTTCTTATGCACTGATGAAATGTTTTCCTGTTTTAGGTTAAGTATTAAGTAGAACACCATGTGGCTGCACCACTTTTATACCCCTTTTTAAGTGGCATACACTTCCATAACTATTTGCAATAATAAGTGAGCAATTTGAATTAAGTGTAGGTGTTAGTAGCATTTGCAGAATTTTCCACATTTTGCTCTTGGCTCCTGACATTAGACTTATAACTATTGAGAAATAAAGCTTTAGACATTTCAAGTGATACCCTGTCTGGTTTCCTTCATAATGTCAGTATGGAGCCAAATTTGTCCCCATGAAACACACATACAACTCGGATTTGAGAATTTCAGAGTCGCAAACCAAATTTAGGATAGTGCATTAGGGATCATTTGTCCCTTTGTTTTCACTTTATAGGATGAGAAGACAGTTTCAGAGAGGTTGTCTTGAACAAAAGAAAAAAAATTGCAAATAAAAATGGATATTTTGGTAAAGAGAGGATAGAGTCGTACCTTGTTTTATTGTACTTCACAGATACTGACTTTTTTGTTTGTTTTTTTACAAACTGAAAATTTATGACAACCCCGTGTAGAGTAAGTCTATTGGCATGATTTTGCCAGCCGCATTTGCTCACTTTGTGTCTCTGTGTCACGTTTTGGTAATTGACATAAAATCTGAAAAGTTTTCATTATATTTGTTATGTTGATCTATAGTGATCTTTGATATTACTGCTTCAGTTGTTTTATACGGTGGTGTCTATATACAATGGAAAACATAAACAATAAATGTATGTATTTTGACTGTACTACTGACCAGCTATGCTTCAGTTTTATGCTCCTTCTTCTTGGACCTCCCTATTTCCTGAGACACAACAATATTGAAATTAGGAAAATTAGTAACCCTGCATTAACCTGTAAGTGTGCAAGTGAAAGGAAGAGTCACGCATCTCTCACTTTAAATCAAGAGCTAAAGATGATTAAGCTTAGTGAGGAAGGCATGTCAGAAGCCAAGACAAGCTGAAAGCTAGGTCTCTTGCACCAAACAGTCAATCAAGTTCTGAATGCAAAGGATACATTTTTGAAGGAAATTAAGAAGTTCTGTTGTGGTGAACACATGGAGGATAAGAAGGCAAAACAGCCTTATTACTGATATGGAGAGTGTTTTAGTGGTCTGGATAGAAGATCAAACCAGCTCTAACATTTCCTTAAGCCTAAGCCTGATCCAGAGCAAGTCCCTAACTCTATTTAATTCACTGAAGGCTGAGAGAGGTGAGGAAGCTGCAGAAGAAAAGTTGGAAGCTAACAGAGGTTGGTTCATAAGTTCTAAGGAGGGAACCTGTCTCTAAAACATGAAAGTACAAGGTGGAGCAGCAGATGATGATTTAGAAGCTGCAGCAAGTTATCCAGAAGATCTAGCTAAGATAAGTAATGAAGGGTAGCTACAATAAATAGATTTTCAATGTAGATGAAAACAGTCTTCTATATGGAAGAACATGCCCTGTAGGACTTTTATAGCTAGAGAGGAGAAGTCAGTGCCTGGCTTTAAAGCTTCAAAGTTCAGCTGACTCTTGTTGGCAGCTAATGAAACTGGTGATTTTAAGTTGAATCCAGTGCTCATTGACCGTTCTGAAAATCCTAGGCCTCTTAAGAATTATGCTGACTCTACCCTGCCTGTACTTTATAGAGAGAACAACAAAGCCTGGATGACAGCATATCTGTTTACAACATGGTTTACTGAATATTTTAAGCCCACTGTTGAGATCTACTACTCAGAAGAAAAGCTTTCTTTCAAAATATTCTTCAAACTGACAATGCAACTGCTTACCCAAGAACTCTGATGGAGATGTACAAGAGATTAGCATTTTCATGCCTGCTAACACAACATGCATTCTGTAGCTCATGGATCAAGGACTAATTTTGACTTCCAAGTTTTATTACTTAAGAAATGCATTTTTATAAAGCAATAGCTGCCATAGGTAATGATTTCTGTGATGGATCTGGGCAAAGTAATTTGGAACCCCCTGGAAAGCATTCACTGTTCTAGATGTCATTAAGAACATTTATGATTCATGGGAAGAGGTCAAAGTATCAATATGCACAGGAGTTTGAAAGAAGTTGGTTTCAAGCCTCATGGAGGACTTTGAAGGGTTCAAGACTTTAGTGGAGGATGCAATTGCGGATATGGTGGAAATAGCAACAGAACTGGAATCAGAAGTGAGTCTGAAGACGCGTCTGAATTGCTGCAATCTCACTTGAATGAACAAGTTACTTCTTAATGGATGAGCAAATAAAGTGGTTTTTTAAAAAAATTTTTAAATGTTTATTCATTTTTGAAAGACAGGGAGAGACAGAGCACAAGTAGGGGTGGGGCAGAGGGGGGTGGGGGGGACACAGAATCTGAAGCAGGCTCCAGGTGCTGAGCTGTCACCACAGAGCCTAATGCAGGGCTCCAACTCATGAACTGCGAGATCATGACCTGAGCCGAAGTCAGATGCTCAACTGACTGAGCCACCCAGGTGCCCCAAAGAAAGTGGTTTCTTGAGTTGGAATCTCGTCTCGGTGAAGACCCTGTGAAGATTGTTGAAGTGACAACAGAGGATTTAGAATATCACATAAACTTGATAAAGCAGTGGAGAAGTTTGAGAGGATTAACTCCAGTTCTGAAAGAAATTCTGTTGTGGATGAAATACTATCAACAGCATCAGTGCTACAGAGAAATCCTTTGTGAAAAGAAGAGCCAATCAATGCTATGGACTTTATTGTCTTATTTTAAGAAATTGCCACAGCCACCTGAATCTTCAGCAGTCACCAGACTGATTAGTCAGAAGCTGATCAACATTGAGGCAAGAATTTTCACTAGCAAAAATATAATAACTTGCTGAAAGCTCAGATCATAGACAGCATTTTTTAGAAATGAAGCTTTCTTTCTTTCTTTTTTTCTTTCTTTCTCTCTCTCTCTCTCTCTCTCTCTCTCTCTCTCTTTCTTTCTAGAAAGAGTGTGTGTGTACAAGCATGCAGTTGGAGGAGGAGCAGAGGGAGTAGGATAGAGAAAATCTCAAGTAGTCTCCATGCTCTTTACAGAGCATTACAGAGCATGTAATACTTGGGGCTCAGCCTTACAACAGTGAGATCATGACCTGAGCCAAAATCAGGAACTCAACCAACCAAGCCACCCAGGTACCCCAATAAAACATTTTTAAATTAAGGTATGTACATTGTTTTATGAAACATAATGCTATTGTACACTTAATAGGCCTTAGTATAGTGTAAACATAACTTTTATATGTACTGGAAAACCAAAAAATTCATTTGACAAGCTTTATTGTGATACTTGCTTTATTTCAGTGGTCTGGAACCAAGCTACAGTATCTCTGAGGTATGCCTGTATGTGTACAGAGAGATTTTAAATAGTTTACTCTTATTTTCTCCCATATTTATAAGAAAAAAATTTTCATATTTTATTTAATTCCGCTATATGTTTGATGAGCAAATAGATTTAGAGACTTAATTTACACTTAATTTTTGAGAGACACTCAGCATGTTACAACCCTAATTAACAACTTCGCTTTAACTTGTCAAATGATGTAGAGGTTTACAACATTTTCTACAGTGTTCATATTATAACCCTTAAGCATTCCCACTGTGGAATGTCATCAGTGTCTGTTGTTGGGACAAATTTGTCCAACATTCTGCCCATTGTTAACAAGGAAATCCCATCAATTTAATTAAATAAGAAACAAGTAAAATATGCAATCTGTTAGATCACATGTAGTCTCTTTGCTACATCATTTTGCTCTTGTTGATAGGCTTCTTAATGCTTTCATGTGGAATTCTTTCTCAACATCTTAAGCTCCTAGAGTTCAGGGACTACATTTTATATTTCCCAACTCTCCTTCTCAGTGTCTCATGCAATATTGTGAACACAGTTGTTTTAATAAATGATTGTTTGCCAAGTAAGTATGATATACTTAGAGCTCATGCATGAGGTGGGGTATTAAGCAAACAGTAATTAAGCAGGTGAAGTCATATACGTTTTTAAAAAAATTTTTTTTTAACGCTTATTTATTTTTGAGACAGAGAGAGACAGAGCATGAACGGGGGAGGGTCAGAGAGAGAGGGAGACACAGAATCCGAAACAGGCTCCAGGCTCTGCGCGGTCAGCACAGAGCCCGACGTGGGGTTCAAACTCACGGACAGCAAGATCATGACCTGAGCTGAAGTCGGCTGCCCAACCGACTGAGCCACCCAGGCGCCCCATATGTTTTTAGTTTCTTTTTCACTCCTCCTCTTTCCATTTAATATTGTTTGCTGATAATGTTCCCTAGGACCACCTAGAACAAATCCTCAGATATCTTTGCCTTGTATATTGTACGAAAATGACTATTATATAGTTGTTCTCTATGAGTAAACTATCTGAAATTGAATTCTGAGGTGATCCTGGAACTTGGAGATGAAGGAATTGCAAGCATCGAACTGTTTTGGCTACTAACACTCTGAACTTCAGTAAGTCTTAGAGAAATTTATCAGAATTGGGGGACTTTAAAAATTTTTACATTTTATTAATGGTTCTTATGAGGTACAAATCGGAAACGGTTATTAAATGATGAGTGGGGGTTTTCTGAAGTGAAAGAGTAAGCTTATAGAGAATCAGAGATTAGCTAATCCTATTATTAGTTAAGAAAGCCTGGAATTGGACACATGATCAGGATGGACACACATGTATAAATTCTGCCTGGTAGGGTACTGTAAAAATGTCTTGGGCAATTTATCAGAAACAGGTGACTTATAGACGTGTCTTATTTGACATGTGTAATATTTTATAAACATTTGAATATGTTGTCAACACTTAAAGGTTGAGAAATTTTATTGAAATATTTGGATTTGTGCTTCTCTTGGAAAATCAGGTCTGGCAATTTTGGTTTCTGTTATTTCATAGAATGATTATACATTTTTTTAGGTATCCTACAGTCACCAGTAGTTACCTTCACTCATTTATGTGATCTGCTTAGTACCTTTGGCTTTTGGCTTTATAGGTAGTATCTCAAACCCACGAAGATTTGTGTTCTTGAATTACTAGAACTAGCTTAAGGGATTCATTGAACTACATTCAAAACTGGAACAAGATGGTATAGATCAGCATTTTTCAATATGGTAGCCTTTTCATATTTACAACTATTTAAATTCATTAAAATTAAATTAAAAATAGGGCAAAAAGGGAAATGGGATTAAAAGATACAGACTCCCAGAATATAGTTAACAATATGTAACAACTTTGCATGGTGACAGATGGTAACTAGATTTATTGTGGTGATCACTATGTGATGTACACAAATATTGAATCACTATGTTGTATACTTGAAACTAATATAATAGTTTATGTCATCTACACTTCAGTAAAAAGAGAAAAAAATAAAAATTCAGTCGTATTAGTTGTATTTCTAGTTGCATTTCAAGCTGTCCTTCCACATAGATTGAGAAACCTTTTATCCCTGTTAGGCGGTACTAATACCGAAAGGAAAATCTTTACAATTGACAATGACAAAAGCTAAATCAAGGATGGTAAACTTCAAGTTGAAAATGCTAAAGCACAAATAAGTAAACACCCAGAACCACTGATTTGAAGCACAGGAAGTGGGAAGTGTTTAAAAAGATAATCCAAATCTCCTTAAATCTATTTAAGCACACTGGCCCAAATGGATTGCATTGTAAAAGACGGGAAGTACTTATACATGGAATAGGAAAAGCTACAACTGACAATTGAGGTTATGAACACATGGATTTCTAGAAAAACCAGGAAAAAATTTCTGGAAACTGCATATTAGGGTACTTACTAATCTTTGGGGAGCATAATTATATAATGGTTCTCTAAACTGATGGTTTAGGAATACTTAAGAAAACAGTTGCATAATGAGCCAACTTATGAGAAGAACAAATAATGGCAAAATATCTATTAACTAGGCCACTACATTTAAATAATTTTAATGAAGAACTTAAAGACATTTTATTGTCTTCCCTAATAGTGATTTGCCTAGCTAATCTTCAAGGTCTCTTCAAGTTGAAAAATATTATGCTTTTACTCCTGGAAGAAAAATGTCTTTGAATGCAAGATTTAAAATAATTAGATAGATTTATAGCTGAGTCAATAACTTTTCTTAAAATATAGTCACTAAATAGATGGTAATTCAGGAGGGATCTCTTGTGGCATTCCATAAAATTAGAAGATTATACGTTGTGATGTGTCATGTTTTATATATTTGTCAATGATTTGAGTGAATGAATTCATACAAGGCGAGCTTATTAAATTATCAGGTGACACAAAGCTGGAAGGAAAAGTTAATATATGCAATGTCAGAATTAAAATTTGAACAGATTTGATGTCTCAAAACTAACAAGATAAGAGTTAAGAATTTTTTTAAGGTGATGCATAATGGAGAATTTTTTTTAAGGGTGTAGACTTGTATTCCTTAAGAAATTATGAATTTTAGACTCAAGATTCAAACTAACTTGACAGTCTAGAAATGTCAATTGAATTAAACAACTCTTGGTTAGTGGTGATGCCCTTCCTTGTATTCAGCCTAAAATGAAACCAGCTATGCTGATACACCTGCTCCTTGAAATGCCTTCTTCACTTGGCTTTAGGAAAGCACGCTCTTTGCTTTTCTTGTATTCTATAACCACTCCTCCGTTGTCTGTTCTGACTCATTTTCATTTTCTGTATCCCTTAATGTTAGAGAGCTTTAGTGTCTGTACCTCCTATTTTCATCTCCACTCATTTCTTTAGTGAGTGATCACTGATTGATACCATTGAGCCCTTTATGTGTGGGGACATTTCCAGTTTCAAATCTCAGGTCTAGACCTGACTCTGAACTCTATATTCCTGTATCCAGCAGCCTACTTGCATAGGCCTTCTCCTTTTGAATGTCCAATAGATATGTCATACTTCTGTGACTGAGTTTTTAATTTTGCCATCCAGACTTGCATCACTTTCAGTTTTCTCCACACAATTAATGGTATTCACATTTTCTCTGTAGTTCAGGACAAAAATGTGGAGTCATTCTTGACTCTTCACTTTTTTTCACACTCCGTGCATAGTCAGAAAATTTGTCTAAATACTTCCAGAATTCCTAGGTTTTCAACATCACCAGTTATGCCACACTGATCCAGTGTACCACATCCAGATATCTCTGGATATTCAAATAGCCTCCTACTCTCTTTCTGTTCTCACCCTTCCTGCTACGTTCTGTGTATTTTGAACTCCATAATCAGATTCATACACTGAAAATATAACCTTTTCACTTCTCAGCTCAGAGTCTTCCAGTTGGGCCCCTTCTCACTCAAAATATGTTTCTAAAATGTCTACAGTGGTCTACAAATCATTCCCCTCCCCATTTCATTCCTGACCTAATATAATTCTTTGCCACCATGTTGGCCCCTCTCTGTTTCTTTAACACAGCAGGCCCGCTCTTACCTCAGGGCATTGCACTCTGCCTGTAATGCTTTCGCCCAGTGCATCCTTGTTGCTCATTCCCTCATATCTTTCAACGTTTTATTCAGATATTACTTTCTCAGCGAGATTTTATATTTAAACTGTCTATTTAAACATTTTCAGTTTCCCCTAATCCCAGACTTGCTTCCATACTTAATTTTTCTTCATAACACTTATTACCTTCTAAACTACAGTATAACTTACACATTTCTATTATCTATCTCTTCCCCTTAAAATATAAACTTCCAATGTCAAGGAATTCTTCCTGTTTGTTCACTGCTTTACCCCTTACTCTGAAATTAGTGTTGGCATGTAGTAAGTATGCAGAAGTTATTTCTGAATGAATGCATGAATGTAGGAACAAATTAAAGAATGACCAAATAAAGCTCCTGTGGAAAAGATGGAGAATTTACCTGTCCAAGTTAAATGTTCATCATTGTTGAGGCATCTAAAAAAAAAAAAACATCTTGGTTTACAGGAATGAGGTCTAGATTAAGAAGCATAAAATGTCATCTTCACCAGTACAAACTTTCAATTTTGCGTTTATGATTTTGAAGAAGGCACCATTAAAACATTAGTTTTAATGGAAAATGTTTGAAAAGTTAAAAAAAATAATGTACAGGTTATGGATCTAATAGAGTATATATTAGAAAAGTTAAACTAAGTACACTTTGCATTTTTACAGTGTTCAATGAAAAAAGAAACTTGTTATGAGTAGGTTCAGAACAAACTAGTAGTAATGGATGAAAATTACTGATCTAGTTTCAGTGTTTAAAACACTATCATCAATATTCTGTACAATTGCTATTTAAAATAGTGTGATCTATAACTGTCAGTAGGAAGCTTCCTTTTTGAGGGAGTACTCAAGCAGAGGCTAGATTGTTAACTCTCTAGAAAATTATAGAATGAGATGTGTACTGCGTAGAAGGAGAGGCTTGTAGATCCCATCGGAGGCCTAGTATTATAATTTTTCCCACTAAGTATAGATAAATACACAGATATGGCTATGTGAGTAGTTATATATGTAGGTATATAGATTTTTAGATTTATATAAAATTCATGTACATATTTGGTATGTATAAATATACATTCACACACATATATATGTGTATATATATGTATATATATGTGCGTATATATGTATATACAGACACATACATATATATATCACATAAATATGCAGGTTTTACTTTTGCAGACATTAATTTGATCTTAAAAACTACCTCATTACCTATAAAACTCATCAACCTTTTCCTGAGCTTGGAGTTCAGACACTACCTGTACCCTTCCAGTGTTTTCTCTTCTGTGGTACATAAAATTCCATGTACAAAGTCAAGGCCTTTGGATGATAAGCGTAACTTTGGGCCTTTAAAAGATCAAGAGCTGGCCATACTGATAAACATTTTTACCAACCATTACTACTTAAAGCAAGTTTTAAGTTTTCTCCAATATAAATTCATTTTCCACATAACACACAATTATAATTACAGTTCTAGTTTATAAGACCTATTTCCATCTTATAAGTTCTTAAACTTTTCTATATTCAGGCACTTTTCTGAATGTGATGAGCACCAATTAAGCTTATGGGTGTGAAGTTTATATATTGACACGTGTGGTTATCTTTTATTTACAGAAGTAGGCCAAAAAGAAAGAGAGGGGAAAAAAAAATCAATGATTGGCAAGATGAGTTAAAGTTTATATTGTCTTTTGTTTCAAAGAGCAGGTGTTATATTTATTATTGCTGTGAGGGTTGTGAGAAGGTTGGGTGGGAATTTTCAGTTGTATTCTAGATAAAATAACCTTGTGAAAGAACTGCTTCTAAAAGTTGATGACATAGCTACTGAAGAATCATCTAGTTTATTAGATTTAAATATTCACATATGTATCACTGTTTATAATAGTAATGATTTTTAGATAACTCCATAGAGGTTTCTTAAAGTTTAAGATGCATAAGAATTACCAAAGGAGCAAAATATAAATACAGATACCTGGGCCTGACCTGTGGATAGTCTGATTCTGTAAGTCAGGATAGCACAGAGACATGCTTATTTATAAAAATTTTTTTTCAACGTTTTTTATTTATTTTTGGGACAGAGAGAGACAGAGCATGAACGGGGGAGGGGCAGAGAGAGAGGGAGACACAGAATCGGAAACAGGCTCCAGGCTCCGAGCCATCAGCCCAGAGCCTGACGCGGGGCTCGAACTCACGGACCGCGAGATCGTGACCTGGCTGAAGTCGGACGCTTAACCAACTGCGCCACCCAGGCGCCCCAAGACATGCTTATTTAAAGAACACACACTCTTGGCCTCACTCTACCACATGGTATAGATGGTCCATGGACTACACTTTCCTAAAACAATGAGGCTTTATGGATATCCATATTTTTAAATCATTTTTAAGTGTATACCTGATTCATACAAGAAAGATGGGTTATAGAGTAAAAAGTCCATTTGTGTTTAGGTCTAGACTTTTATTGTTTTCCTTCTTACACATGTTTATTCTAACAAGTCCTTTCATCATGTCTTCCAAAATGTATACAGGAGGAAACAACAAAATAATTTTCTCTCCTCACTGAGGCCTCTTGCTTTACAGACACATATTTGGGGAGAGAGCACCCTCATGTGGTTATATGATGCTAAAAATGTTCCGAGATTTTATTTTATGTTGGGCAACCAAGAGAAAATAATTGCTGATTACAGCACCACCAACCCGTTGGATCATTTTGTTTCCAAAGAGTGTTTAGAGGAACTTTTTTTTTTTATTCCTTTAAGGACCAAAGAGGAAGATGTTCGCTGCAAAATTTGTCACATTCCCTCTTGCATTGTCAGGTTCCCATGACTGGTTTTCTTTATTGATTCAAGAAATCTGTCTCAGTGCTAATGTTAAGTCATAATGAAATGAAATTAAGCTTCTGGGAACACAGGGTTTATCAGCACATAAACATAGAATTCTGTTATTAGTTTAGTGGTTTTCCTGGACAATGAGAAAAATTTAACTTTGTTTCAAAGTCATAAATGAAATATCAAAACTTTTCTAAGGTTTAGGGAAATTTTTGAATGGACACTAAGTAGTTTAAAAAAAACAACAAAACTAACTCTTTGTACAAATGAAATTTCCCCTGAATTTAAGCACAAAATATTTTAGACAAGAAACATTTCTGTAGAAGACCTATATCCCACTTACTTTATTGTTGTGTTTGGGGAATATCAGATACTCTCAAAAACAGTTAACTCTGGCCAAAAGAATAACATTAACAACAGTAAACAAAAAAGATACTGGAGTCAAGAGTGATGTGTTGATTTAGATATATTTTAATGTAAGGGAATAATACGAAATGCTTGCAGTGAAATGGATAATCATTTAAAATAAAATGCTTATCATTCTAGTGCTGTAATTGGCCATAATTGTTGTGTAAGGAAGGTAGTCCACTTAACATACACCTTTCTTCTCTGTGTTCTATGGTTAGCCTAATTTAACACTAGCTTCTCAAAATTACATTTTTTTTTTTTGTAAAAATGTTACTTTCCAGGGGTTTTAAAAACATTTTTTTCCCTTGGATATTCTCCCTGTTTTACAAATGTAAGTCAATCCATAATGAAAGGTTTCCTTTCTTTTATTGTTTTCTACTATAAAACCACTTTTTTAATTAATACTATTTAATTATAAGCAAGAAGCACATACTTATGAATAATATAGTAAACATATTAAAAAATTGTCACCAACAATCTCTCCTCCTTACACTTCACTGAAATAAATGTTTTTACCATCCTCCTGTGTTTGAATCAAATGTTTTTATGCATATGAAGAGTATCTTTACAAATAATTATATTGTATATTGGAAAATATATAAGCATATATATATATGTATGTATATATATGTATATATATGTTTATACTTGTGAAACGTTGTGTATATCGTGTATATCTCTTTGTATCTTTTGACTTTAGACCGTGATCGTGATCATGTTTTTGTGCATTCAAATGTTTAATATTCTAGTAGATAAATATACATATTAACATTTAGTCATTCTTTGGGTTTGTTTCCACTGATTTAACATTGTAACATTGTGATGAAAATCCTGTGTTCTGAAAGTTTGTGCACATACTTAAATATTTTGGGGTTAAATTCCTGCATAATTTTAAGATTGCTGACATGTTAGCAATTACAATTTAGAAAACTTACATTAATTTGAACTTTTACTAATAAAGAGTAAAATAATAGTAGTAGCAGTAGTAATACTGAAAATAGGACGGAGCCTATGGCTGTAAGTTCCAGGTAAAGTATAAAGAGTATGGAGATAGTGTGACAAAAGTAGAGAAAGAGTAATTTAGATAATTTACTATAGGAAACTGAAATGAGTTTTAAATTACAAAATCCAGAGTTATAATAGTATCTGAAGAATATAAGCAATTGAGAAAACAGAAAGTGAGATATAAGATGCAAGGAAATAATTTAGGAGAAAAAGAATTATTTGGCAGAACCTTAAAGTTTTTCAGAATAATGAAGAGCAGAAATACTTCAGTAATCATAATCAGTGCTGTAGATGACCAATCAAGAAAATCATAAGAAAGCCTAAGAAAACTGTGTTAATGAAAGTAATCCCAAGAAGATGTACTAAGTATATGAATTATTAGAGAAAGGATTTATTAAGGATTTGACTCCACAAGACAAATGATTGGGATCACCAAGCATAAGAATAAAAATTGATAATGACTCAGAGCAAAAAAAATCTACAGAGTCAACAGGGGAGAGCCTGTAAGCTGAGAATTCTTGAGCTACATAATATATGAGTGACATAACAAAGCAAGGGAAAGTCATTTTCAAATATACAAGGCTTGCGAAGTATACAATCCAGACATACTTCTAGAAAAATTTAGTTGAACACATAACTCAGACAAACGATTGGAGAATAGAAATAAGAAGGTATGGATAAAGACTTTTTAGGGGGCATAGAAGGTGTCATTATATTACTTGTAATCTAAAGTTTTGTGAAAAACGCACACACACAAAAGAAAACAACAGGAAGTACCATATAAAATTTTCAAAAGCAATATGGGAGCAAAAGACAATATGAATTAAATCAACATAAATAAAATCAAGTATATCTATTATAACAGAAATAAAAATTATAGCTTATAAATAAAAGAAAAAACACTTGCACCATGAGTTAAAGCATTAACTTTATGCTCCCCATAAATATATATTCAGATTCATACTCACTTTAAAATAATGTATGCAAACTGAAAGTTTGTCAGTTATTTTAACTACAAGATACATTTGACCATTATCAATAAAGTAGATATACTGTTTGTATTTTTAATATATAAGGAGACTGACAGGATGTTTTACAGATTTGGATAAATTCAGGTTTGAAATGAATGCTGGAATCCTGACCTTCTGATTCCTAAAATTGGGTGTTTTTCCTGGTACATTATGGCACAGAATTTTCATTTTCTAAGTTTCTAACATATGCAGTTAAATTTAGAAAATAAATTACTTTTATAAATCATTTTATAACTAAATGAAAACTGATCATGGACCATCAAGAAAATATAGACAAAATGGAAATAGAATGAATGAAACAACCCCATGTGTTAAACTAATAAATTGAATGTAATATGACTGGGTTTTAAGATACTTCTGCTGACTTTGCCAAGAACTTGCTGTTCTCTACTTGCTTTTTTTTTTTAACTCTTTTAAATTTTGTTTTTTAACGTTTATTTATTTTTGAGACAGAGAGAAACAGAGCATGAACAGGGGAGGGGCAGAGAGAGAGGGAGACACAAAATCTGAAACAGACTCCAAGCTCTGAGCTGTCAGCACAGAGCCTGACGCGGGGCTTGAACTCATGGACTGTGAGATCATGACCTGAGCCAAAGTGGGACGCTTCACCGACTGAGCCACTCAGGCGCCCCTCTACTTGCTTTCTTATTCATAAAAGGAATGACTATTATTAACTACATTAGGTATCAATGTAGGAGACTTCAGAGAAGCATGAAGTAATATTTTTTAATACATTAGCATCTACCCGGCTTAGAACCTTTCCAGTAAGAATGAAAACTGGGGGCACCTGGGTGGCTCAGTCACTTGAGTATCTGGTTGAGTGTCCGGTTCTTGATTTTGGCTGAGGTCATGATCCCAGGGTTGTGGGATTGAATCCCGAGTAATGGGACTGAGTCACTCACTGTCTGGCTCCATACTCAGCATGAAGCCTGCCTGAGATTGTCTTTCTCTCCCTCTGTACCTCTCCCCTGTTCATGCTCTCACCCTTTCTCTCTCTCTAAAATAAAAAAAAAAAAAAAAAAAAAAAAAAAAAATGGAAGCCAACATATTAAAACAATAATGTGATCAGTGTAGCCCAAGGTTTTGTGTGGGTCCCAAACAGGAATCTATGTCTCTTTTATTCACTTTTTCATTGCCAACACTTAATGCTTGCTCCTTACTTGCTATTTAATATACAGTTGTTGAATTAATTTATTAGCAACTTAGTTATTTAATAAAAAGAGGCTTAAACTTTCTAAGTGGAAGGGTCTTTCCTTAGGACTTTTCAGAGGATTTTTTGAGACAAACTAAAGCTACTCTTTAAAAGTATGTTAATTGTTAATATTATAAAATTTAAATTAGACATAAACATGTTTAAAAATTATAAACAATAACAAGATATGGATAAAACGTGGGTCTGTAGTTAACTACCCATCCTTTCTCAAAAAAGTGACAGTCTGGCTAGCTGATTGGTTTCCTTTCCCTCCCACACATAAAGGTTAATATTCTGTCCCACTAAGTGCATGGTTTATATTAGACTGGCTATATCTGCACCGGAATTTATTTATAAATTTCAGAGTTCTGAATCATTGTGCATGCAAATAATAACATTTAAAGAATGTTAAAGTGTGTCAAAGAATAACATTTAAACTACCAGCTTAATCAATTGTATTTCAGTGACTTTTAATTTCTGCTTTCCTATGTGACTTACATAAACCATATGGAAATGGACAGTAGTCACACTGTTTGCATTCACGAAATATGTTTTTCAGAAGCTTATGGAGTAATTTGATTAAAACACACACGTACCTCTCTCTCTCTCTCTCTCTCTCTCTCTCTCTCTCTCTCTCTCACACACACACACACACACACACTCACACACACTCTCTCTCTCACACACACACACACACTCACTCACACTCTCTCTCTCTCTCCCGCACACACACACTCTCTCTCTCTTCCTCTCTTTCCCACACACCACACACACACACACACACACACACACACACACACACACACACACACACACTATAACACCATCTGAATGCGCCTCCCTAATCCTTAAAATGTTGTTACTCAATAATTAATTCAAATATGTTACTCATTATTTTCTCTGTGACACAGTCATGTATCAGCCGCCTTCTACCTGCTGCCCACTCATCTCCAGCTGCAGTTCCTGTGGTTAGACACTGTCCGTGTACAGTACCCCAATAGAGCTTACACACAAGCGCTCCTTCTTCCCAAACCCCTATACACACATGCTTGTGTGTATGCATGGGCACACACACATGCATACACATATGCATGTTTGGTTGTTATCCAGTTTCTTTTTCCTAGTTCTCAGCACTAGATATAAGAGTCAGTCTGCTTATACCGTATGCATGGAAAATATGCGAGACTAACGGGTTTTGTAAGCTATGGCAATTTTAGAATATATGAATTTTTTGTGTGGATCTAGTTCTCCCTTTTTACTACCAGTAACTGAAGAAAGGGTGCCCTTTGTTTAGTTCATCTGTTTTCTACTCCTGATTCATTTACTTTGTGACTCTGAGCGAGTAATCATTTCTTTTAGCCTACAGTTTCATCATGTGTGAAAGAAGGGAATTGAACAAATGACCTGAAAATTCTGTCTCTAACGTCTTAGAAAGTCATTAGGTTGAAACCAATGAAAATGACATTTTCTAGGTCAAATTGTTGAATGTTGGGGTTTCATATGATTAGTCTTGATAATTAGATATCCTATAGGACTAAAGATACCATATTGATTATTGTTTAAAGCGGTGGCATTGCCATTAGATACCTTTGAGGTTATGTCGTTCCTTTCTTTAGTAGCCTGAGATTCTGAGTGCTATTAGAACACAGCCTGTGTTTTTTAATATGTTATGCTGTCGTGCCTAGAATAGTGTCTGACAAATGTAAGACACAAGAATAAATGTTTGCTGTTTGAATAGTGTTGTGACTTAAAATTATTAAATTCTACAGAATTATAATTATTAATAATGATGATGATCAGACATGTTGAAATACTAGAGTAGATGATACCAAAGGTGAAATTTCTGACAGCTGTGTTAATGAGAAGGTGACAAGTTAATCTTAGCTAAAATAATCAAAGGTGTGGCACAGCAGACAAAGATGTAAGAGCTTTGGCAGGTTAGTACAGGGTTTAACATGGCTTTATGAATACTTTTAAATTATATTCATTTTTATAATGATAAATTATGTCTAAAAACATAAAGAACATGTTTAAAGAAAAAATCACTTACAGCATTACTACCCAGAGAAAGATAAGAAAATTGTGGCCATATATAATACCTTCTTATACCATTTAATTTCCCCATATCATTAAATATTCTTCAAAAACATTTTTTCATATTTTTATTATATTTTTTAAGTTGTACAGCATGATTTTATTTACAGTGTAAAATGTGGTGATTTAATATATGTATACACTGTGAAATGATTACCACAATCAGCTTAATTACACATCCATCTCCTCAGTTCCCTTTCTGTGTTTGTGTATGTATGTGTGTAAGTGCGTGTAATGAACACTTAATATCTACTCTTACAGCAAATTTCAAATATGCAATATTGTTAGCTATAATTACTAATGTTATATGTGAGATCCCCAGAACTTACTCATCTTATAACTGAAAGTTTATGCCCTTTGACCAGCATATCCCTATCTCCACCCTCTACCCCCAGCCTTTGACAACACTGTCTACTCTTTGGTTCTATGAGTTTAACTTTTTTTTTTTTTTAAGTTTATTTATTTTGAGGGAGAGAGAGACAAAGAGAAAGAGAGAGTGTGTGTGAGAGGGAAAGGGTCAGAGAGAGTGGGAGAGAGGGAATCCTAAGCAGACGCTACACAGTGCAGAGCCCGATGTGAGGCTTAAACCCATGAACCGTGAGATTACGACCTGAGCCAAAATCAAGAGTTGGATGCTTGACCGGCTGAGCCACCCAGGTGCCCTTTTTTTTAGATTTAAACCCATGAACTGTGAGATTATGACCTGAGCCAAAATCAAGAGTTGGTTGCTTGACCGACTGAGCCACCCAGGTGCCTTATTTTTAGATTTAACTTTTTTTAGATGCCACATATAAGTGAGATTATACAGTGTTTCTTTTTCTGTGTCTGGCTTATTTCACTTAACATATGTTTTACAAGTTACCCATCTTGTCAAAAGTGACAGGTTTTCCTTCTTTATTATGGCTAAATAATATTACATTGTATGTATATTTATTGTGTGTGTATATATACACACTATACATACATATATATATAATACTTTTCTTCACATTTTCTTTATTCATTTATTGATGGACACTTAGGTTGTTGCCCTAACGTACCTATGGTAAGTGGGTGAATATGGTACAATGAACATGGGAGTGAAGATATCTCTTCAAGGTACTTATTTCCTTTCCTTTGAATATAAATCCAGAAGTTGGATTACTGGATCATATGATAGTTCTATACTTAGTTTATTGAGGAACCTTCATAATATCTTCCATAATGACTATACCAATTTACATTCCCATGAACAGACAAGGGTTTTCTTTTCTCCACATCTTTACCAACACTTGTGCTTCTTGACTTTTTGATAGTAGCTATTCTAATAGATAAGACCTAATACCTTATTGTGGTTTTGTGTTTCCCTGATAATTAGTGATGTTGAGCACCTTTTCATCCTGTTGACTGTTGGTATGTCTCTTTTGGAAAAATATCAGGCCCTTTGACCATTTTTAATTGGGTTATTTCAGTTTTTGCTATTAAGTTGTAGGAGTTTTTATATATTTTGATATATATATCATATATTTTGATATATATATATATATATATATATATATATATATATATATATATTAGTGTGATGAAGTCCCACTTGTTGATTTTTGCTTTTGTTGCCTGTGTGTTTTGGTATCATATCCAGAAAATCATTGACAGGACCAATGAGAAGGAGCTTTTTCTCTAAGATTTCTTCTAGGAGATTTATTGTTTCAGGTCTTACATTTAAGTCTTTAATCTATTTCACATTTTTGTCAGTGGTATAATGAAAGGGTTCAATATCATTCTTCTATATGTGGGTATTCTGATTTCCCAACAGCATTTATTGAAGACACTTTTATTTCCCAATTGTGTATTTTTTGTGCCCTTGTCAAAGATTATTGATGGTGCATGTGTGCGTTTATTTCTGGGCTTTCTATTATGTTCTGTTAGTTTATGTGTTTGTTTTTATGCCAGTGCCATACTGTTTTGATACCTGTAGCTTTGTAATATAATTTGAAATCAGGATGTGTGATGCCTCCAGCTTTGTTGTTTCTCAAAATTTTTCTGGCCAGTGGGGTGGTTTGTGGTACCATATTCCTTTTAGAAAGTTTTTCCTATTTCTATGAAAAATGTCCTTGAAATTTTGATAGGGATTGCAATGAATCTGTAGATTATTTTGGATAGTATGATTATTTTCACAATATTAAGTCTTTGAATCCATGAACATGCTTTATCTTTCCATTTATTTTTGTTTTCTTCAGTTTCTTTAATTAGTGGCTTGTAGTTTACAGTGTGTAGCTCTTTTACGACCTTGTTAAATTTGTTCCTAAATGTTTTATTCTTTCTGTTGCTATTGTAAATGGGATTGCTTTCTTAAATTCTTTTTAAGATAGTTCTTTGTTGGTATGTAGAAATGCAACTGATTTTTGTGTATTGATTTTATGTCCTGCAACTTTACTGAATTCCTTCATTCTAATTTTTGTATGTGTGTGTGTAGAATCTTTAGGGTTTCCCATATATAAGTTCATGTTATTTGCAAAGAGAAACAATGTAACTTTTTCTTTATGATTTGGATACCATTTATTTCTTGATCTATTGCTTTGACTAGGACTTTCAGTAGAATCTTGAATAGAAGTGATGAGACTGGGTCGCTGTGTCTTATTCCTAATCTTAGAGTAAAATTTTCAACTTTTCACTATTCAGTATGATGTTAGCTATGGGATTATCATTGTGGCTTTTATTTTTAAAATTTATTTCCTTATCTTTAATTGAAGTATACTTGAAATACAATATTATATTAGTTTCAGGTACACAGCATAGTTATTGAACATGTATATACATTATGAAATGTTCATAGTTACCATCTGTCACCATACAGATTTATTATAATAATATTGACTATATTTCCTGTGCTTCTTTATATGTCAAAGACTTAATTTATACCTGGAAGTTTGTACCTCCTAATCCTCTTCACCTATTTTGCCTGTTTTTGCACTCCCCCCGCCCCACCCTGGAAACTACCAGTTTGTTCTTTGTCTTTATGAGTCTTTCTGTTTTGTTTGTTCATTTGTTTGTTTTAAGATTACATATATAATAAAATCATATGGTATTTATCTTTCTCATTATTTCAGCATTATACCTTCCAGGTCCCACCCATGTTAATGCAAATGGAAAAATTTCATTCTTTTTATGGCTGAGTAATATTCCATTGTATATATACACCACATTTTTTCCCACTTATTCATTGACTTATACTTAGGGTTTTTTCCATATCTTGGCTATTGTAAATAATGCTATAATAAACTTAACGGTGCATATATTTTTTTAATATAAGTGTTTTTGTTTTCTCCAGCTAAATATCTAGAAATGGAATCAATGTATGCCAACAGACACATAAAAAGATGCTCAAAATCATCATGGAAATGCAAATCAAAACCACAATGAGATGTCACCTCACACCTGTCAGAATGGCTGGTACCATATATGGCCTTTATCATATTGAGGCACATTCTTTCTATACCTAATATGTTGAGAGTTTTTTTTTTTTTTACATGAAAGGATATTGAGTTTTGTCAAATGTTTTTTCTATATCTGTGATGATTGATCATAGGATTTTTATTCTTTGTTCTGTTAGCATTTTCACAAATAAATGAAAGTAGCAAGACTAGTACAACTAACTCACCTATATTCATCATCTAGGTTCAGCATTTATCAAAATTTTACATCATTTGTCTCATCTGTCTTTGTTTTTTTCTCTGTTGTCATAGTTTAAAACTAATCCCAGACTTGAGCCATTTTTCTGTATATGCTCTAGCATGTTACTAAACATGCTCTAGCATGTTCTAGCATGTTCCTAAAAGTAATAAGGGCATTTAATATAGGCATAATGCTAAAAAAATTATGAGCAAATCTTTAAGATCACTTAATAGTATAAAATTGAAATGTTCTACCTGTTCCAAAACTGTCTTTTGACAGTTGCTTTGGGTCATACTCCAAACAGTAACTACATAGCACTTTTGGTTGCTTGGTCTCTTAAAATCTCCTTTCATCTATAAAAGTCATTCTTCCTTTTATATCCTGGTATTGTCTGTTCCAGAAGAACTAATTCTTTTGTGGAATATTTTACATTTTGGATTTATCTGTTTTTATCCTTGGTATCATTTAATTTTTTTTACTGTACTCTATAAATAGAAGTTATAAGTATTTAAGACTGATTTTCCTATTGAAGTTCCCTATCAGAGTTTCATCCAATATTTTCTCTGATGATAATCATTAGGTAAAATAACTATTTTATTAGAATTGCAAAACATGGATTTTATAATTCCATAATTTCCCCCACATTTATTAGCTAGAATTCTTTGTTTAAAACTTCCCATCTTCAACTAGAAATAGAAACTGCCACATTTAAAAAAATTAACATTTTTTCATTTTTGAGAGACAGAGAGAGACAGAATGTGAGTGGGGGAGGGCCAGAGAGAGATGGAGACACAGAATCCAAAGCAGGCTCCAGGCTCTGAACTGTCAGCACAGAACCTGATGCAGAGCTCGAACTCATAGACCACAGGATCATGACCTGAGCTGAATTCAGATGCTTAACTGACTGAGTCATCCAGGCACCCGTACAAGTTATCACATTTTTTGAAGCAAAGTTTGTAAAAGGAAAGGTGAGTTAAATATTTAATAGCTTTATTTGTCATACCTAGTATGTTAGGTATCTCCAATTCTTATTTCCATTATCCTATAGTCTTATAAATTAGTTTGAAAATACTACTACTAGTAATTATAATTAGAAGGTACACTTGAAGGTTTTTTTTCCCCCATAGGTCCATTTTTACTAGGACCTGTATTCCTCTACACATGTGCAGCAAAAGTACTATGCCATAAAATCACTTGAACAATTTTTTTCCGGTGTGATTAAATATATTTCTATTAAAAAAATTTAGATATCAGGGCACCTGGGTGACTCAGTCGGTTAAGCATCTGACACTTGCTTTTGGCTCAGGTCATGATCTCACGGTTCTTGAGTGCAAGCCCTGTTTTGGGCCCTGCGTTGGGAGTGGGATTCTTTCTCCCTGTCTCTCTGCCCCTTCCCAGTGCACACACATGTGTGTGCTCTCTCTCTCTCTCAAAATAAATAAACATTTAAAAAATTTTAGGTATTTTTTTCTTTTTGTATAATTTTATTTTTGAAAATGTAAATACTTACATGTCTTATGTTTAAAGTATGCAGCAAGTTATATTCTGAGAAGTCTCACTTCTATTCCAGTCTCCTATACCTGGTTCCTTCTCTCCATAGAATAACCATCATAGTCCATTTTGGTTTATCTTTCTAGTATATGCAAATATGCATACATTTTTTTCCTCTTTCTTTTTACAAAGAATTAAGCACTCCATTCATGTTATTCTTCAGTTCACTTTTTTTTTCTTTTCACCTAACTGTATATCTAGATAATCACTCTCTTTTCCAGTGTACATCAATGGTTCTTAACTGGAAGAAAAGTACCCCCCCCCCGGGGGAATATTTGGTAATGTCTGAGAAATTTTGGAATGTTACAACCTGGGTGAGAGAATTGGTATCGGCATCTGGTAGTTACAGGCCACAAGTGATGCTAAGCATCTTACAATGCACAGGAAAGCCACTACAACAAAGAATTATCTGGTCCAAAAGGTCAGTAGTGCCAAAATAGAGAAATCAGTGTGTATAGTGACCTGTCTTAATGTCCTTGTCTGTTAATTTATAACATGTGTGTCACCTTGAAGTCTCTTTTTATTAAAACTAATGTTCCTCTTGATACTGGGTTATGATTTCCTGCTTATTTACATGTCTAATGCTTTTGAAAATTGTGTTCTTGACAGTGTGGCCATTTTGTTACCTTGAATCTGGAATGTGTTCTCGTCCTTTATAGACGTTGAATTTTCTTCTGGAAGTTGGGAAGTTGCTTCTTGACACTATTGATCCTGTCAAGATAGGCTTAAGATTGTGTTAGAATTTGTCAGTATAATTTTTTTTAGTTTTATTTTAGAGAAAGAGCATGAGCAGGGGAGAGGAGCAGAGGCAGAGAGAGAGAATCTTAAGCCAGCTCCATGTTCGGCTCAGAGGCCGATGCAGGACTTGATCCCATGACCCTGGGATCATGACCTGGGCCGAAATAAGAGTTGGATGCTCAACCAACTAGCCACCCAGGATGCCCCTATCAGTATAATTTTTGTCCTTAGTTCTATAACATGACCCTTGATAATAGACTATGATCCTTACTTCTGAGTTATGCTTTTTAGATCCTAACTAAATTTACTTGGTGAGACTTTTCACTCTACCTGCCTCAGAGCACCAATATCTTCCAACAATGCACATACTCTCATAGCTCTCTTCAACTTTATACTTCCCAATTAGAATGACCAAATTCATCATGGTTTGTTCAGGACTGTCCCAGTTTTAAAACTGAAAGCTCCATGTTCTGGGAACTCCCTCAGTACTAGGAAAATAGCAGTTGTTTGCTATTGTTCTCAGGGACTGCTCTCTGTTAGAACTCCTAGAGATTGTACTATACCTGCACAGTCCAGCCCTCAGTCAAGGACATGTGGGATCATTCTGTTGAAGGTTTTTGGGACACTTTGTGAAGCGCTTTCCCCTCTGCTATTCTACAATAAGAATTCTAGAAACATCAACAACCCAAACTCAGTAAATTATAACTACAGATTTTCTAAAACCAGGAAAAGACTTTAAGTGACAAATTCAAGAATCACCACAAGGCTTAGATATTAAAAAATAAAAATGAAGACAAGTCAAAAGAAATATTTTCCTAAATACACGATATAATTGCTGAAAATCAAACAGGGATATTTGATTCTTCCTTGGAGTTTTCATCCCTACTTATATTGTCTACCTGTTTTTGCATGTTTTTTTACTTTTCCCTTAGAATGCTTAGCATATTACCCATGGTTATTTTCATTTGTGGGTGTGAAATTTCCAAAATCTCTCCCATATCTCAGTCTTATTCTGTTACATGCTTTGTCTCTTCAGATTATTTTTATCTTGCCTTTTAGCATGCATTATAATTTTTTTTATTGAAAGCTGAACATCATGTATTAGGTAGTAGGAATGGCAGTAAATAGGCCTTTAGTTTTATGTTTATCTGACTGAGAAGATGGCTAAAGTTATATGGAATCTGGTATTTTCCTTCCTATAGGTTGGTTAGACTCTGGTAAGGTGATTTCCCTTGTGGGCAGGCAGAAAACAGAATGCTCTGAAAATATCTAAAAAAATGGTTACTTCTACCCCCACACACTCCCCTTTGGAATTATGAAAGGTTTCTCTATCTTTTAGATGTCAGTCTGGTGATGTTCCTGAAGGTAAATCTCAAAAAGTGTCCTTCCTCAGCAAAACAAAAACAAAAACAAAAAACAAAAAACAAAACAAGACAAAAAACTTGACCCTCAATTTGCAGTACTTGTTCACTTACAATTTATGTTTTCTTACCAGTTCCTGGCTCTAGCAACCTGTGCTCATGTGAAGCTACGATTCTTTGTAATCACTTGTCTCCAGTTTCTAGGGCGTCAGTTTTCTGTATGACTTCAGCTGTCTGATGTATCTAAAAAAGTTATTGATTTGTTTAGCTTTTACTTGTGAGGATAGGAGTGACAACTCCAAGCTGTTTACCATATCAGTGACTGGACATGACTTTCTTTACTTTTCAGGCTTGATTTTAGGTTGTATTAGAATGGATCTTTTACTTTTGGGGGCTGTGTGTGGAGATTCAAGTCATTTATTTGTCTCTGACATGAAAACGGAAAATCTGGGGTGGAGGAGGGAGAGCAAGAGGGGAACCAGACAGGTGCTTAGATTTCTGTCAAGTCAGACTGAGAATAGCAGCTGGCTTCACAACAGGAATCTGGGTCCCCACAGCAACGTGGCAACTGAGACTAGACCAGAAGCAGTTTATTGAAACACCATATTCTACTAAGTCTTACTCCAAGCTAAGCAGACCTAAGCTTGTACTGGAAATAACACCTTCTGGAATATTTTAGGAGCACAGAGATGAGTTGACATGCAGCAAGTCAACAACAGGGCATGCAGCATGGGCTAGACAAACCTAGGAGCAGAGCTCAGGGCTTAGTAGGCTTCTCAGTGCCCTCCCTGGACTTGACACAGAATGGGTATTTTCCAAATTTGCCATTATACTTAGGACGTGGTCTTACTTCAAGAACACAGCCTTTGTGGGATTTCAAGTGAAAACATGGAGTGTTCTCCAAAGATTTTATACTCTGGCTTGAGCTAAATCTCATTGTCTTTTCAGTGCTGTTTGTCTCTGAAATCTCTGCTTATCTCTTGAACTTTCAATCTTCTTTAATTTACGTTTTAGGATTTCCAGAGTTTTGCCCTGTGAGCAATTACCTTCAGAGTTGGCCAAGGACTGGACTGCAGTTGTTGTACAGAAAGCTTTTGGGCTTTCTTGAACACTTATTTTGTTCCCACACCCAGTGAGACAGCTACCCTGTATATGGGCTCTGTTCCTCAGCAGAGTAGTTTCTAAAGTATCTTCAGGGAGAAAACCAAGGTGGCTGTGAGGAGGCTCATTTCATGAACTTCCTTTCTGGCAAGGAATGCAGCACAATGTTGGTTGCTTTCTGATGCATGGAAACAGTTGTTTTATATATATTTTTTAAACTAATTTTTTTAAATTTTATTTTAGAGAGAGGAGTGTGCACATGCAGGAGCTGGAGAGAGGGGCAGAGAGAGAATCTTAAGCAAGCTCCACACTCAGCACAGAGCCCAACATGGGGCTTGATACAGTGACCCTAAGATCATAACCTGAGCTGAAATAGAGTCGGACGCTCAACAGACTGAGCACCCAGGTGCCCCAAACTTCTATTTTTTAGTAGTGATGGTAGGTAAGAGGTGGAGTAAATCCGATACCAGTTATTATGCCTTTGCTAGCCACCCTTACACTTGAGTGACAGTTTGTGTAAATAGTGTAAATAGACAATCCAGGGAAGATTGTTTATCCCTTTGGCAGTTTGAAGATAGTGCTTCTAGTAGACTAATATTATGAAGGGTGGACTCATCATAGTTATATAATTTATGAAACTGCTAAAATAAGAATTATCTTTTGGGGCAGCTGGATGGCTCAGTTGGTTAAGTGTCTGACTTCATCTTAGGTCATGATCTTGTGGTTCATGAGTTCAAGCCCTGTGTCAGGCTGTGTGCTGACAGCTCAGAGCCTGGAACCTGCTTCAGATTTTATGTCTCCCTCTCACACTGCCCCTTTCCTGCTTGTGCTCTATCTCTCAAAAATAAACAAACATTAAAAAAATTAAAAAAATCATTATCATTTAACTTGTTCTTCCAAGATTTGTTTTTTTTTTCCATCTGCACAGTGGACATACAAATATTTGACATATTTACCTATACATGAGCAATAGTGGGTAATTATTTTAAAAGACAATGGAACCTATAAATGTCTGTAATTATAGAATGTACCATGATTCAAAATACTCAGTATTTTCATTTTGGAAAATTTTCTTTCAACTTTCCATTTTTGGAAATTTATGTTAATAAATTCACTTTTCCTAGTTTGGACTTTTCAAAATTCAAGATCATTACAATAGTGTTCATTTTAGCAATAGTATCTGTCGTTTACTGAAGGCTTATTCTGTTGAAGATATCATTCCAAACAGTAGTGCAATTAGTTTACAGAAACTCGGTTATATCTGTGGTATGAGCTGAATTTTGTGCCCCCAAATTCATATGTCAATATCCCAACACCCCGTACTGCATATTGTAACTATATTCACAGATAGGGTTTTTAAAGAGGTGAGTCAGCTAAAATGAGATCTTTAGGGTACACCCTAATCCAATGACTAGTTTCCTCATAGAAGAGGAAATTTAGACACAGACATGTATAGAGGGAAAGTGATGTAACGATGGGGAAAGATGGCCATCTCCGTCAAGCAGACAGGCTTGGAAATGATCCTTCCCTTACGACTTTCACAAGAAGTAACTCTGCCAAAATTTTAATATCAGACTTCTAAACTCCTGAACTTTGAAAATAGATTTTTGATACTTAAGCCACCCAAATTGTGGTACTTTGTTTAGTAGCCCTAGCAAACTAATACCACCTTCTTAGTGCAAACTAAAAGAAAAAGTGTGAAGAAGAGCTAAATTTGTATGTAATTGGAAGGCACCAAAATTATATTTTGTGTATCTCTATTTGGGTTCTGTAAACAAAATTACGTATATTATGATTTATGGGAGTTTTACATTAAAAAAAATTACTATATGGTTGTTTGTATAATCTGACTTAGGACTACAGCTGCCAATTAAAATATAGTTATACTTGGGGCACCTGGGTGGTACAGTCGGTTAAAATGTCCAACCCTTGATCTTGGTCATGGTCTCACAGTTCATGAGTTCAAGCCCCACATTGGGCTCTGTGCTGTTGGCATGGAACCTGGTTAGGATTCTGTCTCTTCTTTTCACTGACCCTCCCCTGCTTGTGCTCTCTCTCTCTGTCTGTCTCTCTCTCTCTCTCTCAAAATAAATGAATACACTTAAAAAAATTAAAGATAAAATAAAATACAGTTATAATTTATTTCATTTTATCATTATAATAAGCCCTTAAGGTTTTTAGTATTATCCCAATTTTATAAACGAGGAAACAAATTCAGAGAAGTTGATTTATTGCCCATGGTAACAAAGTAGATAACTGCCAAACCTGATATTTCAACCTGAAACTTTGCTAATCCCAGGCTAACTCTCTTAACTGCTACATTTTACTAAGTTATGGCTCCTTTATTGTTTCTTTCACAGCCAAATTTTAGAAAGTACCTCTTTTCACTCCCACCTCCCCCACTATTTTCTTTATAATCTAGAATCTAAAGTTCTTTTCCTTTATACTTTTCAAAGGAAAATTAGAACTTTTTTTTAGACAATTTAAACATTTTCTATTTGGATTTTATCACATTTCATCTTCCTTTGTTAATTGCATTGAAAATCACAAATTATTTCTTGAAATTCTTCATATCTTAAATATTCCCTATTGTCTTGTATATTGTTTAATGGTCCCTTTGCTGTTTCCTTTTAAAAGTCTCAAACATTAATTTTAGATAAACGTCAAATCTGAGTCTCTTCTTTTCTTCCTCTAAATTCATTTCCAGAGAAAGCTCTTCTGACTTCACTACTAATGTTGTCTCCTTTACCCTCAAATATTAAACACCTTATAGAACCTTCCACTTATCTCTATCTTCACTTTCCTGTTGACTATGAGACAAAGTATCTTGGAATTCTCTCCTCTAAATCAATTTTAGGATAATTTTTTTAATAATTTTTTTTAACATTTTTTTTTTTTTTAATTTTTGAGACAGAGACAGAGCATGAACAGGGGAGGGGCAGAGAGAGAGGGAGACACAGAATCTGAAACAGGCTCCAGGCTCTGAGCGGTCAGCACAGAGCCTGATGCGGGGCTCGAACTCACGGACTTTGAGATCATGACCCAAGCTGAAGTCGGATGCTTAACCGACCAAGCCACCCAGGCACCCCTAGGGTAATTTTTTAACCAACTTCTGTCACAAACACAATGTTTCTCTAGGTATTTTTGGTTTTATTCTCCTCATTGTTATTTTTTGGCCACATTTTTTATAGTGATTTATTTATGTAGTTAGGTAGTTATTTTTGAGAAAAAGAGAGAGAGAGAGAGAGAGAGAGAGAGAGAGAGAGAGAGAGGTGGGTAGGGCAGAGGGAAACAGAGAGAGAATCTCAAGCAGGTTCCAGGCTCAGCACGGAGACCAACATGGGGCTTTATCTCACAATTATGAGATCATGACCTGAGCCAAAATCAAGGGTCAGGCACTTAACTGACCAAACCGCCAATAGCCACAGTTTTTAATATATTTTTTTAATATTTATTTATTTTTCAGAGAGAGAGAGAGAGAGAGAGAGAGAGAGAGAGAGTGAATGACAGATCACAAGCAGGGCAGGGGCAGAGAGAGAGGGAGACACAGAATCCAAAGCAGGCTCCAGGCTTCAAGCTATCAACACAGAGCCTGACGCAGTTCTTGAACCCATGAACCATGAGATCATGACCTTAGCCAAAGTTGGACCCTTAACTGCCTGAGCCACTTAGGCACCCCAGATAGCCACATTCTGTATATGAGTGGTTAGCAATACGATATGGGCACAGCATTTGCTGCATATTAAGCTCTCTTCAGGCCCTGGAAATGCAGTGAATAAGTGACAAACATACCCTTACAAATTAGAGGATAAAATACAAAAGGTACCCCCTACCCTGAGCTGATGAATTGCCAAAAAACAAACAAACAAACAAACAAACAAACAAAAAAACCAAAAAAAACCAAATCCAGACAAAGTTCTGCTCTGGCGAAGGCTTATCGAATGGATTTCAGCTTCTCTACTAGCCACTTTAGATGGGTGATACTTTGTAGAGCACAACATTCAGTCTACTCAGATGTCACTCTTATAGACTAGTGGACTTTTTCTGGTTCACCATCCTAATCAGTTACCTAATCTTACTTGTTCTTGTCTTTCCAGTTTAATTTTCCCGTTGCTTCCTGCAATAATATTCTAGCTCTCGTTCTCTCTAGTTCATCTTTTCCAATTCTGAGAGACTATTCTAAGAAAATGCTTCTATAAACATTTCCTGTTCTTTATCAAGCCAAACTTCTCAATTTGTCTATCTTGTCTGTCTGATCCTTCTTTACTATTGAAACTTACTTTTCCTGAGTCTTTAATTCTGAACTGCTTTGAGGATGATCTTCATTTCTTACTAGCGATTGTCTTCTTTTTACCATAGTGTATCTTTTTATAGTTCTTTTCCATCTAGATGCTCTGCCCTGCTTGTTCCTGAAATGCTTTCACTTGCCTTGCCCTCCACTATTGTCAATTGAATGTACATTTTCTCCAGATGTAGGACTCTTTCTTTACAAATAAAGGCAACCCTCTTTGCCATGCAGATTTTTCCCCGCTTATTTAAAATACAATCCTTATCAGGAATGTTTCTTATCTAGGATTATTTTAGGTGCATAGGTCTTAGGTACATAGATTTTATGTACTTGGATGATACAGACTGTATTTTGTTCTTTGTTGTGGCCCCACTACTTCAGAGCTCAGCAATTTGTAGGACCATAGCATGTACTAAACAAATGCCACTGTTCTGTTTGACTTTCTCAAGTCATATATAGTACATCATAGTTTCCTCACCTTAAAAATAAAGGAGATAGCCTTAAAAATCTCAAAACTTTAAGCCACCAACAACCCTTTTTAATGAAAAATAATGGCTACTAGGTCTTAATGGCTGCCTAATTCTTTTAATGGTTGTCTTGAGGGAGGGTCTGAAACCTCAATAAACAGTAGTGTGTTAATGCCTTTATTACTCAAAGTTAAGAGTTGGTAGTTAGAAGGAGAAAGTAAAAATGTTAAGGAAGTATCAGACCATTAGAACATTATGCATGGCCTCTTTATTTCTCTCCTCATTCCTGCATTTTTGTTCTGAGGCTGTCTTTCAAACCCTCTTCCATGTTTACCCAAACCACCTTCCTCCACCTATGTTTGTGGGTGTTAAGTGCATGTCCCCATATAGGAGTGGGGGAAAGGACCAATGAATCCTTAGAATGTGGAAGGTAATGATCACTTTTAACCAAGGAGAATAGGAGTAGGAGATCCTGATTTTCATCTTTTCCCTATCACTATTCTACTTGGGCCTCCTAGTGCACATGGTGGTTGATCTTAGCAAAATGAGGGAAGAAACATGACCACATAAACATTACAGGTCCCAGTCTTCAATTTTCTGAAACTTTGTTACATTTTACTATTCTCACTATACAAATGCATAGACTCTTCTCACTGTAACATAAGCAGTAAAATTCTAAGTCTATACTATAAAACATAGCATAGACTGATTCACAGAGACTTGCAGAAATTATTCAATACCAAACCAACTTAAAATTTTACAATGGAGATTTACAAAACTTAATAACTAATGACAAAGTTCCTTCTAGATAAAAATTGCCATATAGATAAAATGACAAGAATGGTAGAGATGATGATCATCATTAATTAATCAAGCTGTTTTTTAATTTAACTTAATCACAGCTCTGTGTGCCATCTCAGAGATAAAATTATCACACTGCTTTTTGTGTAGTCTTGAAGTAGCCTCCTAAAAAAGTAAAGATGAATGATCTGGAAATTAGTAACTGTATTAGTTTCCTAGGGCCTGCCGTAACAAGTTCCCACAGTCTGGGTGAATTTAAAATGCTGGCTCAGCTTTGGAGTCGAAGTAAAATGGAATAGTAGTTTAAAGAACAATGTGACACTGGAGAAATAGACAAATAACATACAGCGTATTTGAATTTCTTTACTGTTGTTCAAATATAGATAGTAGAAAAATAAGGCATTCAGATTTTTACACTTTTTCACTTACTGTGCATTCGTTATTCATGTGTTTGCTTATTGGTGAATGAAACAATACTGCTTTCTTTAACATGAAAAATAAATTATACTTTGAGACATTTATTTAAAAATATATATAGAATATTTGTTTATATATCATTCTTATTAACTCTGAAAGTTTTCATTAATACAGCTTCTTACTTGAAAGCCTATGTAATAATAGTTAGGATGAAAAAAAGATATTAGTAATAAGTATTTATAGTATAAATGATTTCATATATATTAGTCTGATATTCTTAGCAACTATAAACTTCTTGAAGATAGGGGCCTTGTAATTAATTATTTTATTTTATTTTTAATTTTTTAATATTTATGTATTTTTGAACAAGAGAGAGAGGGGGAGAGAGAGAGAGAGACAGAGAGAGAAGGGGAGGGGCAGAGATGGGGGAGATACAGAATCCAAAACAGGCTCCAGGCTCTGAGCTGTCAGAGCAGAGCCTGACATGGGGCTCAAACTCACAAACCATGAAATCATGACCTGAGCTGAAGTCTAACACTTAACCGACTGAGCCACCCAGGTGCCCCATGGGGCCTTGTAATTTATATACTTGGGATCTTTCTATGATACAACACAATTTTGAGAGTAAAATACATGCTCAGGAAAAGCCATAATTTTTCTTTAGTTATTTTTAATTACCATTAAAACTTTATTTAACTTATTTTTTTTGCAAGGAAAACTGAGCATCTTACTTAAATATTTACTGACACTTAAAACATAGCATGAACAACGAGTTAACAACCCAGTGTGGTCTCAGTCCCATATTATTATTTCTCCTCTTCAGCAGATGAGAGTGAACTGAAAACAAATAATTATGTTCATTTTTACTATTTAACAATTTAACATACTATATCTAGGTTGTCTGTATTTTGGCTTTTGGGCTTTGAAAAAATAAAATGTCTTTGTCTAACCCTTACTGAGAGGACAGTCTATCAATATTTAATTTGAACAGCCAGAAAAAGCATTAACATAGCATAAAACAATTTATGAGATTGGCTCAGTCTTGGATTTCCTTATTAAATGTAGTTAAAATTTATCAACAAGAGCATTATGTGTGTGTGTTTGTTATCTTAATAATTCTAATTAACTTTTGGTAATTGCTGAGAATCTGCAACTGATTAACTATTTCTATTTTTCATTGTTATAGTTCTCAACAACCAGCAGAGAAATTAATAAAATAAGCTTATGAGAAATGAAACAATGCAAGCCAACTAAGTTTTCCTTCTCATTAGAGAATGTAAAAATCACCAACAAATACTCTGTATATAAATATTTGAAAAGAACCCAAAGTACTGGTAAAATATATGAAAATATGAGAAATGTTACATATACACATACATATGCAAGTACATGTGATTTTTTAGTACTTTTACTTATTAATTACTAAGTTGTGTGACTCTCATGATTAATAGGTTTCCTCTCTTTGGTGCTTAATTTACCTTTCTCAAGTCATATAAAATACATACATTATAGTTTTCTCATCTAAAAGTAGATCGTCTTAAAACTCAAAAAAATTAAGCCACCAATAAGCTTAGTAAAAATAATGACTATTAGATCTTACCTATAGTATTGCTGTAATAGACATGGATTGTGAAGATGCAGACATTGAACTGAGCTACGTAAGTGATTCAGATTTCAACTTCAGTCAGTCTCACAAAACAATATGCTGTTGTTCATTAACCAATTGTTTGTGTTACAAAGCCATGATTACAGTTAGTTTCTAGTAATAGTTGGACTGACAGGTTTTGAAAATAGATCTTTTCTGGAAATGACATCTGTCAGCCCTTTATCACATTTAATGATACAGAATATAATAGAAAAGAAAAGCAACAAGAGACTACCTGTATGATTCAATTTAAGAAAAAAATATTTGGCTGCCATATGATTTTCCCTTGAAACATGAGTTATAACAAATTATTAATTTAAAAAAAAACCTGGGGCAGAGCACCTGGGTGGCTCAGTTGGTTAAGTGTCCGGCTTTGGCTCAGGTCATGATCTCACAGTCCCGTTAGTTCGAGCCCCGCATCAGGCTCTATGCTGACAGCTCGGAGCCTGGAGCCTGTTGCAGATTCTGTGTCTCCCTCTCTCTCTGACCCCCTTCCCCCCCCCATTCATGCTTTGTCTCTCTCTGTCTCAAAAATAAACATTAAAAAAAAAAACAAAAAAACCCTGGGACACCTGAGTGGCTCAGTCAGTTAAACATCTGACTGTGAAAGACATGATCTCACTGGACTGACAGTGCAGATCCTGCTTGGGATTCTTTCTCTCCCTCGATCTCTGCTCCTCCCCAACTCATGCTTTCTCTCTTTCTCCTTCTCAAAATAAATAAATGTAGAAAATAAATAAAATAAAATAAACCTTACGAGGCATTTGTGTGGCTCAGTCAGTTAACCGTCCAACTCTTGACCTTGGCTCAGGTCATGATCTTATGGTTCATGAATTCAAGCTCTGCCTTGGGCTCTGTGCTGATGGTATGAAGCCTGCTTGGTATTCTATCTCTCCTTCTCTCTGCCCCTCATTTGCTTGTGCGCTCTCTCTCTCTCTCTCTCAAAAAAAAAAAAAAAAACAACATAAAAAAAATAAAATGAAACAAAAACCTTACTATTTTACATGTTACATGATTTTCTAGATACTGGATAATTTATCAGTTTGTTAAACAAAATATTATATCTATTATCTATCTATCTGTCAATCTATCTATTTACCTATCTAAACTACTGGCCCACCTTATTCTTCAATGTAGAGAAGTTGGTTAAATTTAAATTGATAAACTTTATAATTAGATAATCGTTCAAATTTCAAGTCTGTCATTATTTAGTCAACTTGATTAACATTTCTGAGACTTGATTTTCATACCTGAAGATTGGTTTGAATGAATTTCACCTCATAAGGTTGTTGTCATGATTAAATGGGATACACTATGGAAAGACTCTGGGACAGGAAGTGTGGTAGGATGGATTGGCTGTGGTTAATTTTCTCCTCATAGGAAGTGGTTGTCTTCTCATTATTTATTTTCTGTTTTCAAGGTTCACAGGTACTGAGATAGGTTTCTTAATGTGCAAAGAAGGAGAGAAAATCCTGGGCCTATGAAAAATATGGAGATGGAATGCATAGTATTGTATAAATCTGAGACATTCAGAGGAAATGATTAAATGAAAAATATCCTGGTCTCTAGGGAGAAAAAATATTATTCTATCCTGAAAATATGAAATTATATAGCCATTGGCCTGCACAACAAATATATAGTTTTCAATTATTGAGTATTTACTGTATCCACTTGGTCCATGAGTCAGCCATGATAAGGTAATATGAAAAATGGTCTCATGCTAGTGATAGTCTTTGGTCATTTGGCATAATTAACACAATATGAAATATGGAGACATAACCCCACAAACACTTGTAGTGTTCCAAAAGAGAAACAACCCATATAAGTTAGATTTTTCTGACAAGATAAACAACAGATTTCCATAGTAGTACAACATCTAAGAAATTATGGAATTAGTATGTTTAATACGATTAAGATATGAGGAAATTCTATAAGTCATGAGAAAAGAACATAAAAAAAGAACAGACATCTTTGAAAAATTATCTAGGATCTAGAGATGAAAATACAGTAACAGGTAGATATGAAAATAATCCTGAATTCTAGAAGTAAAATTTATAGACATTAAAATTAAGGAGAGATACTAAAATTCATGAAAGATATAATGCAAAGTTTCAGCATAAGACTGATAGAATGCCAAAGGGTAAGAATAGAGAAAATGAGAAAGAGAATATAATCAAAGAATTGTGAGAATTTCTACATATTGGAAAGATATAATTCAGAAACAGGAAAAAAGAATCTAATGCGAGAAAGAATTAGTTAACAATTTGTTTTTCCTACACAAATTTAATTTAATAGGCATATATCATATATTGAGTTAGAATCATATTGTGGAATATAAATAATGACTCCTTTGGAGAGTGTAAAATGGGTCACAAAATATTGGACAACAGAAGTAAGACAATATAGTAACAGGCATGCAAATGTTATAAATATTGTTCAGTCAGAGTTAGGGATATTGATTAACTTTAGATAAGGTTAAATTTTCATGTTAAAATTTAAGATTGAATGCTACAAGGAGATAAATATAATGCAAAACTTACAAAGTAGTGGGACAGAGTAATAAAACAGAAGCTGGGAAACAGAAAAGTGAACAAGGAAAACTGTGGCAAATAGAAAACAGAATAACAAGTTGTAAGTAGATTCACAAGTAAGGAACCATAGTAAATATGATGGCATTAAATTCATTAGAGTTTTAAATTCATAGAACGTCAAGCTGAATAAAAAATTCAAGTATATGTTTAGAAAAAAATCAGCTAAAATAAAGTATATGTAAAATTGAAATCAGTATTAGGTGTATATCACACAATAAAAAAAAAAAGAAAAAAAACAGAGTGTTCACCAGGATGAGATGATGGTCAGTACTTACATGCACTTAATAACACAGCTTCCAAATACTTAAAAAAAATAGATTTATGCAAAACAAAAAGTTTAATAATTAGGCCACAAAGTAAATCTCAACCATTATAAAATGTTTATTATGTAAAGGCATCATCCTCTTACCATAATTCAAAAAAAATTATATAAGGAACAACAAAAATTATAAGACTTTCTTATGTTTCAGTCATTCATTAATAGGTTAATTAAATTTGAACTTGTAGCATCTTGTAGAGCCAGAAAGTATGGAAATGTGTAAAACCTAAAATGATGGGTATATGTCAAGGGGACACATGAGCCAAGTGAAAAACCTCCCAATAGCAAAAGCTGGAGCAAATTGCACAAATTTGAGCAAATACACACTGTTAAATTATAACAAATATAACAAATATCCATGCATCCAAACAGATGATATACATAAATGATTAAATAAATAAGGTAATGGAGGGTAACAAACAAATATCACATAAAAAAGTTGCAAATAAGTACGTAGGTATTTCTTAAAGAAGGTGCAGCATGACTTCCCATCCCTTAATATGTATACCGTGTATACATACAGTAACTTGCATCCAGAGTGCAGAATGGAAAGGGAGAACAAAGAAACTTAACAGTAGAGAAACTTGACAAACACTATCTCAGTCAGTTGATCAAGATTAACATCATCAATGATAAGTCATGTTCATGCTATGTATTTTTGATATATGATGAGAATGTCACCCACTGTATGAGTGGGTCTTGCTTGTTATTAATTCTGACATTTTATGTCTCTTTGGGGGGGTGACATTTTCTGTCTTGCAAGTGGAGCATTTTGTATGTTAACACTTAGTGCAACATTAGATATTGTTAGATTTCGGTCTGTCATTTTATGATTTGTATTTATCTCCTCAGTTTTATTTTTTTTAATTTTTCTCTTCCTCCTTTTCTGCCTTCTTATAATATTTATTTTTTAAATTTTATTTTAGTCCATCTGTTGTCTTTTTAGCTATACTAATTTGCATTTATTTTATTTTATTTTATTTTATTTAAAATTTTTTTAACATTTATTTATTTTTGAGACAGAGAGAGACAGAGCATGAACAGGGGAGGGGCAGAGAGAGAGGGAGACACAGAATCGGAAGCAGGCTCCAGGCTCTGAGCCATCAGCCCAGAGCCCGACGCGGGGCTGGAACTCACGGACCGGACCGCGAGATCGCGACCTGAGCTGAAGTCGGACGCTCAACCGACTGAGCCACCCAGGCACCCCTAATTTGCATTTATTTTAATGGTTGCTTTCAATCTTTTCAAAGACTGAAGGGTCTAAGATTTTACCCACCTTGAAAGCTAACAGATCAGCTTGCTGCATGCAATTTCATGGATGCTGAAGACATGAAACTCCTGGGTCAGAGATAAGGAACTTTTTATTACTTATAGTAATTATAGCTGCCAACATATCAATAATATTTTTCATGGTTTCCTGAGACTCAATTCTCCCAAGGCAACATTATGAGAACCAGGTGACACCTACATACATGGTGATTTGCATAAATGATGATGAGCTCTAAGCTCAGGGAACCTGATTATTTTATAGTGGGCTATAAACCTGTTTGCCCTTTGCTTTATAGGATACATTATCTCCATTAGACTATAATTATTATGCCTGCATAATGCTGCAGAAAGAGATACTATCTCTGTATTCCAAGCCTTCTTGTTCTACAAATATCCTTGAAAAGATAGTCTGGAACAAAGGTAGATGGCATCTCAGCTTGCAAGACGTACAGTAATGTGAGAGACCCAGAAAAGAATCGTTTTCCAGTGATGTATGTTCTTCATGTGAGGACATTTTCACTGAAATACACCAGACCATTATACTCTGATTAATCTGACAGAGACTGGGACAGAATTTACTCAGTTTGTCTCATGCAGCATTTAATTACATTTACTATGAAGTAGCAGAGTGAGTACCATTGCAGTATTAATCTTGACCATGCTAAACTTCTATATAAATTTCTTATACAATCTGAGTCTGCACTAGAAAGCCAAATGGCTTCCTTCTTAACTTTCTGTGTTGACTTTCCCACTTAGATGGAGGCATTAATCTAGCAGGATGTATTACTGATTGCACATTTTTTTTACATTGGCTCATAAGGTACAGATCTCAGTGTAGATTCTAGCACCCATTATAACCATTACCACTAAGTTGAGACCGACTTTAAAGAATTTTAAGACCTAGGTATTATCCTTGATCACTTACGCTAAAGTCAGGGACAAATTGCGTATCACTTTTTCTAGTTGAATTACTCCCATTATAGGGATAACTGTCCTCAGAATGTACATAAATGATGAGTCATTTATCCCTGTGGGAAGCTCTTCCAGAAGGGTAGTCTTATTTTGGAGATATCTCTGCAGTCATTTGAGGGCTACATGATATATAGGGGTAAAATATTTTTGTAAACACTTGAAAATATTTATGAGCACCCCTAAGATGCACATGATTGTGTTTTCAGGAGGAAAACTGTTTAATGCTTGGTTTCTGCGGAAGCAGTATAGTTCCAGGGATGCACATAGAAATAAAGTATTGCTAATAATTGGAACTGCACAGTGTGAAAATTGCGTAAGTTAGGGGTACAGGCTAGAGTTGGTTGTTGTTTGGAGATACTGGTAATCTAATGTGTGCTATTTGTCTGCATGGTCATATGATACTCCCTTCTCCCATGAAATAACTGAGTTGTGACTATGGAAATGCAATGGGGAATACATTCACAGATGTTTGTGTGTGTGGGTGGGTGGGGGGTGATATGTGGGAGCTGGAACCAGCAGAAACTGCTGTTTCTGATAGACTTCTAAGAGAGTAACAATCATATCATGGTCAGAAACATCCGATGGTGGATGGTAGGCATAATGGCTTTAGTCTGGTACAGTTTAGGAGAGCTTTCTCTATCATGTGAAAATTTCCATAGGTCATTCTTTGAAGCAAAGATTATCAGGGTCTTTCTGTCCTTTATATCTACTGAATCCAGAAGGGATTCTCTCTCTATATGCCAAGGTTGTAGTTCTTCTTACATTGCCACACAATCTGGGTGTTCCATACTAGTAGCTATAACTTTCCTTTTCTCCAGTCATCTCCTACTAAGCCTCAGACCTTTAATCCAGAAATGTTTGGTGCAGGACGAATAGGGACATTTTATAAAAGTTACTGAGATATGATTTTACTGCACTTTGTGCCACATAAACTACTAATGGGGAACATGGTGAGTAGTGTACTCAAACCAGTGCTTATTATTCACATGATCCAGGACCATTTCAGCCCATCAAGAGAGTCCAAGTGGCTAAACCAGAATTAAGTTATTAGACTCTCTTATGCCTCCTTTTGACAGTGTTGCCACCAACAGACAGTAAATAGTATCAAGTAATCTGAACTGGGATTTCTGACAGGGAAAAGAAGAAGCATCATGCCCAGGAATGGTCCATTTGGAATCCCCAAATTTCAAAATAGACCTAAATGACCCCTTATTTCTTTTATCCTAATTTTTTACTAGAAAGTGGCTGATTGGGCAGGGCACTTTTTTGGATACAGGCATATCCCCTGACCAAAGTGCCTTACTAAAGTTTGTAGGACAAGAGGAGGTAAGGGAGGTATAGTCAGAAATATTTTTGACTTCATTTTTGAGGGAGTCATTCCAGTGTTTAAGAATACCACATGCATGTGGATGGTAGGGAGAATGAAATAACCTTCAAATACCTTGATTATCAGCCTATTATTATTTTGTAATAAAATTTGTATCGAGTGAATGCAAATGATATGGAAAGACGAAAATATGGTAAAGAGCCATAGTACTATAGCCAATGTTAACTGATTGGACTGGAAGAATTACATTGTAACTTGAAAAGCTGCCAGCAGTGATGAGGCAGCAATAAACTTGAGAAGGGGTTAAACATCTAATGTCAATCTGCCAGAAGCAGGCTCTGTGAAAATGAACAATGTGACCTCCCTCACCACAATGCAAAGTGTCAACTTCTGGTAGAAGTCACAAGTCTGGCATGCAGTGGTAGCCTGTGCATTGGAATCATAGAGTCTTTATGTCTGTCTGTGGAAGTGGTTATATTGCCATTCTGATACGATAATGGGTCCTGACAGCAATGGTAACAGTCTTGGTAATGTAGACTCAATCAGTAGTTTCATTCTAGTTGGTCTTATTGGAGAATGGGTCCTTGATGTGACATCTACACAAGTAACTCAACTAGTCTGACAGCAGCTGAAACTTGTTTCTTTATAGTTTGTGGTCTCAAGGAAGGAAATCTTTAATTTGACAGTTTATAGGTTTCCATGTAGCTAGCCAGCTAGGCCATTGGCAATAACCCAAGAATTAGTAAACCTGTAAAAAACATTTTTTTAAACCTATAAAATTTTTTTAAAGTTTATTTATTTATTTTGAAGAGAAAGAGAGGGGGTGGAGCAGAGAGAGAGAATCCCAAGCAGGTTCCATGCTGTCAGTTCAGAGCCCAATGGTGCTTCTGAGTACTCACAAACCGTGAGATCATGACCTGAGCTGAAATCAAGAGTCAGACACTTAACTGACTATATCACCCAGTCTCCCAAACCTGTAACATTTTTTTTAAATTTTATTTTTTTAAGTTTACATCCAAATTAGTTAGCACGTAGTGCAACAATGATTTCAGGAGTAGATTCCTTAATGCCCCTTACCCATTTAGCCCATCCCCCCTCCCACAACCCCTCCAGTAACCCTCCGTTTGTTCTCCACATTTAAGAGTCTCTTCTTTTTTGTTCCTCTCCTTGTTTTTATGTTATTTTTATTTCCCTTCCCTTACGTTCATCTATTTTGTCTCTTAAAGTCCTCATATGAGTGAACTCGTATATTTGTCTTTCTCTAATTTTGCTTAGCACAATACCCTCCAGTTCCATCCACGTAGTTGCAAATGGCAAGATTTCATTCTTTTTGATTGCTGAGTAATACTCCGTGTGTGTGTGTGTGTGTGTGTGTGTGTGTGTGTGTGTGTGTGTATATATATATATATATATATATACCACATCTTCTTTATCCATCATCCATTGATGGACATTTGGGCTCTTTCCATACTTTGACTATTGTTGATAATGCTGCTATAAACATTGGGGTGCATATGTCCCTTCAAAACAGCACACCTGTATCCCTTGGATAAATACCTAGTAGTGCAATCCTGGGTTGTAGGGTAGTTCTATTTTTAATTTTTTGAGGAACCTCCATACTATTAACCAGAGTGGCTGCACCATCTTGCATTACCACCAACAATGCAAAAGAGATCCTCTTTCTCTGCATCCTCGCCATCATTTTTTGTTGCCTGAGTTGTTAATGTTAGCCATTCTGACAGGTATAAGGTGGTATCTCATTGTGGTTTTGATTTGTATTTCCCTGATGATGAGTGTACTTGAGCATTTTTTCATGTGTTGGTTGGCCATCTGGATATCTTCTTTGGAGAAGTGTCTCTTCATGTCTTTTGCCCATTTCTTCCCTGGATTATTTGTTTTTTGGGTGTTGAGTTTGGTTAAGTTCTTTATAGATTTTGGATACTAACCCTTTATCTGATATGTCATTTGCAAATATCTTCTCCCATTCTGTCGGTTGCCTTTTAGTTTTGCTGATTGTTTCCTTCACTGTGCAGAAGTTTTTATTTTGATGAGGTCCCAGTAGTTAATTTTTGCTTTTGTTTCTCCCCTTGCATCCGGAGACGTGTTGAGTAAGTAGTTGCTGTGGCCAAGATCAAAGAGGTTTTTGCCTGCTTTCTCTTCAAGGATTTTGATGGCTTCCTGTCTTACATTTAGGTCTCAAATCTGCAAAATGTTTAAATTGAAGAACAGAACTGTGAGAATAGCCTTGAGTTCTTACCACTGGGTGTGATGCCATCTGCTTTCCATTCTGCATATCTGGTGATGAGACTGAATAGTTTTAGCAGCCCAGTTGAAACCATTGGGTTTCAGCTTAGCTAAGGCATCACTGTAAGTTAAACATGGCTATTTAAGAAGAATGTCTGTGACTCAAGAGTTCTATTGAACCAGCAGCTTTGCCTCCTGTAACAGAGTAGAGGATAAAGCTTCCTCCAAAAAGTTAGTTGCCATTTTTCGTATAAAGACAAGATGTTGTTGGGGCCAGGCTGTCTTCACTCTTGAATATACAATTTCCCTTTGACAAATAAGGTTAGTTTGGCAGTTCTTACCTTGTTAGTTTTTAAGTCCCAGTTGACCATCCCCAAATGAATATATCAGGCTGGTGAATCACTACATTGTCCACATGTCACACACTTTCCACCAGAGTCCAATGGTAAGCTGATAGCTGAGCCACAATGAGAAGACGATGAGTCCAACATCAAAATGTTGCCTCTGGTGGAGGTTACCTCTATTTGTTAGGGTTTCCAGTTGGCAAAATCATCAGTGATGCAGATTTCAGGCTCAAAAAAGTTATTAGGATGGTCGGGCCCCAATAGGTACTACTAGCATGAATTTACATGTAGCTCTTCCCAATCAAAATGGTCCCATCCATCATTATGACTATGTACAGGAAAGTCATGTAGCAATAGTAGTTTACTACTTAGCATTTCAAGTCACTATATACATATATATAGTATCAACCCAAAGGGTTTAAGCCACAAAGTTACATTAACTTCCTTTCCCCACTGTGAAATCTGCTCAAATCACATTACCTAATTCTGGGTATTCACAATGTGTTGAGACTGGTAATATGTTAACCTGGGAACCTGAATCCAAGGAGTTTGAGTCCTTTCTGTCCCCACAGCTTCCCAGTATACTGTGATATGTGGATAGCCTTTGGTCTTCTTTGGGGACAAGATGATCTCAGTGCCGCTACTAAATATCTCCCCTTAAAGCTGCTAAAGTCAGTCTAGAAGCATTGGAAGGGATCGGGGGCCATGAAGGGAGAACAGCTCCATACCAGTAAATAAGGGACATTTAATTTCCACATTAAGTGCTCAGACAGCTGCTAAGAGCTAAAATTGTACCAATTTCTAATGTGTTCTATTCATCCAAATCTCTATATCCTCACTGCTGACAGCACTTATTTCTACTCTGGGGGTTTCTTGACTCAGAAACAGATCTGGAACTAGAATGAAGGAGTGTTGCCCTTACTTAGGGCAAAACCTTTAAGGAGGAGCCAAAAGACTGAGCAATCAAGTTAAGTAATATTTTAAAGAAATAGAAATATGGGAAATTAATGCAGAACTCCATGGTGCACAAAATCTCAAAGTGTGAAGACACTATCTTGATACTGTATGTGCATGATTCATCTCTCTTGCCCCACTCTCACCGACTTCCAGGATCCTGGCAGGAGACATGAGACCCCTGAGGCCCCTGAGAAACAAAAGCTTTGTGTACTCAAGTAGCATGAGCTTTATGTTTGTATCAGCTCACCTTCACCCCACGTCCCGTGACGGTGATGTGAAAGGGCCCAAGTGGGTGCTGCACATGTAGTAGAGGGTCTTGGGCACAGCTAAGGATCATTGAGGTTAGAGAACCTGAATTTTTTATAGTGGATAGAAGGCCCATCTGACTTTTGTGCCAGAAGAGGACAAGGTTTTTATTGCAGTAGATGGAAACAAACCTGCCATGTATTGCGGAGAGAGATGCTGTCTATATCTTTGAAGACTGTATACTGTACATCATTGGCAAGATTGTATAGAATGTAGCTTCTGCTTGTACGATATGTAGAAATGAGCCATAGAGAATTGTGTCTTAAAATAGCCAATAAAATACTAAAAATAGAATGGATAGCTTCTGAATCAGTAGGTGAAAAACATAGGTGTAAGTAAATTGATTCTATTCAATCCAATAGAACATAAGAAAAAAGGAGAAAAACACTCAAGAAAAACATGTTGCCAATAGGAAACAAAAATCATAGAAATTCAAATATATAAGTAATCCCAGCGAGTGTGGCCTGAACTTGTGAAAGTGAGATACTCTTAAGTTGGTAAAATAAAATACAACTATCTTTGAAGGACCAAAAAATTTCCCTCTTATTCTTTCTTTATGGTTTCTAATACCTACTTTTTTTTAACAAATAGCACTTATTATTTCTCTGGAAGAGTTCAGGGTGCCTTACAAAAATAAATTAATTCTTACAGCAATCAAAACAGGTTAAACTACTATTATCCATTGGCCAGTCAAAGAAAATGAGATATAGAGAAGTTAAATGAATTTCCCAAGGCCACCTGATAGTAGATGATGAATACAAAGTTTGAACGCTGGCATTGTGGCTTCAGGATCTGTTCTCATCCTCTGGAGCCTCTTCTGTTCTTTTAAACATACTGTCCCCATCCCCTACCCCTGCCACGGCCACCCCCAGTTTCTCTAAAATCATTTTGTTATCTCAAAGACTTGAACTATTAATGTTGCCAGAAGAACTGAAAATTGAAGAATTGAGAGATTTATACCTAAGAATGTTAATCTCAAAGGACCTAGAGTAGCTACATCCATGCCAGATAAAATAGATTTGAGTACAAATCAAAGCTCACTATAAATCTCTCAGGAGTAGGTTAAATTGAATTAAAAATTCACCAATAGAACATGAATTTTCTCAAACTGCATGCAGAGTAATATTAATCCTCAAACTATATAGAGCAAAGTCTAACCAAATCATTTGGTTAAACAGGCAAATTATTTGCCTAAGTAGACAAATTTAAGACTATCATGGAAGATGGTAACAAATTTGAGTGTAGAATTTGAGGAATACAACATCTTGACGTTGATGTTTTATTCCTCCATGATGCAGTAAATGGTTAAGAACTAACCTTCCCAACATAGTAAAGAAAACTATAAAATTTGGCAAAGTATATAAGAAAACTGTTTAACTGTGTTTAGGCAGGTGCTAACCAACATATAAGCTTGCTATCCCTGAGATAGAAAATTCTTAAGGTAAACCTCATGATCCTTCAGCTCTCTGCAGGAAGTGAGGGTTAAGAGGAGCATTTCTCAAACACTCAGAAAGCTATTATCCTAGTCAAGCAGGGCAATCCTGCTGAGTGAAGGAGACAAAAATCAAGGTTTAGGGAAAAGAGAGATAAGGGTAGAAAAAACATATTTGAAAAAAATAATGACCATAACCTTCCCAAATATGATGAAAAACACCTACTTATGTATCTAGGTGGCACAGTGAATCTCAGGCAGTAAATAAAAAGATAAATAAGTCAACAAATCATATTTAAGAACATAATAGTCAAACATTACAAACGAAAGTTAGAGATAAAAATCTTTTTAAGTACCCAAAGAATAAAAGATGCATTGACCACATGGAGACAGGAATAAGTGAGAATCACCAGGTTTCTTAGAAAGAATGGTGGCCAGAAGATATCTCAAATAAAGAAAAGTTAAAAAATTCTATATCCAGTGATGATATTCCTAACCTGAGAATAAAATAAGTATATTTTCAGATAAGTAAAAGTTGACAAAACTCATCCCCAGAAATATAAGAGAAATGATACAAGATTAGAATTCACTAAAGCAGGGGACCAAAATGCTACATAAAATGTGTATGTAAAATAGAAGCACACCTCCGGGGGCGCCTGGGTTAAGCCACTGACTTACCCTTGGGTCATGGGTCATGATCTCGCGGTTCCTCGGTTCGAGCCCCGCATCAGGCTCTAATAAACATTAAAAAATTAAAAAAAATAAAAAATGAGGGATCTGAAGCAAGTAAAGCAAATGTTAATAATGTGTCAAATATTCATGATAGAAACATGGATATAACAAAAATATATGTATTTTTGGTATTTAAAAATTAATAAGTGAATGTAATAGTAAGTATTGGATAGTTTTAGTTGTACACTATAGCTTTCAAAAAGAAAATTAGTTCTTAAAAAATTTTTTTTACTGTTTATTTTTGAGAGAGAGAGAGAGAGAGAGAGAGAGAGAGAGAGAGAGAGAGAGAGCACTAGCAGGGAAACTTCATTTCCAGCATATAGGTGAACTGGACTGTGTGGAAAGAGAAAACCAGGATCAGGGGTAGACTAAAACTGGGAGAAGAATGGAAGATTTTTAACTAGTAGAAATGGAGATAGTAAGGTAACTGTCCTTACGTATTTGAGAAACTGTCATTTTGCAAGAAAGTTTATATTCATTCACTGTAGCCATGTATAATAGACTTAGGGCAAATATATCAGAACATTAATATTTTTTGAGTATACCTTAGTTCTAGATCCTGCTCTTGCCACCACTATTAAAACCACAAACAAGGAAGATAAGTTTCCTGTTCTCATGGAACTCACATTCTGGTGGCATGAGGTGGAGGGTAAAAAATAAGTACATGAACAAATGAGCAGAGATATTACCTCGTGACAAGTGCTTATTCTGGGAAATGAAATAAGGTGCTGAGACATTCAGTGAAAAGGCTGGGGCTGGAAGCGGCTCTTGACTGGCAGATCAGAAGAGATACCCGAGACTTATAGTCACCATATGGTCAGGAGCAGGAGTGTTCTTCCCTCTGAACGGGTTGGGGAAAATCTACAAACTGTGAATGGGTTTAGATTTTTGAGGAAAGAAACACGATCACTGTGGCTGGGGAATACTGGGAGAAGGAAATATTCCAATGGGGCAAGATGAGAGAGCTAAGAGTGTCAAAGCATGTGTTTGCAAGCCAGACTGTCAACTCCAGTGTCATTTAATGCTTATTTCCTCACTCATATAAAGTCTGTACCCTAGTTAAGCTGAAAGTGTGTGACTGCTCTATATGTTTTTATGATATATTTAAATTTATGCACTTGCTATTTCCCTCCTATGGGAACCCAGAAATCTTAAACTTTTTAATAGATAACTACGACCACTCTGTGTTAAAATTTGGGGTTTAATAGTGTCAAGAAATGGGGAGGCTTGGAAAGGATGGACACTAAAATCTCACTTTCAGCTGAGTGAAAGAATGACATTAAATCTCACCTTTACCTGAGGGAAGCAAAACAGGATTTTATTCACTAGAATTCCAGCGTCAGAACTCCTGATGGGGACAAGAGTCTGAAAGGGAATTGATTGAGACTTAGGGCTGCCTATAGTGGGAAAACACACATGTTAAGGATCCAGATTTTTGAAAGGGGATTGTCCCTAAGGTGTGTGCACCTTTGGGCGAGAAGTGAACAAGAGAACAATGTGGACAGGAACAGATGGAGCAGTAAGGAAGACAGGAAGAAATGTTTATCATTTCAGGAATGGGAGGCATAGAAGAAAAGTTAAATGTTTCACAAAGTTGTTTTGTGAGATGCTTTGTATAAACCACTGATCACCATTCAAGAAAACCTACTGTAAACAGCTGCATTGGTTTTACAAAATGCTTGTCAAATTTGTGTTTCAAAATTAAAATATTTCACTGTATCAAGAAACAATTTGAAGGAATTCGGCTATCTGTGGATTGAGTAGGAAATAACTGTATTCATATTGAGTTCTCCCATAGCAAGGAAGGAGTTTTGTAGAGCTTATGAGCAAAAACACTTTTAATTGTTTTGGTTTGAGGGAAATAGGTGAATAGAATTACCTTTAACAGTCCTTCTGATGAAAAATGTTTTCTGTGATATGTGATAGGTTTTGCCCTTTTTCATTTCAAAGTTAAAGGAAACAAGATTGTAACTGATAAGCATATAAAATATCAAGAGAAATTTGGAGACACTGACAGAGCCTTTTAAGTATTAAAGTGACATTAAATACTGGAAAACATATGAATTCTAAGAGTGTATTCATTGAATAAATTCATGAAATATATTCCCTCCTAAAGGCTCTATGTCCAAATATCATTAGAGTAGGGGTCAGGGATTCAAAATTATGAACTTTGGAGAGAAGCAAAAACATTCAGTCCATAAAGTTCACAACCATAACCAATTGTAATGGGTACAAATCCTTTACCATTCTCCATCTGAAAAAAAGAAAAAAACAATAACAAATATTTCTCAGAATCCCACGCTACTTTCCATTTACTGCCCTAGCCTGCTTTTCCATTTATTTTTCAAATGTCTTATAAATTGAAAGGACTCACAGTCCCTACTCATGCACCTTTCATTTGCTCCTAGGCCAGTCTGGCTTGATCCCCATCAAAGCCACCAGTGACCTTCATGTTGCTAAGTCCATGGACATGCCTCAGTCTCCCTTTGAGTTAATCACTTTTTTCTATTTTGAAACACTCACTTCCTAGAGCTTTTATAATACTAGACAAAATGTTTTCTCCCCTTTATGTCTCAGATGGTTCTTTTTATTTCTCAAGAGAAGCAATTTTATTAAACTATGTCATGTGTACATATGCAGACATATAAAACCACAGTTCACCTGATTCCTTTATTTGCATGACTTTTTTAGATATATCATGGGCATCTTTCCTTGAGTCGTTTTCTGTTCTTTAAAACCATTTTTGCTGAAGTGTAATTGACCTGTAAAAAAGCTATACATATTTAATATTTAATGTATGCAACTCACTTCAGTTTGGGGATAAGTATAAACCCATGAAACATGATAAAGATGGGGTTAGTGCCCTTACAAGAAGAGGAGGGGAGACTGGAGCTTGCTCTCTCTTTCCACCACATAAAGATAAAGCAAGAAGGTAGCTGTCGGCAAGCCAAGAATCAAATCTGCAGCACCTTGATCTTGGCTTCTCAGCCTCCAAACCTGTATGGAATAAATATCTATTGTTTAAGCAAAATGGTAAATAAATAAATTTGTTGAAAGCTGTGTAAGGAGTGATAGGAATTATGAAAATTCAACAATATTCTGACAAATATTTATCAGTGCCCAAAATGTGCTAGACCACTGAACATAAATAAAATAGACATAAGTATGTGATTCTTTGGAAAATACTTAGTGTCTTACTAGAGACGTTCAGAGTCACTGTTACACTGTGATGTTGACTTTTTTAAGAGTAGGAGAATGTAGCACCTAAGTTTATCACTTCCTCTTCTTGTCCCTGTCCCCTTATAATCTGTAAATACAATATGTCTGGAATATGGATAGAAGGATGTAAAGGCAAGAAGCAGAGAAATGCTAAACAGCTCTAGTAAGACTTAAGACTGCTTATATACTAACCCAGTACATTCAGATTTGTAGAGTACACATTCAAGTGGATATACAAAATGATCCCATGTAATGTGGAAAGGAAATATTAGAACTTTGTATTACATACAAAAGAAATAAAGCTTTACCAATGTCCAAGTTAACAACTGACAAGTGTATATTTATGAAATTATACATATGTTAGAGAATATGCACAAATACATTTTTTCAAATGTTTATTCTGATAAAGAGAGACCATGTGCATACATACATGGGGAAGGGGCAGAGAGAGAGGGAGGGAGAGAATCCCAAGCAGGCTCCATGCTGTCAGTGCAGAGCCTGATGCATGCCTCAGTCTCACAAACTATGAGATCATGACCTGAACTGAAATCAAGAGTCAGAGGCATAACTGACTGAGCCACTCAAGCGCCCTCGACAAATATATTTTTAAAGGAGGTTAACATTCAGATTGTTGGGAGTCCATTGCTGTAAACAACTGTACTCAAGTGAAGGGGGAAATTACCCTTTCATTTTCATTTTCATTTTTAGTTTTATTTATTAGAGAAGTATCTGTTGGAGCCATACAGAGATTATTGTTTATAGTTCAGATAATGATGATAAAACCTAATATATCATAGTAGGGAGAATCCAAATGTCGATAGTAAATCAAGACCTGGCACAAATATGGTCACAAAGGTGACACGTTTTCCAGTGTATTCCCATCTCTAGTATCTGCAAAGACAGATATTTGTTGATGGCATTTTGAGTGACTTCTGTATAGTAAGCTACTCCCTTTATTCCACTTAGAGATCAAATTTCTTATAGTTCAAAGAGTATGTTGATATAGGTTTGGGAGCTTTGTTGAGCAGTGTGAGGACCACTATTGTTATTTGATGTTTTTTTCCAAGCAATCTGATTTTTTTTTTAATTTTTTTAACGTTTATTTTTGAGACAGAGAGAGAACATGAATGGGGGAGGGTCAGAGAGAGGGAGACACAGAATCTGAAACAGGCTCCAGGCTCTGAGCTGTCAGCACAGAGCCCAACGCGGGGCTCGAACTCACGGACTGTGAAATCATGACCTGAGCCGAAGTCGGCCGCTTAACCGACTGAGCCACCCAGGCGCCACCCAAGCAATCTGATTTTAAATATTCTCTTCCCTCTACTTCCAGAGAGTGAAGGGCTAATATGAAAAGTAAAAGCTGAGCAGGTGGTTTACATGGAGGTGATGTGAAGTGACCTCCATTTTCTTAAGTACTACATTTGAAAATATCCACATAGATATTTCTCCAAAATATATGCTGTGCTGTTTCTGTTGCTATTGTCTACATGTTCTACCTTTCTGGAAAATATAATTATTGTTTTTGTTTGTTGGTATTTTTTCTTAACTCTGTTTATATACACTAGGTGATCATAGAATGCCTCCTTTAAGGAATGGATTTTGGGAGTAGACAGGTGTTCTTAGATGCTCTAGATTTTACTTTTCCCTAAATATTTTTAGATTGCATGATAAACATGGAGCAGTAGATAAAAATGCAAAATAAATTTGTTTGTTCTTAGGATCTAAATCTAATTGTTTTAACAATGTACCCATGCCAATAGATTGCAATACAAGGAGATTATAAACTGATGGTTAGATGTTAATAACAGTAACACAAAACATTAAGGCAAGTGACATTTACATAAGTATCTCAATCTTAATACATGTAATTTACATATGAAAATTTAATCATCATAGAGATAAACAGCTGCAAAGTTTAATTAAACTCTCCACACAAAATCAGCCTGCAAGAAGTAGTTTGTCACTGCTAATTCATCACAATTCTCTTAAGTATTCTTTAAAATAAAAATGCAAAATAAATGACTCTTATTGATAATTTAACTTCTGGGTACTTTGTATTTTAATTGTATCATCAAAGCCTGTTGAGAATGCATAAAGATTCTAGGTTTATTTTCACTCTGTTTATAAAGCAAACAGTAAATTTATAGAGGACAAATGTATTTGTTTACACACTTGTAAGGGTCACCAGGACAATAGCACTAAACTCTAATTTAAGAAATTTTAATGCCAAAATAAGTTTTGGGTAATGAAGGGATGTAAAAGTTTTCTCGATGGAGCTTTTAAAAACAGAATGAATTATACACAGAAATTAATGCCAACATTAGTCAGAAAAAGAGTAACTAACAACTGCTAATGTAGATAGATAAAAACCGAAAAATCTTAATTGGCTTTTAAGATCACAGAAACATTACAGAAAAAAGAATGTTTAATACATAAGTGCTGTAGGAAGTCACCTCCACAATAAATAAGGACAAAAGCAAATGGCAGTTTTTATTTCCATGTATCTTCCTTGTTTAAATAAATGCATGTATCCATTCATTTACTTAGAAAAAATAAGTGCCTACTGTATGCCAGGCATAATCTAGCATAAAATAGTGACTACAGTTAGCTTTTGTTATGACATTTATATTAGTTGCAGACTTTTCTTTATAGCCACAGACATAAAATGTTGAAATAGGAGACAACGGGATATTCATGGTAAAGCAAAGGGCTTCTGGCATCCAGGACTCTGCTTCAAGCCTCTCATTTTTTTGCACGTAAATTCAGATGACTGGACAATATTATAAATAGAATGCATACCATTCATTTAAGTGAAGATAAAATGAAATTGGACTTTGAAAAGTGGACACTGTTCATGAGTTGGTCCCTAACACATGCTTTTCATGTTGAGGGCATCTACGTTGTATCCCAACATGTTTCTTTACATAATTAATTCTGTAATAGGTGTCTACAAGAAATAAAAGATATAATATCCAAGTATACCAATAAAATACTAATAATTATATTATTCAGTAATTTTGGTTTCTGTTAAATTGAACTTTTAATCTGTAAGTTAATTACACATCAGACATTTTGTAATCTCTTATATATGAAGAAATTGAGCCACGACTCCCCAAATAATAAAAATAAGCCATGTCAAGGAGTGAACTGGAGGCCATAACATCTGAACAACCTGTTAGAGGAAACTAGGATATGCACTTATATTTTTCTTCATATTTTATGTGAAGCAATTCATTTTGATGCCAGGGTAGCTCAGTTTCTCTTGTACAAAGTGAATGTCTTGACTTGGACAGTCTAAAATTTTATGCACTAAATCTCCAGAATTTTTTGACTTTATCTGAAATATTTAAATATTCTAACTAACTTGGGAAAAATAATAAACTGTAACAAACATACAGTATTCAGTCTCTTTAAATTGTGTTGGTGAATATATTTGATTGTGAAGCCTTGAAAATAATGCTTGATTTGACACCTTAGAGGTGTGTGTGGGGGGAGGGGTGTGGAGTGAGAGAAAAATCTATATTTAACTATCTATTCTCTATCTCTCTCCCCATATATCTAAATAGAATCCTTCTTATACAAAGATATTATAACCTGAAAGTGGTTAGTTTGCCAAAAATCAGGAGGCATAAAAAATAATACCTAATACCTTAACATTCAATTTATTTCAAAATGGGCCCATCTACTTAGCAGTCTTTTGATTAAGGGCCTAAGTCCTTTCTTGAAGATTGAGCCTGCTGATGGGGCTTGAATTTGCCTTTCTTGCATAAAAAAGTGCAATGTTAAATGTTTTATGGTTTGCAGTTTTCTTCTCTTTAAGAGGGATACAAATTAAAATATACTTGTAGTATAATATGAATGAAACAGTCTCTTGATTTTTTCCCAAATTTTATACTTGTCTCTCTCATATTTAATTAGATACTTTTTACCCATAGTTTATCTTTATTATTTAAACCCATAGTTTATCCCATATTTAATTAGGTTATCCATGGTAAAACCAGGTACATCTGATAGAAGCTAGTTTGTGTAAGCACACAGTTCAAATGGTGGGAACAGAAGTGTGCATGTTCCTAGAGCTTCGTTGGTGATGCGTTCACTAGAAATTGTTGTAACTTATTCTTTTACTTAATCTTCAAAACAGTCCTGTAGGGATTAAGTGATTCATATGAGATTATGAAATTATTTTGGTTCTCATAAAAATATCAGGGATATTAAGTGATTCACATGAGGTTACAAGATTTGTTAGGAGCCAAACTCTGAATTCAAACTGCAAGAACATTGTGTTAAAGTTATTATTTTGTAATGAAATATTTCCAAAACAAAAGTAGTAACTTGGATTTTTGGATCTGTTGATGTGAAAATGAGTATAGAGTAATTCTTTCATGGATCTAAAATTGTTGCTTAGTTATATCTGTTCAAAATGTCAATCTAATTTAAACTGTTAGCCCATCGGTAATTTTGTGGTACTTTAGCAGCCTAGTCTTTCCTTGCTTATTGTAAAGGAATTATTAAAAAATAAAGGTTTTGTTTATTAGCATTAATGTGTTAGTGAATTGTGATTATACCAGTATTCTCTCACAACTGAAGATACAGCTTTAAGTGTAAATGTTTTCATGCTGCATTTTAAGAGGTTGGTTTTTTGTTTTTTGTTTTTTTTACCTTGAAATTAGATACTGATGTCTCCATACGGGTACTGGAGGTTAACTTTAGTTTATAAAATTTGTCTCCCTTATTTCCTCAAAAATTTTTGTACATTTTTGCTCTTCCTTCTCACTTTGGTACATTGATATTTTATCCTGAAAAGTACGTGATCCATTTCAGATTCCTACTTCCTTGTTTCTATCATTTAACTATTCTAACAGGTAAGATCAATCTTTAGGGAATAATTTTTAAATTAGATGAATTGGATTGGGTCAAATGCAAAGGTGCTTATTTTATGCTCTCATAGTATCAATTACCTTTAATGAGAGGCACAAGAGTCCCAAATCAGGAAGAATATTTATATTATGAGTGGTTTTTTTTGAGATATAAAATAATTTTTGTAGCCAGGAATTGAATATTATATATGTTAAAAACTTGGGATATTATTTCATATTCATTTATGTATTTGGCTAGAACTATTGTGTCAGTAACGGCCACACAATGATTTTGACAAGAGAAACCCATTTTAAAGCTGTTTTATATCAGGTATAAAATTAATAAAATTCAGATTATAAAATTCTTGCCTTTCTTAGGTAAACTTTCACCATCTGTTTCTTTTGGATTTGGTTGAACACATTTAAACATTCTTTGTTGTGCATCTGAGAATGGCATTCCTGGGAGAATGGACAAAGGATTGGACATTTTATTATACTGGACATTTTAGGAGTTGAAGTAATTATAAATACTCTATTCTTTGTTTTTCCCATTGAGATAAATATGATTAATGGAGAGAGTTTCTTTATAAGAAAGGAAATATAGTTTGGCTTACCTTTTTTTCCCCCTGGATTAGTGAGCCAAACATTACAGCTGCCCATGTTGTCAAAATGCCATAGGAGAATTTAGTAGAAAAGAAGCCAATAATGTAGTCAGCTTCTGACGTTTAAATAAATGTTTTTGCCGTTCCATCAAAATTAATGATTAACTTCAACATTAGAAGTGTGTATTTCAATAGTAGAGGGAAATTTTCCCACCATCACTTCAAAGCAGAAGTAACCCTCCAGCGTTATAAATATATATTTCAGACTAAGAGAAAAGATTGATCCCACAGGATATCTCTCTTCTCCATCCATTGATGATGTCAGTGAGTATCTGATTAGCTGCTGACATTTGAAATTATGGTGGGTCAGCAGGTTAATGAAAGCCTTCTTTATATAGCTATGTCCCCATTGCCTCTCTGCCTTCCTAGGCTTTTGGCTTGTTTGCTGACCTCAAAAAGCAAGGCAAAAATAAAAGTACACATCAAAAGAAGTATAGTTGGAGTGCTCATCTATTGATGATTTCTAATGCTGCTATTTAACAAGAAAGGGAAAGGTTAATGAATAGCAGCAACTTAACTTACTTGGGAATGGTTCAGTACAAAGGGTCCAGTTAATAACCTCAGTAACCTTATTGGGGATAAACTCTGTGTAGATGAAAACATTTCAGTGGAGTTGTCTGAACCACAATTTTTCTGACTTTAAGTGACAGAGTTACATAAATTTCCCATTTTATAATATTGAGTCATCTTCAATTGAGGCAAGGAGAAAGTATAAAACTGAATTAAGTTTCCTGACTCATCGATCAGAGTGTCTTAGAGTTAGAGAGGGCCCTTGAGACCTAGTTTATTGTTTTTTTTTTTTTTTTTAAGTTGTGTTCTCTGGCACTTTCCGATTCCTTAGAGTGACCTTGCAAGCTGCTGTAGGGGGAAAAGAAGTACGTGGGACCCTCATCACTCTTCATGTAGTAAAGGGCTCTGCTGACAAAGTTTGAAAACCATTGAGCTGCAACTAACACTTTCAATTTCCACGTAAAGACATTGAGGTGTTGTTGGTAAAGTGAAGCTTCCCAGGTCCTGCAACTATCCTATGTCACAATACATGTGAGGAAGAATTTGTAGCTCTCAAAGTATGGTTCTTCTAAGTTTTTTTTTTTTGTGTGTGTGTGTTTGTTGTTTGTGTTTTCTTACTGTTGCTGTTATTGTTGTTTCAGAGAAAAGAATGCAAAAGCAAAAATAATGTTTTGGGTCTAATCATGTTTCAAAATGCTCTGAATCCTCAAAGGAGGTCATATGAAGGAGGAATGGCAGGCTGATTCTTCCCCAGCCATTTCCCTGCCATTTTGTCTGTGCAAGTTAAGAGCTGGTTCCCAGTGTGGTCTGTATAAGATGTTTAATTTCCTTCACATGTTAGTTCAGGGGATGGACATTGACTCCAGAACTTGGGAAACTTCTAGTGTTTCCAGAAAAGATCATCTGGTTCCAGAGTTCTTCATGTTTTCAATAACAGGCATTAGGACCACATTTCTGCCTCAGATGGTGAGGCAAGTGCAGGTCTGATTAAACTCCAGTGTCAAGTGCTCAAAATACTGGGGGAGTGCAGGTGAAAAGGTAAAAAGAAACCATTAAATATCCTCTTATGTTTATTTTAATCTAAAAATGAAAAAGAAGTTCAACATTTCTGTATAGCCTGACATGATCCTGAGTTTGTAGGTCAGAAGTGTGTCTTTATAGCTAGATAGGGGGTAGCAGGAGAAAATCTTGATGGTGGCACCTCTCTCTCTCTTTCTCTCTCTTTCACACCTTATTTATTCTCATCTTATTGCAGCCAGTTTTAGTTTCATATGCCATTTTGGATGGATTTGGAGTTTTGTTTTTGATAAAATCTTTATATTGCTATGTGAAGAGATTGAGAGTACCATGGAAATCTTTATCCCACACAGAAGTTCCTCACTATTTTGTAACCAAGTCTCTAAAAATGTTTTCAAAGCTACATTTGAGTTTTTAAACAGAAAAAGTTTTCCAGGTTTGCAGCAATTTTATGGGATGATAATAGCTTTTTGTTCTATGATGTATAGAAGATATTTTTAGAACACACACAGGCATACACATACACTCATACCCAGTCTCTTGCACTTTACTGTTCCTTCAAGTTACAGTATGGGACTGAGAAGGTGACAACTTCCAAAAACAACTCCATAAAAACCTGATAATATGGAGAGTTATTTGAGGATTAGAAGATGTTGGGGAAAATGGTCTGTCACCTCTGAAAGCTCTTACATGTGTCTTCATGTGTAAACAGAGATCAGAAATAATACCTATTTCATTGCATTACTATGAGGAATAAATGAAGGTACAATAAAAAAGTTAAGAGACTGCCTCATATTGGGACGTTTTCAATTACTATTAGTTATGATGATAATCATTATAAATACTTGGAAACATACACCATTTAAAAATGTGTCAAGTGCAGAATTTAATGAATACTAATTTAATTTTTATAATATAAAAATTTATAATTATATAATATATAATTTCCAATTCATTTTTAAAGAAAAAAATGAATGACACCAAGGAGAGAGGAAATTTGCTAGATAAATTTAACAAATAACCTTTGTATAACTGGTGAATGAGACTGAAAAATGGGTATAATTAATTAGCACAAATATTGATGCATTTCTTTAATGTCTGTTTACATATTCTTGAAAGATATGCTTTTAAGCTATGAGATCCATGAAAATCAATGACTGAAATTAATTAAATCAAGAATTGCTGTGTAATTAAAGTGTTAAAGAATATTTTAACAAATAATATAATGAATTCAGTCACAATACTTTCACTAAAATAGGGTTAATAGTATTTTTTGAGGACATAAAATTGTGTACTGGTAGCAGAAAATCAAAATAGAAATCATAAAATATTTTTACTTTGTCATCATCTAATCTTTTAAAAATACCTAAGTTTTATATATATTTTATAATGCCCAAGTCATAAATAGAATAATAACTTACAAAGAAGTTATTATTATTTGATAAGTAAATATCCATAGAGAATATCTGTTGCAAAAAGTTTGAAGTGTATGAGATGTGAATTATTTAAGATGTGATAAAAAGAGAACTGGGGTCTGAGAGGAAAGGCAAAGCTGGTTCTAAGAAATGAGGCAGTGAAGAAACATCAGTGGCTTTAGACAGAATTTGTGAAATGTTGGTAAGTAGCCTAAGTGAACACAGTCATCTTTCTCACTAGCCTTGGCCTGGCTCTGAAGTAGACATATCCAGGGGAAAGCTAAGCCCATTTTATATTGGGGATGGAGTGGAGAAGGCCTCTCATCCACATTGGGACTTCTGTTAATTAAGAAGAGCTCCTGGATATGTATCCAAAGAAAACAAAAACACTCATTTGAAAAAATGTAACTACCCCATATTTGTTGCAGCATTATTTATAGTAGTTAGAAAGTGGAAATTAGTTAAGTGTCCATCAATGGATGAATGGATGAAGAAATTTGTGTGTGTGTGTGTGTGTGTGTGTGTGTGTGTGTGTAATATATATTATATATAATATATATTATGTATTCATAACAAAACATGATATCTTGCCATTTATGAAAACATGGCTGGACCTAGAGGACTTTATACTAAGTGAAATAAGTCAGACAAAGATAAATACCATATAATCTGTAATATGTGGAATCTAAAAATTATATATATAGGCTCATGTATAGAGAACAGATTGGTAGTTGCCAGAGGCAGGGGTGGGGGGATGGGAGAAATGGGTGAATTGTTTGTTTCTGTTTTTCAGATTAAATCAGTTGCATAAAAAAAAAAATATATATATATATATATATATTGAAGTAATGAATGAACCACAAAAAGAGAACTTTTCTATAATACAGATGAGAAAAAATGGATATAATACAGATGGGAAAAATTCCTTTAGAAAAGTGGAACATTATCATGTTATTCAATAAAGTTCAAGACATTTAAGAAGAAGAAGAAGAAGAAGAAGAAGAAGAAGAAGAAGAAGAAGAAGAAGAAGAACAACAACAACAACAACAACAACAACAACAACAACAACAACAACAACTAAAAACCAGGTTCCCTATAGATTTCTCAAAGCCAGAGCTTCCTGGATTGATTCTATTGACAAGATGCTCATTTGTCTTGTCAAGTACGATGAAGATCGGTTAATATTTTTAAACCCAGATTAATGGTAATTTTCTCTTGACATCAATAGCTCTATTAATGTTACATTGGCTTAACATTGTGTAATCTCTCCAGAACAAAATATTGTTCTTATGACTGTGCTTTATCTCTCAATACTTACAATCTGGAATTCCATATTCCATAAGATTCATTTGGTGAGTTAACAACTACACAGATGCCTAGAAGCTCTTTGATAGTAAAAACGAACGAATGAATGAATGAATGAATGAAAAATAAATAAGTAAATAAATAAATGTCAACAAACCCACTAGAAATAAAAGATATAAAATATCTTAGAGACAAAATGAGGTAATAAAAATATACTCAAGTAGGAATCTGGAATCTACCATCTATTTAATTGCATGACATTGTAGAAAGCCATCATCTTCTTTATTTCTCAGTTTCTTAAGTTGTGAAATAAGAAGCTTGACATGATATCCTGTCAATCTCTTTCCATTTCTAAAGTTCTTTGAATAAGAAAACAAAAAGGTGGGGACAGAATTGAGCTTCCTACCCAATTACCCAAAATTGTTAGGTTGTTTAATGATGATGATGATCCTTATCATCACCCTGATCTCCCTCTCAATGCAATGTGATTAAAGTGTAAAGGGAAAGGTGGGAGAAAAGGGGATTGATGATCCAATAAATAGAGGCTCATTATTAATGTCACCACCACTACTTCAAATCATCGAACTGTTTTATAAGCTCTTCCCCTGATTCCCAATTTTCACCCGTTTTATTGTCAGTTAGACTAGGAATATGTGTCTAACTCCTTATAGAGAGGAAAGAAATCAAGAATCTTAGTATAAAGAATCTTCTATTTTTAAAAGAGTTATTAACTTTAAAAGACCTACCAGAATAATTATCAGTCCTGTACAGTTACTTCATTTAAAACTAATCCAGCACCATATCAAAGTAGTGTAATTCTTGGACAGATAGTGGGTCTGATGACATTGAGGCAGAGTATTATATAAAATAAGGCCATTCTAAACTATTTTTCATTTAAAATATTTAGGATTTTCAACAAATATGAATTGAACTTTGAGATGGTTTTCCTTTGTATTTTATGGGGAATAGTTGTGTTTTTCATGTTCCTATATCTCTGTTTTATGAAACAGTGATATTGGAGATACTTACTATTTTGTATCCCACAAAATAGAATCTTTGGAGTATAAGAAAACTCCTTGTTTTACTGCAGTTACAGGCAGACCATTTCTAGAGGTCAGCTTCCTAGATTTTTCTTTTTCCTTTTTCTTCCCTTTAATGTACATCTCTAAAGGGGAGTTTGGTTTTTGAAAAATAAAGCTGGCAGATTTACTAACTGGGAATTAGTATGTATTTTTTTCCTACAAAGGAAAAAAGACCTGTAAAAAATACAATAAATGTTGATTGACAGCTGAACATGGTAGGAAACTGAACTAAACCATTTATCAAAACATGCAAATGAGAAGTAGGACTCCATAAGGGTTACTGCTGAGCCCTCTGCCCAGCACAATATGCCAGATAATTGATTGTGACAGATGATTTTGAAATGAGACACAGCCAAATAGAATACACGTGTCATTTTTCTTCCATATTTGGAGCTTGTATATTAAGGCCTTTGCCACTAGCAGTTAAATTGATACAATATTTTTACTTTCTCAGGATATATAGGAAATATATTTCATTTTATTATCCAACTCCAGATGTTGCAGAGAGCTTAAGAATGATTCTTATACCTGGGGCATTTGGGTGGCTCAGTCAGTTAAGCATCTTGATTTCAGCTCAGGTTATGATCTCATGGTTCTTGGGTTCAGGCCCTGAGCCAGGCTCTGCGCTGATAGCAGAGGGGATTCTCTGTCTCACTCTGTCTCTGTCCCTCTCCTGCTCTAACATACTCACTCTCTCTCTCTCTCTCTCTCTCTCTCTCTCTCTCTCTCAAAAATAAATAGACTTTTAAAAAACATTAAAAAAGAAGAATGATTCTCATACCCTGTAACAACTTGATAGGAGAGACCAATAAAATCAATTAGCAGTATTTGCCATGAACATTTTTGGGTAAGTGATGGCATTTATCCTACATCCCTCTATGAGGGATAATCTAATCTATAAGATTATATAATCTATAAGATTATAATCTTATAATCTAACTTATTAATTAGAATGCTTTATAACATCTAATTTTTAAAAACTCATGCAAAATATCTGTTCATAATTGTGTATGCATGTATGCGTGTGTTTTGGTGGTGGCAGTGGTGGATTTTGTTTTGTTTTTGGTTAAAGAAGATAGTTCATGAAGGACTAGGACATAGGGAACTTTGGCATTAGGACATAGGGAACTTTGGCATTAGGACATAGGAACTAGGCATTGATTGTATACAGAACTTACAATATTTTGTGGCAGATTCTTTCTGACCTGTCCCACTCAGATTTTATTGTTTGTCTATGCAAATTATATTTCCAGATATGAAATTACTTTTTGGAATAATGATGCATGAGGAACTTCCCTACATTTTAGTCATTTATCCAATTCATGTCTGCTGTGGGATGAGAGAAAACAAATAGTGCCAAGTAGAGATTCTGACTATAGTTAACCTGAGGGATAAAAATTTATTTCCCAGGAACCTAGTTTTGAATCAAATGGAATTTGATAACAACTCATGTACTAGGACATGTTGTGGACTTGGTGTTATACTGGTTAAATTGTTGGGAAAGGAAGAAATAGAACATGACTGTTTCTCTGTGTAAGCTCTACCAGTTATGAGCTCAGTGATGTGACCTCAGCTTTATCATCAGTAAAATGGGGATAACAATAGGCAGGTTGATTTTGAGAATGGAATGAGTTAATACAAGTACAGCATATAGATTAATCTGTCACAAGGGTTGAATAGAATATGTCTTTATATTTTTGTATATATAGTTGGCATTTTTCCCAGGGAGAAGGGATCGTATTCCTGAGGTTGCTGATTGAGGGAAAGAGGAAAAAGGTCATCAAGTGATTATGGAGTATCATGGGAGTTTGAAGGAAGTCATTGGTGGACATGGCAGTGTAGTATGATGTTTTGGAAGATCAGAGAAAGAGTAATAAAAATTTGGTTATCAATACTTTACTCTGCTTATGGTATTCTCCATGACTTGAAATGCAAAAAAGAAAAATCTGGGTAGACTGTAAATAGAAAGTAAAGAAAGGTTGATGATATTGATCTTTCCCACTAAGCCTTTATAGAGTATCAGATCCTTGAAAATTCTCATGCAGTAACATTTGGACATGGAGTGCAAGCTTAAATGTATCCCTCACTTTTAGTTGAATTAAACTTTATCATATGTAAATTTCTCGAGGCAGGAAGTATGATATACCAATTTCTTGACACTTGCAGTAGCCTGAACATCCTGTGGTCTTCTGGAAACAGTACATAGGGCTCTTTTATGCCTCCAGTCTGCCAGCACTGTTATTGTAGTTATGATCATGTGGGCATTTACTCCTTCATGGCTAAGAGTCTCTTCTCACCAGATGTGGTCTTTTGGAAAAGAGTTCAAACTGCTTGGCAGGTCGGTGAAAGGAAGTGAGCATTGTCACTGCAAGTGCTCTGCCTATTTTGTGAATAAATGGATGACTTTACTTTCCAAGTTTGTCAGTCTTTCACAAGAGCTTACATTTAAATCATAATAATGATACTACTTAAACTCCAGTTCATTCTGCCAGTATTTGATTAGCAAGCTGGCTGAATGCAGTGATAGAGAGGATGGCAGATCTTCATTTCATGTAGGGTATCATTATAGCTCAAAGTGGCTCTCACATTACCATTATTGTTATTATTAATTGTTACTCAGTGGGGAGGGGGCTGATTGGATTCCTACCATTATTCTGAATGGGAAAGATGACATGGTCCCTTTCCTAGGTCTTCATGATCAAAATTAAATAGACATAGATATTATTTCACCTCAGAAAGGATAAGAAATCTTCAATTCTATGACTTTCTTGAATAAATTTATAATTTATGTAAAATTACCTTGGAAAGGCATTAATGTGGCATTTTTGCATTCATAAACTTGTGTTTGTATATATACACATATGGATATATCTAAATCTTATACCTGTGCTGTTATACTTTTAATAGGTAAGAGTTCCAAATCAGAATCCTATGCAGCATGCAAAACTGAATGAATAGGGACATCATTTGCAGTTTGTCATACACGTGATGACTGTCTGCATTCCGTGCTGTGCATAAGATTTCAGTTTTTAACCATTGTAGATGGAACAGAGTAAGAAGAAAAGCCTTTAGGATTCACTGGGTGAAAAAGAATCATTAATCTGTCTCTTCATCTTTTGCTCTGAGTAGCTACATGAACATTTTATGGACTTGTTGAATCAGAGGCTAGTGATCCTCTTTACTAATTCTGTAAAAACAAGGTTCACAGAAAGTTGAAAGGACCTTGAGCTACATATTTTCTGACATGAATGTATTTTTTTATTCACAGACTATTTTTGAACAGTTTTAGGCTTAAAGAAAACTTGGGCAGAAAATAGTTCCCATGTATCCCTTCACCCTGCCCCACACTAGTTTCTTCCATAGGTAACATCTTAACATTAGTGTGGTCCACTTGTTGCAGTTAATGGGCCAATATTGATGCATTATTATTAACTCAAGTCCACAGTTATATTAGGGTTCACTGTACTGTACATTGATTGTATGGATTTTGACAAATGTATTATAACACGTGTCCACCAATATTGTGCCATACAGGATAATTTCATTGCTCTAAAAATCCTCTGTGCTCCCTCCATCTCTTCATGTCTCCCTCTCCCCAAACATCTGTGAACACTGATCTTTTTTGCCATCTTCATGGTTTTGTCTTTATCAGAATGTCATATAGTTGGAATCATATAGCATGTAGCCTTTTCAGATTGACTTCTTTCACTTAGTATCATATATCTAAGAATTCTTCATGTCAGATAATATCTGAAATATATAAAGAATTTATACAATTCAACAGTCAAAAAAACCCCAAATAATCCAATTAAAAAATGGGCTGGGTACCTGAAAAGACATTTTCCTAAAGAAGACATACAGATAGTCAATAGACACATGAAAAGATGTTAAACATCACTCATCATCAGGATAATGAAAATTAAAACCACAATGAGATACCATGTTACACTTGTCAGAACAGCTAAAATCAAAAACACAAGTAATAGCAAGTGTTGGAGGATGTGAAGATAAAGGAGCCCATGTGCACTGTTGGTGGGCATACGAACTGGTGCAGTCACGGTGGAAAACAGTATGGAGGGTCTTCAAAATACTAAAATAGAACTACCATATGATCTAATATTCTATTACTGGACGTTTACCCAAAGAAAATGAAAAGACATATGCACCTCTATGCTTATTACAACATTATTTGCAATGACCAATATATGGAAGCAATCCAAGGGTCCATAAAAGATGAATGGATACAGAATACCCACAAGGGAATATTATTCAGCCATAAAAGAATGAAATGTTCCCATTTGCATCAACACAGATGGACCTAGAGGGTATAATGCTAGGTGAAATAAATCAATCATAAAAAGACAAATGCCATCTGACTTCACTCACATGTTGAATTTAGGAAACAAAACAAATCAACAACAAAAAAGTTTGACAATCCGACTCTTAAATATAGAGAACAAACTGGTTGTGGCCATTGGGAGATAGGGGTGGGTGGGTGAAATAGGTAAAGAGGATGAAGAGTACTACACTTATCTTGATGAGCACTGAGAAATGTATAGAATTATTGAGTCTTTATATTGTACACCTGAAACTAACATACTGTATGTTAATTTTGCCTTAATAAAAAAGACTTTTTTATTTTTTTTCCACCTGTATATATTCTTTGTTAAGGTGTCTGTTTAGAACTATTACTCACTATTTTATTGGGTTGTTTTCTTAGTGTTCAGTTTTAACAGTTCTTATATATTTTGGGTAAAAGTACTTTACCAGTTAAGCATATTGCAAAAACTTTCTCCCAGTCTGGGCATGTATTTTCATTATCTTAATAGTATCTTTTATGAAACAGAAAATTTTAATTTCAGTGAAATCCAACTTACTTATTGTTTATTTTCTGGTATGTACTTTTAATGTTGTGCCTGCAATATCATCACCAAATCCAAGATCACCTGGATTTTCAGCTGTTTTCTTATAGGAGTTTTGTAGGTTTGTATTTTACATTTAGGTCTTGATTATTTTGATTTCATTTTTGTGCATAGCTACAGTTTGACATGCAAAATTCATGCTGATAATTATGTTTCAATTCCTCCTTTGCAAAAAATTATAAAATTATCATGGGAAAACCTTCTTACTTAATTGAGAGTGTATGTGACACCATAAAGAGTAGAACGAGATTCTAGTTCCATGACTTATTCATTCCATTAACTGGGAGCCTGCACCTCCCACTCTCCTTCATCCATTTGCCCTTTCCCTCACTTCTTCCCACCTGGCAACCATCACTTTGTTTTCTGTATTTATAGATCTGTATTTATATTTGTGTGTGTGTGTTCATTGGTTTTCTTTTTTAGATTACACATATGAGTGAAATACTGTGATATTTGTCTTTTTCAGTGTGTTTTATTTCACTTAGCATAATACCTCCAGGTCCATCCAAGTTTCCATGTTGTCATAAATAGCAAGATCTCATCCTTTTTTAAGGTTGTATAATATTCCTGTGTGTGTGTGTGTGTGTGTGCGTGTGTGCATGCGTGCACGTGTTCACACATGTGCATGCCACATTTTCCTTATCCCTTTGTCTATCAAATGGGATTATATGTTGGAGGAGTTGTTCTAATACTGAATACTCATTCAGTTGTTTCTGAATACCCATGAGTCTGCAGTTAGCTGAGTCACTACACTGTGTTTCCATAGTTCATCCATGGTGTTGTGCAAGACTATACGTACCTCTTTCTGAAACCATTATATGCCAGTTTACTGTATGTATGTATGTATGTATATGTGCATATATATGTACATGTATGTGTATATATGTGTATAGCTATATGTATGTGTGTATACATGTGTATTTATATGTGTGTGTGTGTGTGTGTGTATATGTATATATGTAGGTTATTTCTTCCCAATTTTATTAAGATATAATTGACATGCATAACCCTGTATATTTAAGATGTACATCATAATGATTTAATTTTCAGATACTCTGAAATGATTGTCACAGTAAGTTTACTGTGTATCCATCATCTCATATACATACAACAAAAAGAAAAAGCAAAAAAAAAGATTCTGGTTACAAGTGGGCCACCCAAGAGCCAAGTAACTCCCCTAGACTCCCCTAGCCTCGGTTCTATCATATATAAAATAAGGAAAATAACATGTATCTAGCTTCCACATGGGTATTTTGTAAGGATGAAATTACATGATTATATAAGAAGTATCTTATAAATGCTAAAGAGCAAGCAGCAAAATCAAAAGGCTCATTAGTAGGATTCTTAAATTTTCTTTGCCCGGGTGAACACAGAAATATTAAAACTGAACTTAGAGAATATAACTGATAGTAAGATAACCAAAACAAGAAGTAATGTGCTAATAAATTTCAACATGCAACTGAAATATGTTGATAACTAAACAATGTCACAAAGACTTCAAGTCTATGACTATTGAAGACACAAATTAGTATGAAGTAATTATGATTTCATCTTCTTTAGGCTATAGTCATATCTGATTGCTATTGAATGGCAAGATTATACAGATATAACTGGAACGGAAATAGATGTAGTTGTTGAAACTTAAAAAACACAAGTGACTTTCATATAATAGAGTAGACAACCTGTGAAAGCAGTAGACATTTTTAACTTTATTTTTGAATTTAGAAAAGTTTTTGCTTTCTTTTTTATAATGGCAATTATTACATTGCTATTCAGAAGCATCAACAAAATAAAAAAGATCTGAATTCCACTCAGTAGTTAAGGGAATTTTCAGCCTTATAAAGTTAAACTGAGGTTATCTAAAAACTAAAATATAGGTATAAATTACCAGAACTCATATAAGCTATGAAATAAGGTAGAGATAGCATTGTGGATATTTAAATACAACCCTTGGTTTTAGAGTGGGTGAATCTTCAGGCATGACTAGGTATAAATGACTCCATGTTGGGAATAAAGCCAAGATTTCCCCTTCCCCTTCTCTTCTTCTCTTTCTCTTTATTTTTTTTCCTCTTCCTCATACAGTGGTAACTCATTCTCTCTTTTCTATCTCTTTGCCTCTCTCTTGTCACCACCCCCCCTCCACACACACATACACACACCAACAATATAAACCTGGGATGCAATAATTTTTCTTTTTGAGAGAGAGACCGAGACAGACATCAGGAGTGGGAGAGAGACAGAGAGAGAGAGAGAGAGAGAGAGAGAGAGAGAGAGAGAGAGAATGAGAGAGAGAGAGAATGAGAGAGAGAATCTCAAGCAGGCTCTACACCCAGCCTAGGAGCCTGACACAGGACTAGATCTCACCAACCATGAGATCATGACCTGAGCTGAAATCAAGAGTTGGAGTTGGGTGCTTAACTGAGTCAGCCAATATGAGTTAAAATATGGTCTGGGACACATAACTACAAATATAAATGCCTAAATACAACCATATGAGCCTATAGCCAATATTCTTTTTTTTCATGTATCAGTAATTCATTTCTTTTTATTGCTGGGTAGTATATTCAGTGGCATGGATGTGCCATAGTTATTTCAGTCTTGACCCATTGAATGATACTAGGATCGTTTCTAGTGTTTGACTATTAACAAATAAAGCTGCTATGAACATTTGTGTACAGGTTTTTATATGAACATAAATTTTCATTTCTCTGGGATAAATGTCCAGGATTGAGATTTATGAGTCATATAGTAAGCATATGCCTTTTTGATAATAATGATTCTAACAGGTGTGAGTTTATCTCTCCTTGGGCCTTGATTTTCATTTCTCTGATGATTAGTGATGTTGATTACCTTTTCATGTACTTATTGACCATTTCTATACTGGATTATTATTAATATAATTGTTATTGAATTGTATTAGTTTTTATGTATTTTGGTTGTTAATCTCTTATCAGATACATGTCTTGCAAATACTTTCTTCTATTTCATAGGTTGCCTTTTAATTTTGTTGACTGTTATTAATACTGTGCAGAAGTGTTTTAGCTTAATGTAGTCCCACTTGTTTGTTTTTGCTTTTGTTGCTTTAGCTTTGCTGTCTTGTCCAAAAAATCATTGCTAAGACCAATGTCAAGGAGAGTTTCCCTGTGTTTTCTTCTGAAAGTTTTATGGTATTATGTCTTATGTTAAAGTCCTGAATCTATTTTGAGTTAATTTTTGTGGGTATCATAATTATATGATAGAGGTCCAGTTTCATTCTGTTGCATGTGGATCTCCAGTTTGCTCAGTGTCATTTATTGAAGAGAGACTATCTTTTTCCCATTGAATATTCTTTGTGCCCTTTGTCAAAGAATAGCTGAGCATATATGTGAGGTTTTATTTTGGGGCTCTATATTCAGTTTCATTGGTCTGTGTGTCTGTATTTATGCCAGTACCATATTATTTTGATTACTGTAGCTTTGTAATATAGTTTGAAATCCAGAAATGAAATGCCTCATGCTTTTTTCTGTGTTATATTAGGATCCATATGAATTGTAGGATTCTTTTCTTCATTTCTGTGAAAAATTCCAGTAGAATTTTTATAGGGATTTCATTAAATTTACAGATGATTTTGTGTAGTATAGACATTTAAAAAAATATTAACTCTTCTAATCCATGAACATGGGATATCTTTATTTGTATCTTCTTCAATTTCTTTCATTAGTGTCTTGTTTTCAGTATATAGATCTTTCACTTCTTTGTTTAAATTTATTCCTAAGTATTTTATTGTTTTTGATGCTGTTGTAAATGTGATTGATTTCATTTTCAGAAAATTCATTTTTACTGTATAGAAACATAACTGGTTCCTGTATATTGATTTTGTATCCTGAAACTTTACTGAATTTGTTTATTCTAACAGTTTTTTGGTGGAGTCTTTAGGATTTTCTATATGCAAGATCATGTCATTAGCAAACAGATAATTTTACTTCTTGCTTTTCAATTTATATATGTTTTGGATCTTTTCCTTAGGTAATTTCTCTGATGGGATTTTCAGTACTACACTGAATAGAAATGCTGAGTGGACACACTTGACTTATCGATCTTAAAAGAAAAACTTTCAATATTACACTATTGAGTATCATGTTAACTAAGGGTTTGTTGTGATTATGCTCCTTTATGTTGAGGTGTGTTCCTTCTACATCTACTTTTTTTGCATTTTTTTCATTAAAGGATATTAATTTTGTCAAATGCCTTTTCTGCATCTGTTTAGAAGATGATATGAATTTTCATCTTTCATTCTGTTAATGTGGTGTATCACATTTATTGATTTACATATGTTGAAACTTCTGTGCATCCCAGGGATAAATCCCACTGGATTGCGGTGTATGATCTTTGAATATGCCATTAATTTTGGTTTGCTGGTAATTGTTGAGAGGTTTTGCATCTATATTCATCAGAGATACTGGCCTGTAGTTTTCTTGTATTCATATTTGATTTTGGTGTCAGGGTAATTCTGGCCTAAGTAAATGAGTTCAGGAGCATTCCTGCCTCTTAAACTTTTTGGAAGAGTTTGAGAAATATTAGCTTTAATTCTTCATAAATGTTTGGTAGAATTCCCTCTTGAAGCTATCTGATGTTGGGTTTTTATTTGTTGGGAGTTTTTTTTTTTTTTTGGCATTGAAGGCATGAATGAAGGAGAGAGGCGGAGGGAGGGAGGGAGAGAAAGAGAGAGACAGACAGAGTCTTAAGCAGGATCCACACTCAGTACAGGGCTCTATGTGGAGCTTGATCGCACAACTCTGAGATCATGACCTGAGCCAAAATCAAAAGTCAGATGCTCAACTCACTGAGCCACCCAGATGACCCTATTGGGAAGTTTTTGAGTACTGATTCACTCTTTTTATTTGTTACTTGTTTTTCACATTTTCTATTTCTTCAAGACTCAGTCTTTGTAGGTTGTATGCTTATAGGAGTTTTCCATTTCATTTGCATTGTCCAATTTTTGCCATCTAACTGTTTATATAGTCTCTAATGATATTTCTGTGGTATCAATCATAATGTGTTTTCTTTCATCCTGATTTTATTTATTTGAGTCCTTCCTTTTTTTCTGGTTAAGTTTAGCTAAAATTTTGTCAATTTTATTTATCTTTTCAAAAAACCAATTGTTAAGTTTTGTGGATCTTTTCAAATATTTTTCTATTCTTTATTTTATTTATTTCTACTTTGGGATCTGTTATCTCCTTTCAACTCTGCTAACTTTGGACCTTATTTATTTTCTGTTTATGATTCCTTGAAGTGTAAAGTTAGGTTGTTTGTTTGAGATATGTGTGTGTATATGTGTATATATTTAATGTTGGCATTTATCACCATAAACTTCCCTCTTAGAACTGCTTTTTGCTGCATACCAGAAGTTTTGTTTTTTATGTTATGTTTCCATTTTCATTTGTTTCAAGGTATTTTTTATTTCTTTGTTGACTCCTTGGTTTTTCAGGAATGTGTGGTTTAATTTCCATGAATTTTACATTTTTCCTCTTGTTATTGATTTCTAGTTTCATTCCATTGTGATCAGAAAACGATACTTGGTTTGATTTTCAGTCTTTTATATTTCCTAAAGCTTGTTTTGTGACCTAGAATATGATCTATCCTAGAGAATGTTCTATGTACACTTGATAAGAATGTGTATTCTCTTGATTTTGGATGAAAGAAACTCTATATATCTTTTAGGTTCTTTGGTGTAAAGTATAGTTCAAGTCTAATGTTTCCTTATTGAATTTTTGTCTGGACAATCTATGCATTGTTGAATGTGGGTTATTGAAGTTTTTTACTGTAAATTGTATTGGTGTCTATTCTCCCTTCATATATGTTAGTATTTGTTTAATATATTTAGGTGCCCCAATATTAAGTGCATATATATTACAATTATTATATCCTCTTGATGAATCATTTTTTTAACATTATCTCTTGTTACAGTTTTTTATTCAGTCTATTTTATCTGATATAGGTATGGCTACCCCTGCTCTCTTTTGGTTTCTGTTTGCCAGAGATATTTCTCATCCCTTCACTTTGAGCCAATGTGTGTCCTGAAATGAATCTCCTGTAGGCAGCAGATAGCTGGATCTTGTTTTTAACCTGTTCAGCCACTTTGCAGATTTTGATGGGAGAATTTAATTCATTACATTTAGTGTAATTACTAACTGGTAAGGACTTACTAATACCGTGCTATTAATTGTTTTCTGGCTGTTTTGTAGTTCCTTTTTTCCTCTCCTGCTATCTTTCTTTGTGAATTGATTATTTTTTGTAGTAGTATACTTTGATTTCCTTCTCTTTATCTTATGAGTATCTGTTATAGATTTTTTGCTTTGTGATTCTCTGAGGCTTACATAAAACATCATATAGGTATAAAAGTGTATTTTAGCTGATAACTTCAATTACATAGAAATAGTCTACCCTTTTATTTCTATCCTGTTTTATATTTTTGATATCACAGTTTACATCTTTTTATATTGTGTATTCATTAATAAATTATTGATGCTATAGCTATTTTTAATACTTCTGTCCTTTAATTTTTATACTAAAATTGGCTGGTTTAACACACTGCCACAGTAGTGGATAGGAGTATTCTGGATTTCACTATATACTTACCTTTCTGTTTATTGACTCTATAGGATATTTTTTTGCCATGAATAAGGGAGCAGTTATACTGTCCACAGTCTTTGGAGCAGTGCATTGAACATAATGAATCATCTTGGTCTTGATTGAATTAACCTAAGATCTTTATTAGGTTATTATATTATATTTTTGGTTTATTATATTATAATAACTATATTATATTTTTGGTTTATAGATATCTGAGGTGGCAGATTTCCAAAGTGTTCTAAACAGTTTTTTATATAATGCTGCTGATTGGAATTCAACCTAGCATTGGCATTTAGTGGGCATTTATAACACAAAAGTGTGAAGAATTGCAAACTGCATCCATCACACTAAAAAAAAAAAAGTGTATATGACAATATCAATGCACTACCTAGGCTGTTCAAGAACTGCAAAGCTCTCATTCTACTGGTGTGGATGTAGGGTGTTAGTGTCATAGTATGTAGAATGTCTGGTAAATTTGGAGGCCATAACTGAGCCAACCTGCATGCTCTCCTAAATGGAAGCCATCGTAAGCCTGCTGCTTCATTTTTGTTCTGCCTGTATTCACAAACACGGCCCACCTGTATTAGCACTGGCTCAGTGCCTGCAGCAATCCCACAGAGGAGAGGCAGTGCAGGGTAGAGGCTAATGAAAGAGCCACAATTGGTCTTTTGCTCTAATATAATTTAAGCCAAGTCAAGATGGGTTTCTGAAGAAGAGTTGTTTTCATTCTGTAAAGGTCCTATGCACAATCATGTTTTAACAAGATTCCCAATTTGCATTATGAAAAGCTGGCAGACTTTTCTTCATAAGGCTATTTACTACATTTGCCCTTTTGGTAACATTACTATGTGTTTGTTTTGAAGCCTATTATTAAATGAATAAATAGCAGGAAATGTAATATTAGATTAAAGAAAATGCTGGGCTTTCAAATGGCAAGCAAATATGTTAAAAATTATCGTTCTTTAAATGTGGCTCCATGGGCTTCTGAAAGATGATTAAAAATGGCAGAGAAAACCTGTGAAGCGTAGATAGACATTTTCATTATGTGGCTACATGGTTCTCATAAACAATGTATGGAAACATGGCACAAGGGTTTGTTTGCTGGTTTGGTTTTTGTTTTTTTTTTTGTTCTTATTTTATTTTTATTTTATTTTGGTCAGGTACAGAATTACTTACAACATCTTAATGTATTTCTTTCTATAAAAGAAGCTGTTGTTGGGATTCAGCTTGGCACTCAAGAACTTCTAGAAACAATTCCCAATGTCTTGATCGCTCTTTTATCTCCCTATCAGTATAAAGTTTTCACTTCTTCCACCTTTCTTAATGAACCACCTCCCTTTTGATAATCTGCAGTAATCCACAAACTGTAAACTTTCCTATAAAAATAACAGTGGACTACTGTGTGGTTTAACAAATAAGAGAAAGAAGGATGCTAAAGACTTTCCTCCAAGTCTTGTTGGCTATTTGCCATTCTCTGAATGGTGGCTGATACAGAATCAGGGCCCAATTTTATGCCGATTTTGTGCCCCAGTTAGCAGTGCTAATTGGGGCACACAAGTAAATTGCACTCTGCCCTGTGGAAATTTTCAGTTAGTCCACTAAATCAGAAAATCATTGAGAGCACTAATCTATTACTCAGTCTCTATTTAATTAGGTGCAAAATCTATGGTCCCTCCAGGAAGGACAAAGTTCAGACATAGGATCTCAGTGGTCAGTTGTTTAGAATTTGATCTGTATTTTATCTTTTGTTATAATCTAAGTTAAAAAAAATAAGTTTGTCTGCTTTTGAGGACTAAGGCATAGGACATTTTAGTGAGAATTAATAGTCCAAGTATTATTCAAGTAGACAGGAGTGAAGGTCATTTGGTTTCCCTCACACTTGAAAGACACAGATTTTTCTGAGGGAAGAAAATAAAAAAAAGATTTTTAGACATACAGAGCCTAAATACACTGATACGTTTAACAGCAAATGCTCCACATTTCATAATTGAGTTCAGTCTTACTGTCTGAACTGCAGCCATATTTAATGAGAGAGCAGAGATTTTTTTTTTCTGTTTCATTCACTGATGCATCTCAAGTGCTCAGTAAATGTATTTGAATGAATAAATGGAGAGACACATGATGCCTAGGCAAAAACAGCTGAAAAAATATATTTACGTGACATAGTAAAGCTAAAAAATAGTGTTTCTGATGTGTGTGGCATACCATCCATAGTACTTAAAGAATATTATGTCCCTGATAGAATGTTTCAGTCATTGTAGGTGAGATCATGGCCTTTAAAATATTTTTACTTTTCTTGAATACAAAAAGGTGGTTTGAAAAATTTTGCTCTAGTTTTCCCAAAAACTTTTAGGTATAATATAAATTAAAATTAGTTCAAAGGCAAATATTTTCCTAAAATTATAATTATAGCTTAAAATCAATGTCTTTAAAAAACTTTATTTTCTCCCTTGATATATATTTTTTTTTTTTTTGTAATGTGTAAATTACTTTTAGATCTAGAATAGCTAGAATCTTAAGGAAGCTAATTTTGGCCAGAATCGTTGTAAGAACAAAGCCACATTTTTTTTCAACAATTATAGGTTGTTTTCTTTTTAATTAAACTGACCCATTTACTTAAAAATTTTAATGAAACATAATTGGCATAACATAATTGAGTTTTATAGAGAAATTTAAATTCTGAGCATGAAGATCCAATTATAATATTGCCAAAATGAATATTGATTCATGTTTTGAAAAAGGGACCTCCCCACTGGTACTATTTTAACCCTGTTCCAACCTCTCTCTACTTCCTAATCTGTTTCTTTGCTGGATCTTCTTCCTTTTAATTCTTTACCCAAATCCTTCTATTCTTTTTTCTTAAAGGAGTCACACACAGTAATCCATCATTTCTCTCCTGTATTCCACTTCTGAAATTCCAGATGCCAATAGAATATTTCCAAATAGATGTCCAAGCCAACCTCTCAAAATGAAGAAATATTATTCTATATCTATCCCCTTTCTCTTCAAAACTTTCTTTTACTCTTACCATTCCAATGTCTGTTCATTATAATTTCCTTTCTGTCAGTTACTCTTGGCTTAAAACCTTTTGTTTTTTTCCCGTAACCCCTCACTTTCATGAAGAGTAGTCAATCCTATTAATTTCTTATTTTTCCCCCACAGATCTCCTATGCATCGACTTATTTCCAGAGATATCCCCAATTTTCAGTTATGAACTGTTCAGACAAAGCTTATTGTAGTTGACTTAAACAGGTTTTCCTGCCTCTGATGCCTTACCTACTGTAATAACTCCATGTCAAGTTAACTTTCCCCAAATTTTCCTAAAATATATCTAAGACCGTGTCACAGTGTCACTGAAGGACTGATCATTACCCATAGATATATTTTCAAAGTTATTTTTCTACTTCCTTATATTTCACCTCCTGGCTATAACTACATTTCCTGCCATATGATTTACATTCTGTCTATTTACAAATAATCAAAGCTTTAATATGAGCTAATGGACATTTCCTAAAACAATGGGCTTTGTAACCTTCATAACTTTGTTCATGTTTTCAGTTTCTGTTTTATAGTCAGTTTGGGCTGTTATAACACAGTACCATAGACTGGGTGGCTTATAAACACCAAAAATTAGTTTCTCATAGTTCTGGACACTTGGGAAGTCCAAGATCAAGGTGCTAGCAGATTCAGTGTCTGAGCTCCTAGTTCACAGATGATTGTTTTTCTGCTGTATTTTTACATGATGGAAGGAGGTAAGGAGCAATCTGGGATTGCTGGGAAATTACCAAATAGCAAATAGCAAAACTCTCATAACTTAGTGCCGAGCATAAAGACTATAGGACATCTTTTATTTTTGTCTTACCTTTCATTATATTAGATCAATTACTTTATTGAATTCATTCTAGATCTTTTTGTATGATGCCCCTTTTGTGACAGTATGGCAAGTCCAGATGTCTCACAAGTGAAGTAAAGTACAAATGTTTACGAGTTAACACATAGAAAATGGCCAAGAAAGCCCTTTGAGTGGTTGAAGCAGGATTGTTCAATGGTTTTCTGTCACATTAGCTCTATAAAAGATAATCTATTCCCTCACAATTCTGTAATATTCATGTGAAATTTGTATATACTGCCTTATTTTATAGGTATTTGTGTACATGGCTTTTTCCAAAACTGTATTATAAATTGTTGGAAACTAAATATTATAAATGATACATTGAAACATTTAGAACAATGATTAAATGTGAAAGTTATTTTATAAATATTTGCTGAAAGAATGGATGAAGAGATCATCCCATGACATTAAAACACTTTCATATATTTTCTGTGCCCACTTAAATGGCCGTTGTATTATAGCCAGATGAAATCTGGACTTGGAATTAGTAAATTTGGGTTTGAATCTCATCCCTGTCCCATTCTAGCTTTTAAAGCTTGGGGTAAGTTTAGGAATCCTTCAGAACTTCACTTATTCATTCATTTAACATATATTTCATTTTCCTCTTCAGTAAAAGGAATTAATTTTATGTCTCATGAGTAGATCAATAAGGTTCTATTGGGTGGTAATGTAACAAATTCCCTGGATTTTTGAGCATTGTAAAGCTAAGTCTTCTTACCTAAGGGCCAATGATGATTTTATTGATGCCCATTATCTTACACTCAGACATCTCAGCTATGTCCTAAAACCTCATCACCAACAAATCTGGGTTGAGATTTCTTCTGCCTTCTCCATCACTTGTATTTATTGCTGCCTTCATAATTAGCTTATGCTAACGTCTACCTCAGTGAATAAGTTCCCATTTCTTTGACAAATAATGTAACTCTCAATTTACCTGCATCAATTCTGCCCCTCTGGTGTGAATTATTAGCTCTTCTCTATGAGCTTCTAGAGGAAAGCCTTTTTTATACCTATTAATAAGAGAGTATACCCATCTTATATTATTCTCTCTTTCACGAGTATTTTTCAAAAGTTGTACAATTGCATGTTGGGGGCTACGAGGAGTAATTAGGCTGGAAAGGAGCCATATTCATGCTTTCCTTATATCCCCAATATGAATGAACATAGTAGAGTGCCATATATGTTCTCAATAAATACTCATTAACTGTTGCTATCATTAATTTCAGAGGTGTAAAGTTGTCTAGCATCATCTATATCTCTTCTAGTCTTTGCCATCTCAATTTTATTTGCTGTCGTAGACACTTGGCAGCCTGCAGTGAATTGCACACTGTTGTATGGAACCCACCACTGAATATGGGCTGGTGCTGAAACCTGCTTTAGCAAACAGAAAGCGGCACAGGTGACACTATGCCAGTTTTTGGCCTAAAGCTGTAGAAAGTTCTGGAAATTTTCATTTTTTATTTTCTTAGAAGCCAGTTACCATGTAAGAAGTTCTATTGCTCAGGCACCACTATACCATGAGGAAGCATTAGCTACTTTTGTAGAGAGTCCATATGGAGGGAACCATGAGATCTAGCTGACAAACAAAGTGGGGGGTGAGGGCTACCTTCTATGGCTTCAGCTGAGCTCCTAGCCAATGTCAATTTATCAGCTGTGTAACTAAGCCAGATTGAAGGTGAGTCTTCTAGGCCTAGGCCAAATGTTTCAGCTGATGCTATCAGAAGATAATGAAATTGTTTTCTTTGAGCCCTGCCCAAATTATAGAATTTTAAGCAAATAAGTATTTACTGTTATTTTAAATCAGTATTAGACAACCAGCACAGGTGACTTTTAAACAATACAAATTTGAGACTGAAATTGGCTCCTGACATAATGGTTAAAAGTGCACCATCTGGAGTTAGATTGCCGAAGTTGGAATCCTGACCCTGACAATTACAAGCTTCATGACTTTGGCAAGTTCTTTAATCTTTCAGTGCGTTTATTTTTTCATTTACACATAAGGGAAATAACATCTGCATAATAGAATTAATTTAGGTGTTGAAAGTGTTTATTAGACTCTTAAAAAGGTGCCTAGCATATGCTGAACATCCTGTAAATATGAACTATTGCTATTTATGCAATCATTTTTTTAATATATATCTCTCACACTAGACTGTATCATAAGGAAAGGAAACACATCTGTATATGTACATAGTACCTACAACACAAAGAATTCAGTACATATTAATTGAATGAATGGACATGAGGTGGGTAGAACGCTGTATGATATCTTAGATTTAGTGGTGATGAAACAGATGATGCATAATGCAATGGTGATAAAAATCTTTGCCCAGGTTTTAAATTTTGGTGTCAGATGTGTTTAAATGATTGATCTTGTCTACCTGCTAATTGTTGCCTTATACAAATATTACCACTCTGATTTCACCATCAGTGATAACATGTAGTTATTGAATATCTACAGTATCAGTGTAAAGCATTTTGCTGTGTGTTAAAATATACAGTCTGTCACCTGATACTCAATATCAAGGAAATTTTAATCTAGTTAGAGAAATAGGATATGAAAAGAAAGGAGAGCCAACAGTATATGTTTCTCATATTCATCAAGTTCACCTAAGCTGAAGCATTACAGATATGTTGCTAACAGAGTTAGATCCTTGAGCATAGGTGAATGGCACAATACGCAGAGGAGAGAGGTGAATTTTTCAATGGGATGACATCAAATGCAGGCATAAGAAAATGAATGGATTGTATGGAAAGAGCGTGTAGTCTTATTTGTTCAGCATGAAATGTTCTTCAAGGCAGCATTTCTTTAGAATGTGGTGCCCAAATTCAAAGTGGTAAACTTGATTCTGAAGAAAATAGTTAATTCTAATTTTCCAAATAGTAGAAAGTATAAATAATGTTGGGAAAGTAGATTGTTAGGTTGGAATATAGTTTTATACAAGCTGAATTTGAAATGATGACCTAGATGGACCAAATACATGTATACTAAGTCGGAGAGAAAAACAGGGCTGGATGTTGGCGAGTAGACAAGACCAGTTAATTATGTACATGCATGTCACTTATATAGCAGTGATAGTTTAAGTCACAGTTGCAGGAAGACACTGATTTTATATACATGGATAGAAGATGAAACTGAAGAAGGCAAAACAAGAGGAGATTAAGGAAAGCATATTTTCACAGAAACCAGGGAAGAAATGAGTTTTCAAAGTTCGGCAGTTTACAAAGTATCAAATACTTTTTTAAAAGTTAGGAAGAGGGGCGCCTGGGTGGCTCAGTCGGTTAAGCGGCCAACTTCGGCTCAGGTCATGATCTCGCGGTCCGTGAGTTCAAGCCCCACGTCGGGCTCTGTGCTGACAGCCCAGAGCCTGGAGCCTGTTTCAGATTCTGTGTCTCCCTCTCTCTGACCCTCCCCCATTCATGCTCTGTCTCTCTCTGTCTCAAAAATAAAATAAATGTTAAAAAAAAAATTAAAAAAAAAAAAGTTAGGAAGAATGACATTAAAAAAATGTGGGATTTAGTATCCTGGAGTTCTTTGGTAGTATGAAATAAAGTGATTTCCTTATAATGAAGTATAGATACTTAAGTCGATTATGGTAGAAGTTGAATTAGGTTTCTGAAGTGTACATGAGACTGGTTCAGTTCTTGGAGTTGAAAATGAAGAAACTATTTGTGGTATCCAGGTTTGAACGTATGAGTTGTTACAGTATGTGCCAAAGATTGTATGTAATGGAAGAGTAGTGTTGAATATATACGCACTCTGTTCCTTCAGTTCCCATCTTACCTCAATGCCAGATTACTTTGAGACAAAGAATGTAAGGTGGCTCTATTCTATTTTTTGCCACCATGACTTTTAAATCACCCAATTGTTATTTATAATATACCTTTAAATTTTTAACTAGTATATGATGCTCGTAATTATGAAACAGATATGGTAAGATATTCATCTTTTGAAACAAGGCAGTTTTATATTTTTAACATTCCACTATACTATTTTCATTAGACCTATTGTTTTCTGTTATATTGCTAAATATTTATGGTCAGAATTATTTGTATAAAGGAAACACCATCATTTTAGACTTTTGCAGGTGAGCTTTCTTGATGTTTTTTCATTTTCAAAACAGTCTTATTTTTGTGGTCACTTTGTTTCTTCGTTCCTAAGAAGAAATGCCAAATTAAGGATTTTTTTCTTTTAATTGGAACACATAACTTTCTTCTTTCTTTTTAATTGGAACACATAACTTTCTTCAAGGTGGACCCGTTAGTACAGTAAATGTACCCTCCTAGGAAAATTCTGGGAAGTTTCAAATGTGAAGGCACAGTAGTAGCCTACTCTTTCTTTGTCTCTTTAGTTTTCACTTGCTGTCACAAAAGAAGCCCACTAGATGGTGTTAAAACCACAAGCTACCTGCTTTGATTTTATTTAAAAAAAAAAGTCTTCAAAGGAGAGTGCTTAAAACATTTCAGAGGTTGTACTTTCTCCATTTTTAGATAAATGGGAAAGAGGCCAGAAAAAAGTAAAATAGGTAAAAATAAAATAGGTATGTTTCCATACAACTAAATTGTAGTTACAAAGTAGACTACTTGTTGCCAATGAATTATTTTCTAATGAGCTTCTTTCAAAATTAAGCCATTTTGTCAGGATAAATATCAAGTAAAATGATTATGAATCATTATGGCAAGTCTTAATACAAATCAGAAAGTAAATTAATCCAACTCTGTCTGACTCATCATGGCTTTTTTTTTTCTTCAGATACAAATGAAGAGTAAACAATGTTTGGCAATTTTTAGGTTAATCATGTAGAACTGATTACTCAAGAAGAATGCTATTAACATTTAGTCAATTTATACCCTACAATATGACAAATTAAAATTAATGTTGCTGTTTTTAAGATATCGAATGGGTCATGATTTTAAGAAAAATGAGAACTGCTGTAGAAAACTGATAATTTTGTCTCTGGGCCTAGTGAATCCAGTTACTTTTAAAACCCAGTTGAAATCCACCCAAGAAAACAGTACAAGTAATTAAGTAAATACAACTCTGAGTTAGGTAGAGTGTGCCCTTAAACAGGTCTTCTTTTAAAGTGTAACGAGGAATAATAATCAATTCTGAACAATTCCCCTTGGAATAGTTATGGTTAAATCTTGCCAATAGCTTAATAACAAGAGAAAGATTTTCTTTTTAGATTGAGTGTATTCTCCTGATGAAGCTCTATTTGATAATTTTTTCAGTGTTTATAATCAGTTCCCTTTAGTATTCATTTAATTAGCTCATTTCAATACACTTCCTTGATGGCATGTGTATGTAAATATATATTTTAAATCATTCCCTTTATATCCAAAGTAATTGATGTAATGAAAATATGTAACTATTAACTTTTGAATCAGGTCTAAAACAATACATACTACACATTATAATGTAAATTACTTCACAGGACAGATAATTTCTAAAAAAAATTTGCACTCAAACGTCTATAGCTGTCTACGTGGCGTCTTGCCACATGTATGTATACCAAGTACTCGCAGGATCCCTCTGAACTCCTTATCCTTAAAATACATTTAATAATAATGAGGAGCATCATCTAAAAGTCATAGGGTGACAGCCCATGACCTGTTCTATGCTGTCAATAATACGACACATGCTGGCTGGAGATCATTTAAAAAATCTACTTCCCTTTCATATTGGCATACATATTTCCCATGGCGTCTACTTGAGCATTATCTTTATGTTGCCACTTTCATTGGTGAATTTATCCATCTCTGATGGCATGACAGGTAATTTGATTGACTTAGGCAAGTTTAAAGGCTTTTGTCTATGGTTTACTCTTGAACTTAACAGGAATAAAGCTGAGAACCCTCTTTGAATTAAGGGGTGGTTAAAGCTCTTTAAGCAAAGACTTTGTTGACATACAGACCTACCAACTCTGGACATATTTTCTCTGAAAGCTGTCTCACCCTGCTCAAACTCTGTTACTTCTAAACAGGGTAGTAACATGTAGGTTAAATCCTAGAGATTAGGTCTCTGTGGTTTCCCCTTAGAGACTGGACTCTGCTTTCTATTCTGACTTGAATTTACAGTACTAGTGAGATTGTCATTGGCCAATTATTCAAATGCCATCTTACTCCTGACCTTTTTTAGCAACTTAAAATATAATTTTAAAAACATATAATCTAACTTTTAGAGTGCACCATTTAATTTTTTTTGTGTGTGTATTCAAAGTTGTGTAAACATTACCTCAATTTTAGAACACTCACATCATCCCCCAAATGAATCTTATACCTATTAGCAGTCACCCCCCAGTTTCTCCTTAACCCCCTAGACTTAGGCAACCTCTAATGTACTTTCTATTTCTATTGAAATGCTTCTTCTGAACATTTTATGGAAATGGATTCATATACTCTGTTAACATTTAGTCAATTTATACTCTACAATAGGAGGGTATAAACAGTCCTTCGTGACTGGCTTCTTCTTTCACTTAATATAATGTTTTCCAGGTTCATCCACGTTGTAGCCCATATCAGTACTTAATTCTTTTTTATTGCTAGCTAATATTCCATTGTACAGATATGCCACATTTTATTCATCTGTTCATCACAGATAATTGGGTTGTGTATGTTTTTGCCTATGAATACTGCTTCTATAAATACTTGTGTACAAGTTTTTGTGTGGATGTTTGTATTTTTATGTCTTCATCTCTTGGTTATATACTGAGGAGTGGAATTGCCAGATCATATGACAACTGCATCTTTTTAACATTTTCAAGAACTGCCAAATAGTTTTTATAAGTAGCTGCAACATTTTACATTTCCATCAGCAGCGTGAGAGGGTTCCAATTTCTCCACATCTTTGCCAACACCTGTTGTCAAATTATCTGTGTTACTAGTTATAGCCATCCTGTGTATGTGGAGTGGTGTCTCACTGTGGTTTTGATTTAGATTTCCCTCATGGCTAATGATATTCAGCATCCTTTCATGTACCAATTGCCACTTGTATACCTTCTTTGGAGAAATGTCTACTCAAATTACCCATTTTTCAATTGAGTTGCCTTTTTTATTTTTGAGTTTTAAGAGTTCTTTACATATTCTTGATACAGCGCCATTATAAAATACATGATTTGCAAACATTTTCTCCCATTCTCTGTTTTGTTTTCATGTTTTGATGGTTGGTGCCCTTTTAAGGACAAAAATTTTTAATTTTAGGAGTTTCGTATTCTTAATACAACTCTACTATAAAATATATGATTTACAAACATTTTCTCCCATCTCTGTGTTGATTAGTTGGTCAGTGGAGATATAGATTTTAAGCTAGGCAATATCATAGTATCTGCATTCTTTTCTTCTCATTTTAGATAGTGAGTTATTAGTTGTCTAACAGGTATTTGTTAAATCTGTGAATTGAAACAACCAACAGAAACCTAACTGGTATTAATTAGAGAGATCAGGGATATGGAATAGAATATAATTTCATTATTTTTCTTCTTTTATGGGTACTGTTTGATTCAGCATGGTTGAATTCAGCTCAAGACTTTCCCAGGGCTAAGGAGGAGGTGCTGTAGATCATAAGATGCCCAGTTTCCACAGAACAGTAATAAAACTGCCTGATAGAAATGCATGAAGACAAATAACTCCACATTATAGGAAAGACTATGCTTAAAGATTTGCTTCTCCCCTATCTCCTAATAATATCTTGATTCTTATGGTATATGGTTTATTACAACAATTGGTACAGGGTATAGAATGCACAAGAATTTTCAAATGTGGATAAAGGCATGTCCAGTTACTGTTAGAGCTGGATTTGGAATGCAGCACCGCCAGCTCTTCTGATACCGGCAGGCATCACTGAGTCCATACTCATTTTCTTTCTTTTTTTTAAGTTTATTTATTTTGAGAGAGAGAAAGAGAGAGGCAGAGAGAGGGGGAGACAGAGAGAATCCCAAGCAGGCTGTGCACTGTCAGCATAGAGCCCGATGCAGGGCTCGAACTCACAAACCATGAGTTCATCACCTGAGCTGAAACCAAGGGTTGGACGCTTAACCAACTGAGCCACCCAGGTTCCCCAATGCTGATTTTCAAGATTATGAAAACTAAGGCAATCTCTATCATTTCTAAATTATACCAAACCTCCAGATGGGCTCTAGGAACTAGGCAGTGATACGGGTCACCATCACATACAGCATTCGTTCCCACTGCCGCAACTTATTTGCCAATTACTTATTACTAAGGGACTCAGATTCACTATAAAAATGAAACATTGCCTTTTCTCAAAAACTAATCTAAAATATTCAGTATTTTTCCTAAGAAAATCATGTTAATGCCTTTAATACACATTGTACATTATATTATCTAAACATTTTAAGTTATTGAGTAAAAAAAAGCCATGCCTTATTATACATTTATGTGGAAGAGTGAGCAAATTAAACATGATGATGTTATATAATATGGGTAAGTTAACAGTCTTTATTGGGGAAATATAATTCAAGGGTCAGCTAAAGGGAGGCAAGCAGTCTTTTGTTGCCTCTTAATCCAAAAGGAAGACAAAGTGGGATTATGACATTGCTAGATGCACAGTGGAATATCCTCCAGGAGCGGAATCCAGCTCTTCAACATTCTTTTGGTGCAAGAGTGAGAACAGCCTTTGAAGTAGGATATAAAAAGATAGCACTTAGGCAGCAGATACTTTTTATGAGAATTCCAGCTGTACAGGAAATTATCTGAGGATGCTAGTGGCTAGCACCTGGTAATCCTAGGATAAATTTGACTCAGACTTTTGGTGAAAGTAGGTCCTTGAACCAGTCAGGCAACCTGAACTATTGGAGTCTTTTACTGGAAAATACTTTGTATTGTTCCCCAATATAAAAATGAATGCCAACAAAAAATAGTTATCAGTAACTGCTTGCTGAATAAAATACACAGCGAGTGTGTTCGCAATATGTAAAATAAGACAGGAAACTATATTCCTTCCTTTTACCCGAATGTAAGAGACTAGAACTCTCATTATCTTCACATTTCCTATATAACAGGTAATTTGATGTTAAGCCTCATAATAACTTATGTTTAGGTGTTATTATCCCCTTATCCCGAGGTTCAATAAAGTGTCTAATGTTATCTGGATTAATTAGAAGATCTTTAATTCGAACCCAAATACATCTGAATCCAAAGCCCATATCTCCTCTCATTTTCTTTGTCAAGTGATAATTTTATATTTAATGTAGCCATACTCAGTTGTTGTTTTGTTGTTTTTGTGTGTGTGTTTATTTATTTTGAGAGAGAGCGCAAGAGGGATGGAGGGACAGAGAGACAGAGAGAAAGAAAGAAAGAATCCCAAGCAGGCTCTGTTCTGTCCACGCAGAGCCCCATGTGGGGCTCGATCTCATGAACTGTGAGATCATGACCTGAACCAAAAGTAAGGGTCAGAGCTTGACTAAGTCACCCAAATGACCCAGTTGTACCTCTTTTTATGCATTAAAATTATTATTTGTTGAACAGTGGAGTTCTGCACTTCTGTTCTCCCAGTTCTCTACTGTCACTTGAACACAGCTTTTCTCACACTCTTGTTACCAAACTCTGGATTGTATAGGATTGGTAGAGTGGCAAATAGAGCTGGGAAATGAGGAGGGATAAAGAGATTTCCTCTTCCATTCTATCTAGAGAAAACTTGTAATCTGAATGAGGGTTGAAGTGAAGGTTGGGGTATACAGTACAGTGGATAACATCTCTTAACTTTTGAGAAATGGTTTCAGGAAACCCCATAAACCAGAGTACTTGCATAAGTTCATGTGAAAGGGATTCACAAACGTAGAAAGGAGAGATTTGTCATAATTACTATATATTGATCTGTAAACTGTAAATAATGAAAAGGATTTACAGTGTGGTGGTTTTTGGACTCTGTTTAGCAAGTAAATTCTTGATGCAAGCCAAATATAACTTAAATACATAATAAAACAATAAAATGTAACTGTTCAGTTTCTATTCCTGTTATTTGGTTGGGAAATATCTGAAATGTCCCATTTTCATAATTTTTTCCTTCTTGGACTTCTTTAAATCAGTGATTTAGTATATTCCCATTTAATGTTTAGTATTTGTAATTATGTTTTGAATTAAATTTTATGACCCTTGAAGTCTAAGGCCATGTTTTGACCTTCTCCATGGCTGTATTCTGAGCCCAACAAACAGCAGTATGTATATAATAACTACTCATAGTGTTAGCCAAAAGGTATTGATTGACTATCTGCTGAGGAAAGATGAATGTACAATAACCTGCATGCCTTATTTCTGGATCTAATTTCGACCTCTGTCCTTATTAAGTGTAGTTGGATTATTTATTATTGTATCTCTAGTATCTTCTTTGGTACCTGAAACCCAGCACACTCAGAATAAATGTGTTGGATGAAAGGACTTTTCAAGCTTCCAACTACAGATTGGGTCCTATTGGGTTTTGAAATTGATTTTTTATGGCATTTGTTGAAGTTCGGCAGCATCCGTGCTTGACACTGAGCCTGGTAACCAGTAAGCTCTCTGTGAAGCCAGACTTCCTGGATTGAAATTTTGGCTTTGCCTCCTCCTCACAAGTTGACTGTGGAAAAATATCTTAACTTCTCTATGCCTCGAATTCTGTATCTCTGTACCAGAGTTAATACCTGTTTCATTATATTATTGTGAAAATGAAATGTCTAGGAAGACAGAAACTTTAGTACAGAGTTTAGCTAATCACAATTTTATTCTTATTAATTTCATGAAGATATTTTATTAATATCTATAGAGGCTGGAAATTCCTCTGACAAATAATATGTAAATTAATCTTTTTATTTCATTTTATTTAAAGTTTATTTGAGAGAGAGAGTGTAAGAGTATGCATATGCATGAATGGGAGAGGGCAGAGAGAGAGAGGGAGAGAGAAAATCCCAAGCAGAGTCAGTGCTGTCATCTCAGAACCTGACTCCGGGCTCAAACTCCCAAACCGTGAGATCATGCATGACCTGAGCTGAAATCAGGAGTCGGTTGTTTAACAGACTGAACCACTCAGGTGCCCCTGTAAATTAATTGTTTTATTTTTTATTTATTTTTATTTTTTATTTTTATTTTTTTTAATATTTATTTACTTATGAGAGAGAGAAAGAGAGAGCATGAGCCAGGGAGATGCAGAGAGAAAAGGAGGCACAGAATCAGAAGCAGGCTCCAGGCTCTGAGCTGTTAGCACAGAGGCCAATGCAGGGCTCCAACTCATGAGCCTTGAGATCATGACCCAAGCACCCAAGTGGGGTGCTTAACCTACTGGGCCACCCAGGCAGCCCTGTAAATTAATTTTTTTAAAAGCAAAGGTGTTTAGGGGTGCCTGGATGGCTCAGTGGGTTGAGCATCTGACTCTTGATTTTGGCTCAGGTCATGATCTCATGGTCATGGGATCAAACTCCACTTTGGCCTCCACACTGGGTGTGGAGCCTGCTTTAAGATTTTCTCCCTTCTTCTTCCTCTGCCCCTCCCCTGCCTTTGCTCATGCATGTGCATGCACACATGTGCTATCTCTCTCTCTCTCTCTCTCTCTCTCTCTCTCTCTCTCTCTCTCAAAAAATAAATAAAGCAAAAGTGTTTAGATCTCTTCAGAGGGGGGAAAAAGTACAAATGAATTGCAGAATTGTCCTAAGAAACCGAAAAAGATATGTCAGTATAGATAAGTAAATTAATAAGAGATTTATTTACTAGAAAATATTTTAGCATCAAGGAGGGACTTATATAAGCATACACACTCTTTTATTCATCTTTTCCATATACCCAGATGATGCAATGTGCAACATAAATATGTGACCTCATAAATCTAGGCCTGATCTTCTGGAATGGTGAAATAAGTGAGGTTCAAAGAGTTGTGTTACTCATGTATCAATCATAATAGTTAGCCTTATTGAGCACTTAGCATATAGCAGGTACGTATCTAAGTGCCCTTAGTTTGTAATTTACCTAATCATCACAGCAACCATATACAGTAGATATAATAATATCCTATTTTATAAGTGAGGGGTCTGAGACAACAATAGATTTTATGCCCAGGGTCATATAGTCAGTAAAATGGCCAGGGATCAGAACTTAAGAGATCTGGTTCCAGAGAGTATTCCCTAAACAAAATATGTCCTGCAGAATAAATTTTAGCTGTTACATTCTTTGACCCTTCAGACTAGGTTAATCTCTACCCTTTTTGCAAACCTGTAATGTTTCTAACTTGTCAAATATCTTTTCAGTTTCAAACTCTTCTTTGAGGTTTCTCGAAGCTTCACATTGACTGACTTACTTACGTCTGGGTTACTGATAGGCTATTTTACCTAGACCTATGGAGTAGGTATATTTCTTATTTCAGCTTACACATCTGGACTTTTGAGGGCTGATGTCTGGCTTTCTATTCCCAAGATATCCATCACCATTTTGTTTAACTATGGACTACCTAAATACTCATTGTCTATTAATACTTTTCCCCACCCATCCATGTATCTGTTATAGAATAACTGCCACCCCACTCCTTTTCTGGACTGTGTATAACATGGTCATTTACAGGCTCAGGAGTACAGACCAGAATGATGTGACTCCTGGTCAGTATCAGTATGAGTTATCTGTGTGCATTTTATCTTATTATCCTCTGGTTGCTCAATGATAAGGGGATACTAAATAAAAAAGATACTAAACTCCTATAAGGAAGATCATATTATGATATTCAGGCAAAAATACATATTAAAACAATATTTTTTACTGTTATATTGGCAATAAAATTTCACATTTGAACACTTTTCAGTTTAAAATTTCACAAAATTTTCTAATTTATTTCTGGCAACAAGCCTGGTTAATAGTGTAATTATTGTCATCAGTAATTAGGAAGAATGGTAGCGTGCCTCTGAAGAACCTGGAAATGAGGGAAATATTCTTTTTTCTTCAAGTAGTTGTTTTTAAAATCAGCATTTATTAAATAAGAGAAAAGACGAGCAGAGTCACTTGTAAGATACAACTCCAACTTGATAGAGTATGTCCCTGAACTTAAGGAAATAGTGTCAAAATGGGGATGGATCGGCCATGAAGATAGAAATAATTATTCATAGGGGATAATATTGGAAATAAGTATTATTTTAAGCACTGTCCAGGAGTGAGTCTTACAAAATAGACTTGGATTATTACAGTTCTGTTGGCAAGCTCAAGCCTTATTTTGACAGCAAAACATGAAGCTATGTGCGTCTGATTCTATTAACACTTTAGTTTAGCTAACTCATTTTTGTGGGGCATTCACCAAACAAACTAATTGGGATTTGGCTTCCTCTGTAGATCTGCCTACAGGAGAGACACTATTCAGCTTCAAGTGTACTGGGGGATAGAATTGTTATTATATTAGTTGAATACTTTGGATTGCAAGGAACAGAAACCTACATGTGCTAGCTTCAGCAACAACAACAAATCAACTAAATGTGAATATGTGAATTGCTAATGAATATATGCTACAGGAAATAGAGTGTGTCTTGGAATTTGTGGGGATGCATGCAGACAGGTCTCAGAAGTGGGCTAAAATGAGAAACTGGAAGGCATAGAGAACCTGTGAAACCTTTTCTCTCCAGCTTTCATTTTTCTTCTCCATATGGATGCTTCCTTTTTCATTTTCTATAAACAATTACTTCTGTTTCTGTAGACTACATGGGAATTGCAACATTACTACTTCGTGTTTCCCTAGTATAAGTGTTTTTATGTTTAGCCATACAAATAGAAACTTCTATTTCCTTTCTTTTGTATTATTGAGGTATAATTGACTTATACTTATTACTCACAGGTCTGTGGGCCCAGGGCCTTCTGTTATGTACGCCTTAGATGACATTTCCACAGAATTTACCGAAACCTCACTCCTTTTAGTTTGAATTGACCAGTCTGTCCTTAGCCTGGCAACTCTAAAGCACTCCACTCAGGGACCCTAATAAAGGTGTGTGCTCCAGGTGCTGCCCCTTTCTCTACCTTCATCCTGCCTTGACCTTCCCACGTGGCCCTTTTAGGTGTGCCTGAATCTATGAATCTGTAAAATAATTTTCTGTTTTAATTTTCTTTCAGTCGTTTGTTGAACCACAGCTCACCATTAGACCCCAGGGCTCTTCTTAACAAGTGTAAATTTATCAAAGTTATAAAATGTATGAATTTTAAAATGAGATTATCAATTTCTACAAAAAAAACCCTTGAATATTGGAATTATGTTGAAAGTATGCATCAATTTGGGGGAATTGACATCTTAAAAACTTTGAGGCTTTTGACTAATGAGTAAGATTTATCTCTCCATATCTTTGGGTCTTCTAAAAAATTTCAGTATTTTTTTTTTTTTCCGTGCACACATTTTCAGCTACATTTATCCCTGCCTATGTTATACTTTTGGATCTGTTGTAAGCAGTATTTTCTATTCCAATTTTCATTCATTTGTTGTTATTACATAGATATTAAATTGTTTTTGTATATTGATCTTATATTTTTTAATACTTAACTAAAGACATTTAATAGTTACAGTAGTTTTGGGGTATTTCCTCACAGATAATAATGTTATCCATGAATAAAGACAGTTTTAATTCTGTCTTTTCTAACTGGATGCTTCTTATTCCTCTTACTTTCATTATTACTTTGGCTAGAAATTCCATTACAATTTTGAAAAGAAGTACAGAGAGTGAACATCCTTTTCTTCTTCCTGATTGTAGAAGAAAAGCATTCAGTCTTTCAATATTAAGTATGATATTAGCTGTAGGTTTTTTTTTATATATATAATTCCCTTTATCAAGATTAGGACATTCTCTTCTATTCTTACTTTCCTCAGAAGTTTTATCAAGAATGAATACTGGATTTTGTCAAATGTTTATTCTAATGAGATCACAGTTTTTATTGGTGGTTATGGTGTTTATACTTTGATGTCATGTTGAAAGATAATAATTTGTTTTCTAATGTTAAACTAACCTTCAATTCCAGAGATATACCCCTAATTGACCATGATATACTATCCTTTTGTATATTGTTTGATCTGAATTGAAAGTATTTTTAAAAATATGCATATTTGTTCATGAAATACCTTTGGTTTCCATATCAGGATAATGCCTCTGAAATAATTTGGGAATAATTGCACTTTTTATGCTATTGTAATGGAATTGTTTTCTTAATTTCTTTTTCAGCTTGCTTATTGCCAGTGAGTTTTGCATTTGATCTTGTACCCTGAGACACTGCTGGTACTATGTCTTATTAGTTCTAATAGCTGTTTTGTGCATTTTTTAGAATTTTCTGTTTATAGGATCATATCATCTGGAAAGATATAGCTTTACTTTTTCCTTTCCAATTTGAATGCCTTCTAATACTTTTTATTGCATAATTTCTCTTTCTAGAACTTCCAGTACAAAGTTCAGTAATAATAACATGGGAAACATCCTTTTGTTATTCCTCATCTTTAGAGGGAAAGCTTTCAGTTTTTCACTACTAAGTATATTGTTAGCTGTGGATTTTTCATAAATGCCTTCTATCATGTTGAAAAAGTTTCCTTCTATTCCTAGTTTTCTAAGTGTTTTTATCTTGAAAGAGTTCATTTTTGTCAAATGCCTTTACTGCTTTCATTGAGATGATCTTTTTTACTTCATTCTAACTTGGTATATTACCTTGATTGATTTTTATGTGTTCAACCACACTTACATCTGGGTATAAATCCCACTTTTGCATGGTCCATATTTCTTTCACTATGCTTTTGGACTCAGTTTGCTAGCATTTTATTGGGAGTTTTTCTATCTGTATTCATAAGAGATACTGGTCAGTTTTCTTTTCATGTGTTAGTATTTATCTGACTTTGGTATCAAAATAATGCTAGTCTCATAGAATGAATTTGAAAGTCTTCCTTTTCTTTTCTTTTTTTTTTTTTTTTGGCAAAGTTTGAGAAGGATTGGTATTAATTCCTCTTTACATGTTCGGTAGAATTCACGATTGAAGCCATCTGGTTGTGGGTTTTGCTTTATTAGAAGGTTTTTGTTTTTTTGTTGTTTTTTTTTCTTCGCTAATTCAGTCTGTCTCATATAACAATAGGTCTGTTCAGATTTTCTATTTCTCCTTTAGTCCAGTTTGGTGGTTTGTGTATTTCTAGGAATTTTTCCATTTCATACAGTTTATCTCATTTATTGGCATCAGTATTCTCTTACAATCGTTTTTATTTCCATGAGGTTAGTAGTAGTGAATTCATTTCTAATTTTAGTTTTTACCTTTTCTCTTTTTTATTAACCAATCTAAAGATTTATCAATTTTGTTGATCTTTTTAAAATAGTTTTTTTTTAAAATATGTTTATTTGTTTATTTTGAGAGAGAGACAGAGAGTCAGAGAGTGAAAGTGGGGGAGAGGCAGAGAGGAGAGTGAGAATCCCAAGCAGGCTCTGTGCTGACACAGGGCTTAATCCCATGAACCACGAGATCATGACCTGAGCTGAAATCAAGAGTGGGACACTCAACTGACTGAGCCATCCAATGGTTTTGTTGTTTCTGTTGTCTTCCTGTTATCTTTTTTGTTTGTGTCTGCTCTAATCTTTCTTCTGTCCTTCCTTTTGTTAGCTTTGTGTTTAGTTTGCTCTTCTTTCTCTAGATAATTTAGGTGTAAAATTTTACTGTTGATTTAGGTGTAAAATTTTGGTATTGATTTGAGATCTTCTTTTTAGATGTTCACATTCATATATATAGGTTTTCTTCTAAGCACTGCTTTCCTTGCATTACATGTATTTGGGTATGTTGTATTTTCGCATGTCTTAAGATGACTATTATTACTTTTTTTGAGAGAGAGAGAGCATAAGTAGTGGAGAAAGGCAGAGAGAGAGACAGAGACAGAGATGACAGAGAATCTTAAGCAGGCTCCACGCTTAGCACAGAGCCTGGTATCATGACCTGAGCTGAAATCAAGTTGGATGCTCAACTGACTGAGCCACCCCAGGTTCCCTGTCTTAAAGTAATTTCTGTCTCCCTTGTAATTACTTGTTTGTCTCATTGGTTGTTAACAAATGTGTGGTTTAATTTCCACATATTTTTTTAACACTCCCATTTGTTGTTATTGATTTATAGTTTCATTTCATTATGATTGGAGAGGAGATACTTTTATGATTTCAATCTTTTTATGTTTAGACTTGTTTTGTGGCCCAGCATAGGGTCTCTCCTCAAGAATGTCTCTTGTGTGCTTGAGAAAAATGTATATTCTATAAATATAATTTTACCATTACTTCTATTTTTGCTTTATGCAGTTTTTTTAGAGCAACTTTAAAAATAACTTTATATATTTACATTCATTTATCATTTTTGTTGATCTTTCCATTATTTTGTGTACATCTAAATTTCTGTCTCATATCATACCTCTTCCTAAATAATTAATATTTAATATTTCTTATAATGCAGGTCTTCTGGCATTGATTACTGTTTTAATTTTTTTTTTTTTAACCTGAGAAGTTTTTTGTATCTCTTTCAGTTTTTAAAGATGATTATTCTGGGTATAGATTTTGTTTGTTTGTTTGTTTGTTTATTTACTTGTACTTTGGAGGTGTAACTCCATTGCCTTTTGGCTTGTGTGGTTTGTGCAATGAGTAAGAAATCAGTTTGTTTCTAGTAATAAGAGCAAATAATTACAAAAATAAACATTTATATAGTGCTCTCCATGTTTAGGCACAATTCTAATCACTTTCAAATATTTTTTTAATTTAAATGTGTTTTAAAAATTTGTTCAGCAAAGTGAATTTAACTTCTTGTACACTTCTTGAAGGAGTAAACACACATACATACATATTAGCATGCATATGTATATGCCTGTTAAGAAGAAAAGTGATAAATGACTAGTGTCAGAAGTAGCAAATAGATCTACCCTGAAGACTAAAGATTGTTTATTTAATGCAGAAATGAGAGATTGTTGATGTTCTTAGTAAAATTATTTTTTATAAAATATTTATAAGGCTGAAATCAGATTACAGTGGGTTCAGATTTAAAGGCTATTAAAAGTTTGCATGGGAAAATGGAAAAGTGAAGAGTGATAATGGGAATAATTATATAATTTATTATGATAAAATTATAAAAATATACTACTAAATTTAAGTATTATTTACTTACTATGCTGAGGACTTTACATACGTTATTATGTATTTGATTTAAATTATTTAAATTATTTAAATTAATTTACTTCAGTCTTATAACAGTATTTTGAGGGAAAATTATTTCATTTGTACATATAAGAAAACTGAGGCATAAAAAGACTGAGCATATCTCTGTATCTTGAGAGTTTTGTTTTTAAAAAAAAGTAGGATTTCAGGGTGCCTGGGTGGCACAGTTGGTTGAGTGTCTGAGTTCAGTTCAGGTCATGATCTCATGGTTCCTGAGTTTAAGCCCCATGGCAGGCTCTGTGCTGACAGCTCAGATCTTGGAGCCTGCTTCAGATTCTGTGTCTCCTTCTCTCTCTCTTCCCCTCCCCTGTTCATGCTCTGTCTCTGTCTGTCTCTCTGTCTCTCAAAAATAAATAAACATTAAAAAAATTTTTAAAAAATAGAATCTCTCTCTCCCTCTCTCTGTCTTTCTCTCTCCCTAGGAATACAGCAATAGATCTTGAGTGTAAGGCCTATTTCTTTGTCTTGGTTGAAGTACATCAGGCTGGACATCTTTTGTTTATTTTTTTAACATTTAGGAGTCAAAATGTGAATTAACGTTTACCTTGTTATAACTTCCACATGAAATATAAATGGTAAAGCCAATTTGGAGAGTAGTTGGGAGATGGGATTTTCCAATATATGGCTGCCCCAATGTGATGATGTCATCTTCCATCAAAAGTAAAGTTATGTTTATTTCCTTTGAAACTAGTCAGATCTGTGGGAATATCCACCCATACAATGTGATGAAAGTAATCATGCATGGCTTTTGAGACTTCATTATAATAAGCAATATGGCTTCCTTCTGACCTTTTCCCTGTCTTGAGAATCTTACTCTGGAAGCCCAGCCACCATATTGTGAAGAAGTCCAGGTCACATGGAGAGGGCACAAGTGGGTATTCCACTGGCAGAGTGGGCCAGGCTTATAGCTGACAATCAGCTGTACCATCAGATATATTCTAGCTCTTGACTTCAGATCTTGGAGCTGAGGCCTTAGACATCATTGTGCAGACATAAGCCATCCCCATTGTGCCCTGTGTGGATATTTGACCCAGAGAAAACCATGAAGAGTAATAAATAATTATTGTGTATTGCTGAGAGCTTTTGAAATAATTTGTTACCCAACAATAGATAACTGAGATGCATTTGTTTCAGTAATCCAATATTTGGTATGTATTCAGCAACTGTTGTACAATAAGGCATATGAAAAATGTTTGTTGGGTCATAATTTGTAAGGGCAAGAAACTTGAAAAATCTGTAAATAAATGTCTAAAAATTAGAGTAACTGAATAACCTTAGAATATACATAGTATGAAACACTATTTCATAGTTAAAAAAATAAAATTTATCTATGGGGAATTTTTAAAATAAATGTTGTTGGATAAAAATGGCAAAGTACAGAAGGGAACACAACATTTATGTAAAACACATACATACCCCCAAATATTACATATTTTCTACTGGAATATAAAAGTCAGTGAAAACTGGTATGATAAAATGCAACTAATCTAACACATAAATGAGGGTAAGAATAGTATCATAAATTCAACCTAACATGAGTTAAACAAAAAGAGAAAGGAGTTATTTAGGGATCTGTTCTGTGCAAGTTATTGAACCATGAATCTCTTTGATATTATTTTATACATATCTTAAGAGTCTTGTGAAGCATATATTATTACCAATTTTTTTAAAGAGAAGATAAGTGAGAGTATGGGTATTTGGTATATGGTAGAGAAGCTAAGTCAACTACATAATTGATTCTAGAGAGCCTAATTTTGACTACTTAATACATATAGATCCCTTTAAAGGTACATATTGCTTTTGAAATTTATCTTTAATTAAATGATTTCTTAAACCCACCTGGTTTTATTTTCCTCATGTATGGTGCCAAAGGGCTAACCAGATGAAATACGTGATTTTTTTTCAACTGCAATTCTGAAATTAGGTTGATTTGACTCAACCTAAATGGACATAAGTTAGTGGACTCAGGTCATTATTTGCTTCTGTTATTTCAGTAGACATTTGTATTATACCAGTCACTGAACATGGTCAAATCGAGGACATTCAACAGTTCTTTAGTATTCTCTTTGAGGATTATGGAGAATGAAACAGAAAGATTCCATACCTGTTCTGAAAACTAATGCTAAATGCTATTTGTTATGAATCTTGTTTATTTATGGATACCAATTCCACAGGAATATGCCACAGATCATCTAGCTGAATGTAAGCAGAGTTTGGGTAAGACTTGATTCAAATCTCATTACCGTAAGTGAAGGAACTGGACCTTCCTCTGTGATGGCCTCATGAAAACTTTTCCCATCGTCCCATTGACTATGCTTTGATTCTGTGAGATATGGCATTATCATGTGTGGCATCCACATTGTGGCTTAAATTAGTGCTAGTTTAGTTCTTTTTCATTGCAAACCAAGTGTTTCTGGAAGAGCCAGATCTATGCTAGTCCTGAGTTAGTAGAGCAAGGAGTAAGAGAAGCAAAACAGTTTTAAGTAGTGGGTACTGGAAAAGCAAAATCCCAGTGATGTGCCAGAGTACAGAATAGTCAAGAAACTGTCAAAGGTCAAGCTGACTGGTTCAATTTTGTTCTCGTGGTATATTACGTGTGTTGCATGCATATAGACAAATATGAAATAAGGGAATTTGCAGGAGAATGGGCAGAGGAACAAGCAGCAAGTGATAAGATTATTTCTCAGGACAGGAACTAGGTAATACAGGCCTAAGGCGTTAAGAATTTGTTATATTCAGATTCTTTGTAATGTGTTGGTTCACCTTAATTCTTGACTCCACTTTCCTTAACTGAATATGATTTAGATCATTGTGAACGTTCAGGTACTTCAGTTTATCATCTTATGTCAGTGCTATCCATCTTATATGTATAGTGCTTTGCTTTGTCACTTGGCCATTATACTACCCATTAGTTACCTTGAGTATATTCTTTTCTATAATAACGAGTCAGTGTCAAGAAATCTTGTGGTAAGATCTTGATATATTTTTAACTGGAGGACACCTTTAAAAAATGAGTCAATGATGAAGGATTATCTTGTACTAAAGGGAGAAAAAAAGTAGAAAGGTAATGAATCTGGACTTTGACATGTCGTATATCTTATGCAGGGACACCCAAGAATTGTTGGAGAATGTTGGAAATATTCCAGGAATTGTCATGGCAGGATGGTAGGCAGGTTGATGATGATGCATTGTCATTTTACTTTTGGAAAATCCTGCGAGGCTCGCTATGGAGTCTGGCAATTGCAGTTACAATTACTGTACTTCATTTTATTCACTTGGGCAAAATAATGTCATTCCACTTAAAACATACAAAATTACAAACTAATAATAAAGCTCTCTTAATGGCCCTTAGAGCGAGGAGTTAACCTTGATGATAAAGTGATGTAAGGCTTAATAAACCTTGTTTCTGGCCAAGTCTCAGGGAGAATGAATTCTGTGTGATTTAGCTGTGTGGAATCAATAATAACTGACTGCTGCCTGGCACTAGTTGAATATGAGGATTGCGTGCAGTATTCACACAGGTATGGCGATCACCCAGGCGTCCTCCCACCCTCACAGTGCTTCCCTTTTGCTTTTCTTGCCATCAAATGACTCTACTCTGTGATATGAATCTCAACTGCAGGGTGTGTTTGTGTGTTTGACTATGCCTCCCCAACCAGGATAGTCTCACTAATGGAATCAAGGTAGGCACAGTTAGATGTTGCAGATATTTATGTGCTAAATAACAATAAACCTTGGGTAGCTATTTGTAAACAGCCAACAGCAAGCTTTGTAGTAACTTGGGTAAATACACTGGTGTTGTATTCAAATATCTTTTATAATTTTTTAACATTTATTCATTTTTGAGAGATGGAGAGAGACAGAACATGAGTGAAGGAGGGGCAGATAGAGAGGGAGACACAGAATCTGAAGCAGGCTCCAGGATCTGAGCTGTCAGCACAGAGCCCGTCACAGGGCTCAAACTTGCGAACCGTGAGACCATGATCTGAGCCGTAATAGGATGCCTAACTGACTGAGCCAACCAGGTGCCCCTCAAATATCTTTTATAAAAGAAAGTTGTTGAGCAGCTACACTTACAGCTTTCACTTAAAAAAATTACATAGTCTGGATATTAGTAGAATACTATAGAGACCAGGAAAATTCGTATTGTAGAATTTTGAAGAAAGGATATCAGAATAAAGTCCCTGTGTAAGAAGGTACTTGCCTGACTAAATATACTACGTTTTCAGTCTTGTGGACTCAAGAAAAAAAGGAAACTTTCTTGTGAGTGTCCTAATATACACTCGAATTGAGGTTATGAGATTATCTAAGTAAAACTCTTGAGAGCATGATGTACAAAATATGCAACAATACATTCGTATATAATAAAATATACAATAAAATGTATCTGCCAGTTTATTCTCTATGCCATTTAGAAAATAGCTCATCAGAAAGTTATTTGAGTCTAAATAAGAGTAATTAGTTGCATGTTACATATGAGTGATTGCCTCATGCTCTCATATTTGAGGCAGATGAGATTCTTTTTAAATTTTTTTTTTAATGTTTAGTTTTGAGAGGGAGAGACAGTGTGAGTGGGAGAGGAACACAGAGAGAGGGAGACATAATCCAAACCAGGCTCCAAGCTATGAGCTGTCAGCACAGAGCCCGATACGGGGCTCAGACTCATGGACCATGAGATCATGAGCTGAAGTCCACCGCTTAACCAACTGAGCCACCCAGGCATCTCAAGGCAGATGAGATTCTTGAAGTAGCCTAACACAGATGTATTCCCATAGCCTGTGCTGGGTAACATCTTCGCTTTGTAAGCATGGGCATTCATATTGCCTGTTGCTCCTTTGGTTTGACCAGTTTGATTGATATGTATTTCATTTTCATGTTAGTTTTGTTTTATATGAATAGTAACAGAAGTACATTTATTATATAAGTTATGACAGTGGTTGGAATACACAGAAATCTAAGAGCCAGTTCACATTGCTGAACATTTAAAAGGGTTTCTAATACTGGAGGCATAGATTGAGGGTCTCTGGAGAGGGGCTTTATACCCAAGAGTTCCAGGCTGAATTCCAGAAGTATGAATAAACCCCAAAGTATTTTTGTGGGTTGTGGGAATAGAAGGGCCATGTGATCCACTTCCTATATAAAACACTGAGAGAGTAAGTAAGGGAATTTTTTCAGTACCTGTTAAATGGAGAAGAATACAACATTTTCAGGATGTCAGAAAGAGTATGAGTGAGCTGGCCAAGGCCCTAGAAGATATCAAGGTGGACCATGTTATTGGACGCAAGTTGAGACTGTGTCCCTGAGAGCAGTATAGAAAAGCAACGGCTGGGAAGCAGAGAGAATTTATAACTCAGCAAGGCTGTCATGGACAGAAATCAACCTCTGACTGTCAGACTTTTTCTCTTGAGGTCATGGTCAATTTAAGCCTGGATACATAAGTTATCCAGCCCATGGAAAAGGAAGGGAAAAATGAGAAATCTTAATTGGCTGAGTTTAAACTTGAAATGGCTGAAAAAATTACTAGAGTGATCAAGCTTATCTGATGTTAACTGGATTGATTTTTTTGCCACTAGTCAGAAAAGAGTCTCAAAGTAAAGACAAAGTTAATGTAAAAAAAAATCAAGCTATATTTTACCACTTAGAATTTGTGGCTTGAAAATACACATCTGCTTTTTGTTTGCATGTATGTATAAGTGGTTGTGGAGTTTATACTGAGATTTAAGGCATTTAGAACATTATAAAAAAGATGGGTTGTTGAGATTTTTGAGAGATAGAGAATTTGGGTAGCTATAATTCAAATTTATAAAACAACTGTTCACAAATATTTCAATATTATTGGTTTAATGACAACAGATACGCTGCCTTGATACAATTTTATGATGAAATTTGTAATCTAGAATTAATGTTATTGACTCTGCTGTTAAGTTTCTTTAAAAATTCTGTTTATTAAGTGTGTAATGCTTTAATGATAGCATGTGGAGAAGAGGAATTGGGGCATTCCTGACCAAATTTTGAGCTATAGTGGCCTCAAGATAGCTTTAACTTCTTTATTTCTCTTATACAGCAATTTATACTAATTACAACAATTCATTTTAGCTAACACATGTGGAAACATAAAAATGTGGAGCTATACATAATGAAATTGAAAGTGATCATAAAATTTTAAAATAAATTTTAATATGTGTGGTTCCATGCAGCCGCATATTCAGACTTTTCTTCTTCCTATTTAGTTCCCAAATTTTTCATTAGTTTTGTTACTTCATGATCAGTATGAATGCCATAGCCCAAACAATTGTAAGCAATAAGTAAAATAGGAGAAATTCATTATCATATAAACTTCTTAGAAATAATACTGAGTTTCAAATCATTGGAAATAGTAATAACCAAATTAGATGTTATCAGACTTTACTAATACAAAATATATGTTTCCCCATTCTAATACTTGAATACTTGAGCAAATAGATGCCACCAGCAATGTTAGATTTGATTAGGGGTTTTTGGCTTACTGCTTAATAAGCTTAGCTATGAATATTAGCTCACTATCTTTTAGATCTAGAAGAAAAATCAGAGTATTAAAAATCAATTGTGTTTCCCCCCTCCCCCCTTTTTTAAATATTACTTGGTTTTAAAAGAACAGCGATCACAGGACTGTGAAAGTACTAATAGTAGCAGAAATATAAAAATTCGCATATAGAAGACATGGAAGTGGAGCAGGTAATAGAAAACACACGAGCAAAGATACAGGAATCTGAAAAAAAGTTTGTATAGAATGTTTCCCATTACTTAGTATGTCTTTCATATCAGATGTGAAGAGGAAAAAGTGACGGAGTGGCTGGAGAAGTATGTATACGGGACCATATAATGGGGAACATTATATATCCATGCATAGACTTAGAACTTTTTGCTGATCATTTCTAATGTATATTTCACAGAGCCATAAGATTACCTTTATCATTGTGACTGTCATTTTCTTAAGGAAGAAAGAGAAAGAAAGGAAATTGGAGTTGATTATGAGACTTGTAAGGAATATTGATCATTAATAATAGTCAACAAGGAAAATGTGGCCAATGAGGAGGACAAGCATTTTAGAATGGCACTGGCATTTAAGATCATGCATTAGAACTTTGGTTTGTTGCCAATAGTTTGTTTTATTCAACTGTGCTAAGCCGCCTTGGTAAAGAAATAGGAATACTGAAAAGGAAAATTTATCAGAAGTGTTATGATATAGAATAAGCCGTTATAGTATAAAGTAAGAACAGAAACTATCCTGTGGTCAAACTAACAAAACCTCAAATCTCAGTGTGTTAGAATAACGGTTGACTTGCTCTCATGACTGATGCAGGTTGAGTGTTGTTATACATTGAATGTTGTCCCCGAAAGGTATGTTGGAGACCTGACCTTTAGCACTTAAGAATGTAGCCTTATTTTGAAACAGGGTCATTATTGATGTAGTCAAATTAAGATGAAGTCATTAGAGTGGGCTCTAATGCAGTTTAACCAGTGTCCTTATAGAACGGTGAAATGTGGGCACAGATACAGACACATGCAGAGAGAAGATAATATGAAAAGACACAGAGAGAATAGGTTGTTTACAAGCCAAGGAATGCCTGAAACTACCAAAACTAGGAGAAAGATGTGGAACTGATCGTTCCTTAGAGCCTTCAGAGAGAGCACAGACCTGCTTGGTTACAGCAGGTTACAAATAAACCTCTGCTTTTTAGAGTTTTCTGTTATAGAGTTTTCTGGCCTCCAAGACTGTGAGACAACATACTTCTATTGTTTAAGCCTTTAGTTTAAGGTGCTTTGTAATGGCATCGCTAGGACACTAATATAGGTGCACTTCCACCTTTTTGTAATTTCACCATCTGAAAGATGCCTCCAAACTAGTCTTAACAGAGAGAGACATGGAGGTTGCACACTGTTTCTTATCTGCTTTGGTGAGAAGTGACATAAATAACTTTCATTCATAGTCCAATGACTAGAAGTAAACATATGGTCTCAATTTAACTGCAAAAGAGTCCTGACATAGAGGAAAATGTTTTTAGTATTTGGTGTACAAATACTGTCTTCTTTGCAACAGCTATTGAAGTAGATGTGCCTGGACTCTTAATTCAGTTTCCACCTCTTAATAATAGTGGGAAAAGTGTTCAAATCTTAAACGTTGATTTTTAGATAAGAGTAATTCTACTCTTAAATAAGAGTAATCTTGTCTAGTTGATAGGAATCACCTGACATCGAGAATATTTTCAATAGATTGTTACTAAGAATTAGAGGATTTTGTAGAATGAGTGCTGCCGAAGGATATGAGGATTGAGAATGTTAGTGTCCTCGTGATATTTCTTTTAAAAATTTTGAAGATATCTTGAAACATTTTAGATCTTGCCTATTACCAAAACATTGGTAGAGTTGCATAAGAGTCAGTAATTTGGGGAATACCAACCTAAGCACTCTACCTCTTTACTTTTGCTGACTCATTTTACTATCCATATGTGAACTGATGTGCATTATATATGATAACTTGCTAAAAATTAGACTTCTTCACTTTACATTTTTATGATAAGGAAAAAGAAAAAAAATCAATATATAAGAGCACTAAAAAGTATTTTATCCTGGATAAGTTATTTTACTTGACATCCTTCTTATATTTGAGTCTTCTTAAATAAATAAAAATAAAAATAAATAATGGCCTGACATGTTTTGTTATAGTGCAAATAAAATATAAAAAATTCTGAGACTCTATTTATTTATCATTAAGTGAAATTTTAGAAATTTATGATCACAAATAACTTTATATTTGAAACAAAATCATTGTATACTTTTATATGGCAGTGAAAAGCAGAAAATGTCCTACAGTCTGTCCATTTCCCTTTTAAAACATAATACTTATTTGTATATTTAAAGAATTTTGACTTAAATACATGGCGCCAGGAAGCAGGTACAATCAGCATTTAGTCTTTTTTGACTTATTCTCAATGATCCCTGTCTTAATAAAATTTCCACATAATAAGTAGAGTAGTGTGGCTTATACTAATAAAGTCAAATAATGAAATTATCAATAAAGGAAGAACGTGACAAAAAGGATTCAATTCGCAGAGCAATTTAATCTTACAAAGGATTCTAAGACTAGAGGAAAACTGTACATAATTGCAAAAGAGAGCTGAGAAGAGGCATGCAAAATCAGTTGAAAGTTTGAATGATTTAACAGTTAAAAAATATAGCCAAGGGGCTCCTGGGTGGCTCAGTCTGTTAAAAGTGTTCAACTTTGGCTCAGGTCATGATCTCATAGTTCGTGAGTTCGTGCCCCACGTCGGGCTCTGTTCTGACAACTTGGAGCCTGGAGCCTGCTTTGGATTCTGTGTCTCCCTCTCTCTCTGCCGCTCCCCTGCTCATGCTCTCTCTCTCTCTCAAAAATAAATAAACATTAAAAAATTAAAAAGAAATACAGCCCAAACAATATTACAAATAATTACAGTATTACAATAATCTGTTAGGAATATAGAAGTATGATTTCTTTTGTTGTCAAATCAAGGGACAATTCCATCTTCTATGCTGTCATTGAAAGTGCATAAGAAACAAATTTTTGTCACCCAGAAGATATGAAAATTACAGACAATAATAATGGGAATGACAGTGATTAAAGAGAAGGACCTATTAAAGAATAAAGCAAATGAATATTTGATATTGAGAGTAATTAATATAACTTCAGAATGCATTGATTCTACACCACACTATACATTTATCACAAGGTGGTAAAAGAACAGGGTCAGGTATGAGAAACTATGGCCTAAGTCTTCCATGGACTCTTACTTACTAAATACAGGCTTTCATGAAGTCTTTCCTGTCTTGAGAGTCCTGGGCAGTCTCTCCTACTAATACAATAAACAGCTTGATTTTTCAGTTTTGATGGTGTAGAGTTCTCTACTCCCTCTGATAATAGCCTTGCTGTTCATCTCTGCTTCCCTCCAAATCAGGCACACACTTTGAGTAGAAGGCAAATGAACTCATGAGATTACAATGTGACTGTTTCCTAGATGCCTGGGGTTTTGTCCCAAAAGTAGATTAATAGGAGTAAGTCACTTTAAATTTTACCCCTTAAAACTCTTATCATTGGTACTCCACCATAAGCCAGCGTTTTGGACTGGCCACATATGTGAGAGAAAGGTGAAGAAGACAAGTAATGACTAGGTGAAGACTGGAATATTTACTACTAAGTGATATGGTAGAGCAGCAGCAGGTAGTAATGATCAGAATCCTGAGATGTCATGCCAGTTTTGTTTTGGTTGTGAAAACTGGAAATTTGACAAGCCCAATTAGACAATGGTAATTATTTTCATTTTCTTTTTCATGTATTTTCAACCATATGACAGGAATAAAACATTATTTTCTAATCGGCCTTTCAGAGTTTTAAAACATTATTTAATACATAACGTTGGACCAACTGCCCCCTTTCTTTCACATCACTGTCTTCTCCACAGCATTTTTAGTTTCTCTAAGGTGTTCATCAAATATTTATTATTTAATTGGGTATTGCTTCATTCTAGACAGTGACCTGCATCCTTTGTATCTGTTAGGTGGACTGATCTTCACAACAACCTTGTGAGGGTAGGCACTATTCTTATTTACATTTTACCAGTGTGAAAATTGAGGCAGAAAAAGGGTAAGTGACTTTCCCTGGGTCACATATATTTTGAGCACTTTATGCCATGATGCAGATTTAGACAGTGTGATGCAGAGTAGTCCTTTGAATGTCTGCCTTATACTGGTCTGTGGTAGAAAGATCCTTCTGCCGTGTCTGCCTTGAGCCCTTTCACAGGTAGTAAGTCACACAAAGAGAAGCCTTACTCAGTCAGTGCTTCAGCAGTTTTACATTCATCAGAATCACCTGGAGATCATTAAAACATTTTCCTGATCCCCATCCATGTTGGGGCCTACCGATTTGCGTTCTAACAAGAGTGCAGGTGCTTCTGGTGCTGCTGATCTATAGACGACCCTTTGAGTTTCACTGGACTACCTTATGTTTAATTAAGTCATCATCTGTTTCTGGCTGTGTATCTTTGAGAACCTTAGAATGTGGCAGTTTGTCTTTTCTTTTTCTTTTTTTTTTTAATGTTTATTTATTTATTTTGAGAGAGAGGGAGAGCTCACATGCCTATGCGCAAGCAGGTCAGGGAGAGGCAGAGAGCAAGGGAGAGAGGAAATCCCAGGCAGGGTCCATGCTCAGCGCAGAGCATTGACACTCATAGTAGTTTTCTTAGTTGTGGGGAAATCACTCCTGTGAATAGATGGCAGCAGGAAAGATTTAGGTTAGTGTTTAGCCGGGATTTTCAAAGATACTTTTTTCATATCATAAGAACAAGGCATGAGCAGGATTAAAATGCGGTTTTGGTCCCAAGATGTTGACCATTCAAATTAGCCATGAACATTTTGTTAGATTAAGAAGAAACTTTTTATCTTGAATCAGTTGTTGATGAAATCACTTTTCTATTTTCTTTCTGATCTGTGTACTTCATCACATAAAAATGACCAGCCATTAAGATAGTAACAGAAGCATAAATGAGAATATAGTAGACTAGTGCTTTCAGAGGAATTATTACTTTTTATTTTAACATTGACATTTTTCTTTCATAGCATTTTTGTCTATAGCATTGACTTTGCTCAAATATTTCCTGAAGGAATAAAGTTAGTAATGAATCAGTTAAAAGGAAAAAAAAAAAAAAGCTTTTTTTTTTTTTTTTTCTGTCTCAGTCCACTCAGGCCTAAATAATTTTCCCCCCTTTGGAAAGAGACATTTTAATATGTCACGTTTCAGTTCCAGCTCAATAAACAACCATTTATTTACAATTTTAAAACAATCTTCAGCCTAGTCAGGTAAGAATTATTTCAAAAGAATAAAAACATTTTCATTTCCCATCACTGCCAAAAAAGAAAAGAACATGAGTTATGAGTCTTGCTATGTTGTCTTAAGTTGATTACTCTGGAATGATTAAAAAACTAGCTGTGCTGTCAGTGCAGAGGAGTACATTATAAGTGTAATAACAGCTTAGGGATACAATCCATCAATGCCGCACTTGGAAGAAGAAAAAAAGTTGATCTATTTCTTTGGTCATCATTTTCAGCATATTAGATGACAAATAATTGTACATTCATCAATAACAATAGATTAAAGTTGAAATGATTTATTGCTATTACACTGCTGTTATGATGGAGCACTGGGTCAGTCAAGCATCAGCGGGGTCTGTATTTAATTTTCATGGGTCTCTTAGCAGAAATAATAGACAGAGAGTAAACCACCTGAAACAAGGTAGATCAAAGTTGTTGACAAGTGATTTGTAGGTTGGTTCTTCATGAGTGGTGGAAGAGAGGCAATAGGACCTCTTTGGCGGGCTTGTTGAACCACTAAATCAAGCAGACCTTACGGAGCTCATGCTAACATTCAGGCAGGCAGCACGTGGAAATACGAAAGCTACACAAGTATAAACTTCATCTAATACTGCCCGAAGGTAATGGAATACAGTACACATTCCTGGGACCAAACCAGGCTATTTAAATAATCTGCACATCTCAGGTAGGCTAATGAGAATCTGCTCCTCGGGAAGTAGTCTAATTGTTTCTATATCGACAGGCTGTCAAAAAGTTGGTGTTATCATGGAAAATTATGTAATATATCCGTCTTAATATATTTTATTATGTCTTCTTAAGCACGGTGAGAATCATTTATATTCAAAGTGTTTGAAAATTTCAATTTCAATTCAACAAGCAAATTTACTAAGTATTCTCAGTGTGTGGGTCCATAGACTGCCTATGTCAGTATCACCTGGGATTCTTGCAAAAACACATTACTCTTCCCCATCCAGACATACCTAGGGAGAATTTCTGGGATAGGGGCCAAAAATGTGCATTTCTACAAAGTTTTTTGGGTGATTCTGATGAAATTTAAACTTTAAAAATGAATGTATTAGGCCCAGATATTGTGGACAAGCAATAATAACTATATTGTGTCAGTGGGTTAAAGGAAAGCCTGCCCATCTTGATGTTTAGGTATAGCCCAATACTAGTAAATATAGTGTGTAAGAATTTAACTGTGCATAGAACTTCTTTATCCTTACCTCGTTTGTGTGTGTGTGTGTGTGTGTGTGTGTGTGTGTGTGTGTGTGTGAGAGAGTGATTTCTTTACATTTTAAATGACCTGTTTGGATTTCTCATGTGAAATATGGTGGCACAATCCCTTGTTAGCTAGTCTCTGCAATAATTTTGTGCATCTTGTCACCTAATATGCAACTTTATTGAGTTATTTTATGTTTACTCATCTCTGTGTTTTTTTTAATTTTATTTATTTTTGAGAGAGAGAGAGAGAGAGACAGAGTGGAGGAAGTGCAGAGAGAGAGGGAGACACAGAATCTGAAGCAGGCTCCACGCTCCAGGCTGTCAGCACAGAGCCCGATGCGGGGCTCAAACTCATGGACCGCGAGATCATGACCTGAGCTGGTCAGCTGCTTAACCAACATAGTCACCCAGGTGCTCCTCATCTCTGTATTTTTGATATATTGTCGATTTTCTGTTTTTACATAATCTTCAGTGTACAATTCATAGTGGCTATAAAAATTTTTTACAAATGCAGGTAAACAGCCTAATTAAGTGAAAATGTTTGATGTTGAATTTTGACCTGTCTTTGCTTATATAGTATTCCCTGTCATTAATAATTATAATAATAATAATAGACAGGGACACCTTAGTGGCTTAGTCGGTTGAGCATTCGACTTCAGCTCAGGTCATAATCTCACAGTTCATGGGTTTGAGTCCTGCATCGGGCTCACTGCTGTCAGCAGAGTCCACTTTGGATTCTCTGTCCCCCTCTGTCTGCCCCTTCCTGCTCATGCTGTCTCTCTGTCAAAAATAAATATTTAAAAAATAGACACCAGTTTTAGAATTCAAGAAGAATTTTTTCCTTTTTCAAAGTAATGAAAAAATTGTCATTCTGAGAACATGCCCTGAGGCATGTTTTCAGCAGGGATTTGCCAATAAAAGATAGGGAGAAGACTTGTTTATAAGATACCTTTCATCTAATTCAGCAGTGGAATACCTTGGATTGTGCCAGGCCAAAAGAAGCATTTCAAAATAATTTTGTTTTATAATTAATTATAGATAAATGACCAGTTCAGAATGGAAGGAAGTGAACTAATAAATCAATGCTTTGTTTATTGCTGCTGAAGTAGAAATCAGGGTACAGTGTTGCTAATACCCACTGCTGGATTGGCAAAGAATTCCCATCTCCTAGGCAGCAGTGATGATTGGTAATATCTGCCCAGAGTGCTGTGTTTTGAAGTTGCCCCAGGGGTGCCTGGGTGGCTCAGTCAGTTAAGCGTCTGACTCTTGATTTCTGTTCTGGTCATGATCTCATGGTTTGTGAGTTCGAGCCCCACATCAGGCTCCATAATGACACCACTGAGCCTGCTTGGGATTCTTTCTTCCTCTCTCTCTGCCCCTTTTCCTGCTTGCACGGTCTCTCACACAAAAATAAATAAATAGACATTAAAAAAAAAAGTTGCCCCAGAAGTAGAGCCAGAGACAAGTAGCTTATTTGGCAGATGAAGTAAGAAAGGGAAGGGGTAAAAGCTAATATTGGTTAAGTTAATGTGAAGTTATTGCTGTGAGCAGTTGGGGCTAAGTCCTGCTAAGACCCCTTGAAACATCATGTAAGTATGGCACAGGGGAAATGAGTCTTGGTATTAACACCAACTTTCATTACTCAGTGAGTGAGGGTTGCTCCTCTGACATGTTCCTGGGACTTTAACACTTGGCCCTTCTGGCACACCTTATGCACTGGTCAAACAGACTCCTTAGAGAGAAATGGGTGCTTGAGGACAGAAAACTTTGGGTAAGTACTGGAACTGTCCATAAAATTGGACTTCTGAGGTCCAGTTCTGACCTCTGAGTTGGGCCAGGGAGGTTTGGGTAGAGCACTGATAGTGTCTGCTTAAAAAAGATTCTTAGGTTACATCTGGACTTAACAGATGAGAATATATCACAGATGTCTTAGATGTCTCTGCTGGTATTTGCCATCCTTTAACTTATATAAACCCCATGACTGTATTTCATGGAAACTAAATCTCATCGTATTTTTCCGTGGTTCATATATGTTCCCTCTGTGTGATTAATTGACATGAAATAAATGTAGGATTGCCATATACATGCCCAGAGTGTCTTTAATTAGCTGTAGCCCTAGGGATATAGAAATAACTTTCACAGTGGAAGAATAAAGACCAACAACATTCCTATTGTTTGATGATGATGTTTGGGTGGTGAAGGCTGAGCTCTCAGATTTGATTTGGTAAACATAGTGTTGTGAGAGGTGGTTGTCACAATACTGCAAATATTTGATACCATACCATTACATTCCCTAATCTAAGGCTTTTAAAAAGGACATATTTAATAGTCTGAGCTGTGAAGACAACAATGTCTAACAAGAAATCTGTCCACTGATGTTTGTAATTTGTAACAGTATCCCTGTACAGAGCAGTGTACTAACAATCACTGATAGTATTAATTATTCCTTTCAGTTTAAGAAGAAAATGAGAAGTGCTTAATAATCAATCTCAAGTTTATTAGGAGCTGAATTCCATTGGACGTGAGAGGCAGTTTCTCAGTAAGAATGCCAGAGGAGCACATCCAGTGGCCTGAAGCCCTTGTGAAATTAAAATCATTAGAAAACAATTAACATATGTGGATTTAGCAAACCAGATGACTGGCTAAGTAAAGCTTTGAAAAGTCCCACACCTGTCAATAGTTATCATCAGCAAAGTAATATGCATAGTTCAAAAAAAAAAGAAAAAGAGCTTTAATTTTCTGTCCAGTCAAATCTAAGTGTATCACACTCAATTTTCCTTCCTTAGTAATCTAAATAATTTCCCACCTTGCTCATGATGAATGTCTTGCCAGTTCCTACTCAGTTCTTCCACTTTACACGACCTAATTAAAGAAAACATTCCATGATTGCCTATTTTTTCTCATGCATGACAACCTATTATTTTTTCTACCACCTGATTAGGGCTTTATTACCCTTGGATTTAGATTGATTTGCTGAGCACTTTAATAAAACACTACTTAGTTTGATTTAAAGGGCTACAGGTTTACTTCATTCATACAATTATTCTTATAACCATATCACATTCCAAGTAAACTCCAGTCAGTCCCCCCCCCCCAAAAAAAAGCAGTCTTAGATTACCACCGAACAAGGTTATAAAATAAGAATCACAGGTGACATTCCTGTTGAATATGGGCAATGCGGTTTCCATTGTGGGCAGTCATGAGAAGACATTTTGCAATATAATTTGTCAAGAGTGATAAATCTATTTCATCATATCTGTCAGGAATGGCTCCTGTGTATTAAAGCCACTATAAAGTTTGCTCAAGATAAACCAAAACTTTCATATGATTAAATAATAATACGTTTATGATGACAAATTACATTTACCGTGTTATCTACGATGTGAGCCAAAATTAGATAGTTAGAGTTCAAATGGATGATGATGCATTTTGATTTCATATCTAGTGAATTTTTATTAAATGAATGTGCAGCATTTATAAAACTGTCTTTTATTTTGGACCTTTTATTAGAGAGTTGTGTCCTACTTACAAAAAATAAAGGGACACACATATCCACGTTGGATAACTTACTAATTGAATAAATTGCCAATGGAAGGTAGAGAAAATATTTAAATATTCACTGGAGAACACACTGTGCTTTTTGGAGGCTAAGCATTTACAGATGGAAAGAAATTCTAGGCCCAAGAACAAGTCATAAATCCTACTCTGTAGTGGTGGAAGACAGGTGGTGTTCAGCAGTGAACTAGAAAAGATAGCCTAATGAACCCCACTAGAGTCCAGGGACTAACAAAATATTGACAGAAGGTTCAGCTCCACATAATCTAATCAGAGATTCAGTCATTTATTTATTTGTTAAGTGCATGTTCTGTGAAAGATTCAGAAAAAAATGTTTTCTACAATTTTAAAGAACCTCAATCTCACTGGAGTAACTGGGTTTATTTGTCAAAGGGAGTTTAAGGAGGCTAGGCTGGGAATATGCCCTATAGGTGTTAAGGAATGGAATGAATCCCAACTATTTGATTTTAGGAACTGAAAGAATGCATATGGGAAGTGGTTTGGGGCCAAACGAGAATTTCTGTGACTTTTAATACCACAGGCAGTTGTGCACACACACACATGCACACATGCAAACTTTTTCTTTTTATTCTTGTTAAAGTTAGAATTTAGAGCTGTCCTGAATTGGTAGCATTCTGAATCCTATCAAAACATTTTTAAGTAGATCAGGTTGTTAGTACCTTTTTAGATTTGACGATTGGGGATCTCTCTCTAGGGATTTCTCTGCAGCAGCCAGTTCTCTACCAATCAGCCTGCGGAAATCTGGGAGTCACTGGGTAGTCAGTTCCTAATTTGGTCAGTGAGAGAATTCAGTGCGAATATCACCTGTCTGAATAGCCAGGATCGATGAATATGAGTGTCATGAAGAGTTCTGATTTCCGTAGAGTGGGAGGTAAGAGAAATCCAGACAGGTACTTTGGAGTGTATATAATAGAAAGATTGCAAATATGGTAGATGTAGAGTGATCAAATAATATATTGTCCAAATTGGAACAATTGTGAAAGCAATGGTGGATGCTGGTAATAGTTATGCTATTGTAACAGTCATGACACAGGATAGTCCCAGGCTAACAAGATGTATGTCTGCCATAGATGTGTGTAGTTCCATGTTTCCCTTGCATTTTTCTCCTGATTCCTCAAACCTCACAGGACAGGGATCAAGAGTGACATCAGTGTTACTGGTGGTCATATCATCATCTCTGTCATCCATGTCCTTTGTGGCTATCATTTTTTCCTCTTTATGTTAGCCTAACTCATTATTGAACCTCAGCTGCTGTGCCAGTTCTTTTTTTTTTTTTTTTTCCATCTCTGCTCTTTGTCCTCTTTCTCAGTAGCATCCATGTGGATGCCACAATCAACTGCCTTGCCTCTCCTCTGAGTTCCTGAATTTCCTTGTCTGTAAAGATCCTTTCAAATGCATTGGTTGTTTCAACCAGCTATTCATTTCCAGGTAGCCACCTTCTAAACATTGTCATTACTAATAACTGCGTGGCTATCAAAATCTTGGTGTCAAGCATTTTATTTTCTGACCACTAAATTTTATTTTTCTATTTCCTTACTGTAATATTCCCATTGTAGCAACTTAAGAATTCCAAATCATTTACCCACATCCATATTTTATTATTTGTCAATATATGACTCCTTCCATATTTATCGCCTCACTCACCTTAGAGATGACTTATTATCATGACCACTTACTTTGAAAATGCCCTAAAAAACGCACTCCACTCTTTCTACTCTGTACTCCTCGACCAACCCAAATTTAAACTTAATTATATGGGGCACCTGGGTGGCTCAGTCGGTTGGGCAGCTGACTTTGGCTCAGGTCATGATCTCACAGTCCGTGGGTTCAAGCCCTGCATCGGGCTCTGTGCTGACAGCTCGGAGCCTGGAGCCTGCTTTGAATTCAGTCTCCCCCTCTCTCTGCCCCTCCCTCACTTGTGCTCTGTCTCGCTCTGTCTCTCAAAAATAAATAAATGTTAAACTTAATTATCTACATTTCCACATCTACAGCTGAATAACTGAATTTTTTGAGGAAAAAAAATCACTCTACAAAGAAATTGCTTTCCTCTTTCTTACATCAACCAGTAAAAGCATAGTCACATACCAATCACAGTGTCACAAAGGACACCAGAAGTACTGGCCAAAGGCTTAGCTTGTTAAGCCTTAAATGGACACTCTGTACTTAATCCCTTTATATTTCTTAAGATCAATTCCTTACTCTTTGAGAAGACTAAACCCTCCTCTTTCTTGCCAGTCTCCCCCTCTTTTCCTTTACCAAGTAACACCTGATTGAGAAAATAGAAGTAATCAAGAACAAATGACCTCATCTTCTCACTAGAGGCTTATCTCCATAATACTTACATTATTAGTACTACTAGATTCCATGCCTTCTCTACTTTCAGTAGCCCTCTCTTTCTTGCTTCATCAGTTTCTCTCCCTCTCCCCCTCTCTCTTTTCTCTATCCCTTTTTCTCCCTTCCCCTCTCCCTCCCCTTCCCTCCCTACCCCCACCCACCTCTTTGCCACCTCCCCAGACAGGACCATTTTTTTGAGTGTATAAACATATTCTAGTATCACCTATCCTAAAAAAAAAAAAAAAAAAAAAAAAAAAAAAAAAAAAAAATTCTTGAACCTTGCCTCCTTCTACTACCTCCTTTCGCCACTTCTTTCGTAGTAAAACCTGTTGAAAGAATTTTTCTTTCCCACAGCCTTAATTTCCTTGCTTCCCATTCACTATCCAGCTCTCTGCCATCTTGTTTTATACCCATCACTGTATGGAAATTATTTCTAACAAATTCATCAGCAGCCTTCATGCGATTAAACCATTTATTAAAAACCTGTATGTGGTCAAATCCAGTGGATACTCTATTTCCTATACTTATTTGACCTCTTATAAGCTTTCAATACAATTGCATCCATGACTTTTTGTTACAGTGTTCTTGCCATTCTTTTGACTATACCCTTTAAAAGTCCCTCAATCTGGTTGTCATTCTCTACTAATCTCTGATTTGAGAATTTTCCAACAGCTTAGTCCTTGCCCCTCTTCTCTATACTATCACCTTCAGTAACTGAATCCATTTTTATGGCCTTAAATGGCATCTATATACCATTTAAATATACATTTCTCTATCTCAAAATTCTTCTCTAAGCTCCATATTTTTATTTTCAACTGCCTATTTGATATTGTATTTGGCTTTTATTATGCATTCAGAACAAAAATTTTGATTCTGGGGGCACCTGGGTGGTTCAATTGGTTATGTGTCCAACTCTTGGTTTTGGCTCAGGTTGTGATCTCACAGTTGTGAGTTCAAGCCCTGCATTGGGTTTTGAGCCAATAGTGCGGAGCCTGCTTGGGATCCTCTCTCTCCCTCTTTCTCTGCCCTTCCCCTGCTCATGCGCGTGCTCTTTATCTCTTTCTTTCTCTCTCAAAAAATAATACATTTTTTTAAAAAAATTAAAAGTATTTGATTATCGCCCTTCCATCAAAACCTGTCCCTTTTCTAGTCTTGTCTATCTAAATAATTAACACTGTCATCCAACCAGTCACGTGGCATGGAAATATCAAAAATCCTCTGATAAATACCATGGGTTTCAGACATACACCTCCTTATTTCCATTGTAATGTATAATTGCTACTAAATCTTGAAAATTAATTACTCCAGATAGTACAATAGCCCTCTTATATGCCTGCTTGTCAAATCATATGAAAAGTCCAAAGTGTACAGTTATAGCTTCCAATTCAGATGAAATCTTTTGATGTTCCTCAACAGAAATGTTCCTTAGCATCCCTGCCCTGTCTCTGGAACTAGAACCTCTAACACTACCAAGTTTAAGGTGGTTACAGTATAAATTTTACAAATGTGTCCTTGGGAGTAGGGATGAAAAGAGCCGTTTCTGTTATCAAGTCTTTGTCCCTACATGTTCTAGCTATTGATTATTGGCTCTTGGTTGAATGCATAGATCTCCTCATAGTAGACTGCCACTCAGTCTTGCAAGGCATTGTTCTTGAGATGACACTTTAGCTGAGCCTTCAACCTGTAATCCCTCTATTATATCAGGGCAGCTGTGTACATGGTCGGAGCAGAGAATTTCACAATTATTGTCTAATTATATGCTTTTGTAGTAATAAGAGTTCCATAGTCTGAGGCAACATGGTATATGATACCATAACAATGAATTGAGCCCGTGGTTCATGGTAGAAGAGGCATTTGAGCAGAGAAACTGAACCTTAAGAACAACTCCCTATATTCTATTACTCTCTATTCTGTCAGGCACCTGCTTCTGGGTGATGGAATATATTCTCAAGGAACTAAGAAAACAACTACAGGGTGGGTCTGAGTACCCACTGAAATCAGTAAGAGATGGACTCAGTCCAGCCCTCCTGTACCTCCTGATGAAAGAAGGACCTTGATGATATTTCAGGTCCTCTTGTATTATGTCAACTCAGACCCTGTATCTAACAGTCCTTTAACAGTCTGGGTATTCCCTTTTCTGTAGTGCATAATTACCCTCGTAAACTCAGATTCCTTGAGGGAAACATTGAAGTGGTGAATATACTCTATCCTGCATGTGCATTGCAGAATCTCAAGAGGAATCCTATCTTTCCTCTAATTAGTAGGCTTAGGATATGAAAACTGACTTAGATCTGGAAACTGAATGAAAATCATGATTTTCCTTCTTTTCACCATCTCTTCTGTTATAATTAAGTTTATCCTTATGATTATTAAAATAGAACACATTCTAGTTGTTATTCATCTTTATTGCCCTTCACCACACCATGATATATTATCATTGTCCTAGATCTCTATGGGTCAAAATAATCTGATTGCTTCTACTTATTAAGATGACTTTCTGAGGACTTTCTATTCATTAAACCAGTTTCATCTACCTCTACCTTTTTTTCTTAACATTCTTCCCACTGGTGTCTATTCCTCTGAAGTTCTGTGTTCAGATTCCATGGTGGCATCTCCTACTATCAGCCCTAGATTGGAGATGGTTGATAGCCATTACCAAATTTCTCAAAGATGTAACTGCTCCTCCCCATAGATGCATTCCTTATTGACCTAGCAAAGAGAGTCCTTTGGCCCCTTGGATAAAATAGTCAGGTTTTATGTTTTCAAGCCATGCGTAATAAATGGCTTCATGTATTTCACCTCTTACCTAACAAATCACATATTATTGCCTGAGAGCAATCTTCTCTAACAACTTGTGTAAAGAAGTCTTCGCTGCTGCTTTATTATATCACTGTATTTATTTCCTTTAGCACACTTCAGGAGGATCTGGAAATTATCTTTTTCGGGTAGTTGATTATTTGATTATTGTCTGGTTCCCCAGTAGAATGTGAACATCTCAGTGACAGCAATATTGCCTGTTCTACCATATGTTTAGCTCTTAGGAACTAAAAAAAAAAATAGTTTCAGGAAAATGACTTTTTTTTCATTTATTGGTTTCTAGAAAGCTCTTATACCTTCTTCTTATGTGCAAAAAGTGCTTTGATGCATAAAAGGTAGAAAATATCTGCCAGGAGCTTAGGCTTACTAAATGACATTAATTCTTCTGGTTCACAGATGATTACTCAACAGAGTAAACCTCTGTATGTTAATAAAAGTTAATTATATTTTTGTATGTATTTGAAATGTTATTACTATTGTGCCCTTTTATATTACATAAAAAAAGCAGAGGGCTGTATTTCACATCAAATAATACTTTTATGGTAGATATTATGGTATATAAGTAAAGAGAATACCCACATCTTAATTATGTGAAAGAATCAAATAGTATTTGGGGACTTCTGATCTTTTATATTGTGGCCTGAGACCGTGATAAAAATGTGTTTCCTTTAAAATACCTTTGCAGATATTGTGTTATGTTTTTTTGACTGCTTATACTCTTTCCCAAATTCAAACTTGCAAAAACATATGCACATTAATGGGGGGGGGAAGAGAGAGAAAGATCATAATCCAAAAAAATTCTCGGGTGAGAATTCTGAATTTTTACTGTAGTCAGTAGACTCATATTGATATATTTAATATGCAGAAGTTCATTATAGGAGTAAATCCAGTTCTTTTTATTTTAATTTTTTAAAACATTTATTTATTCCTGAGAGATAGAGAGAGACAGAGCATGAGCACCAGAGGGGCAGAGAGAGAGGGAGACACAGAGTCCGAAGCAGGCTCCAGGCTCCGAGCTGTCAGCACAGAGCCCAATGCAAGGCTTGAACTCACAAACTGTGAGATCGTGACCTGAGCCAAAGTCAGATACTCAACTGACTGAGCCACGCAGGCACCCCTAAATCCACTTAAGTAGGAAAACTCACTTGTCAAGGGAGCATCCCAACAGAATAGGAACTTTAAGTAAAGACTTAGCACCATGGTTTCTCTTTTCTGCAGGAAAAATAGTGAGGGATAATGCCCTTAGAAAGAATAAACAACCAAATTACTGATTTTCAATAAATATTACATTTTTGCAGTCTTTTCTGGTAAACATTTTCTCTCCTGGACATAGGGAACCTTACTTTGTCATGGGTATATGAATTACAACAGTCTATTTAAGCCTACTTAAATCTGTTTAAATTAGCTTCAAAATACAGACTCTGGGAATTCACAGTGTGTTTTAAACTGGGGACCCTTGAGATCTTTATGATTGTACACTTAGATAAATGGATCAGAAATTTGCATGTGATTTGTGAATTCCAGAAGCAATAAATAGATAAATAAGAAGTTCTACAAAAGCCCAGTTTTGTAGTCTTGAATAATATAAGGACATACAGGATACATCTTAAAGGGTAAGAGTATGCAAGTGTTTTAGTAGGGAACAAACTTTAAAAAATGTTCAAATAACAGTTTGCTTGCTAATACTGGCAATAGGCTAGAACAAAAGCTTTGAAGGGATAAATTTATAGGAACATTTTTGAAAAACTCACTGTCATTTTTTAATTCCTTGGGGATGTTGGTTTATATAGATCTAAGTCAGTGCATCGGAAGAATCTTTCGAGTTTGTGTATTATGATAAAAATGTATATTATTTTTCTACCAGTATTCCTGAACCAAAATAGAGCAAGATTTCATATGTATATTGTACTTCCAAAATAGTACATAAATATATTATGTTAGACAAGTAGGGGATCACTGGTCAATAGGCGGTTAAAAGAAGAGCATATTAGGTCACAGAGTATGTGCAATGGCTTTGTTGCTCAGAGTGACATGCACTTGGGCTGTTTTAGTCCACATATCTCAGCCTGAAAGTTTAATCTTCATATTCTAGAAACCTTGATCACAATTTCTGAGAATAAAAGATGCTTACCATAAAATTCCAGAACCCAAGGAAAAGTGTCCTTAAATGGATGTTGGCAAGGAGAGGAATGGGTAAGGACAATGTTCTGCCTGTGTTCCTCTCTCCATGTGGTCACAATTTGTGGGGGTTATGGAATTCATCTGCCTTAGAGGTCTACAAAGCTGAAGATCTCCAAGGCTGTAAGATGTACTGGATGAAGAATGCTAATTTACAAAGATAAAACCTAATAACAAGACAAAGGAAACATAAAATGAAATGATAGATTCAGTGTCAGAGAAAGCAACCGGAGTTTCTCCCAGTGTTGATAACTCTGCTCTAACAAGGTTGTTCTGTATTTATAGCCCTGTGGTGCAGACAATCCAGTCTTCAGAAGGTAGGCAGGGACATTTTCATATATGTATATTCCCGTGCTCAAGTGCAACATACAAATAGGGAGTATTGTTATTTATTACAGTATTGTTTCATTAGTAGTCATCCTTATTTTATGAAATAAATAATTCCATGAGCAATAGACAAAAGTTGGGTATTTGAGTGAACTATAAAGTGCAAAAATTTCTCTAATTGATCTTTTTTTGTGCCTCAATTTCCTCTATTTTGCATAAATTATAATAAATAGTGCATTTTGATTTCCAACAAAATATTTGAAAAGTTTATAGCCCTGAAAGCAAAAGGGATTTGCAAGGAAGAGCTTTTGGGTGATGAGATTGCAGGTTTGCATGATTCTGTTGATTTATGACTTAAGGGGATGCTTACTTACCATCCCAGTTTGTTCTGTACTCATCAAGGAGAATGAAGAAACTGACATATGGGAAAAATACCATTTCAGTTCCAGACACTCTGACATATTTTAAAGCTTAATAGATGGAGTTATGCAAATGCAAAACAACGACATTCAAGTCAGTACATAAAAACATGTTGAAATTTTCCTCTTATCAAAATATGACGCAAGTCCTGCCCAGGTTCAAAACAATTACTTTTTTTGGTAGATAAACATCAAAAATAATTTTCTGCATTTATTGGTGTTAGAATAAGGTGCTTTATCAGTGTAATAGTTGAGAATGATATGCTCTAGTAATATTTTGATGAATTACATGATTATAGTTAAAATGAACAATTTCATCATGCTTGAATTAATAATGGTACTATGATTTGGCAAGCACTCTTGCAACATTCTCTAACTCATTACTTCAGAAGACAGACCTATACAGTCCATCCATTGTTTTAGAAAATGGGAGCTGATATAGTTTCAGAAAAAGAAGGGGCAGGGGAGTCATGTCAGCTATAGAAGCTAATGCATGCACATCATTGCTTCTTACTGCTCATTTTAATCTCTTGCATAACTAACAGTAAGTCAGAAAATACAGAGGCATTTTTGAGTATTTTGTGATTTACCAAATTTAATTGAAAATGATACACACCCTGAGATACTCCTGATACACAGAAATTGTATGTGAATGTGTGTTATTTTACACTCAGATTTAAGAGGATTAGGAAGGATAATATATAATCAATGCAACATTCATTTGGGTATCAATCAAGTAAAACACACACACAGAGTTGAGCATTACATAATTTCAGTCATGAAGAGTACAAATTGTGAATTGATTTAATATATTCATAACTAAGTACTCTCTCCTTTAATGTAATTTTCAATTTGTTTCACAAAATTATTCCATTCATTTTCTTTAAAACCTTACATGTCTGGATATGTTTACTTAAAATATACATATAAAGGCACTCTTTTGGTGATTTATACTTATATGCTGCATTGTGGATCAGAGATAGTCAAAATTAACATTTTAACATCCTTTTCTAACAGACATATAAAAGTAAAGTTAGGTCACAAATAGGTTATTATTCTTTCTTGAAACAATGTATAAATATTTTAATAAATATTATAGATACACAATGAGTTTTCAAAACCAATCTGCAGTCATCATTCATGTGGGTTTTGGGGGCACATTTTAAACAGATTTCTTATATGAAACGTGACATTTATTTCATGTTTCTTAAGAGTTAGATGTAGCTTAAAATTGTATTCATTTCTTGGTGCTCCTTTTCAGCAACCTCAAAATGCATCTGTATTCTGGAAATGTTTTATCTACAGTTATTTAGGTGGTATCAATAGGCCAAAGCCTCTTATACGTTGCAGAGTAGAGTATTTCAGAACTGGTATGTCGTTACAATTGATGCCATCTTTTTATGTTGATGGTCTTCAACATATGTATTGTTTTGGATTTGAATTGTAAGGTTAAAAAACCTTATGTTGACTTTGTGTCAAAGACATTTACAAATAAGGTTGTGTTTTTATCTCATTCTTTACAAAACTAGGCATTTGTTCTGGTCTCCATCCTCAGAAGCCTTTCTGGACATAGTGGAAAGGGGAGATCTGATATCACTTGGTTAATTTGATAACCTTATGCAAATTGGATGCTTCAAACTTTGGAAGTACATACAGTGTCCTAGAATGCAGTAGCTGACAAGAGGCTTGCCTCCCAGATTAGACTAAATCTATTCAGAAGTTAAAGAAAAAGCAACATGGTGACATATATTCCAGGACCATCAGTTTTAATCCAGAGAAATAAGGTTTGTGTTCTTAAAAGTTATATTTATCCACAATCATAAGGAAGTGTCAACAACTAGGTTCCATGTTTTTATGAAAGTCAAACTTGTGACATTCATGAGCTTAGGGAGTAAATCATATTTAAGGTCAATGAATGATGGAACGTTTGCGTGTATCTTGTGAACTTCATGGTATAAGTAAGGTGCTCACGTTTCTAACCAGGATGTGTTACTGTGGCAGGCAGAAATGGTGTTTATTAGTGTCTCACAGACTAGGTGCTAATCGTAAGTCCTTGGAAGCCTGTAGAGTCAACTAAAAAAAAAAAATAGTGTTTTTTGTTTGTTAATGTGTTGCACTTTATATTACATCACGAAAAACCAGTGTTTTTTTTTTTTAGACCAATTAGTTTAAATTCTTGTGGACTGTGTTTTTATAAACCCTTGGTTGCCCTTAGTTGCACTTTCTGCTGCTTTGAACTACCAAAGTATGCGTCCTTAAAATGCCCTGTGTGAAGACTTCCCCTTCTCAAAGTGACATGTGTAGTAACAACTTGAGTGACCCTCTCACTGAGGTAACTAGAACTTGGTGGAGTGGTGGGGGTGGCGTGAGTTCTCCTACAAGCATTGGTTTGAGGGCAGCAAGAGAGCATTCTAAGTGTGAAGTATTTCCAGTGTAAGATTGAGAAGGAGATGGAAATGCACAGAAGTGGGGTACTTTGCCCTGAGGGACCTTTGCATATTCCCAAACCGGTGACTGAAAGAATGAGTAGTTCTTTTGATGCTTTCATAGTTAGGGACCACAACTGAGTAGCAAGCTCACAATAATAGTCACCCTGGTATAACCTCTTATCTTCTAATTGGCACACAAAATGCCTCTACCCAGAAGTAAAGGTGAACTGGAAGCAAGCAGGCCTCATACAGACTTTGGTCCATCTACTAGTCATTTAAGTGGCTCTAAGGGCTTTTGATATTGGTATTATCAAATATAGACTTAAAAAACAATGCCTACTGTACTTAAAATCATTTTAAACATACAAAATTGTAAGAAACAGAATAAATCTATGGGTAGTTTTAGAAGTTCGGTAGATGTAAATAAAACAGAAGTAGAGACTCTAAAAAAGATCAGAAGAAAATACCAAAAGTAGATGGAGAGATAAAAAGATAGAAAATGTAGACAATAGGGTGAGAAACTGAGAAGTTAATGATGATTAGACCTAGCATACTTTTTTGTAGTCCACATTTCAAGTGATGGCTGCTGAGAATTTTCCAAAACTTAATTTAAAAAACTAATTCATAGATTAAGGGACTATGCAAATCCTAAGCAAGGTCCTAAACAGAAACTCATACTTAAATAATTCATAGGAGAATTGCAGAAAACTAAAGACAAAGAGAACATCTTAAAACCGTTCAGAGGGGAAAAAAAAGAAAGGAAGAGATTACTTAAGGAGAATAAATAAAAAGGAATTATAGATGACTTTTAAATAGAATTGATGAAAACAAGAATAAACAATTTAGTGTGATGATTTATGTCTACTATAGTAAAGATGAAATAAAGATATTTAAAAAAAAACTTGAGGAAAAAGAGAGAAATAACCTGAATATTTGGTTCCCCTTATCAAACAGTTCTTTAAAAGTTATAAATAGTATATGTATACATATTATAAATATAAATAATATTAAGGAAATTACAGAGAAGTGCCTGGGTGGCTCAGTCAGTTAAGTGCCCAACTCTTGATTTCTGCTCAGGTCATGATCTCATTGTTTGTGATTTCGAGCCTCCCATTGGCCTCTGTGCTGACAGTGTGGAGCCTGCTTGGGATTCTCTCTCTCTCCCTCTCTCTCTCTCTGCTCCCCCCGCTCCCTGCTCATGCTGTCTGTCTGTCCCTCTCTCTCTCAAAGTAAAGAAATAAAAATAAACTTAGAAGAAACTATAGATTGTTTTGAGTCAAGCTTAAGGCTGTACTGGATTTCTATTTTATGTATATGCATTTTATGTAATCCAGTTATGGTCACATAATATATATCAGAGGATGATAGTGAAATATAATTTAGAGTCAGATATGAGAAAATATGCTATAGAAAAAATATATTTTCTTGGACCCATAACTTACTCCACTCACAAAAAATAACTTGAAATGGAACAAGGACTTAAATATAAGACCTAAAACCATAAAACTTCTAAAAGAAGGCATAGGGGAAAAATTTCCAACATTGCTCTCAGTGAGGATTTTTGGGATATGACACCAAAGCACAAGTAACAAAAGAAAAAAAATCAATAAGCAGCTATATCAAGTTAAAAAGCTCCTGCACACTAGAAGAAAACAATCAACAAAATGAAAAGCCAACTTAATTGAATGGGAGAAAATATCTGTAAACCATATATTTGATAAGAGGTTAATATCCAAAATGTATAAGGAATTTCTAAAACTCAATAGCAAAACAAAACCCCCAAATAATCCAATGAAAAATGAGCAAAAGATCTGAATAGACATTTTTTCAAAAGAGGCCATACACATTCATGTGCATGAAAGGTGTTCAACATCGCTCTTCTTGAGGAAATGTAAATCAAAACCACAGTGAGATGTCACCTCACACCTGTTAGATGGCTCTTATCAGAAAGAATAGAGGGATGCCTGGGTGGCTTAGTAGGTTAAGTGTCTGACTCTTGATTTTGGCTCAGATCTCAGAGTTCGTGAGTTTGAGCTCCACATCGGACTCTGCTTGGACAGTGTGGAGCCTGCTTAGAATTCTCTCTTACCTGCTCTCTTTCCCCCTCTCCTGCTCACGTGATCTCTCTCTCTCTCTTTCAAAATAAATAAACTTTAAAAAAAGAGATAACAATACATGCCCAATGGAATATTATTCAGCCATTAAAAAGAAAATCCTGCCATTTGCAACATCAATGGTCTTTGAGGCAGTAGGCTCTGTGTAATAAACCAGACACAGAAATACAAACACTGTATGATCTCACTTATTTGTGGCATCTAAAAAAGCTAAACTCATGCAGAGTAGGTTGGTAGTTGCTGTAGGGGTAGGGATGAGAGGGAAATGGGGAGTTGTTTTTCAAAGGGTGCAAACTTGTAGTTTTAAGAGGAATAAGTTCTTGGGATCTAATGTATAGCATGATGACTTATAGTTAGCAATACTGTGTTGCATACTTAATGCAAGAAAAGTTGGAAGTTGGGAGTAAATTTTGAATGTTCTCATCATATCAACAGTAACAAAATGGTAATTGTGTGAGATGAGGAATATGTCAACTAACCATATTGTGGTAACATTTCACAATACATATGGGTCAAATAATAACATTGTACACCTTAAACTTATACAATATTACATGTCAATTTATATCTCATAAAGTTAGAAAAATAAAGTAATCTCCTATATATGTATGTATGTCAGCTGAAATTTGAAAGGTGAGTTAAGTGGATTTCATAAAGTAGAGCTTTAATATTATTATATTAGGTGATGTGATTAATATATTGGGTTCATGAGTCCTGTCCTGGCGTATTCTTGTATGATACAAAAAAGGGACACTACATCCACCAACAAAGGTGGGTGGAATAAAATACTGAATGTGGGCCTAGAATGGAAGTCTCAAGCTTTGCAGTGGGAAAGATTTTCATGCTCCTATCTCTGAGCATGAGCTTTTTAGAAGTGCTACCTCTCATTTTAAAATCGTCTACAATAGCATGTAAGCCTATACCCTCTCTAAAACTTTTAATTCATCTATTATCTTTAGAACATTAGAGTATTTGGGGGGGGGGACTTCCTTTTGACAGATGAGTTAAAGCAATCTGAAAATTATATTAACTGTGTTACTAAGTGTTGTCTTATAATCTTCATGCGTATGTCTTAAATTTATAAGTTAATTTATCCACTGGCTGAGGTAAATAATCACAATTAGGCTACATATTTAAAAATTGTAAATGCTTAATTAGTATTTAACATTTTTTTATTTTCAGAATGCTAATGTTATGTTCACCATGGGGAGAAATAGAAAATATTCTAAAGTACATAGAGGTTAATTTAAAAATACTGATTATCCCACCCATCAGAGATAAATTTTGTGTATTTTTTCACTAGTATACGTGTGAGTGTGTTTATGAAAATGAGATTATACTGTAATGGAGGTAATACTGCATAGGGCTGCCAGTAGGACTAAATGAAAGCATATAGCAGAGTGCCTGGTACAACACAAATGCTCAATAACATAGCTAGATAAGGTAGTATTTACAGTTTTTAAACCTGCTTTTATCACTAGACTGCACATAATGAACATTTCTTGTGAATGGATATTCTTTTACAACCTCTGTTTCTTTAAAATTATTCGACTATATTCACTTGTATGGATGAGTCTAATTTTCCCTATTACTGGAAATAAATTATTTCTATTTTTTTTATTATAATAAACAACAGTGAAGCAAAACTCTTCGCTGTTTGTTGACCTTTTTAAAACAAACTCTATAGCAGTACCTTCTTTTGTTACTTTTTATAACCTGACAACATGAATCTCTGATATGTTGTAGTCTACTTAAATTTAAAAATTTGCCTTTTCGTAAGGGTGCCTCAGTGACTCAGTCAGTTGAGCATCCAACTCCAGCTCCGGCCGTGATCTCATGGTTTGTGGGTTTGAGCCCCGCATCGGACTCTCTGTTGTCAGCACAGAGCCTGCTTCAGATACTCTCTCTCTCTCTCTGACTCTTCCCTCCCTACTTGCTCTCTCTCAAAAATAAATAAACATCTATCTATTAAAAAATAAGTAAACAAAATAAAATTTTACCATTTCCCAGTAAAACAAATACCTCACATAAGTTTAATTGTTTATCCTCCTCCCATCCTTTGTGCTATTATAGTCATATATTTTGTATCATTTAAAATATTGCTCTTTTATATGCCAGTTATAAATTTGTTACATCTCAGCTCCAAATCTATCCTGCATTGCCCTGCTTGGTGATAATGGAGCTGGACCTGAAAGGAGTAATGGCTGGCTTTGCAGCAGAGGGACTGAAGGGACACTGCAACAAGGAGCGAGGGAATGGGCTTGTCTTCCAGATTTGACTGTGCTTTTCTTTTTCTTCCTATGGCAGTGCTTCCAGCAGCAAATGGGATAAAGTCCAATGGCTTCAAAATTTCACCGGCGATTAAGCAATTTCCTGCTCACCAATCCCAGCCCACTGCATATGGACCAACTCTGTCCTATGACACCCACTGAACTTTCTCATCTTCCAGTAGGCCACAGTCTTATCTCCTTTAGGGAGGTTTGAATCTCAGCCTGCTGTTGGTGGTGACAAGCAGGGGCAGGGGGTCCTCCAAGTTTATTACTTTCTTGGGTAGCCGTCCTCAGCCATCGAGGTAGAAGATTCTCCCATTGGCTATTCCTGTATTGTTTAAAGTTCTGTTAACTCCTGTTAGTACTTAACCATCTTTTACTAATTAATAATTTTTATATTAATGTAAAGTATTATATTTGTGTTCAAATTATTGTTTTGTTTACTGACCAGAACCTAATTCATATGGGGATTTAACTAATATTCATTTTTTCTTTATGTTTTTATTTAAATTCCAGTTAGTTAACATAGTGTAATATTAGTTTCTGGTGTAAAATTTAGTGATTCAACACTTCCATACAACACCTGGTGATCATCAGGACAAGTGCCCTCCTTAATCCCCATCACCCATTTAACCCATCCCTCCACCCACCTCCCCTCTGGGAACCATCAGTTTGTTCTCTGTAGCTGAGAGTCTGTTTCTTGGTTTGCTCTCTCTCGCTTTCTCTCTCTCTCTCTCTCTCTTTACTTCTATGTTTATCATTTCTGATTATTTTATTCTAAGCTGAAGTTTCATTTTCCACCCAGGGCGTGCTTCTTCATTGTGATGAAATCTGGTTAAGTATTTTGTGGAGTGCAAGTGTAGGGGGACAAAGAGTTTTATTTGTTTTAGTCTGAAAACTTCTCTATTTCACTATCATCTTCAAAGCATATTTCCAGTGGATATAGACTTTCAGATGAATAGCTGTTTTTTTCCCCCCTGTTTCAGTACTTTAAGTATTTTGATCTATTGTCTTCTAGCTGCCAAAACTGTTTGATATTCAGCTATCAATCAGTGTGTGGCTTCAGTGAATGTAAGATGACCTTTTGAATCTGGCTGCTTGTAGAATTTTTTCTTTGTATGTGATTCTTAGCAACTTGGCTATGAGTAGTTTCTTATATTTATCCTACGGGACTCACTGAGATTTTTGAATTTGTGGGTTGATTTGTTCAATTATTGTTTCAGGTTTTTGTTTGTTCGTTTGTTTTTCTATGCCATTCTCCTCATGTTCGTGGAGTCTAATTAAAGTTTGTCTGATCTTTTAGTTGAGTCCCACCCACTCTTCTCATCTATTCTGACTTTTCTTTTCCATTTATTTTTCTTCCTGTACTTCACTTTGGATATCTTCTATTGACATACTTTTGAATTCACTAATCCTGCTTACTCCTGTGTGTAGTCTTTTGTTAAATCCATTACATGAGATTACCTTCAAACTTGAACGAAGGTTCTTAGTATTTTTTTATTAAAGAATAATATACAGTGTACAATACAATGACTGTTGGCAAATGTATATGCCTTGGTATAAAAACAGATAAGATATAGCTAAGTTTCATCATATCAGAAGTTTCCTTCACATCCACTCTCAGTTTGCAAACCTCCTAAATAAGGATTCTTCTCATTTCTATAATCATAGATTAATTATCTGTTCTTGAACTTCATATGAATATGGATTCACACAGTATGTACTATTCTATGTCTTCCTGCTTTCATTCAATGCATTTTTGAGATTTACTCATATGATTACAGGTGGTAGCACTTTATGACTTCTCTTCCTCCTCTGGGGTAATATTGCACTGTATGAATATATCAGAATTTGACCATCTGTTATCTTGTAGATGGACATTTGAGTTGTTTCCATTTTATAGATAGTAAGAATAAAACTACTCAGATATTTTTGTACAAGTTTTTTTTGCTTGTGCATTTGTGTGTGTGTGTGTGTGTGTATAGTTTATCTTGGGAAAATAATTAGGAATGGAATAACTGCATCATATAGTAAGTTTATAATTAAATTTATAAGAAAATTCCAATTTTCCAAGTTGGTTGAACCATTTAATACTCCCACAGTGGCTCCACGTTTTCACCAACATTTGGTGTTGTCAGTCATATTTTTTTAACCATTCTAGGGAGTATATAATGATATCACACTGCTATTTTAATTTACATTTCCCTGATGACTAGAATATTGAACACTTACTTTATGCTTATTATTAGCTAATCATTCATCTTTCATCTTCCCTTTAGAAGTTTCTAAAGGATTTTGCCCATTTTTTTGTTGCTTATCATGAGGAATTGTTTACATAGTCTAAATACAAGGATATATATATGTGTGTGTGTGTGTGTATGTATATATATACATATATATGTATTACAAATGTTTTTTCACAATGTGAGACTTCCCTTTTTATTTTTTAATGATGTCTATTTATGGGGAGAAGTTTTAATTTTGATGAAGTCTAATTTATCCATACCTTTTTAAAAGGAATCTATATTCCTGTTTTCTCCAAATGCTTTATTGTTTTATTTTTACATTTGTGTTTATGATCTATTTAAAATTAAGATTTTTGGTATGGCATGAGGTATGGGTGAAAGTTTTTGTTTTGTTTGTTTATGTTTTCTGATATATTTATTTAGTTTTTCTGGGGCCATTTTTTAAAATTTATCTATTTCCTTGGTTCTATGATGAAAATCAGTAGAAATTCTAAACACTGTTCTGATTCATTTAAGAATATCAACATCTTTTTTTATTTCAACATTAAGCGATTATTTATTTTTCAGGTTTAAAAGGTTTCAAAATACATATGTACAAGCTAAATAAACTACGTTCAGAGAGTCCATGTAGAACAGAATATATAAACACACAAGGTCTGTTTTATAGGATTCAAAAATGATGTCATCAAATACAAAGAAAAACATTCAGGAAAGGTAATCAAATTGGACCATCTTAGCAAAAAAATGTATTAACTAAGTAAGACTAGGACAAACCGCTACACATCAGGGCAAAATTTATTTTCCATGCCTCCCAGCTGCTTGGCTTTCCTTTTCTTGTGTTGTGTTGCATACATCTGAGTCATCAGCCTGCTGTTTCTGTTTTGCATGTTCCTCTGTCTACTGCCTGGCAGTTTTGAGGAAGACTGGCTTATTATATTTAAAGTTGGAGGATATATCTGCCATGAGTGTGTCATCAGGGTGGGGTTTGGACATGAGCAGTTGAATAGAAGTGAGTCTTCTAACTCATAAATATGTATCTACTCTTAAGATTTGGCTGGTGTTGCCTTATCTAGAAAAATTCCCCAGACCCCCATATCTGGTTTCCTGCTGGCTAAAGTGATCTTTATTTGTGTCATCATATATGGAAATCCTATATTTATTCAACTTACTGGAAATCCTGTATTTATTCAACTTACTGATTTATGAAAGCTATAATTAATCATGGACCATATATTATTTATTTCTCTATCTTTTGTTCCTGGCTAAAAGAAGCTGGTCCATAGAAGGCATTATTTATGTAATTATTGGACTTAAGTTGTTTTGTTAGGTGATATTTGTAAAATATGCAACTAGGCAACCTTAGTTTTTATAAACTTAGCATAAACAAAAATAGAACTTATTCTTTAATAATGATAGCTTATAATGCTGGTTTAGGAGAAAGTTTAGATAATTACACATCTATTTTAAGTACTAAGAGCTGGGCAATACTCTTTGGGCTGAAAACATAAAGATAAGTGCAAGATAATCCATAACCTTACAAACATGTTTTTAATATGGTTACTAATTGTGTTTAAGCAACATTCTTTCACATCTCTAAACACACTGAAATGCAAGAGTAGTACTATATGTATTTGCTTCCAGTTTTCATTGGTTTCCTTGAACCTTATAAATCAGTTTTAACTATTTTTATGATGCCATATATATATGTATGTGTATATATATGCATATATATGTGAATATATAGCATTAATCCATTAAAGGCTTCCTATGATCTGTTTTTTTTTTTTTTTTACTCTTTTTCTATTTTTAGGATATCAACTTGACCCTTTCACTTCTATCCCCATTCTTGTGGTAACATTCTCCCTTTTTAATTCTTCTGAATGAACTTCATCTAAATTACCCTTTCATTGACTAATTCTTCAGTTATATCAATTTGAGCTATATATCGAGTTTTCTATTTTTGTGATATTTTCAAACTCAGAATCCCTAGTTGTTATATCTTACTATTTTTGTTCCCTTTTCAGGTTTATAATCTGCTTCTATTCCGGGTTTTTCTACCTTTTATTCCCTACATCTCCACTTCTCTACCCTCCCCCACCCATATACAGCCCTAACCTTCATCCTTTGCCCCTACAGATCCACCAGCCCCTCTATGACTTTTATTGGGTGACAGATCTATTAATCTCTGTTTCTGGTACATCTTTATCTAAAAGGAGCCAGAGGACCATACTCTTTCACCATCTTCTCAGAAACTACAACTTGGACTATTCCAGTCCCTCACAGGATAAGTGATGGAGGCATAGAAATTAACACTTTAAATTATTCCCACCACCGTTGCATCTCAGAAGTTAAGTAGTGTGCCAAAATTAAATGAGCAACTTTTTTTTCCCCTAGAGCAACTTTTTTTTCCCCTAGAGCTCTTCGAACACAGATAATAGAATATATATTTTTCCTTGTATTTCCCTGTATCAGGATTTTGCTCAGAGTAGAGGATCCATAACTGTTGTTAAGTCATCTGTGAGTAAATTTCCATATAATAATGTTACTAAATTTGAAATACTTATGATCAAATGGATTTGAGTAGGTAGGAAACCAAAACAAAATACAGTACACTTTTTTCAGCATTAATTCCAGAATAACTGAAGTAATTGAAAATGGGTTAATAAACCATCACCCTGTGACTATCTGCACTGTACATCCTTTATTCTCAACTATAGTGCACAGCCAAGAATTCAATATGTACACCACACTACAAAAACTGATGTTTTAATGGTTTCTTAAATATTGTTTTTGTACTTATTAATCTGACATGATTCTGCAAATCTTTGTAAGTTAATATCAAAGAAGGAAGAAGTACAAGATGTGAAGATTTCTATAAATTTGGTCAACCCTTTTAAAAAGAAACACAATATGATAGTGATTTTATTTGGTTTTCTCCAATTCTATATGGTTAAAAAAGGAGGGGGGAATTCAATGAGAAGAGATCGCATTCATCCATCCATTTAAAATCAGTGCTTTATTTCCACGGGCTAAAAGAGTTACAGTTGCACTGTTCATTACTTTGGAAGTGTCACATTTCCTAGTATGACAAGATATATTATGGAATGGGGGTTTTACAGATGTGGAGAAATCACTTTCCAAGTTTTTTATTTGACTTTCTCCCCTTATGCTTCTTTGTACTTTAGCGGCCAACCTTGGGATAATGGGATTACTTTATGCCTTCCACATCAGGCTCTGGATGAGTGCACAGAGGCCAGTGGCAAGAGAAATAAGATGGCTGTAAAAATGCAAACACTGGAAGTTAAAAAAGGTGCACCCAATAACTTGCCCTTAAATTTAAAGGGAACTAAATGAGGAACTTCTGGACAATTTATCTTGCTGTTTACTGATAACAAGTCACTTTGTTTTTATGTGCTCAGTCTAGTATTCCATAATTTATTTGAAAGAAGATGAGAAATAATGTAGATAAATGATGAAGTGTCAGGGTCTGACGCTCTTAAATGAAGCTATTATGGTCAAAGAGAAAACGTAAAACCTGCGGCTCATTATGAGAGTGTTCTACTTGTCAGTTAAGTGAAAAGGCCTGGAATGATTTCCAGTTTATTTGTCATTGCAGTTATTAAAGCTGTCTTTTTGGTGCCATGAAAATGAATTGAAGACTTTATTCGAAGTAAATTTGTACTAAAGCTTTCAGATGTATCTTATGTGAGCTCAGTGAGGCAGGGAAGCAGCTTAAAAGCTGAAATATTACAAGGAGACAACTACCAAAGTCTTTGAAACATACCAGGATATATAAATGGCAATAAATAAAGTGTTTTCTTGACTAAGGAACAAACTTTTTGATTGATACAATAGAATAAGGTTGGTAATGGGATATAGTACTTGCTAATTGTTGGGATATATTTTATTCCAATGAGGAACAAATTGCCTACATTTTTGTGTAACATTTCTATCAGAGTATCTTTCCTATGAGTGATTTCCAAGAAGAGTAAAAGAATGTATCATTTTAAATAATACCTACTTATAAAAATGTAATGAGAATTAATGGAGCAGATCTATCAAAGAAACAGAAAGGTTTAGTTCTTGCATAACAGTAACTGCTTGGCTATAACAACAACCTCTTATAAAGCTTACAAGGTAAGAAGTTCAGAAAACCTGAGTTGCATAATCTCTTTTCCTCATTGAATTATTGGACTGCAAAAGGCTGCATCTTAGTAGAAGGAATGAATATATTATTGACATTTTTATCTCACATGGTTGTTCTTAAAATACTTTACATCCTTGCTGATGTGTGAGAATAACTTACATTTTATCTCATGTTGGAAGGTCAAAGCAGATGGACTATTGATATGGATGAGGTAGAATTTTTTTTTCTTAAGCACTGAAAAAAAATAACCTTTTTTGTTTTTGATCAAGAAGGAGCCTTTTGGTGTTTCCTTGTACTAGTTTGGCAGTTAAAAATACTTTTTGCATAGTTTAGCTGTGCCACTTTGATGAGTGGCAATTAATAGATACAGATAAAGGACAATTGAAAGACTTTCTCTACATCAGTTTCCACCCCATTGCATGAAATAAGTAGACTCACTAAACTGAATGTTTTATTCCAAGCCTAAGAAATCTCCCAGTCATGTCTTTGAACTCTTTATTGTGGATATTACAAATGTTTGACACATCTTCAGGGTCAGTTTAAAAACAAAATGGATTCTACATCCCCCTCAGAGGTAATCCCTCGCAGAGGTAATCGTTCAGTGTTTCCGTCAGATTTTATAGCCATTTTCAGTGATATTGTCAAAGTAAAAGATCTAGCAGTCTCTTTATTATATGCCTTATTTTCAGGCACTTAAATGTGCAACAAAACCTTCCTTTGAAATAGAATTCAGTTTTATATTTGGGACATTTCAAATATTTCTGTAACTTTTATATGCTAATAACTACAAGTCCCAATGATTTAAAAATAAATGCTTCATAAACTCATAGTTGTGATGTGACAGTGGAAAAAGCTACATCATAGTAATTGCCAGTTAAAGGTGTAGAGTTTTGATTAGATTCAGACTGATTCAGATTCAGACTGTGTTTAAATGCCCAGTAAGACTTGTAAACAAACAAAATTGTTGAATTCTTTGGATAAGCTATTATTTGGGGGGATTTTTTTTATGAAATTTATTGTCAAATTGGTTTCCATACAACACCCAGTGCTCATCTCAAAAGATGCCCTCTTCAATGCCCATCACCTACCCTCCCCTCCCTCCCACACCTCATCAACCCTCAGTTTAGTGGGGAATTTTTTTTATAATTAACGTATTAATGTTTGTGCGTATAGAGCCACCTTTTGTGTGTAGGTACACTCTTATGTAGGTATAGAAGGTCCCTATGTTTTTGAAGATACTCAAGTTTTTATTTTGGGTTGCTTAATTTACTTTGGCTGGTCAATCAAATATATTTTACCCCCATGTTACTTATTCAAGAAACAGATATCAAACACTAAATTAGTTGAATTATAAAGTTAGCAGTTTCTCTTTTTCTTGAGATCATGGAATATAGGAGGTAGAATCATATAATAAGATATATAATTTATATATTTATATATAATTTATATAAGTTATAGACTATATAATTTGAAATGGATTCAGAGATATCTAATTCAGCCTAGCTTCATAGGTAAGCAAAGCTTCAGGGGACGATTCCTGGCTTTGAATATTGAAGAGACAGAAAAGTTGACCCACTAGGACTAGGCAAAAAGTATCTTATGTTCATGGTTATATGACCAACAGTCCAGCTAGCTGATTTCTTACCTGCCATGATACTAGGCTAGATTTCTTTGGTTAAAAAACCACTGGGATTTTCCTTCTCTGAAGAATACCTAGAGTCAATGTGACGGTCACTGTGTCCCTTTTAACCATAGGGAGTTCAAGATCTATTAGGTTAGCTACTGGGGACTAGATACAGTTAACTTTACTATAAATTTTTATAGATTAAAATCATATTCTCCCATTTTATTTTTATAAATATGTACTCATAGTGTCTGCACAGAGGTTTAATCAACATGTGTTTATTAAATATTAACATTGGAAAACAATAAGAAATTTGGGAATATACATAATCTTTTCCTACATAAATTTATAATCAACAAACTTCTAAATGAAAGAATATCATTTTTTAAATGTTTCAGTTGTTTGTCTTAAATTTCCAATTTTCCACTTTTCTCTAAAAGCATGGGAAGTAATTTTTAAATTAAAATACTGTAATCTTTTGGTATTGTAGTTCTTATTAAGGATTCAGATTTTCAGATTAGATTCTGTATTCTAATATACTGATAAAAGATATTAATTAATAAATGTTTATTGATTGTATTTAATTATCATTTTCAAGAAGGTAAATTTTACATGAACAATTTTTCCAAGATTCTATTTAACCCATTATAATGACTGAGCCAGCAAGTTTAAATCAGTTCAAAGGTCATTTGATGACATAGTATAGAGGCAATTTTAAAGAGAAATATTAGGATAAGATTCTTGGGTTAGGTATAAGGCTGTTTTTTTTTAAGGCAATAAATTAAAACTTTTGGGGTTATCTCTTCCATTGAACAAAAATTATTTGTGTCCCTTCCTGACAAAAATGTATAAATTAACTTCTATTCCTACAAATGGATAAGCAAATACAAAATCAAGCAACAAAAGAATACTCAGTTATCTATCAGTTGTTTCCAAACTTCATGCCATTTTTCTGATAGTTATATGTAATCATTGTGATCTTTTTTTCTTCAAAACTATTACCCTAAAATAAAGTTACTACAATAACATGCCACTGTGGCTTAATTAGACTGTGTAGCATTTCCATAGTGTCCCAAAGTAGATAGTGTTGCTGGCTTTCATATTAGAACAGCTACTTAAAAATATTGGTTTGATCAGCATCTTTTTTTTTAACGTTTATTCATTTTTTTGAGAGGCAGAGAGAGACAGAGCCTGAGTGGGGGAGGAACAGAAACAGAGGGAGACACAGAATCTGAAGCAGGCTCCAGGCTCTGAGCCGAGAGCACAGAACCCGACGCGGGGCTCAAACTCACAAACCACAAGATCATGATCTGAGCCGAAGTTGGATGCTCAACTGACTGAGCCACCCAGGTGCCCTGGTTTGATCAGCATCTTATTTGACATTTGAATATTTTTCTAATACATTTTCTGAAAATGGCCTGATAAATCTAGTTACATTAATCCCATTAAAGGGGAAGTTAAAACTTAAATCTTAGTGATGCTTATCTTAAAGAGATGTATGAATAAAGGATCAAGGAATTCCTTCATAATAAGTGAATAACCACATGCTTGTTGCATATTGAATTCTGTACCCACAAAATTCATATGTCAAAGCCTTAACCCCTAATATGACTATATTTTGAGATAAAGTCTTTAAATATATCATTAAAGCAAATTAAGTCATATGTATGGAGCTCTAATCTGAAAGGACCAGTGTCCTTTTAAGACAAAGAGACATCAGATATGTGTGTGCGCAGAAGAATGATCATGTGTGGACACAGTGAGAAGGCAGCCAGCTATAAGCCAAGGGGAGAGGCTTCAGAGAAACCAACCCTGCCTGCATCTTGATTTTGAAATTCCAGCCTCGAGAATTGTGAGAAAATACATTTTTCATCCATCTAGTCTTTAGTATTTTGTTATGGCATCCCCAGCCAACTGATATGCTTTTATTCACTAGAATTTCTATGCAGTATTAAATATAACCTATGCAGTAAAAATATAAATGTTCTATGGGTACTAAAGGTAGCATTTTATAAACTTATATAAATTCAAATCCAGTTGGTCATAATCACTTCAATGTGCAGATAGGTTAGAAGAAACTGGAAAAAATAACCAAAGAAAACTATGTATATAATAGCACCAAAATATTTACTGTAAACTGCCTTAAACTCTTATTCATTTGCCCTTACCAGAATGTCTCTTCTATTTTTTTTAAGTCAATTCATCCTCCTTTCTCACTTCTTAATATGCATTTTCTCCATTCCCTAAACTGAAGCAAGAATAAATTTCTTGTTCATTTCAATTACTTCTCAGAGAAAATACCACTAGTTTTGAAGAGTCTGACTCCATTGGACAGCTGGTCCTGTTTCTAAATCCCAGTTTGCATTGCTTCTGGCTAGATCTACTCACCAGAAGGTGTTGAATCAAAAGGACAACTTGAGTCACAGTTGTGTCTTACTAAGGCTTTGTTCAGCGATATCTGTTTGTATTTCTACATCAAGCTTAGAAATAGACGAAAGGTGACAAGCATGCAACAACCACTCTCTAGTCTTCAATACTGTTGAGCAATCCAGATCCTGGCTTTTGGTCAGTGATATATTATTTTTTATTTATGGATGGTAGACTAATGTTGAGGAAAAGAACATAAGGAAATATGACAAAAAAAGGTATGCATTTTATCCTATTAATACTTCCAGAAAAAATATTTAAAAATTCTGATTGAATTCCTAATATTTCTGACATGCTACCTGGTAACTGGAGACCCTGGTATTTCCCCTTGTCTTTACTTTCCTTCTCTGTATTCTTTCTTACTTCCCTTTCTAATTTCCCATATGCCACTTCCTTAAAAAAAAAAAAAAAAAGACCATTTAGGTTCCTCCCACTCATTGGCAGTTTATGATATCAAAGCTCTTCCGGCAGCTTTTCCGTATGATAAAAACATAAAACCTGGTTGTGAAAATCTTGTATAGAAGCAGTGTAAACTGTTTTTTTCTGGCCCAAAAAAGGAGAGTCAGCCACCACAATAGCTAACGTTTGTTATGTGAAATAAAATATGGGCAATATGTTTGTTCACTTAGCCTGTTTCTTGGAGCCTCACCTCTACTTCTAAATCATCCAGAGTAAGCCGCATGCAAATTCAATTATCTATTCCAATAGATGGGAATAGCAATTTTTGGGGGTATGTTTATCTTTCCTTTGAATAGATAAAATCAACTTTCAATCTTAATTATACTGATCTTATTGAGGTGGTGAGAATATCGTTTTCATGGCCCCATATGTTGAATTCATATAGTGAGCCAAGGGGAATTCAAATGACTTCTTCAAGATCACCCAAGAGCCTTTGGAGGAGTCTTACTCCCAGAACAATGATTTTTCCATTTTGCCACATGGCTGTAGAAAACCCATACCTGATCTCAAGTACATTTTTCTAAATAAAGGGTAATCAACAGTCAGACACGTGGTAAACATATTAGGCTGCTGCTGTTACTCTGGTGTGCTATTATTTGGGGCCTATGAATAGGAAATGTAAAGTAATCTCACAAGGAATTTTATTCTAATGTTTTTTCAAAGAATAAAAGCTTTTCTTTGAAAGGAGTTAGGATGACAAAAACCTAAGATTATTAGAAACCTGGTAGTAGATCTTTCCTTGGCAAGATTAGGGTGAGTTATTACTAGTAAGTCGTAAGCAGGGTTCATTCATTTTCCTTTCGTAAGATGAACTTCAAAGGAAAAGTTGCCAAAGGCTTTGTGGCAGATCATTCAGTCACAATGCAATGGATTAAAGAAATACAGTACCTTTCTAGTCTTTCCATCTAGTATCCTACAACTAGTCTCTCTACCTGGACTAAACGTCAGATGTTTTGATTGTTAAAATTCTAATGTAGCCACATGTTGGTGGAGAAATTTAAAGCTTCTTATTTTTCATCACTGTGCTATGCTGCTTTCCAAGAAACTACTAGGCATTAAAATGTCACTTCTATTCATAATATCAAAATTCTTAATATATTATTCAATTTATACATAGCCATGTCGAATATTTTCTTCCCTGGAGTGATCACCTTATTCACTGTGTGTGAAACCTGTCTTTTTATTTCTAAATACCAATTTTAGTAACATTATTTAAGAAACCAGAATAATAAAGGTTCAAGAAATAGACTCACAGATAAATGGTTTCTACTCTTTCTGGCTTCCTTACGAATAAAGTATTTTTCTACCGTATAGAGTCTATGTGCTTCTTACAAAAAGAAATTGTCTCTCTCATGACAGATGTTCTCCCTTAAAGTACTTTTGTTAACCAAATCCCAAAGGTATCATTTGACCTCCTTATGATGGTACTATTTTTTCCCATACTAATGGGATAGTGTAGTCTTAATTTTCTAAGATAGGGGACATTGACTTTTCATAAACAAAATATGTTTCATTATCTATCATTGAAAATGAAATGAATTTAGGGATGATAAAATCACTTCCTAAAGACAGCTTTATTTTGATGTTGGTGTGAGAAGTCTAGCAGGGAAAAGAAAACTTGCATACCTACTGGAAACTTAAGATGGACAGAAGAATGAAGCAAACATATATGGGATTCTTCAAATATATTTTAATAGACTGATTATTTTTATTAAATTCTTGTAATAAAACTTGATGCACCTCATACTCAAAGATGTTTTCCATATTTTATTCACATGATTTTGGTCCTAGTTTGTTTATAGATAGCAAAATGGGTGTGTTTGTTCATTTATAGAAAGGAATTTGATAAATTATTATTATTTTTCTCTTAAAATTTGTTGTAAAGGCCATATATTTTCTTTATTTTGGAGCCAAGATTCTAACTTCAGGGTTTTTTTTTTTTTATGCTGATTCCAGTGAATGTATTGCTATATGTATTTGTTAAGTTTGTTAGAATACTAAGTAACTGGATACACAACTAGAAACCACAAAAAAACCCAACTGTAGCCAACTTGTAGAATCAAGAAGAAGGTGAAAAACCAAGAATCCAGATCGGGGAACCTCAGCTAGAAACTTCCACAGATATTCTGTTTAAAATTTTGTAGTAAAATTGACACCGTTTTAAAGAATTTGAGAAGGGCGCCTGGGTGGCTCGGTTAAGTGAATGACTTCAGCTCAGGTCATGATCTCACGGTTTGTGGGTTCGAGCCCCATGTCAGGCTCTGTGCTGACAGCTCAGAGCCTGGAGCCTGCTTCAGATTCTGTGTCTCCCTTTCTCTCTCTGACCCTCCCTTGCTCACACTCTGTCTCTCTTTCTCTCACTCTCTCTCTCAAAAAAAATAAACATTAAAAAAAAGTTTAAATATTTTTAGAAACTTGGCCCCTTAGTTACAAATGTCCAATTTCTAATGACACAGAGATTAGCATGGCCCCTGCACAAGGATGAGCTACCAACTCACGGAATGTTCCATATTTTTCTGAGGTGACAGGCTTTCTACTGTTACCTGTAAGCAGAGGAACTCTGAGATCATGAGAAGAAGCAGAAAAATACAAATGAGAAGGAGGAACCCAGGTAGCTTTGTGGCTTCATGTCCAACCCTCTTGCCCTTACTTAGCCTGTGTCACACCATGCTAGCGTGTCCTCCTGTAGTACTCACATGTGCCACCACTGTGACATCCCCTTTCCCTGAATTTCAGTGCTTACTTCTCAGCCTCTTTCCTTCTGAGTCACTCCTGGGAGTGAGGGGGTTCTTCCCAGTGTTTTGTAATACTGTGAGGCTCACCCCCAAAGTACTAAAAGTAGCTTTGTAATAAACACACAAGACATACAAATTTCCAATTTCTGAGGGGTAAAATCTGATTTTTTTTGCGTGACTATGGTGCCTACTTAAGCATGAGAGACAAGTTTCTGCCTTACAGTTACATTTATGTGCCAGTGAGGACAGGATCGCTTTTAATAACAGAAATTTCCAGAGAAGGGAGTTGATCAGTGTAAGCTTAGAAGCCCTTCCAAATGCTGGATAAATCAAATCCAAACAAGCACATTAAGGATTATGGTGGATATTAAGAAGTATGAGATCATATGAGTATGAGACCCTGTCTTTGAAGATATTATAATCTAATTTATTATGGCAGCATAATAATAAGACTGATGGAAAATAAGAACAAATTATTTCAATAATCATTTAATAAAATAATAAATACCCCAAAGTGGAGCATACTTTATTGCTCTATAAATTGTGCAGAGAGCAAGAGGGAACAGGTCAGAAAGATTACTTGAAAGTACAATGGCTAACGGAAGTTGTGTAATTGTCAAAGGATATACATTGTTCCTTTAAAGCTGAGGCCTCAAAAAGGCAGAAATTTGTTCAGAAAGCATTTTATTTATTGATTTGCTTCATTGTGTTTTTAACTGAAGTACAGTTGACAACATGTGTCAGGTGTACAACATAGTGATTCTACAATTATATACATTGCTAAATGTTCACCGTAGTAAGTGTAGTTACCATCTGTCACCATATAAAGTTGTTATGGTATTATTGACTGTATCCCCTATGCTGTTCTTTTTATCCCTGTGACTTATTTATTTTATAATGGGAATTTTGTCCCTCTTAATCTTCTTCACCTATTTCACCAATCTCACCACCTCCCTCCTCTCTGTCAATCTCTACTTTGTTCTCTATATTTATGAGTCTGTTTTTCTTTTCTGTTGCTGTTTATTTTGTTTGATACCACATATAAGTGAAGTCATATGGCATTTGTCTTTCTCTGTCTGACTTATTTCACTTATCACAATACCCTCTATGTTGCAAAATGGCAAGATTTCATTCTTTTTTATGGCTGAATAATAGTCCATGGTGTATATATACTATATTTTATTTATTCTTCTATCAATGGTTACTTCTACATCATGGCGATTGTAAATATCACTGTGATATGCATAGAGATGCATATATCTTTTCAAATTAGCATTTTTTTTTCGTTAGGTAAATACCCAGAAATGGAATTACTGGAACAGACAGTAATTCTATTTTTAGTTTTTTGAGGAAACTCCCTAGTATTTTCCAATTTATATTTCCACCAGCAGTGCACTAAAAGTTCTCTTTTCTCTACATCCTTGGTAATACTTGCTATTTCTTGTCTTTTTGATACTAGTCATTCTGACTTGTGTGAGGTAGTATTTCTTGTGGTTTTGATTTGCATTTTAGGTGGAAGACATGCACTGGTGGAATATGTACTATTCCTTTTCTTTCATAAAAACAATAAAAATTTGTGTGGAAGTTACCAGGCAGGGAGACTTTATATGATAACCCATTTATGAATAGCTTCTTTTGGGGGGGAATATTTTTTCCTCTACCTCTCTTGGTTCTTTGGCTAATCTAATAATCACATTAACATAGGACAGACTAATAGGATAAAAACAAATTTAATTACATTCTTTTGGGGCCCCACAAAGAAAATGAGACCCAAAGGCATGTTGGGCATTTGAGGTTTATATGCCATTCTGAGCTAAAATATGGGATAGAGGCCTGGGGCTTCAAAGAGGAGGAAGGTAATTCAAAGGATGATAGAAGGAACAGATATTTGGTAAGTAGAGTTTGCCATACCATAAATATAGGTCCTTCAGAGCTGTCTCTCTGAGCAAGGCTTCCTGTCTAAATTCCTTTAAATACTCAAGGAAAGGGTAAAAGTTTTTCTTGCATCAACTGGGTCTTGACTGCCTTCAACTCAAACAATTCCCAAGCCAGAGTGGCATATTTTGGGGTCATATAGTCTTGCTGCTCTTCACCTTAATGATTTTATTGTAGATGATCTTCCAGGTTGGGTAAAGCTGCATCTGTGTGTTTGATTTATAAAACTATGGTATTAAAAAAATAGGTGCAGGAAAATTGTCTTACTGCGTTAGATTTTTGTAATAAAAGTCTCCTTAGTTTTATTTATAAAGTATTTCTTCATTGGACATTAAAAATAAAATGGAATTGGATACTGATGATAAGAATTTGATCATTTAGAAAAACACTGGCTTTGTTTTTGTAATTATGTTTATTTTGTTATAGAGGTATTTTCTCTCAACTTTTGTCACTTTGCCATGTAGGTATTATATATGTAGATACTTTATTTCAAGTAAATGAAGACCTCTATTTATTTGAAATAAAGTACCTACTTGATTTCTTTGTGTATTTGTGTGTATTTTTCTGTGTAATAAGGATTTCTTCATATTGGGTTGATGTTACCTCATACATGCTTTTCCCCTGTAATATTTACTTACAAATAAAGTGACGATAGAGATAGGTAACATTTTTTCAGGCAATGCACTCATGTTTACACAAGGACCAAAAATTCTGTACCGATAAAACAACTTTGTATTTGCATTGTGCTGAGCTGGAACCCACAAATAATAGAGCCTCCATAGTTACAGAATTACATATATGTGTAGAAACTTATTACCAATTGAAAAAAAATATCGTGTGCCCTCTGACAAAAAGTTTTAACGACTACTCTGAAAAGTACCTTAATTGGCTCAAATCAACTATGAATGTTAAAAATATTGATACATCTTAACAGCAAACAAAAAGATAACACGTTAGTAAAATATTTTAAAAATATGCATTTGATTCTAAAAGAAAACAGCATGTTTTAACATTTTAAGAAGTGTACTACTAAAAAGGTTATAAAAACTACTTTTTTTAAAATAAAACAAAGCCTATTGACTTTCCAAAGAAGTATTTTATAACATGTTTACTTTTTTTTTTTTTTTTTTGGAATTTTTGGTATGAGACAGGAATCCTGATGGGCAACAAATGTTGTGGAGTGGGCATATTTCTAAGTCTAATGTAGTATACTTAGGAAATAGTCAAGACAACCCATGGTGGGCAGCATCCTATGGTAGCAGTCGAGAGGTGTTGCATAGATTTTTTCAGTCGGGTAGACAAACACCTTGACATGTTATCTCTCCTTTCTAACAAAATCCTTCATTCTACCTACCATTTGGCCATTTAAATAATTTAGAAATAAATATTATCTACTGTAACTGAATATGTTCTTTCATAGGTATAAACTGTTCTCTTGGGGAAAAATATTTCAAAATTTTTTTTTTTTTTATTTTGGTAGAGCAAGCAGGTGACAAGGTTCTGCTTCATCCCCTGAAAAACGCGCTCTAATGCCGTACTTGAAGGCAATTACAACGTTTCATCAGCCTTATCACTGAGACATTCTCTGTGAACTCAAATCTATAGTCCCTTTACTGCAGTGAGTCATCAAATACTTAAACTATTACATTACTGCTTGAATTTTTCCCCCTGAATAAATTACTTAATGTTCTTTGTCATTCTTCAAAAGCAATTTAGGCCCTGAGCACAACTCTAAACTAGGTAAGGTTTACCCTAGGCCTGTCAGCCTTCTGATTCCACATCCCGTCCTCTACTTCTGGACACCTCTTTCTGCCTGAGATCACATCAGTGTCCTCCTGGCACTCTCTATGGAGATTGTTGTCAAGGAAGGATAGAAATCTCTTCCTCAGGACAGTAAACGACTGTTAGCAATTTTAAATGTTTTTTTTCCTTGCAATCATTATATATCCGGTATAACAGAGATCAAAACCTTGAGTTTAAACTTGGATCTTAATACTTTAGTGTATAATGTAATCAGGCATTTCTTCAGCAGGGGGAAAATAGACACAATTTCCACAAAATTTTAGAGAAAGACTATCTGGAAAAGCCGTCTATGGAATACATGATAGAACCATACAATGAAATGTATTTCATGTTAGGGTATAATTTTTGATATCAGTGAGAAGGATTTTTTGGGGGTTTAGAATTTTCTCTTCACCCATATACATAAGGCCAGCCTGATTTAAAGCATACTCTTTTCTAAATATCCAATATATACATTTAAATCTTAAAACTCTTTTTTATTTACCTATACTCTGTCATTATGTGCAGTACTCCAAGATGCTTAGCACATTCTTAGAAGGTGCTAACTGATCCAAATTAGAATGCTGTAATTTTAGGGATACCTGACATGTTGTGATCTCGTTGTGGTTCATGAGTTCAAGCCCCGCATCAGGCTTTGCATGGATGGTGGGAGCCTGCTTGGGATTCTCTGTCTCCCTCTCTCTCTGTGCCCCTCCCCCACTTGTGTGTGCTCTCTCTCTCTCAAACTTTAAATAAAATAAACAAAAACAAATTACCTTTCAGCTTCAAGGCACTGTGTCCTTTTTAAGTACAAAATAATGAAATGTGTTGCATTTATTCTGAAAATCATGTAAATTTCATTTTTTAAAAAGATTTTTGGGGCGCCTGGGTGGCTCAGTCCGTTGAGCATCCGGCTTCGGCTCGGGTCATGATCTCACGGTTGGTGAGTTCGAGCCCCATGTCGGGCCCTGTGCTAACAGCTCAGAGCCTGGAGCCTGCTGTGGATTCTGTGTCTCTCTCTCTGCCCCTCCCCTGCTCATGCTCTTCCCTATCTCTCCAAAGTAAATAAACATTAAAAAAAAATTAAAAAAAAAAGATTTTAAGCAGCAAAATTTAAATTTATCCATATATATGTCTAGTTGCATAGCATACATTACCAATCTTTGTGAAGTTCTATGTTGAAAAGAATATGCTCTCTTTATTACCAACTATGAATTACATAAAAGTTTTAAATCAGTGAATAAAACTGAAGGTCCAGTGTTTGCTAGCAATGAATTTTCACTTCTTAGTCACTTTGTATCAGGAATGACTTCAGTATATTTACTAGCATGTCAACAGTAAGATTTTCCTAAGATGTTTCTATGTATAATTAATAAAACAATCAGTAAAAACTATTCTCCAGGGAACTCACAGTCCTAAAGTTATACATGAATTAAAGATAAAATCTGTGATATTGTACTACTTTTTTCCAGTCTCATCTATCTATAATTCAGATTGCCTAACTAAACTTAAATACAAATATGAGAGTGAGAGTATTTGCAAAGTACTAAGCTGACAAATACAGAGTGCTGGCTATTATTTCTGTTTGGAAGTCAGAGATTTGAGCTATTCATTTTGTAGTCTGACAGTCATCACTACAATTCCTTGAATTCCCAAAGCTTTTCATACAGCTTCCTCAAGGACGGCTATCATGTCTTAGCTACTGCAATGACAGATGGGATATAATGTGTCATGTGATGGATAACTCTGGAGCCATAGTACTTAATCCTTCTAATACTAATAGCTGCATTATCATAGAGATTTATGGGAATGTCAGTTTCAAGTTCCCAGTTCCATTCATGGGTTTTTAAAACTTCAGCTGCAAAAAACATGCATCCATCCCATTAATTCTAATTATCATGGTTCATCTTCTCAGCAGTTTTGCACTCCGGAACCTTTCAGTGCAAATTAACGTACCAAAAAAGTGTATTAATTAATATTTGTAGCTTTTAATTTCTGCAAGAGTGTTGTCTGGAAGCAGCTGGCAGTACAGGGCCGCTGCTATTGAATCTTTGCCAAACAAGTGCAGATGTAATTTTGTTATCTCTTGCTTAGTCATTTACGCAAATTAATTTGAACAATTAGCCTTTTACTGGTCCTTCATGAATCATGCAAAAGGGATCTGCCAAAAATTGCTAGTTGACAGAAAAGAATTGGTTAATGCTGTGCATTTTCTAGGAAGGTAATGCAGAGTGAAGCTCAACACTATTTTAGACTGTAGACAATTGCTTAAATATTCTATTGTAAGATTTACTTAGCACTGTAAAACTTGAGAATCCCCTTAATGAAGAGTAAACCTGCATACTAGTGAAGGTTTATTTGATAAGACTCAAATTTTTCATGAAATACCCAACTTGAATATGTCTTAATCAAGTATAGAGGCAAAACGAGAAGTAAGGTTTTCTTATGAAATGGAAATTAATTAACCAGTTTTTACTACTTTTCAGGTCACAGATGCTCACTTCCATTTACTCAGTGTTTGTGTATATCTTTGTGTAATTATTTGTTTATTATATACGTAGATTTAAAACACATGTGTAGCCTCTTTTGGTGGCTTCTAATAATCTAACTTTCTAAGAAGTTAGAGATGAAGAGTAATTTAAAATAGTTAACTATGTAGTTATTAGATTTTAAGGTCTGGGTGAAAAAAAAAAAGACTTTATGTGAAGGATACATAATTAAATCACCTCTGAATGAGTAGAGATCTGTTTTGTGGTCTTCATACGAAGTTACCAGTATCTTAAAGGAAAAAATAAAATCAGAAAATAACAATTGTAAAATTTGTAATTCTTTTCCTTAGAAGTGGTCCAGACTACCTGTGATCTTATGTTTTTAGTTTAATTTTAATCTACTTTTTTGTTGGTATTTTTAATAACTGGAACTAAGGATTTTTCATCTAATATTAAATGCAGGTGGTTGTACACTGTTACAATGTCAAATAAAAGCTCACCTAAAGTTAAATCCTTCTTTACTTTGTATAGCATTAGCTTAGAAAGGGCACAGAAAATATTTCATGTTATGTACTCAGGTATATGGAAATTATGCATGTATGTATTTTAAATACATGTATGTATGTTCACATGGACAACATATTTATATTTGGTTAAAATATGTCATTCCATCTCCTTATTATTTAAGTTTAAAAGAAAATTGTTTATCTCAGACCATAGCTTTTAAAAAAGAGACCTGAAAAAAAAAGTGAAATTCATTTAGATGCCTGTCCTAGTATAGATCTTAAAAGTAAAACTACTTGAGATGGGTCTAATGAATTTTCTACTGCAGAATATTTTTAAAATTGAAGTTACTAATGATTACATGGATAATAAATAATTCTAATCATAAAGATTAAAATCACAAATGTCTAAAACTGCAAAGGGATTGCTTTTCAACTGCTTTTTTTTGCCTCATAATGAAATTTAAATTTTCCAAAATATAATTTCCATAAATATAACATTAATGGAAAAAATATTTGAGATATTTTAAATTGTTATTTGTAGAAAGTCTTATTTTATCTCTCTGTTGGTCTCAGTCCTGTTGAAAGTAAAATGCTTTGGAGGATTTCAGTTGAATAAATAGTAACAAATCAAGCTCAATGTAAAATCAATCCAGTGAATGTTTAGGTGACATTCAAAGTTTCAAACCACAATTAGTTATATTTTTTTCTTTAAAGAAGCAACATTTGCTAGTGTTAAAAATCTAAAATCTATAACAAAGTATATTTTAAAAATCACCTTGAAAATTTTGCAAAATGACTATAGAGTTAACATTTTGATTTATTTTATTCCTGTTTTCCACATATATTTAACACATTACCATACCCTATAAGTAGTAATATATAATGTCAAAATATTTCTTGCTGTTAAAAATAGCTATTAATATAATTTTATTAGACTTACAGTTTTTAACTTTAATTGCCCATTTTGCTATTGCTACACATTAAGTTGTATCTTTTAGTGATAAATAATAAAGCAATGGACATCTTGACTCGTAAACTTTTTCTTTATTTCAGTCAGATTCTTTAGGCTTGATTTTCAGAAGTGGGATTATTTGTTCAAATGATGTGAATACTTTGAAATTTGGTACACAATTCTTTCTTTCTTTCCAAAATTATACCTTTCCCTGGAAATAAGAGATAACTTAGATTATCATATCTCCAACAGCATCAAATATTATCAAAGTAACAAAATAGAATTTTAATATTATACATTAAAAAAAAAGGTAACATGTTGTTATTTGCTTATCTCTCATTATTAGTAAAGTTGAACATTTTCTCACATAGTGTCTGATGTACAATTTTCTCATCTGCATATACTTATTAATATGAAGTTCAGTGATTTTTTTCGAGATTTAGTTGCAATGATGTTTAAAAGAGCTTTGTAAAATCCCATACAGATATACGCTATTATCAATAACATATTGATGAATAATCTTTTCCTATAGAAACCTCATTTGTAACTAACAATAACACTGTAATTTCAATTTAGCAGAAACACAGTAAAAAGACCATATGCCTCCAGAATTAGGGTTGCTCATTTCTTTGGCTAAAACCCTTTTCAGAAAATTTGTTTTTCTTCTGTATTTCTGTATAGATCATTAGAAAGTATAAATCAAAATGTAATTTACAGTATTAACAATACAGAAGATACTATATAATTATAATTTTTCTAGCTCAAGCTATGGAAATCAGTTTTTTAAATTTCATCTTCTTTTATTTTCACTACCAATACTGCCATATAGTTACTTATTGCTTGAAGTCATTCTATAATTTATATGACATATGATAAAGTTCATTGGCTTTAATTATATTACATATAACTTTCTCATATAGCAAATCAATGGAAAACTAAATCAACAAAATAATAGTAATTATTATTTTTTTTACTAATTGACCAAGGTAGCTTAGTGATCATCTTCCCCATTCCCTAGGCTGTATGTACACAGTCTACGTTATAGTCACAAACAAACGTAATACAATGGCTATCCAGAGTTTTTTAAAGAATTATATGACTTGGTATAATAGTAATTTATGGTACCATATAAATATTGAAGGAAAAAAAGAGAGGACAACATACTTCCATTTTTCCCTGGCTATGTAGATGAATTCTTAAGCACAGGATGAGATATCATTTATCTGGTTACAAAGGAATGTGCATTTGAAGTTGAATAATGCAGAATTAATAAAATAAATAGGACTCATAATCATCAAAACATAAGTACTGGTTATATAGATATGATTATAGGGACAGGTTTTGTGTGTGTGTGTGTGTGTGTGTGTGTGTGTTTGCACATATTTTAACAAAATAAACTGGCTTTTTTCTACTTAATAAAAGACACATATTTCCCATATTAAAAAAAGTTTTATAAACCCACTGTTATATTATTCAGTTATTTGGAATGATCCATAATTTATATAATCGACATTCTATTTTAAATATTTATATTGTTCTAAATATTTGTTATTATGAACAACACTGAATCAACCATAGAGAAATCTTTGCATATATTCATTATTTTTTCAAATAAATTTCTTAATTGATTTTTATATTTTAAAGTATGTTTCAGTATGTGTCTTAATGAATGCATTAGTGTTTTATAATATTAATAACTCTGTTAGCAATGAATACCAAGGAATTCAGATTTGTAATCATTCTTAAGAAATGATTAATAGTTTAAAATAGTTTAAAATGTTTTGGTTTGTTGTTATCAAATCTATAACTCATGTGTTAGTAATGTGTGTCTAAACCAAGTTTGCAGTTTATTTCATTGCTGGGTAACTGACTAATCAGAAAAAAAACAAAAAAATTCCCTTCATATATACACACTGAGAGATGAAGCTAGTCTCTCTATAATTGAAAGTATCAGTGGTAAACTTGGCTGGAGCTTGATTAATAGTATATTAAAATCAGAGTCTTCTTGGTGAGTGCTAGATAAGGAGTTTTGGGCAAATTACTTGGTTACTGGGAAGCCTTTAAATTTTAATCATGGAAGTACTTCAGTGTCATTAGAAACTGAAAGGACAGTGGGGTCTGCTGGCAAGTTCTCTGAATTGTTGTGCTTTTCAGGCTCTCCTTCTGCCATGCTATTGAGAGCCAAGCATGGGCTGCAATCGAAAATCCTTTAGCTCCCCATGACTTTGATTGCTATTATTGTAATTTAATATTACACAGTATCTAGAATAAAAATTCCATGGAAATGAGAAAAGATAATGCAGGAGGTGGGGGTGGGGGGTAGGGAAAATTGAAATAGCCCTCAAAATTAGTTCTGAAAATAGTTTGAAGCCAGTGAATCTTTCCTCAAGCCACTGAAGCTGCAGTGAGAAAAGCAAAGATTTTAACTTAAAGTAAGCAACAGGTAAAATAAAGACAGAAAACTTTCTTTATTCTTGGAAATAGCAAACTGTGTTTAAACAAGTTGCAAGGGGAAAAATACAATAGGGGGCAAAGGTGGTTATCCTAGCCTCTGCATGTTTTGACATTTCACATATAGTATTTTGATAAAGCATCAGACACATAGAATTTTATCCAAATAAGAATCCAACATACAATCGGCAATTATTAAAATTTTTATATTAAAGTCATGCCATGAGATTATTTCATGTCCAAGAGACAAGTGAGCATTTTCCCTTGTGTATGTGACTTTTAGTAGTGTGAGCCCTGGCTGCCTCAGTTTTGAACAAGAAAAACAAGGAATAGAATCATAAATAATAAAGTAGTGATTTTAGAAATCACCTAATCCAATAACATTTATTTTTACCAATTAGTGAAAAGAAGAATAGAGTGAGAATATTATCTGATTGGTGTGACACAACTGAAGCAAGCTCACCATTAGAGTATTTCAGTATAGTTTACAAGTGGGGGGATACTTTTATTATGTCTGACTCCTTTTTAAGGAACAATTTTCAGTGATTTATGCAGCTACTTTCTAGAAAAGGGCACAGAGCGCTTGTGAGATTTGGAAAGAATTTTCTGAATAATTCTAAGAAACCAACACGTTACTCTGCATTGGTGGCTTGCATTGGTTGTGTGCTGCACTGAGAGTTATTTCAAGTTTTGTAACTTCTTTAATATATTTCTGAAAACTCTCTTATGAAAAAAAAGGCAAACCAAGGTAGGTTGTTTATAAACCAGTTATGAACAAAACACAGTCTATTCAAGCATAATTATGAGCCGTTTTTAGCAGTGGGGTTATAAATATATATCATAGAGTAGATATGATTGCAGGCGAATAGTCACTTACACAGATATTTTCAATGTGATGTAATAAGCAGATTTTTAGAGACACAAACAAGATTGAGTAGTGCAGGGGCGCCTGGGTGGCTTAGTCAATTAAGCGTCCGCTGTGTCAGCTCTGGTCATGATCTTACCATTCCTGAGTTTGAGCCACACGTCAAGGCCCTGTGCTGACAGCTCAGAGCTTGGAGCCTGCTTCGGGTTCTGTGTCTCCCTCTCTCTCAGCCTCTCCCCTGCTTATATTCTGTCTCTCTGTTTCTCTCTCTCTCTCTCTCTCTCTCTCAAAAATAAATAAATATTAAAAAATTAAAAAAAAAAAAGATTAAGTAGTGCAATGAACCTGATATAGCATATAATCATTTTTGACTATCTTCTATTCATTTCTCTCCATAACTTTAAGTTATTTCATTTTTTGGTATAGAAACAATCACAAATTTACAGAAATGTTACGAGTATGGTATAAATAACTTCATTTTTGTTTCCTGTGCCAATTGAGTGTACATTACTGCCTTCATATCACTTCATCCCTAAATGTTTTCATGTTTGTATCCTACATGACAATAAAAACAGCCATCAAAATTGAGAATTTAACACTGATGTATCATCTTCATCGAATTCTCAGAGGATCCAAGTCAGAGTAGTGTTTTTATTTATTATATTTCCTTAGTCTCTTTCAGTCTAAAACAGTTCCTCAATCTTTGACCTTCATGACCTTTTGAAGATTACAGGCTACTTATTTTGCAGAATGTCTTTCAATTTGGATTGTTTTTCATGATTAGGTCCAGGTGATACATCATTGAAGGTAATATCAAAGTCTCGAAACTTTGTTTTTTTCATCATATTCTCTAAAATGGCTCACAATTTTTCATTTGTCCCATTACAAAGGATTTCATTTTATTGATCAAAGTGTGTTTGCCAGGATTCCTAAAATAGGCATATTATGTGTGTTTCACCAGTGGTTTTGCACAATTATTCAAAGGATTCTTTACATATCTTTTGAGTCCTCTGTACATTTTTACCTTTGGAATTAATAAGTGTTTTGTGGGATATACTTTCATGCTATGTAATAAGTTCATAGAGCCAAGCATGAGCTGCTTTGTTTATTTATCCATTTATTTTTTGTATGTGTATAGGATCATGACTTCCTATTTTATTCAGTGGATTCTAATTAATGCTATCACTTATTTTGTCTTGACCAATGGGAGCTCATCAAAAAGCTAATTTTTGTGTCCTGTATTATTTGAGTGCTTTTATTTCTTTCTCTTTTTTGGTAGACCAAGATTTCTTGGCTTATGCACTTTGCCTGAAAACAGCAATTTCTCCAAGGTGCTCTGGTTCTTTTCACTAGTAAGTGATATTTAGAAGATCCAGTTTCTTTATAATTCCTTGTTGTGTCATTGTTCTCAGGTCCTATTAGTGGGCAAAACTAGGGAGTGTGTGTGTGTGTGTGTGCACACACATGTGCATACATATAGTACACATATACTCTGTTGATATTTATTATTGATCTGTATAAAACATATGTCTTTTAGATTTATATTTTTGTACTTAGAACTATATGTATGTATGTATGCATGTGTGGCTGTGTATATGCCCATGCATATGTGTATTTCCATCAATGACTCTAATTCCAATTCATTACCATAGGGTTTATCCCAGTTTTTTTTTTTTTTTTAACTTTTCCATATTTGTAAAAATGGCTTCTTCTACAGTGAGAATCTGCCTCCGATTATTCTCAATATACTAATTTGGTTAAGCCTCTATAATTATGTAAACTACTGTCTACATTGCACTTCTTCCCTGCATGCCATGTACAGCTTGGGCTTCAGTATGCAGTGAGGGGCTTTTGTTATGTAAGCCTATCCCTCTTTTCCTGCTTGATATCTAACATCTCCCCTTGGGTGGCCCTTCCACGTGGATGTCTTCTGTGCTCTGCTTAGACACCAGCAACTTGTTCTAGACCACTGCCACTTCATGCCACATACCACCTCTCCATTTACTAACCCGTAAATTTTTGTGCTACAAGTAAAGGCTTTGGTACTAATTTAAGAAGGGAAACAACAGGGGTGCCTGTGTGGCTCAGTCAGTTAAGTATCTGTTGATTTCAGCTCAGGTCATGATCTTACAGTTTGAGCCCCACATGGAGCCTGCTCAGGATTTTCTCTCTCCCTCTCTTTCTGTCCTTACCTTGCTCGTGCTTGCTCACTCTCAAAATAAATAAACTGAAAAACAAAAAGAAGGAAAGGACGAAAGAAATGAAGGAAAAGAAGAGTACCAAATAGAAAAAAAGAGGAAGAGAAAAAGCTCTACATGTTCATCAACTCCCTTACTTATTGGTGCTAATTATGATCATTCTAGCACACTGTTCATTATAATTGTTCACACTAAGAGCCGTTAAAAGAATTTGCTGACTGTGACAGAGTGCTAAGTCTGTCCATGCTCTACAGAAATATGGGGTATAATGTTTTTAAAGGGAATAAAATCAGATTAGGGGAAGTTGCTGGAAGGCAAGGGAGCAGGAAAAGTCAAGAGTACATTAGATCTTGTCATTTTGGGAAATAGCACGAGGAAATGTCTAGATTTAAGAAAGAACATTGTTTTAGATGAAGAGAAATGGCGTTCTGTATTTTTTTAAAATAGTAACAAAGGAAGATAGTCATCTAAAAGATAGCAGCCAATAATTCGAGTCCCACTTCCAGACTTTCGATTAGTTATGATAGTAGCATATAATGTTCCCCAAACTGCCCAATTTGACAGTCTCTTCAACTCTACGTATTCTAAGTGTCCAGCAGCTGATTTAGTATGTTTTAGACAATAATTTTTTTTATTTTTTTATTTTTTAAGTTTTTATTTTAATTTGAATTAGTTAACATATAGTGTTATATTAGTAGGCAGTATTTATTGACCCCCAAAATAGGATGTCCAGTTCCTAATTGCCTAGCCAATGAACTGTCACAATTGTTCTGTGTGACTATATGGCAATGCAAAAGACAGAAGAGAGAACTAAGAAATACTTAGAATACAAAAAGTTACTATTGACTTGGAGAGAGCCCCTTCCTAGTTCTTGCTTCCACAAGTAAACAATTCCAGTTGCATGAATGGACAGATTGAGGTTGGCATTGTTGAATAAGCATATTCAAGAGAGCAATAGCCATTTTCAGCCTTGATTTTAAATGTCTCATGTAATTAAGGAAATAGTTTTATCATTAAACAATCAATATCATAGGCAGCATGATTAAAGATGTAAATGCAAATTATAGCAGTCTTAATCCACAAGCCAACACAGAACATTATTAGATTGTGATAATAAACGGGCATATTGAACGAGTCTTTGATTTGAGAAGATATCCCTAGAGAAATGGCTCCTGGAGGAGCAGTGATCTCAGTCCAAATTTCCTATGAATGATGCTTTGCCTGAAGTGGTGGTATTGCTGGCATTCTAGTGTAGTAAATATGATCTTGGTTAATATAGAGATATCTTTATAGGATTCTAAACTTAAGAATATGAAATCTTGCAACAGTGTCTGCTGCTCTGATTCCTAAGGCTAGAGGCATCTAGTCAGTTAACTACATCACAGAATTTTCATTTCTTATTGGCTCTACTAGTATAACTGAACCAACCAAACCAACCATTTGAATTCATTTTTTGCCTTTGTTTTTTTTTTTTGTTTGTTTGTTTTTGAATAGGCATGATGGTATAAAAGTACTTGTACGGATAAACCTTACGTATGATTTCCTTTGAAGAAGCTAGAGTATTTGTCTTGCAGACACTGCCCCCTTTCCGCAAGCTACCCATACTTTATTCTTGTTAGTGCTGCACTCTGAATGCTCACTTGTTTCTAGCTTGTTTCTTACTATGTGATGCTAGCTTGTTTCTTACTATGTGATGCTGCTCATGACTCAGCAGGACCTTAGGAAAAAGTGTCAAAGGATATTGTAGTATATAACTTGATTACTGGATGTGTGTGTGCTCTTGTGCATGCCATTTGGGTGTGATAGCAAAAGACAAAAAACGAATTTCAATATAACACTCAAGTTTTGAAATTTGAGAAGTGTAGGGGAGAAAAGAGATAGGAAAACAAACAAAGTTAAGATAAAAATGGGTGAGTTGAGTATATTTTCAGATGATTACAGGACATCCTTGTGGAAATGCCTAGCATGATGACATCAAGCTGAAATTTGAGATAAAGATCAGAAGGCACTCATTTTAACTTATTTCACACTTAATAATGTGTAGCATTTGGAGTTTTTGCATGTTGGGGAAAAAAAACACAGCATCACATTCTGTACCTGTATGCTCCTAGATGAATTCAGAGTTAGGCCTTTTTGAAATATTAATTTTGCTTGTGGGTTTCATTGAGCAATGTGAAAATGACTGTTAGTTCTTTTGAAGTTGATAAAGTTATACTTGGAAATTTGAAAGTTTTCAGACTTAATTGGCCACAGATAGTTGCAAACTTATTCCAATTATTTCAGTTAAGGAATGAAGTATAGACCATATTAAAAACAAAATCAGGAAACGATTCTGATTAAGATGAAAGATCCGTCACAAATTAAGGAATAAAAGTGTAATGCTGGTACTTCATGTTAGAGCAGGCCATTTAAAAAATCATGAAGTGAAACATAAGAAGCCTAGAAAAGTTTGGAGTAGGCTAGATAAATTATTTGGAAGACTGTGTGCTAATCTGCCATAAGGGTAAGAATCAATTTGGCTGATAGGCAACGAGTGACTTGTGTTTGATATCTGAATTTTTCAATCAGCATTTTCTGAACATGGTTTCTCATTATGATAATGACTAAAGGATTAATTATCACCACGAGAACAGTGATAATGGCACTTTGAACTGTACTTGTCACCATATGACACAGACTATTACTTGTTTTTTACATTTTAAGAAAGATATGCTTCCAAATGGAAGCACTTGATTCACTTGGTGAAAGTAATACTATTAAGTTGTTGGAGTTAAATGATGGGGAGACAAGATTTTAAAAACACTACTTTCACACTGGCCATACTTTTTACAGTTTTAATTGACCAGTTAAAACAGAGAATAATTAACAATATTGGTGTGAATGCTTGTATCAAATGCATAGTTCAATTAGAATATTTGCTGGTTTCCTCAAAAACTCTCTACTGTAGCAGATAGAATGTTGTAAGAAATAACATTGCTAATTACCTTTCCAAAACAATATCCTTCACTAGCTCAAGTGCAACAGATTAGATGTAAGGCATTTAATGAGAATGGCATAGCATACTGGATTTTAATTTTAGATTATTGGATACATGCATGGTAGGCAATGATATAATTGAGAAATGACTATGTTACTAATTGATACTAATGAAGGAAAAGTATAGATTTTTTGGTATCATCATTTTTATAGGGACTAGAAACAATGTTTATTAAAGTAATCAAATTAATTACATAAATGATTATATTTTCTTTGTTCTTCTAGGGTGCTTTATATTTGCCATATTAAGGAAGGCTTCTGAGTTAAAAGGATAAAAAATTCTGAAATATTGGGCATGTTTATTGTAGTTAGCTGCCATTCTTTGATGTACCCAACGGCAGCGCAATTAAGATAGCCACTAGACAGTTTTAAGTGACTACTTCTGAATCTGCATATCTTAGGCAAACTCTAGAGGAAATTGTTTTAATCCTTCTCTGCTTTCATTTCTTCATCTGTTTATATAGGTTCTTTTGGAGCAGTGGTTTCTCAAATTCTACTTACCTACTCCTGTAGTAAGAAATACATTTACCATGCTTACCAACCTATTTTCATATATGTAACACAGAGAAAAGTTTCACTAAAAGTATTTTCTTAATACACAATGTACACTGACATTTTCTTCTTTGTTCTTTATCTATTTTATACTATTAAAAAAATACCACTTATGACTACTAAACTGATGGTTCACAGCCTGCAGTTAGAAAATCCTGGTTACAGGACCTTGATATTAGCCCAGCGTGGTGAAGGATGGGTCTGAAGGAAGACATGAGTTAGGATTGCAGCTACATAACTCTGCATACAGTGCAGAGCAAATGATGCAAGTAAATGAGAATTCGTTAATAGATTTCTAAAATAATATTTTATTGAAATATAAATATTTCATATTCAATAAAAAATATTTTAGGGATCCCTGGGTGGCTCAGTCAGTTAAGCATCTGGCTTCAGCTCAGGTCAGGTCATGATCTCATGGTTTGTGAGTTCGAGCCCCATGTCGGGCTCTGTGCAGACAGCTGAGAGTCTGGAGCCTGCTTCAGATGCTGTGTCTCCCTCTCTCTCTACCCTCCCCCACTCACACTCTGTCTCTCTCTCTCTCTCTCAAAAATAAATAAACATTAAAAAATTAAAAAAAAATCTTTTAAAATAGTAAAGGACCAAGGAAGCAGGAAAAACAACAGTTATTCCCATACAAAAAGATGATAGTTGTTAATATTTTGCATATGAGTTTTTGGTAATTTTTCATGTATATGTGTATAGTTTCTTAATAAAATATTATATATGCTATTTTATAGTCTACTTTTTCTCAAATTTTATTTTACAAAATGATTTTTTTTTAATTTTTAATGTTTATTTATTTTTGATAGAGAAAGAGTCAGAGCATGAGTGGGGAAGGGGGAGAGAGTGGGAGACCCAGAATCCAAAGCAGGCTCCAGACTCTGAGCTGTCAGCACAGAGCCCAATGCGGGGCTCAAACTTATGAACCGGGAGATCATGACCTGAGCCAAGTTGGACACACAACTGACTGAGCGCTCCTACAATATGATTTTTAATAGCTACAAACCACTATTGGGGGAAATTTTCATTTGAATGCTAGAATACAAGTGTCACTGACATAGAGAATTTGAATGTTTAGCTGCCCTGCAGAGGCTGGCTGCTTCTTGGCTATATCAGGTATGTATGGCTTCCTTTTCCAAATTATAAATGAATTAATCCTTAAGATCTAGGATTTGGTTTTCCCTTTTAAAGGTAGCAGATGGAAAGTTTTAGAACTACGTGAAACGCTTTGATATAAAGTAAAAAGGATGCAACAATATAAAAATAATAAAAGGCTGGAGAAAGAAAGGACATTCACAAACAGAAAGTTGAGCCCTTGACTTACTAGGGGAAAAGGAAGATTAAGTGATCTCAGATCATAACTCCTTTTCTGCATTGGAAACTTCCATAAACAGTTGTCACTATAAGTGGCCTTGGCCACAGGATGCATTAATAATACTTGCTATAAGCCAATAGTGAATCCATTAATGTGTGTCCTCGATATAATTATTTTAAGTGACATATAATTAACTCATATCTTGTATATACCTAATAGTACTCTTCAATTAACATGCGATGACTATATTAGTAAATCAAAGTTAAATGCTTACTGAAGACACTAAGTTTAGTGTGTTACTCTCTAAACCCTTCATGATTTATACATTTATATCTCACTAGTGATTAGTGTATATGTCCTTGGATTGTGACAAACTTTGCCATTACAAAACACGAACTCAGAGGTCTAAAAAGGCAAGGAATGGTAGATTTAGTTTATTTGGTGTACTCAAGTATTCATTGTAAGCCCAGGAATTCTGCTCTACCAGGTGTAATCCTAGCTGGTTCTTTTGGTGGTGCAAGATTGCTTTCAAGCCATAGTCTTCTTCTGTTTAATTTTTGAGAACAGTTTTGTCCTCCTGAATTAGAAATTTAGATGTTTCTTTCCATAGTCTAATTTTTACTCCTGGAAATAGTTTTCAAGTTCTGAAGGAATCTGTGGGCCATATATATGCTATATGCATCATTCTCTAATGCAGTTTTGTTTACGCTGTTCTGAAATAATTCACTTCCTATCTCCAATAGGTATAAATCCATTTATGTATGCAGCTAGAACGTTGTGATTTGGTTTTAAATTTGAAAGTAGGAATGACTCCTTTTTTGCATCTAAAGGTCAACTAACATGTAGCAGCTAAAGGTATGGATTATGGAAAGGACATCCTAAGTTTGGATCCCAGCTCTACCACTTACAGCTTAGGTGATGCAGGCCTAGGCTTTTCACCATTTTGTGCCTCATTTCCTTATCTGCAAAATGGAACATAAAACTGTACCTGTCTGATAGGGTAAAGAACTAGATGAATTAATTTATGTAATACACAGTCATAGAAACATTTAGTAAATAATATCTAGCTCTCTATTTGCTTTTAGTGTCTGATAGCATACAAAAGATAGTTATAGCTGAATACACGTTATTGGATGAATGAATACATATTATGGCCAAAATACCCCACAGACATCTTGTTTACCCAATTATTTTATGTAAAATTCCAACATAAAAGCAACTTACTTTATATTCTCTAAAACACCTAGTATATTATGGTACAAATTATATTTAATGAGTGGGATGTGATTAATGGAATTAGCAATAAATGTTAGAAAACATAGTGTACTCTATCCTAGAATAAGTCATTTCTAATGGTTTAATATGTATATGTTGCAGAAAAGTGTATCCTGTAATGATCAAGGTCATCTCTCTTTCAGAAGTGATTTTAATTGTATATTAAATTGTATATATACATACATATATCTGCATATATATATGAACTATATATATTGAATTTTATACTAGATTTTTGAAAAGTAATTCAGAAGTATATGACTCCTATGGACTTCAGGATTGTTCACATAAATGTAGTGCTATTCGAATATCTCCAAGACTTGTTCTCGGAATAAATTTATTCTGGCAATGGATTAGAATCCAGAATGAAGACCTTTATATTCGAAGTAATTAGCAGTACTTAGTAGTATTAGCAGCTTGACCCTGAATTCTGTGGTCTCTTCCCTAGACTATGTATAGATGTTTGTGTCAAACAGTGTCTAACCAGTGTACAAAAGATATTAAATTATAGGGAACACATAATAGAGGCTGTGGAGCGGCTTTGGCAGTAGAATGTGCATCTGGAAGTTGATGAGGGTGGGTGGAAGCTAAGAGGATACTGAACTTGACTCGTACTTATCATAATGTGGCAAGTTGTAACTTGTTTCTGACTTTCTTGGGAATTCTTAAAAAATAAAATGTATCCTACACTGACTTTTAAATTTACAAAATAAGTGACATTCCTCAGAGTATTAAAAAAAAAAAAAACAAAAACACTGTGAGAAATAGAAGTCCACATCTGTAGCTTGAACTTGGGTTGTTTTTCTCTAACCACTGATCCATTTCATCTTAAGAAGAAAACAAATTCATTATATCCCAGAGCTCAGGAACAATTACTTCAGTGAAAAACTGAAATTCATCATTAAAACTTGGGATAAGATCTTCCTTAAATAAAAAGCTTTTAAAAATACATATAACTGGGGGTGCCTGGGTGGTTCAGTCAGTCTTCAGCTCTGACTTCAGCTCAGGACATGATCAAGCAGTTCGTGCGTTTGAGCCCCACGTCTGTCTCTGTGTTGACAGCTCAGAGCCTGGAGCCTGTTTCAGATTCTGTGTCTCCCTCTCTCTCTGCCCCTCCCCCACTCATGCTTTGTCTCTCTCTCTCTCTCAAAAATAAATAAACATTAATAAAATTTAAAAAATATATATATTTGTATATATATAGATATGTATGTACATATCTATATATCTATCTCTGTATGTATATATCTATACATCTATATCTCTCTATCTCTCTATCTCTATCTCTATCTCTATCTCTATCTCTATCTCTATCTCTATCTCTATCTCTATCTGGAGGAGTGGCTAGATCTCCAAACATAAATGTTATAAAATGATAGGTTCAGTAGAAGGTACCGGTCTGGGATGAAAGAATCTGAGAAGGCTAAGGTGTGGAAACATGATATTCATTATCTTATATGTTTCTGTTGCATCCATCCATTTTTCAGAAAAGAACTATAGTGCATCTTAAATGATTTCTATGAATTAGAATTGTATTCTTTCTGAATATTATAAGCATAATGTTGCTTTCTTAGATGCTGCCTTTGGAAGGGATATTATGTTTAAAATGTGTGTAAAACTTTATCAAACCTCGTTTTATCTCATTCTCTTAGTTAAATTACTGTGATTTTGACAAATTTGGAGCTAAAAGACAATGGAAGACTATTCATTGAAATACACTTAATTGAACTTCTGATTCAACAACCATATTTCATTTCCCTACACTTTCCTCTCTTCATTTTCTTATCTTCCTCATGGCTATATTTTATCATTGTCTTTCTAGCCATAATTTATTCATTCCATTATTCCTTTCTGTTCTTTCCTTTTTTACTTCAACTTTCCCCTTCCTCCTCTCTCCTCTCTCTTCAACAAGCCTGAATCGCCATGGTCTAACCTTCTGCATCTCATGTGTTTCCTATGCACAGGAATGCAAATAAGGTCTTAGAAAAAGAGGTGAACAAAAAAATCACATAGCTCTATTGTTGGTTGCTCTGCACATAGCCTGTTAATTAGGTGTTCAAATTAGCTGTAACCTGGGTGTTGATTTGGATGACTGGAGCTTGATTTATCCAAATTTGCTTGGAGTTGCATGAGGCTCAGGAAATCAGGAGTGGGCTATTGCCAGGGCGGAACACTCATCCTTCGTTAGGCTTTTCCACACAGGAGAAAGATGTTCATTATCAATTTGGATTTTCACCAATCTGCAATTTTTATGTGACCCAACAAATATATATTTAATATTGTTATAAATGTTTTATTTATTTTATTTTTTTAATATTTATTTATTTTTGAGACAGAGCATGAACGGGGGAGGGGCAGAGAGAGAGGGAGACACAGAATCGGAAGCAGGCTCCAGGCTCTGAGCCATCAGCCCAGAGCCTGACACGGGGCTCGAACTCACGGACTGCGAGATCGTGACCTGAGCTGAAGTCGGACGCTTACTGAGCCACCCAGGCGCCCCTGGATATTGTTATAAATGTTTTAAAGAGAATGTTGCTTAAGTAACTTTACTCGCAACATTAGCAAATGCTTTTAATAGAGAGCCAGGTAGTCTTAAATATATTTCCCCTCTCTTAAAAAGTACATTCTACCTAGAAAAGATTCAAATACTGAATCAGAGAGTCTTCAAACATATTAACTTAAATGCAATATAGTAGAATTTATGGCTATAAAATTTTTGTTTCCTGTTTCAAAGATATTTATGTGGAAAATTATTAATCAAGGAACACTTCAATGGAAAAGCAACCATATCTTTCAGAAAACATCCTTTCTGGTTTTTTTTTTGTTGTTTTTTTTTTAATTTTTTTTTTCAACGTTTATTTTATTTTTGGGACAGAGAGAGACAGAGCATGAACGGGGGAGGGACAGAGAGAGAGGGAGACACAGAATCGGAAACAGGCTCCAGGCTCCGAGCCATCAGCCCAGAGCCCGACGCGGGGCTCGAACTCACGGACCGTGAGATCGTGACCTGGCTGAAGTCGGACGCTTAACCGACTGCGCCACCCAGGTGCCCCCATCCTTTCTGTTTTTAAATGGAGTATCTTTTATGAGTTTTTTGGGTCTCTCATGTTGTTAAACAAGGCATTCTGTATTGGTGAGACCCTTTGATGACTGACACTTTGAAAGCCTTTCTTTTTAAATATTTTTGCAAGACTAGTATTAATATATTTATAAAGTCTTAAATTAGGAACTACTCTGGAATTTATAAAGAAATTGAGAGAATTAAATACTTATAGGAAGCATATTAAGAAAAAAATATTTATTTTAATCAAATTTAGTTGCTTGAGTTATAATCTTATTTCTGTGGTAGCCAAGACTTGCTTGGAGTTTTAATTTTACAATGACCCTTCTCATTGTAAGGATCTCTGTCTTACAGTTCTCTGATTTTCCTGTTCCTTCTACTGCTTCTGTTTTTAACAAAAAGAATTTTAAAGTTCAAGTAAAGGATTCTAAGTCCATTGTTATGAGTTCTTTATAAGGAATCTATTAACAGAGTTTTCTAAATCAAGATGGAAGTTGTATATTTGAAAACTATTCTCACCCACTTCTGGCCCATTAACCTTACACAGGATGAGTCTGTAGAATTGCAGAAATGTCCTGATGTATCTGTATTCTTGGTTCTCATTTGTCATGCTGTAAAAATAGAAGTCTGCTAGAATGCTACAGTTGTTGTCTTACTGTATCTATTCTTCATCATTAATAGTAGTAATAGAATAACTCTATGAGAAGTATTGCAGCTGCATCTTTCTTGAATAAATCCTCTTCCCTCTTTGTACTCTACCCATATTGACCTTCTTCAGTTTCGTCATCTCCTGGCTACCCTCAGGGCCTTTGTACAGGCTGTTCTTTCTAGCTGGGATAATTCCTGGTTGGCTGATATTGCATTAAGTGCTGTTCATTCTATAAATCTCAGCTTAAATGTGAGCTTCCTTTGAAGGGCCCCTCCTGCCTACCCAGATTTGGTAGGTTTTCCAAATCAACCTTTCCATAACAGAATGTATTTCTTCATACCACTTGCCACAACTGCAGTGAATGAAAATGTGAATTCTTTTCTGTAAATCTTTCTCTCACACCTGCTTTTGCTGCCACACTAAAAGGTCCATCGTGGTAAGGACTGTCTTTGCCTTGTTGGTAGCCCTTTCTGATGCCTAGCACAATTCCTGGAATATAGAAGTTGCACAATCATTATTTGTTGAGAAAAAGAAGGGGGGGGAAAGGTAGATTTATGAAGAAATTGATTATTTTTCAGTTCCATTGACCCATATTTAAGAATATGGGTACATGGAAAGTACTTTGGAAATGTCCATGAGCTAATAGCTCTTCATAGGGTCAGACTTAGAATATTTGAAGGAGGTGATAGACTCATAAAGTTATGGGGAGATGATCTAGCATTATAGACATCACATTGGTATAGAGCAATGCAGAGGTATGTAACTCTTGTATCTAAGATTTTAGACACATGGAGCATCACAGAGGCAGTTATCAACATACAGTATTTGAAACAGAACTTTGAGTTTGATCAGCAACTGGCCTTTTTTTCCTTCAACAATGAGAGCACACCATATGCAAAATGCTGTAGAACATCCTGCTGAGATAGAAAAACTGAAGAAAAAGTATCTTAACTGCCTGCAATATAAAGGGCAAAACAGAGTGAGGAAGGGAAGAATGGCAAAATAAACTAAATACAACATTAGAAGTATAGTACAGGCAGAGTTCTATGGGATTCCGGGCACAATATGAGCAGAGAGCAGGTATAGGACATGGCAATAGGCATGGCATACATAGAAAATGACAAAGAGGCCAACTCAGGATTATTGAGGAATGTTGAGTGCCAGCCATATTGTAAGAAGTTATGAAGGCAAGAAATACATAATTCATGTTTGTTTAATTTTTGTTTTTGTTAATTTTTCTGCAGATAACTTTGAAGTCAAGGTGGGGAATAAATGAAACAAATGAGGGAATGAGACAGACAGTGTTAACAGCTAAGAGTCTATTGAAACAATTCATGTAATTGATCAGATTATGCCTCATGTTATTAATGGATCAAATGTACAAAATAGGAAATATTCCTTGGATAATTGAAATGAACATTTTCTCTTGAGTTTTTCAAAAACATTATTTGTAAATAGTGTCAAACTACAAAATAGTTGCATGAATAAAAATAGTATACTTGTATACATTTTACCTAGATTAATCTGTTAACAGTTTGCCCCATTTGCTTTATCATTTATTCTCTCTCTCTCTCTCCATACACACACAAACACACATTTTTTTTTCAGCCATTTTGAGAATAAGTTTCATACATCATGACCCTTTCCTTTCAAACATGAAATGAATGCATTCCATTTTTCATGTTTGTTGAGTAATATGAACTGTTTACCATGAGAAGTATTTAAGAGATTTATAAAAATTAAAACTATTAAACGGAAAGTAAAATCATCTGTAGCCTCCAAGCTTTGTTATATTTCTAATATAAAATGAAAACACCACTCCATCATTTCATTTCGTCAAAGAATCGGATTTGCAGAGAAAATGCCTTAGCACAAACATACTTCTTTATTTTCTTTTTGTCTCCCAGGTTAGTAAAGGCTTTGTGCAGTGCACAGATCCTTCCCTATGATAATTACACATCATTCAACTAGCTTTTAATCAGGACTTTAAGGACCAGTCTACTCACAAGGTGAAAAAGGCCAAGTTACAATTATAGTGACAGTTACCGCTTTGAATTCCCTGAATTTTCATTCTAAAATATCAGTTACCAATCACTTGGCATGAGTTCTTACTCAAAAACATCAGTTAGTAATCGTTTGGCCTGAATTCAGTGTATGTATTCTGTTGTGTGTGGCGAAAAGCCACAGGTCTGATTGATGACTTTTAGTAATAGAGTCCTCTAAAAAATACACAGTCATTTATATTATAAAACCCCTTTATTAATGGTAAGTTAGGAGAATATTGTTTTGACAGTCCTCATTTTAAAAGTTAATATTTTTTTTAAAGTGTATTTATTTTTGAGAGCGAGAGAGAGAGCATGTGCAAAGCAGGGGAGGGGCAGACAGAGAGGGAGACAGAAGTGGGCTCTGCACTGAGAGCAGAGATCCTGATGTGGGGCTCAGACTCACAAACCACGAGATTGTGACCTGAGCAGGCATCAGATGCCTAATCAACTGAGCCACCCAGGCGCCCCTAAATGGTAACAATTTTCATAATTACTGAAAAGAATTATTTTTACTTTTTACTTTACTTTACTTTTACTTTACTTTACTTTTACTTTACTTTTATTCTTTATAAAGAATAAAATAGTGTCACTTATAATCCTTCTGCACAGAGATACCATCTTCTAATTTATGTTTATATTTTGGCATTTTTTTCAGTCATACATACATTATATTTAATATACTTGCAATCATACTGTTGCACATCATATAATCATACAATGTTGTCTCTATTTTGTTTTCATTCTCACTTTGTGAGAACATCCCTAAAGTACAAGAATCCATTTGAATATCTCATTTTAATTGTCAAATAATATTCAAAATTATGTGTTTATGAGAATTTGACTTACCATCTTTGTAGGCAATTTTGGTCATTAAAGTATTTCCAGATACTTTTGATAATGTAAAATAATGTTTGATGTACATCTTTTTGTATAAATATTTTCTCAACTCTCTGATTATTTCTTTAGAATAAATTTCTATCAATGGAATTCCTACATCAAATTAAACAGCCTTAAAAAATTCTCACTACATATTGCCCAAGGGTATTCGAACAAGTCTATAGCAATATATAATCCAAAACCAAAAGCATACTTAATTGAAATTTTTATGATTTCCCTTTTATGTTTATTTGACTGTTAGTGTGTTGACCTTTTTTTTTTCTGTTTATTGTGTGGTTCAGTGTATTCTGTGAATTGTTAGTTAATATCTTCTTGTCTTTTATTCTTTTGGTATACCCATGTTTTTATTGACAGCTCAAAGCATGTTTTATATTAAAAATATTATCTCCTTTTTATAAATGAGCTTAATAATGTTTTCCAAATTCCTGGTCAGAATGATAAAACCATTTGTTTCATAGAGAATTTTATTATTTCTACTTTGTAGTTAAATTTTAGTAAACCTTTTAAAAATTTAAAAGGTGTATTTTGATAGGTTTACCTATCAAAATATTTTGTCCTGAGGGTAAATTGTGGATACAGGTATGTCTAGATTAAATTCAAACACTAGTTAAAAATCTAGTGTGGTTGAATTTTTAGAAATCAAGCAAAGTTATTGTTTATAATGATTTTTATAATTGACAGATTTTTTTTTTTTATAAATAGGATTCACAGTGTTCCACTTCATTTTGCATTCTGTATGATAATTTACAGTACACTTGCACCTATACCACAGGCTACTGGGAGCCCGAATAGTCAGAGAATCTAAGGTCTCCACATTTGGCTTTGACACTTAGTGTGGGCATGGGAAGTATTGTTGGGCTTGACTTCGGTAACTTCAGGCAGTAAGCCTTTCTGGAGCTGACTCTTGGGCAAACATCCTCCAAGTAGTTAGTAATTCAGTTTTGCCTTTTGTTCAAGTCCCTCCCTTCACTGAGTCCAGTCCTACACCTATTCCTGTCAAAATCTTGTGTTTTCAACTGAATAACCAAATAACAATCATTTATTGCTGAGTAGGAACTTTTCTTTTAGAAGAGGCATGCATGAGATCTTTTATTTGCCAGACTGTGCCAGATATTTTCTATTTGCCCTTACCCCTGCCCCATTCACCTTCCATCCTTCTCTGCCTGGTGAGGGGGAGCTTATCTGTATGGATACCATTAACAGAACATCCATTCCCTGGTTTCCATTTATTTTTAGCCAATGGAGAAATGGGAAAGAAAGAAGAGAGAGAGATTAGAGTGTTTATTCCCCTGGCTAAACTCCATGTGAGGTCACCTGTTTTAACAAAACATTTTCCCTCCTTGAATGATGGGCTGTTGTATGTGAGTCTTGCTTCCTACTGGTTTCAGGAAGTTTTTCCTCCCATTATCTCTTCCATTTCAGTGTGGTAACAATGCCACTGCTGCTAGTCTTAGAATCCCTGAATAGTCCTTAGCAGTTAGTTATTACTTAATAATTACTACCTTCTGATCAGTTTTTCTTTTTGTAAAAATTACATTTGTTATCTATCTCACGAATTACCTCTAAACTTCTGAGCTTAAAATAGTATTAAATGATTACTATGCCACAGTGTCTGTGGGTCAGGAATTTAGGAGTGGCTTAGCTGGGTAGGTTTGAGAAACAATTCCTGGAGCACCTGAGTGGCTCAGTCCCTTGAGTGTCTGACTTCGGCTCAGGTCTTGATCTCAGTTTGTGAACTTGAGCCCCTTGTCAGGCTCGGTGGTGACAGCTCAGAGACTGGAGCCTGCATCAGATCCTGTCTTTCTCTCTCTCTCTCTCTCTCTCTGCCCCTCCCCTGTTCACGTTTTGTCTCTTTCTCTCTCAAAAATAAATCAACATTAAAAAATTTTTAAATAAAAAAAATAAAAACAAACAATTATCCATGAGTCCCTCACATATCTGCATTTATTGAGAGAAAAGTCATTGATTGCTTTAATTCTGAGCTGTATTTTCAAGTATATTTAAAGATTGACCTGCCTTGGAAGATAGATAATTCTGACTCTTACCTGAGCAAAATATAGGCATCTTTAGTGACTATTGTAAAAGATTTGGGTTTCCTAAATTCAGGATTTCTCTCATGTAATGCAATCCGCTGTGTATGCAGGCGTTACTTGGCCCCATTCACATTGTTTTGTGGGAATTAAGACTTGAACCCAGCTAAAGAAAAAGCTAATAATCTGATTATTGTAGTTTTGTTTCTGTTCTGTTACTGTTCTTTTTTCTGACTTCAGGAATCTTATATCTTCTGCAAATATCCATGAAAATGAGGCAGGGTAATATGTTAGTTGTCAAGTAGGGTAAAATCTTAGACCTTCAACTGTTCAGGGTTTCTCATGAGGTTGCAGTCGTGATGTTGGTAGGGACTATAGTCATCTGAAGGCCTGACTAGAGATGGAAGATAGGCTTTCGAGATGGCTGACTCACATGACTGACAGGTTGATGCTGGCTGTCGTCAAGAGGCCTGGTTCCTTGCCACATGAAATTCTCCCATAGATTGGTCTGAGTATTTTCCCAACATGGTAGCCAGTTTCTCCAGAGTAATTGATCCAAGAGAGCGTAAGGTAGAAAACACAATGTCACATGACCTGACCTCAGAAATCACCCTGCCCCTTCCAAATACCCTATTGACCCCACTGCATAACACATTTACTCCACGTGAGAGATAACTACACAGGGGCATGAATATCACGAGGCAAAGATCATTGCAGTCCATTTTGGACACTGGCTACCATGTAAATCATTCTCAAAAATTCCTACTCTGTGTTTAATGTCTCTGTCCTGACTGAAAGTTATTACAGATCTCTTAGCTGCTGTAGGCATGTTTGTATTTGAATTTGCTCTCTTTATTCTCTTAATGCACATACCCCTAGGGTCACTAATTCCATCTACAGGGAAATGTCAAGTTAAAATTTTTGAGTAATTTGACCAAAAATTGCAATCAGTATGGGACTAAAGATACCTGAAATCTACTTCTTCCAATATTCAAACATTTTCTTTTGGATAAGAAATGTAAAAATGAATTGAGAGCAATAATTTTGAAATCTTCTTATGTAAATTGGATTAACATGTAGGCAAATGCTTACTTAAGTGGCATAATTGAAAGAATGTGTCTATCAAAATATTGTTCCCAGTCTTCTACCAGAATGTCTCTAAAGCATCTACTGTAAAAGTTATTGTTGGAGAGCCATCAGGAAAGTCTATATTTTTGTCTTGATTAAGGCATTACATTTTATCAGAAGGGCAATATATTACCTTGGGCTTTAGTTAATAGTTTTGAAAAACATTTTTAATAACTAATTTATTTAAAATTAAGTTTAATTCCTAAACAGGTATTGTCACCTAATAGCGCACATTTTCAAGATTGATTTTATTTGGAATAGAGACTTGAGAAATTTCAGGGACCTATGTGGTTTTGTGTAGTGGGGTTCTTGGATAGTTTGGTACTATATTCAAAGGTACCTGAAAGAATGACAGTGTCTACTAGAAATTCTGTGCTCTTCTCAAAATCAACCTGAGTTGACCCTAATAGGAGAAATGCACTAGTAATTCACTTTTTAATGAAAGCAAAAAGGAACAGTTGTACAATTATTGTGTAAACAAGCTTGAAGAGCTGTGAATTGCTTCTTTTCTCTTACAGAAGGTTAAAGTATTAGGTGATTGCAACAGTGTGATATTATGGGTAGGAGTATTCTGAGGTTAGAAATCTTATTTAAAAAAAAATAAAGACTGCCCCCCCCCTGAATTTTCAGTGAAAGTATATTTTGTGTTTGTCAGTATTTTGAGCTGAAATGTTAGTTTACATTTATCTGTACTTTAAACTTGTTTCATTCTTTCCTTTTAACTCATTCTTATAACAATTCTCTTTTCTGCAGCGTCCTTGACAGAAAAAGCTATGGAGTTTTTCAAATCCAATAAGGAAGATTAGAAGGGAGACATCCCTCAACCAAACCTCCACCAAAAGACCTCAGATCATTAGTGTATGGGAGATCTTGAGAGCTATTAATCTGATAGAGCATCTGACATCTTAAAGTGCTTTTTTATAGATGCCTGGGATGGGCACTCCGTTTTTAGTGTAAAACAACTGTACAGTCTGAGATTCCTCAGCTCTTTACTGGGAGGGTCAGAGTATGAGTATACTCTTTCAAGGTATCTAAGGAGAGACAGAGAAATGAATTCAATCATACATTGCACACTTGAATCCCCTGGCTGTGACATTGAAACACACTTTTGAATGATGCTTGGCATATTCCCATAAAGCCCTCTAGCTGAGACAGAAACAAAATAGCCATGTTAATCTAGTGCCTGCTGCCAGAGCTGCTGTTTAGTTTCAGTGTTCAACCTCTCTGAATACTTATTGTGGCAATTGAGTGTGGCTTATTCTATTAGATCTCCAGATGTGGGATTGTGGGACAGACTTCAGTAAAGGATAAAATCACAGGTGCTGTCACAAAGTGCCCCTTTCACTTTCTTCTGCCAACTGATGGCTTAGTCTTCCTTTGCCAGTTGTTAATTGTTCTGAAACTGAGGCAATGAGACTAATAAAACTTATTGTCCATGGTTATGGCTCTCCCCTTCCTCTCTCTTCCCCCCCCCCCTTTCCCCTCCAGCCCTCTTTCTCTCCTTCTTTGTATCCATCCCCCATCCCCTTCCCTTGCTAGAGATGAATAAGAGAAGCCCAATTACTTTTGGAAACTGTCTTAACCCAGTTGGAGAAAGAGCCATAGGATAATGGACCCGGGAGATAGGAGAATTAAGTCCCATGATGACATCCTTAGGTCATTCTCCTTGTCCTGCTGAGACTTGCCCTAACTCTAGGGCAGGAATAGCCAATTTCCTCATTAATGAAGCCACTCTGGAAAGGGTTTCTTTTAGTTGCATTTGAAATCATCCACTCTGACACATAGAACATATGAAAAGTAGAGAGGTGAGCAGAGCTGAGCATGAGTGGTTCCACTTCCTGGCCATCCTTCAGAATTGGCATAGCAGTTGGGAAGGTGGGAAGTATTGAAAGATTTTTATGTAAATATATGTTTTAGAAAGATCAGTTTGTTGGCAGTGACTGAAATAGAAAAATATGTTTGGAAGATAATATTGGGAAAAATCGTGCCCGATCGGTGTTTTTGGTGAATCTTCCATGGCAGATTTAATATTGTCTTCTAGGAGGTCACATCAGAGCCAGCCATTAGGCCCCTGCTCATTCAGGGAGTTCTTCTCTTATTAGTTTAATATAGTAGGTTTCTGGATGAGATTTTGCTTGGAAAAAATAAAAAGGCTTATCATTTAGCAGTACATACTCATTCTGTCATTGTTCCATGATAAACAAGATGAGTGCCCCGGAAACTGCTTATCATATGTGATCCATTTCCATCTGCACTTGACTTCTGGCAAGCTGGCATTGCTTAGTGTTCTCATGTAGCCTACCCCACCCTTTCTGTATGAGGATAAGGTACAGGTACTGCCGTTTCATCTCCTTGTCTTCCATTCTCCTTGCCAATGCCACTTGATAAGGAATATGCCACTTTGTCCACATTCAGTACAGATCTTCAACCTACGTGCATAGCGAGGCTATTTTTTTCTTCCAGGGATGAATTTGGTTCTAAGATCTCAGGTTGCATTATACTGTTAGAAAAACAAACAAACAAACAAACAAACAAAAAACATTTCGTATTTCTATTAATACCAGCTATTTGTCTTTTTTTTTCTCATTTTGAATCCAAGAAGTTTGTTTACTTGTTTGTTTATCTATTTTTGTGGGGGTAGGTGAATGGCAATTTTTCTTGGGTCCAATCGAAATGTACTAATTTCCCTTTTTAAGTCAGTAAACTTTCTGCCTAAATAAGAAACAGTAGTCATAGCAGAAGCATCAACAACCACCTTCAGAAAGAGAAAACAAAATGTCCTAATGCAGGATTTTTTATGTAAAACTGAATTGCTTTGGTAAAATATCTACTGGCAAAGCAGAACCTAAACAGCATTTCATGTGCATCCTAAACAGCTTGCCTGAAGTCTGAAGCAACACTCTGCTTATATACTTTCTGAAATCTATCTATATTTTATTTCGTCTTGGAAAAAGATTAAAGAATAGAATTATATTAGAACTGGTGGAGGCATGATCCATGCCCCCTTGATTATATTGAAACATTAAAATGTCATCAGCATGTTAATTTTGTCATCTCAACTGCACGAGATTTATTCAGCACTTCTATCTATTACATTACTGTGGAAACACAATTTATTCTGATTGTGGAAATGTCATAGGCAGCAACTAAAAACATCTGGAATTCTTGGTTTAGAAAGAATGCCTGGTTTCAATAATGCTATTTCTAAATTAACTTTATCTATGAAGAAGGCAGGAATCATGCATTTTTAAATTATTCAAATTGAAATATTCATTTGGCTCACCAATTTTAACTGAGGAGGTCAGAAATTAAAAAAAAAAATTGTGGATAAAGAACTGCTGTTTTTTTAATGGTTGGGAAAAATAAAATGATCTCCAGTGAAAGTGTAATTTCAGGAAAATATAGTGACCTGGCTTTTTTTGCTTGTTTGGTTTTCCTCTTCATTATAACAAGAAAAGCTTGACTAAGTCTGTGACACATCTAGGAAGTGGAGGCAAGGGAGAAAGATGAGTAATTAATTCCAAGAAGACCAAAGACAGAATTGTCAGAATGGCACAAAGAAATATGAATTTTGCTTTTACGTTTTACTTTTTCCTCTATAAAAATTGTAAATAGAGTACATTTATTTGCTACTATTGAGGTGAGAGCTACTCCCCTGCTAAGGACTTGTATACAGGGTAGTGAGGGAGTAAAGAAGCAAATGTTGGTTGATGATAGTTTAGGGGTTTTCTCAGTATGCATATCTGCAATGTGTTGTCTAAGATACCTAAGTCTTGAAGCTCCGCAAACTGAAATAAATGCCCGTTGAGTGGCAACAATTGGAACCGACCTAATGTGAGGTTATATTCTTTATCTCATTTACCTAACTATTCATAAATTTACTGGAGAATTACTAATTCTAATTACTAATACAAATATAAGCTGCTGCCGCAGACCTCATGTAGACAGTTTTATGATTCTTTCCTAGTGTAACTTGAAAAATTCCTAGAACTTGAAAAATTCTAAGTTTCACAACACATTTTGTTGACAAAGATTCAGCTAAGTGGATAATGGATCTGTAGTAAATTCTAGCGATACACCTCCCTGACTCTCATCGCTACCAAAGCAGGTTATTTCCAACTTGTGTGGGCTTGACTTCAAAACTTCTGCTGTGAGGCATTATTTGAAACACGTACGCTCGTGTCTTAGCTAAATTCACCTCCAGGTTTCATATCTAGTATAAAACTATTTTGGCAGACTCCATGGAGAATAAATACACTATTATGCTTATTAGATATATGCAGCTGTTGCATTCCTGCTTTTTATTTTTAACACTCTTCTAATTTTGGAATATTTTTAGATTTACAGAAAAGGTACCAAGATAGTACAGAGGAATCCCATATACCATCACCATGTTTCCCTGTCACTTTCCTGCTGTTTTAAAGAAGCTGATCTTACCAAAGCAGGGTGCTCAGATGTGTGCTGATTGGCTAATCAAGTTCCTCTTTTTTAGGCTCTGCACATTGCTTATATTTGTGATCTTTAATTCTTACAACAGGTATGTGAAGTGGATGTTAATTTTTGCACAGTTTAGAAAAGAAAAATGGAGTTCAAGGAAGGAAACTGACTTATCTAGAGCAACATTTCTCTCGCTCTCTCTTTTTTAAAGTTTATTTATTTTGAGAGAGAGAGAGAGAATGAGAACAAGTGGGAGGGTAGCAGAGAGAGAGAGGGAGAGAGAGAATTCTAAGCAGGTTTTGCACTGTTAGCACAGAGCCCCATGCAGGGTTTGAACTCACCAACCAGGAGATCATGAGCCAAAATCAAGAGCCTGATGCTTAAGGGACTGAGCCTCCCTGGTGCCCCTGTGGGGACAGTTCTCCTATAACAGAACGAGGTGTCTAACTCGGGACCTCAGTGGCTGTGAAACACAAATTCTCTTCAAAGCACAGCACTGTCTTCAGCCCCTGCCTTGCTGAGTGCCCCCTGGTCAGCAGAACTTGTCTTCCTCTCTGATGCTCACAGTTTGTCCTCTGGCTGAAGCTACTACACCCTCTCTCAGCTTCCTGGGCGGGGGGGGGGGGGGGGGGGGGCACTCCTCAGAAAAATGTGGGAGTTTGGGAAAATGGGAAGAGAGCCTATGGAGTTTAGCAAGACAAGGAGCAACAGAGGTAAAAACTAGTTTTGCCACTCTTGAGGTTCAGGAATAAGGCCTTTCACAGCATTTTCCTTTGTTTATGCAAAGGCACCCATTAGCATTGGCATGCATTCTTTGCTTTCTAAGTGAAAAAGAGAAAGGATGGAGCTTTAGAGTCTGCTTTTTTTATGTTGTCTCCTTTTATCGGGAGGAACAAGCTGTAAAATACCCTTAGAAAACCACTTAAGAAGCTAAAAGGAAGAATGGTTATGAGACCCTTGGTTTTTTTTAAACACAGCTTTGTTTGTGTCACTCAAAGGCCTGCTGAAAACAGAATGGGGGAAACTGCTCAGAAGCCTCCAGGGTAGAATTGAGGTAAATTAAGTCTCTCCTCAGAGTTTCTTCCTCTCTGAATCTTAGGCCATCACAATTTGGTTCCCACCCTGGTTAGGAGGGATGTCTGGAGGGCAATAAGGACTGTGTCAGGAAGATAGCTTGATCCTTCTGAGTTAATTTTTTTTCAATAAATATGTCATTATACTTGGCTAAACAGTTCATTGTCATCATTAGAGTAACCCTTGGGGTGCCTGGGTGGCTCAGTAGATTAAGCATCCAACTCTTGATTTTGGCTCAGGCATGATCTCTCAGTTCATGAGATGGAGCCCCTTGTTGGGCTCTGCGCTGGGTGTGGAGCCTGCTTGAAATTCTCCCTCCCACTCTCCCCTGCTTGTTCTCTCTCTCTCTCTCTCTCTCTCTCTCTCAAAATAAATAAACATTAAAAAATAAATAAATAAAAGGAGGGGCACCTGGGTGGCTTATTCGGGTGAGCGTCCGATTTTGGCGCAGGTCATGATCTCATGGATCTTGAGTTCTGGCCTCACATCCAGCTCTGTGCTGACAGTTCAGAACCTGCTTTAGATTCTCTGTCTCCTTCTGCCCCTCCCCCATGCTCACTCGTTCTCTCTCTCTTTATCAAAAATAAGCATTTTTTAAAAACAGAATAACCCTCTTTGAACCCCCAAAAGATCTCATATGAAAATGTCACATAGCAATTCCAAGATGGGCTGTGTATAGTTCTGACATCACTAGAGTATATGTGAAATTAGCTTATTTGGTATTTATACGATAGAAATTGAAAAATATTCTTGTGATATTTACAGAGAATAATCCACTTGAAACATCCCAAATATGTCCATATTTCTTCCTATATTAATAATTAAAGCAGCATTGGGCCCCTGGGTGGCTCAGTCGGTTGAGCATCCGACTTCGGCTCAGGTCATGATCTCACAGTTGACAAGTTCAAGCCCCGCGTTGGGCTCTGTGCTGACAGCTCAGAGCCTGGAGCCTGCTTCAGATTCTGTGTCTCCCTCTCTCTCTGCCTCTCCCCCGCTCCTGTTCTGTCTCTCTCTATCTCAAAAATAAAGATAAACATTATTTTTTTTTTAAATAATTAAAGCAACATTGATGAAAACAGGTGTTTCTGTGGCTCTGAGGCTCCTACTGTCTGGTGGCTCTGTGTCTTCATGACATGGTTTCCAGGGTCATCATGAAGCGCCAAGGTGTGGGAATCCCATTAGGGACATTTTTATAGGACATTCTTGGGTGTCACTTGTATCAATTCTTTCTATGCTATATTAGCCAGATGTGAATTGTGCTTTATGTGGGCATCCAGAAAGAAAAAGAAACTGGTATGGTGAAGAGCTTACTAGTCTCTGCCATACTTATCAAGTTAAAATAAATTCTCATTTTAGTCAAAATTTCTCCTGCCTCTTAATTCTTATAAATCAAATCTCTTTTTTTCCTCCATATTTCATCCTAATGTATCCTTTTATCCTTTTTTTATTTTTATTTATTTTATTTTTTATTTTATTATTTTTTATTTATTTTTTCAATCTCTTTATTTTTATTTTTTCATCTCTCCCACATTTCTCTTGCTTGATTTCAGTTTTCTTATGTACTATACCCAGGTCACTGAGTTAACCAGGCAGCCCTCTTTCCATTACCCATAGTAACCTCACTTCCTGGTTCTGCCACAGCTGCCCCTCCAGTCTTTCATACTTGTGTAAGTGAACTTAACGTGAATTCTCGTTCCTGGGTGAAGCACGAGTAGAAACCACACCAGGCAGAGTTGTCTCACAAATTAAGCTTTATTTGCAGCAAATAAGCAGATCATAGAGAATAACTTCCAAAGCTGAGACTTCCTGAGCAACAGTGAATGGGTTCCTTTTATTTAGGGTTCAGATGAATATTTGGATAGGGATGCCTTGTCATCATATGTTGACAGGCATAAGATTGTGCATATGCCTTAAGGAAACATGCCTATCCATACGTTGGTTATTATGTAAATGAGGCTTGTGCTTCTCCTTGGGGTTCAGCTGGTGACACCTGGACAATCTAATCTTCTGCTTTCTCCACTTTTGTCCCACATGGAAAACACCACCACTACCACCACCACCGGCAACAACAACAGAAACTCAGTAGTCCTTATAAACCTGTTTCCAACCTCTGCCAAACCCTAATAATACTGTTTGGCTATTAGTGATTTGGGATCAATTTACTTTTTCATTTTCCATGGCAAATATTTCAGACTTTGACAATTTATTTCATTTATTTGTTTACTACCTGCCTTAACATCAGAAGGTCAATTTTTTTTTAAAAGTACATGCCATGTTCCCCACATTTTATCTCTAATCAGTATGGCCCTGCTTTGTTTCCCAAGACTCTTCTGCTCAGACTGCTCCTGGCCCTTACTTCCTTACTTCTTTCCTTATCTCTTCTCCATTCTCCATCTACTTCTTCTCCCCATTCTGTATCATGTTCCCTTTATGGAGGAAAACTTTGATTCATCCTTCAAAATGCACCTGAAGTATCACCGTTTAGTCTGCTCTGGCTGCTGTAACAAACCACCACAGACTAGGTGGCTTAAACAACAGAAATTTATTTTCTCACTGTTTCGGAGGCTGGGATGTCCAACGTTAACGTGCCATCAAGCTAGGTTTTATTCTGAGGCCTCTTCTCTTAAATTGTAGGAGGCTACCATCTCAGTGTGTGCTCACATGGCCTCTCTGTGAGCCTGTGGACAGAGAAAGAGAGAACAAGTTCCTCTGGTGTCCCTTCTCCAAAGGATCAGAGCCCCACCTTTGTCGTATCATTTGACCCTAATTACTTCCTTAGAGGCTCCGTCTGTAAATACATCCACATTAGGGGGTTGCCTCACCATTGCTTACAATTTCAGCATAATAACCTTTTGACTGTAGCCACACAAATGTGACCCTTGAAAACAATCTGTGTCATATTTTAGACTATGTTCGCCTTTTCAACTTCACCAGATGAATTTTAGAGGGCTGCGACAATCACCTTTACCATCACTTCCCAGTGATGCATCCTTTGAAATGAGGCAGGAAGAGTCTGTGCCCATATAATTTTGAATAGTGTGTTGCACTGTCATCATATTTTAAAGTGTTTTCTTAGGTATCCTCTCTGGAGTATGAGCTAGATAGAGATGGAAATCATGTCTTAGTATCTTTTGTGTCATGTTCAATAGCTAGTACTAAGTCTGCAACAGAGTAGGCTCTCAATAGCTATCTTTTGATCAATCCACTGATCCACCAGATCCTGAAAGTCAGCCAAATGGTAAAAGAAAGATTATGTTATGGGTCATATAGCTTAATAGCAAGAATGATGCATTTTATTGGAATTATTTTGATATCGATTCCCTATATATGGCATGTACTCATTCTTCAACAGAATGTTTAATTCAGCTCAGTTCTGTGATCACTTGGGGAAAATACCATTTGTAAACACCAGCTTAAGTACAGGTATAAATTCCTCAAGAACTAAAATAGAAAAATTTGACTATGTTCATTCCATTGAGCTTGTATACCTCAAAAGGTTGCTAGCATAAAACTGCTAGAATTGGAAGCTTACTGTGGATTGAGCATAGTATCTAGAGTTATAGCTATTTATTTCAAGAGGCCTGGGCAGTTCAGGCATATGTTTTAAGGCCTTAAAGCTCTATTCCTTTTTGTCATCATTTGAGTCCTGGCCTGATTCAAGTTATTTTTTTTCTTTTACCAATTACATCTTGGAATTGTAGAGTAGATTTTTTTTTTAGGTTGCTGTTTGTGATTATTCTTACTACTTCATCAACTCCATAGTTGTCAGAAAGGCATTTTTGCATGAAATTTAATTTCTGCAATGAAGGTTGAAAAATTATCTTGTCTCATCAATAAGGAAAACTCTACCACATCCCCCACCCCTGTTTTCTGTCAGAGCAAAATAATCTCTTGAATTATCTGTATAAAATATTTTGCATTGTTCTGGCAATGATCTGGCTCCATCCCTGGGTAGGAAATTGGGCATGTGTGGCTAGGCATCCAGAGGAATATGCTTACCAATGAATTATCTTCCAAGGTTTTGACACCACCATCAGTTATGCCAGATGCAAATCATTTACTCTCTGTCAGTTCAAATACACAGTCTTGTTTGGATGACTTAAATCTATGCTGGCACCAAAATATAGCAAGCAGTATTGCTCAACTTTTGAGTTGAAAGCATAGACAAATGTATACAGCGCCAAAACATGGAAATAATACAATGTAGGGTGAATTTTGTTAAGTGTTACTTAATGTTAGCATAGCATGAGATTGTCAAAGGAGTAGTGACATATCCTATTGAGAAAAGGAAATGTTCTTCTACAATGGTAGACATAAATGTTTGACATAGAGTTTTAAGATGACTGTCATGTTCTGTATAGCCCACAATTCTGCCAGATCTCATAAAGTAAAAAAATGAAACTCCTGGTAAATACCTCAGGAAAATGCCATATTAAATTTTGGGATTTTATAATCATGACTTCAGTGCTTCAGTATTTCATAGAGTTTAGCATCACGTCTATAGACCATGAACTGGTGGATTAATGGTCTCAAGAGTTAAAAAGTTTTGACAGATTTTTCTTTATTCTTTCTTATTTCTGAATCAAGGCAGATCATGGTACAAAAATTGAGATTATTAAATCACTTATTTTTTGGCTTTGGCATAAAGACAGCTGAAGTAAACAAAGTTGACCAATATTTGACTTACTGAATAGATACAATTTCTGTTTGTATAAAATAATGGGAGAATTTAATAAAATATCCCAACTGAGGACTATGGGTTTAGATCACACACAGACCATTAAATTAGAAAACACAAATCTGGCTGGCTCAGTGGGTTGAGCATCAAGCTTCGGCTCAGGTCATGATCTCATGGTTCGTGAGTTCGAGCTCCTCATTGGGCTCACAGCTATCGGTGCAGATCCCACTTAGGATCCTCTGTACTTCCCTATTGATTCCCTATATATGGCATATACTAATTCTTCAATGGAATGCTTAATTTAGCTCAGTTCTATGATTTGGAGAAAATAAACATTTGCAAATACCAGCTTAAGTAATACATAAATTACTCAAGAACTAGAATGGAAAAATTTGAGTATGTTCATTCCATTGAGCTTGTATATCTGCTCCCCCACCCATGCTCCTCTCTCAAAGATGAATATTTACTAAAGACAAAACAAAACAAAAAACAGAAAGAAAATCCAGATTTGAATATTAGTTCCACTTTCTTATCTATGAAACAGGAAGGATACTTCCTAACTTATAAAGACAGTATATTGATTTAAAACTTGAAGGATAGGGGTGCCTGGGTGGCTCAGATGGTTAAGCATCTGACTTCGGCTCAGGTCATAATCTCACGATTTGTGAGTTCAAGCCCCACATCAGGCTCTGTGCTAACAGCTCAGAGCCTGGAGCCTGCTTCAGATTCTGTGTCTCCCTCTCTCTCTGCCCTCTCCCTCTCACACTCTGTCTCTGTCTCTCAAAAATTAATAAACATTAAAGCATTTTTTAAATGTGATGGATAAGTATGCATATGTTTATGTACACACTTATGACAACTGGCAGTTATTATAAACATACATCAGGTCATATGGATTTTAATTGAGCTGAGTAGTCAAGATAATTGTAAAAAAAAATACTTCCTTTTCTTAGGTAGAACAAGTCTTACCTAATTTAATGTTTCCCTGGCTTCTTTGACTTTGGCCTATGCTTCCCAGTTAGATTTAAATTGGGCTAAGTAATCACATTTCTAGTTATATATTTTCTCAGAGTCAGAACTTACAGAGCATCCCCAGATCTAGCAATGGAAAAAAACACACATTAGTGCCAGAAAATATTTGTGTTACATAAATCTTTTTAAATGTTTTTGTATAAAATGGTTACACAAAATAAATAAGTGGACCATGGAATTATTTTAGAATGTATATATTTATGATTTAAGAGCATTTCACTTTTCCTTGGTCAAGATACTATTTTCACTAGTTGCTCATCAACCAGGATGGTAGTTCTCAAACAGAGATTTTTTTTTTCCTCTGGGGGATGTTGGTAATGTCTGGAGAGGCATTTTTAATTTTTATAACTGGTGCATGGAGGGGTATCACTATCATGTAGTGGATACAGATCAGCGATTCTATTAAACATATCATAATACATAAGACAGTCCCTACAATAAAAATTGTCTGGTTCCAAATGTCAACGGTGCTGCTCTTTAGAAACCACTTCTATCAGGTTTCTTCTATCATACAGACATGGAGTTTCTCATTTCAGAACTAGTAGAAGACTGATTTAGAGATGATAGAATGTATTTGAACACATTTTCAGTCACACACAGGTAACAGGTTTCAGGAGGAAGTCACACACAAATTATCCTTGCCTACAGACAATGAGCACGCAGTATGAGAAGTTCAAGCCTTCTAATTTGTACACGTGGGAGTGTAATATTTTATAACTTTATTATTCCTGGTAGAGAAGGAACTTCATACACCTGTTGATAGATAATTTTCTGCAATCAATTAAAAACAGTTCTCTTTGATTATCCATAAGTAGGTTTCACTTTATAATACATATTTTTATTTGAAAGATTGTAGAAAATATTTTCTAAACTGAGCCTTGACTCTCATCATTATAATAAGTGAAAACTAGAGAAGATCAAGAAATCCATCTACTTCTTCATTTTATAGCTGAGAAAATTGGGAAACGACGAGGCTGAGCAACTTTCCCAGGGTTATAAAGTTTGTTGCACATGGTGTCAGGACCATATTTCCAGTCCAGTCAATTAATTGCCAATATTTTCATTTTAATGCTGTCATTCATCATATAGGCATTTAAGTTCATTGCCTATTTTTCAAAGAACTGTCTTGGGTCTCTCCTGCCTCCCTGTCACAACTCATCGTTACATTTATTTTTGTCTGACAGTTTTTTCTCCTGGTTTCTTTTAGGTCAGTGAAGCCAACAGTACAAAACCTTCAATTTGATACCTTACCCTAAAGCCTTTCCATGGGCTTTTATACCAAACCAGACTCCCCTAGATTTAAGAGGTGTGGAAAAGCTAGATTAAGGTGTCTCAGGCTAGCTACTCTTCTATTTGGTCAGATTGTGAAATGGCCTGTGCTCCAGAGTTCGCCCATCACTAGAGGAAAAAGCTCTTCTCATTTGTACCGGTTTAACTTACAGGGATTTTAGTGATCCACGAAACAAGTGAAATTTAAGATACACATCTTAAGCCCAGTTTGTAAAGGCTTGCGCTTTCAATAACAAAACTCACAGTGACAGTGATGTATGGTTTTCTTTATGAGACCTGAAAACTGATGGATATGTGATCTTATAAATGCTTAGACAAACTAATGCACATAATTATATTTTCCATTTGAAGTCTATTGCTAGGCATTCTAATACAATATCATTAGTTGAAATGGCCACGATGATACAGCTTGGGCAGTTTGTCACGGTAATTACAGGGTGATTATTTTTGACTGGAATAAAGATTTCAGTTTTAGTATGGTGGAAAGCATCATCACAAATTACAGTCTTGGAAAATAATAATAAAAACTTTAAGATTTTAATGCATTCTGCAGCATTATTCCAAAATAATTTCTCATTAAGGAAAATGTCCATAAATTGGATAAATAAATTATTTTTAAAGTGATTAAAATATAGCTTTGCCAAAAGGATCCCACTTATCTCATTAATGGTTCCTATGTATAAAAATGTCGACATTAGATAAAATTTGAATGTGGTAAATAAGGCTTATGTCATAATTAACAACCTTTGAAGAAAGGATTTTTTTTTTTAAGCAGACACAAAAGTACGGCATTTATCTTCACTATTTTCAGAATGGTTGATTAAAGTAGACAGTGTCCTAACATCTATATTGAAAACTATATTAATCAATTGATTAATCATGCAACATTAATCAAAAGCCTCCCTAAGTGTTTTAGTATCTGAGCAGCTCTTAGTATTTTCTATCAGATCCCTTTTAAGGTGTCCATTAAAAAGATTAAATTTGGGTGGTAAATACTGAGGGGTTGTGGAACTTGAGGCTTCTCACTGGAAGGTCACAGACACCGCTCATTAGTGCTACTTTTAATGGGATAAGAAGCAAAAGTTTTGAATATGTGACTAAATCAATTAATCAGTCCCGCAGTTGACTCATTGCAGTAAGCAGTTTAATATTTGCCGAATTGGCACCAGGGCCATCTGGGTGATTTGTCCTCAGTGGGTTGGCTTAAACCGAAGAATACTTTTTACTTAAGAGTTTAAATTGAATGGCAAAAAAAAAAAAAAAAATGAAGCCGCAACTGCTATTCAATATGTTGGTTTGTACAAACTAGTTAAAAGTCAGCCTTTATTATTAAGAATGTATTCAAATGATCTAGGGTGCCCTGTACAATGAGTGTAAAACATCCTATTACTGGAGTGGATGGTTCAAAATCAAATGAATTATTTCAGTGTTTAGTGAGATTCGATTGAACTTCATAGTACACTCTCAAGCTTACTAATCAGCTGTAAATTTCAACATTGGTGATTTATAATTGGTTTAGTTCTTAGATTTCTAAACTCTTTTACATGTAATATTAGTGAAGCAAATTTGTGCAATAAATATGGAGAATGTCAGCATCAAAAAACAAAATTAGTATAGTTTAGATAAAGACAAATGTAATAACTATTGGGCAATAAATAAAATTATTTATCATATTTTCAGAAGTCACAGCTCTATTATCTTTTGTGTCTCATATCTTTCTAATTTTAAAAAACAACACTTTTCAATATATCTGTTTATTTTGATCATTTTCCCATATAAGAAATGGTAGGTTCGGCAAACTCTGTTGATCTTACAATCCTTTTTGTTTACTTGACAGAGATTTTCTTTCTACTACTGAATAAGTGATCATAACGACATTCAATGAAATTAAATCTTGTCAATTTTTTCTGGATAGTTTTGCCAGCTTTTCAAACAGAATCCAAACCTATAGACATTTAAAAGCATGGTATGGCCCATCTGTTCATCCCTGCTGTTGCTTGAGGAAAGATTCTGTAGTCGAGACAGTTCCCAGAGTTTGTGCAAAGGACTTTATGATTTGGGCAATCTCTAGCTATTGCTGTTTTTCAACAAAATGATTAGGTGGTAGTTTTAAAATTTGCAAATATGTCCTGAAGCTTCAGCAATAGAAACACATATCTAGATAACTAAATTTAATATATGCTGAATATCTTCAGCTTCAAAAGATGCTTGTTTTCTTCTCTGCCAGTTGCTCAGAGTGAAAACAGATATTTTGTTATATATGCTGCCCTGCTGCTGGTGCTCATCTGCAAAAGGATGACGATTGGGAGATAGAGAGGCATGCTTCATCTTTGCGCTTCTCTTTTGCATAAAGTTACCTAAAGAAAGGCAGCTACTTTTTAAAAGACAGTTACCTTTATGATGTATTATGTAATGACACAAATTCTTAAGAAATAACTTTAGGTTTTTATTTAGCATTTAGTACTACAGAAAAAGAATATAGATAATGCATTTTACCTCCCAAAGTTGATTTCTTACCCTTCTTAGTTCTTTGTTTTCAGCAGAATAGTGCTTAAAAGAGAGTTACAGAATAAATCTAATTATAAGGCATTATAAAAAATTGGTTTCTTTTAGCATGCACAATCTACATTATAATTCTAAGTGTGCCTTTTGGTATGAAGTATCTGAATAATATTCTTAGTTGATTACTATTTAGAGCTATTCAGGTACACACCAAATGCTCTAAATCTTTATTTTGTTCTCTGTTATCAAATAATTACATGAAAAAGAAACATGTCTAAAAATAATCAGAAATAGATTTGGTTATGTCTCCATGTATATATTGTTTCATATTTGAGTTATATTTTCATTTTGCTATTGACGTGAAGCTTGGTTGCCTTCAGCGGGGAAGGAAATATAATCTGCATAATTCCCATTAGTTCTTCATTGGGTAAATGCATTTTGATATTCTATAGTAGGTTGGTTTGTGGCTAATCATTTTTGTACTTAGCAGCAGGTGTTGCTTCTATATTGAAAAACTAGTACACATTTTAGAAATCATGGGTATAATTTAGCCATAAAACACCTAAGTTTCAGGATCCATCATTTCATTAAATAAGTTCACTGGAAACAAGAAAAGCAATTAGTTGCTAATAAGATCATTGTTTCATTACCTGGGTTAACTTTTATACTATTCAGAAAGCATTTTAGAGACAGATTCGTTTTTGGTGGTGTTCTTATGGTGTAATAGGACTACCTGACATCAAATATTCTGACGGAGCCCGATTTCCCAAATGTTGCCTTGGGGCAGCTTTTTAGGGAGGGCACAATTTTGAACACAAGAAAGTATTATATGTTGGTAACATTTTGGTTTATGGATTTTAGCTAAGATTTATATTTTAAACATTCTTACAAGAATATCCATTTAAAAGTAGACGACTCTAGGGGTATCTGGGTGGCTCAGTCAGTTGAGCGTCGATTTCAGCTCAGGTCATGACCTCACAGCTTGTGAGTTTGAGCCCCGCGTCAGGCTCTGTGCTGACAGCTCAGAGCCTGGAGCCTGCTTCAGATCCTGTGTCTCCCTCTCTCTCTGCCCCTCCCCTGCTCATGCTGTCTCTGTCTCCTAAAAATAAAATGAACATTAAAAAAAATTGAAAAAGTAGATGTCTCTAGTTTTCAACGTGATTACCCCTTAATAGAATTCAAAATTGTGTAATTCTGTGACTGCAGGCATAAACTATTGGTGATTGTGAGTGAAAACCCTTTTGTTCTTTATACCACTCCTCAGACCTTTAGGAGGAGGACCTAGGAAAATTATAGAACCACTTCCATGACCTCATTTTTTTAAAACTTTTTTTTAACGTTTATTTATTTTTGAGACAGAGAGAGACAAAGCATGAATGGGGAAGGGGCAGAGAGAGAGGGAGACACAGAATCCGAAGCAGGATCCAGGCTCTGAGCTGTCATCACAGAGCCCGACGCGGAGCTTGAACTCACGGACCGCGAGATCGTGACCTGAGCTGAAGTCGGACGCTTAACCGACTGAGCCACCCAGGCGCCCCTGGGGACCTCATTTTTAAGAGAAGTGATATGACAGACGTATCTGCCTCACTGTTTTCTGAGGATCACATGAGGTACAGGAATTAATATCATTTTGAAAACTGTCAGTTATGAAAGAAATGTAAATTTGTATTATTATGTTTAATTATTACTGATTGTGTTATCATGCTATCAATGAGGGCCTTTATGTATTGTTTAGAGCACTACTCCCTCAGCTGAAGTCTCCGTTCCTGGAGTCCTGTTGCCTTATTTCTTCACAACTTTCCTCTTCAACTTATTGTGTGGATTTGCTCAAGTGACCCAAATTCTCTGTACCTCATTTTACTCATTTGTAAATAGATAATAATATCTAAATTATAAGGTTACCAGTAGGACTAAATGAGTTAATACAAAGAGAGCTCTGAGAACATGAGACCAAAAAATGCTGAATCGCTGTTTTTGTTGTTGCTCCTGCTACCAGGATCTTGTGATCTGTCCATAATGAAGTTACCACATTCCTTTCCATTCAAATTTCTTGTGCTATAGGCTTGAGTCACGACAGAAGGAGAACTGTGAAAAGAAGCTCCCCAAATGTGTTTTTAAAACATAGTTCTTTGGGGGTGCCTGGGTGGCTCAGCTGGTTAAGTGTCCGACTTCAGCTCAGGTCATGATCTCACAGTCCGTGAGTTCGAGCCCTGTGTTGGGCTCTGTGCTGACAGCTCAGAGCCTTGTGTCTGCTTCAGATTCTGTGTCTCCCTCTCTCTCTGCCCCTCCCCTCTCTGCTCTGTCTCTTTCTGTCTCAAAAATAAAGAAAAACATTAAAAAATTTTTTTTAAAAAAGTAGTTCTTATATTTCTCCATAGTAGTTAACTCCTATTTCTGTACTAGTGGCCTCAAAAGACAAAAGGAAATATGAAGTGAAATTTATCCTGACTGTTCCAGATAATACAGAATTTTCCCTCCAAACATTCAGCCAATGGATTTATTCCTGGGCAATAACTTACTATATAATAAGGACAGTTCTAAACATGTGGCTCCTATCTATAAATGAAAGTGAAGTGAACTTGGTCTATGAAAGATTTGTTTTGATTATAGTCAAAACCATACTTATATAGACAAAATGGTGGAACAAGAAATCTGGAATTTGGTTAAGTGGTAATTCTTTTTTTTTTTAAGTTTATTTATTCATTTATTTTGAGAGAGAGAGGGAGAGGGAGGAGCAGAGAGAGAGGGAGAGAGGGAGAATCCCAAGCTCCACACTGCCAGAACAGAACATGAAGCAGGGCTTGAACTCACAAACTATAACATCATGACTGAGCCAAAATCAAGAGTTGGACACTTAACTGACTGAGCCACCCAGCCACCCCTAATGGGTAATTCTGATTGAATGTAGTCATCTCAGTAGCTATTGATCTCTAGTCTTTCCATAGGTAGAGCAGAATTGCCTGATTTTCTACTGAGGTAGAGAATCCACCAGTCTAGTTTACTATAGACACCCATGGAATTTATCCTCCCACTACTTAATTCTGCTAACATTCTCTGACCAAACGCATGCCCTTTTCTTTTCACTGTGTTTTTTATGTTCTCTTCATCCAAATGTCATAGTGATCTGAAATTTCTTGAAGGCTGAAAGTCAGGAATAATGGAACAATTTCTTATGTTAAAGATGTGTTTTCTTCTAAACCAATTTCCTTTTCCGAAGAATTTGTACATTCCACGTACCTCGGCCTGGAGAGGGCTGATAGTTCTCTAGGAGTCATTTAATATGATAATCATGTGATAAATATATATCATGTGATAAATATATATCACATTTCAGGGGCACCTGGCTGGCTCAGTCGATAGAGCGTATTACTCTTGACCTTGGGTCATGAGTTCAAGCCCCATGTTGGTCATAGAGCTTACTTCAAAAATAAATAAAGACATAGATGCTTACATACATTTTTACATAAATTTCCTTTAATTCACTGTAGCATTAAGAAAATTATATCTCAGCTTTCTACTGAAAAATAAGCCTAACTTGTAATCCAGTTCTATACAAGGGAACATCTTCTCTTAAACTTATATTTAGTTTTATGGGGTGCCTGGCTGGCTCAGTCACTAGACCATGCAACTCTTGATCTCAGGGTTGTGAGTTCAAGCCCCACATTGGATATAGAGATTACTTAAAAATAAAATCTTAAAGAAAGTATTTAGTTTTATTCTTGATAGTTCCCAAAATCAGTTAACTAGGAAGGGAACACTGAGAGCAATGAACAATGGTAATTGATCAAAAGGATTATGGGTACAAGTAAATAAGACAAGAAAGTAACTAAATAGCTATAAGCTAGTTCTATATTTTTCAACATTTAAGAAAAAAAAAACTCATCTTTCTGGTGACTTGTAAGCTTCTTTCATTGAATCAAGGGTGAAGAGGAAAGAAGAAATTCTAAAATATTAATCATATAATTAGACTGCAATATTTAGTTATTATTAGACTTTTTATCTATTAAGATTGAGAAACAGAAAGGTTTAGAAGACTATAGTAATAATAGCATAGGTTTACTTATTTATTCTAAATTCTGAAATATTTAAAAATATTTCTAAATGCTGTTTGTTGAGTTTGTAAACTCACATCAAATTTCAGATACTTGCAAACATTTGTAAAACATCTCTGAGAAATCTCTCCCCTCAGCTTGCAGAAAAGACCATTTATTTTAATTTTACTTTTTTTAGCACAAAAATACCACCAGTTGTAAAAAGATATTTGCTCCTTCTTAGAAAACAAAAATGTTTATTGAAACAAAAATAAGATAATTTTTAAAAACAGGAATAAAATTCATGTTCTCAATGACTGCAAGTATAATTCAATTTTTAAATTATTTTTATTCTGTGAACATTTTTTATTACCAACATATTACAGAAAAGTTACTAATTGTCTTTGTTCAGTTGTGTGTTTCACATAAAAGTATCTTATTTAATTTCTGTAACAACCCTATTGATAGGAAGCAATATCTTCATTTTATAGAGAATTACAGGTAGTAGTTAATTTTATTGACCATGTACATATCATCTGATTTCAAAATCCTTGCTTTTGTCTCACTTAACCCTTATTCTATATTACAAAATAAACAAATGAATACACAGTGCTCTGAAAATTTCAGTTTCCTTAGAATACTTGTTAGTTTTATTGCAACTTTTTACTGGGTGGAATTCCATTTGTGACTGTTTCTTCTTTTTCTACAAATTGTGTCACTTTGTCTTTAAATACACTCAATACATTCCGATTTACCCATTAAAAGTCACATACATTACTTTTAAAGACAAAATTCATGTGTATGCTTAAGCCTAAGAGAAAATCTAAGGAAATATATATGTTAGTAAGTCATTTTATTATGTCAGATGTTTTGGTTATTAGGATTTTTAAAAACCCATATACTCTGCCTGCTCCATTTTTAGGTACAGTTACAAATTAAATTTTATTCCTGTGTACTTTGATAGATACATTAAAGTGTCTTTCTTCCTGGATTTTTTTTTTGTATGAATAATGATGAATACAAACCACAAACTAAATGAGATTATTATAACTAAATTAGGTGTACAAAACATCCAATGGTAAACCTTAATTTCTCTTACCAACATGCTTTTACTACTACCTTGGTGAACTTGTTTTTAATCAGAGCATATCAATGACATTTGCAAAGAAGTACCATTATTTTAACTGGAGCCATGAGCCTACCTACAGTAATGGCATCCTGTCCAGTTCTGATCCCAAACTCAATCTATTAAACCCCTGAAAGTTTGCTTGTTAATTATTGCCAAGTAAAATTTTCATTTGCTCCGAAATTGCATGGTGAATATAGTTATTACAATTAAGTTTATATTAGAAATTGGCACTAGAGGGAGCTAAGTAATTGTATCATTTATGTGTTTAGGGGAAATTGAACATTCATTTAAAAACTTGTATTTTTTTTTTCAGAACCTGCTGATTTTACAAATATGGCAGCTATGCCTCAGCAAATTATAAGCAATAATGAATTAGTTAATTTTCTTCAGTGAAAACTGCTATGGTAAGATTATTAAATTACTGTATTTCTACTTAGTGAAAGTAGCTACCAGTCAGTAAATTAGGATTTCTAGGACTCTTTGGGGAAAGGGATTATTACTATTATCCATGTTTATCATTATTTTGGCCCTAACAGAATTAAAATGCTCATAGTACCATGTTAAAATACAATATTTTGTTCCCAAATTTATGGTTTGATAAGAAAATGGCTTTATTGAATAGGATCTCAGTGTTTTTTCTCAGATGAGAAAACAATTTTACTCTTATGATACAGTCTAGGAATTTAGTTGGTTTGATTACTTTGAAGGGCTGGTTCTGTTTAAGAACAGCGTTCTTCCCCAATGAGCACAGCCTATGGTGAGTTGGTAACATTGTGCCATATCCTGCTTTTATACTTATCTCCGCAATTCATAAAAGTCTGTTTAGGTGTGCAGAGGTAAAAGCTGCAGGATGCTTTTATTTACGTGAACTAAAGAGCTAAAAAACAAATATTTAATCCCATGTATTTTCACGTTGACTCCCTGAAAACACATTTGAAAACAGCTTGTATTAAGTCAATATTGTGGGGAGAAAATGGGACGTTTTATCCTCCCCGTCATATTACTTAGGTGGTCACGGCCAAAAAGGCACACATTTTACACATCCTTATGTGAGTTTGTCCTCTTACAGACAATGCATATGGGAATTCGTTCTTTTTTTCACAGGTCTTATGAAGGAAAAATATGGTTTAGATGTTAAAAAAAAAAAAAAGGTTTCGTTCACATACGATTCTACTTTGAAAATACAATGATGTTGAAAATAGTGATGTAAAACTCCTGATTTTTTTTTTATGGTGAAATCCTTTTAGCTAATATTTTATTATAGATTTGAATTGATACACCAGTGTGCAAAGTGAAGTTTCTAGCTTTTTTTCTAGTGGATCAAATGAGGAAACCCTCTGCCTTTAACTACCTCTGCACAGGTTTAGCTTTAATATAAACGTGAATTTTAGAGAAAATAAATGTAAAAAGTAGAAAAAAATTATAGCTGGGCTATACATTATGTGATAAACCACAACTCTGATTTCTTTCTGTTTGCTTCACTTATTTCCTTTATGAAAATGAAGCATTGCTTAACTTTGTTTTATTTTTATGATTTGAATTATTAGCGTATTATCTATCTCAAAGGAATATCATAATTGAGGTTAGCCTTATAAGAGAGGTTAGCAAGTAGCATTTTTTTTTAATTTTTTTTTTTAACGTTTATTTATTTTTGAGACAGAGAGAGACAGAGCATGAACAGGGGAGGGGCAGAGAGAGAGGGAAACACAGAATCCGAAACAGGCTCCAGGCTCTGAGCTGTCAGCACAGAGCCCGACGCGGACCGTGAGATCATGACCTGAGCCGAAGTCGGACGCTTAACTGACCAAGCCACCCAGGCGCCCCAGAAAGTAGCATTTTAAAGACAGGATTTGGGGGGCACCTGGTGGCTTAGTCAGTTGAGCATCTGATTCTTGATTTCAGCTCAGGTCATAAACTCAGGGTTGTGAAGTTGACTCCTGAGTCAGGCTCCATGCTGAACGTGGAGCCTGCCTGGGATTCTCTTTCTCCGTTTCTCTCTCTGCTGTTCCCCTGCTTGCGCTCCTTCACTCTCTCTGTCAAAAAACAAAAAACAAAACAAAACAAAAACAGTATTTTGGAGAAGAAGGAAGGCTTGTATATGGAATACCTAGGACATCTTTTAGATCTCTAAATTAGTGTTTAAAAAACTGTAATGTACATGCTGATCACCTGAGGCTTCTTAAAATGAAGATTCCATTTCAGAAGATCTGGGTTCTTCATTTTTAACGAGTTCCCTGTTATCATCTGTGGACCGCACTCAGAATAGCAATAGTCTTCACTTTCCTTAATCCTGATATGTGTTGCTCTGGCTTGAAATGAGAATTTAGAGCAAAGGAAAGTTGGAATCTAGAACCAAATGATGGCCCTGATACAGTAAACCTGAGATGCCAATTATAGTTGCTCTTGCCCTTTGTGAGCATGTTAGATGTGCAACACTGACAACATACAAGAACAGTGAGTGTGCAGGCACAGGGCCATCTGCAAACCATTTACACTGTGTAGCTGTAAAATTCCTTTGATTCCACAATATGTAGAAGATACCATAATGTTATCTTTTAAGAATTTCAATAACTTTAAAATCCTTCTTATGAGTAGATAAATCCATTTCACATGGAGGTGTGGGAGATCTCAGGAAACAGTCTGGAGTAGCAAACAGAACTGTTTGCTTTGGAAACAGATTCATCTGGATTCATATTCCAGCTCTGCCACTCATTAGCTATGGAGTTTTAACAACTTTATTTAGCATTATTTCTTATTGGTAAAATGGAGCTACATACCTACTTTCTAGGTTTGTTATTTTCTTAAATTTTATAATTTCTGATTTCTTGGCTTTGATCATTGAACATCTAGAGTGTTTTATTTAGTATCAGGAATTTAGCATCAGGAAATGCTCTCGTGTGTAAAGGCCATCAGTACTACAACCATTATCAGCAAAATAGGATGTTGGGCCACCAGTAGTGGAGTGTAGATGAAATGCCTAATTTATGAGATGGAACGATGAGGGAGGAAGGTAGAAAGGAAGATTGGATCAGGTAAGGCAAGGTCTCAGAACTATGCTAGGGATTTGGCATTTATTCTGTAAGGAATGATAAACCATTAGAAGACTGTGAACTGAGGAGTGGTGGGAACAAAATAGTATTTCTTTTTTTATTGGAGAATGCTTTAGATGGGGATCAGGATAAGGTATTTCTTCTGTAATCCAGGTTAAGAGAGTGTAGGGATATCAGTCAAAATACTGGAAATAAAGAGATATATTTATTTAATAATTATTTGGGAGTCAAATACATAAGGATTTGTAGCCTTGAGTTACGATGCTTAAAGTCATTAAAACCCCTAACTCAACAGACTTCAGGAAATTTACTATTTCACAAAATGAGAAGTGCAACAGAGAGTGATGTTAGCTTTTCTGTGGATTCTTTTGATACGATTTACAGATTGCTGCACATCCAGACAATCTCCAGAGACAGAATAAGGACTATCTCTTCCTTGTGTCTCTTTTCTAAAGTAAGAGGACTTTTCCTAGAAACTCCCAGCCAATTTTCCTAGGTCTTGCTTAGCGTTGTATCCCAAGCATAGTCATAAACCAATCTGGCAAGGGGAAGAGACAACTAGGAATGACTGAGACTATAAGGACTCTTTTCCTAATATGGGGAATAGAGGTGGCTTTTCCTGTAGTACAAGACTATTTGCAGAAGAGTGGATTGCTCTGTTAGGAAGGCTATGTTTGAAGGTGTAGTGGGGGAGTGTGTGTGTGTGTGTGTGTGTGTGTGTGTGTGTGTGTCTGCTTTTGAAAGAGCAAAGTTACACTTACTAATAATTGATTATTTGTAAATAAATATTTAATGTCTCTCTCTAGAGTACACTATTAATATGAGATCTGGGATATATATATATATATATATATATATATATATATATACACACACACACACACACACACACATATATACACACATACATATATATATATATATATATATATATATACACACACATGTATATGTATATATATTTTTTAATTCATTATTGTATCCCTATCACCTTGAATAGTATCAGACACACTGGTGATTTTCAAGAAGATGTTTTCTGGTAAACTACTTTTGAAAGTCGTATGGCATTCTTATATATACCTAATAGATTTATTTACCCTCTAGTAACATTTCTCTAACCCACTAAACTCTAGTCACACCAAGCTTTATATACTCCTTTAGTCAAGCCCACGTTTTTCCAGAACTGAGCAAGTGTTCTTCTCAAGCCTAGTTTCTCCTTTAGTTTTCTGTTCATATATTACCTCCTCAGAGAGTCCTTTTCTGGTTATCTTGTCTGAATTATTTTCCCACCATGAATTTTTTTGTTATTTTATTTCAGCATCTTGGATATTGTCCTCAAATACTAATTTTAATAACTTTTAAATAGAAATAGTATATGTAGGTCTAGATATCTATGGCTTTTCAATATCTAGTTTCAATTTTTTTGTACCAGTATACCTAGGCATGGGACAAGTTTGTACTCTATCAATATTTACTGCATGAACAATCATGGCTGAGGTCCTTGTTTCCATTATAGGTTGACTAGGGGAATCCTCTTAACTAATCTAGATATTTTAGAAAAGTGTTTTTTTTTTCCAACTGAGAATAATTAATTTGAATAGTTGTACAGTGTGATATTGAAGGAGAATTAAGGATGACTCCTAAAGTTTTAAAGTTTAGAGTCTGTGGGGCACCTAGGTGACTCATTCAGTAGGGTCCGACTCTTGATTTCGGCTCAGATCATGATCTCTCAGTTCATGGGATCAAGCCCTGTGTCAGGCTCCGCAGTAATAGTGTCGGACTTGCTTGGGATTCTCTCTCCGTGTCTCTGTCCCTCCCCCGCTCACACTTTGTTTCTCTCCCTCAAAATAAATAAATAAACATTAAAAAATAAAAATGTAAGTCTGTACCACAGGGGAGAGAAAATGATAATAGAAGTAGCAATATGGAAAATATAATCTATCCTGTTATATAATCATCTGCTTTTCAAAATATTTTACATATATTTTATATATTTTTATATGCTTTATATATATTTTAGATTATTTGAGTAAAACTAGGTAATGTGCTTTTCCACCCAAAGTATCTTCTCAGTATTATACTATATTTAGTATTTATTTATTTATTTATTTAGCTACTTGAGTTTCTCAAAATTTTAATTCTATAAGCTTCATGAGGAGTTACCATAACATATGTTTTAAGTTATGTTGAAAAGAAGTAGAGAATCTTAGATCTTGAATTTGGTGATATTGTAATGACAATGTACAGGTGTTAAAGAGTGATTTTCAAGAGGCTAAAAAGCATGACTTGTGCAAATATAGAAATAACATGTAGCAAAGACTTTATTCAACCCATTATTTCAGGTTTTAACCAGTAAAATGTTGAAACCAGTTCAAAAACTATTTGAGATTTGCAGATTATATATCAAGCTAGTTAATGTCTTCAAGGGAATTATACTTTTGGGGTTTTCTGTTCTACCAGGTAGCAATTATTTGCAACTCTTCTGAATAACAATCTACAAATTAATTCTACCCCTGTGGAATTATAAAATAGGCAATCAACAGAAAATCAAGCTCGGGGTGCCTGGGTGGCTCAGTCAGTTAAGCATCTGACTTCAGCTCAGGTAATGATCTCACGGTCCATGGGTTCAAGCCCTGTGTTGGGCTGTGTGCTGACAGCTCAGAGCCTGGAGCTGGCTTCTGATTCTGTGCCTCCCCCTCTGTCTGCCTCTCTCTCTCTCTCTCTCTCTCTGTCTCTCACTCATTCAAAAATAAAAAAAAAAAAAGAAAGAAAAAGAAAATCAAGCTCAGTATTGAATTTTTGAGCACCAAAAGAGCACATCGTGTGTGTGTGTGTGTGTGTGTGTGTGTGTGTGTGTGTGTGAGAGAGAGAGAGAGAGAGAGAGAGAGAGAGAGATGACAGTAATGATTCTTTGCTGCTAACACTACCACCAAACCACTATAGTATGTCCTGCAATTTAGATCTTTGAAAGTTAATCTATTTCTATAACTTAAAAAAAATAAGGTAACCAGACATAATTGACCAAAGCAATTTTTAAAACTTTTGGTGCCAGATGAAATGTGTCTATAGATTCAAACCCTAGGTAACATACATAATGTAAATTTTTCCAAAATAAATCTGAGTGTTTATGAAGAAGTGTCATCAAATCTATCTAGAGGCTCCAGGAACATATCCTGACTTAGTTTTCCTTTAGGATGAAAAAAAAAATTCAAAACTAGAGTCACCTACATTAAAACACTATTGCTGACCCAGTGTCCCTTCTATTGTTATTTCATTCACTGCACTTCATGCAGCTGAACTAGATTGTATCCTTAATGAGAGATTGGTGACACTATAACAGGGCTACTCAGCATCTATATCATGTAACATATGTCTAGAATAATAGGTGATATTTAGCAAGTTCTTACTGGCAGAGTGACACAATTCTGATACAACATATATCATTTAATCCATACAATGAGAACTTTGAAGTAAAAAGTATTTTACAGATAAAATGCAAAGTTCATAGAGATTGAATAACTGGCAGAAGCTCTTATAACCATTAAATGAGGTGGCAATATCTATCCCAATCTAATTGAAACTGCGGTCCTGTCTTCAACCATATTTCTTTTATCCTTAAGATAATTGTTTTCTATGGATACTTTTCCTTCAGGGACCTCTAAGCATCAGTCGGCTATTTTCTCAGCAGCTATATGATTTTTCAATAGGAATTCAGTAATAATAATAACAATATTAATATAGCTTCTACTTATTAAGTATTGTTTGTCATCTAATAGTTTTATCTCATGTAATTTTTAACAACAGTTCCCTGTGGTAAGCATTATTATTCTAACCTTATGCTTTGGGAAATTGAAATTCAGATAAACATCCAGAATTGCCCACTACATGGCCAGATCTGACTCCTCTGCCCACATTTACCTCTGTCATGAGAACTGCCCCTGCTGAATATTTAAGAACATCCATTTCTTTTTTTCTTAATTTTTAAATGCTTATTTATTTTTGAGAGAGAGAGAGAGAGAGAGAGACAGAGTGTGAGTAGGGAAGGGGCAGAGAGAGAGGGAGACACAGAATCCGAAGTAAGCTTCAGGCTCCGAGCTGTCAGCACAGAGCCCAACGTGGGGCTTGAACTCACGAACCGTGAGTTCATGGCCTGAGCCAAAGTCGTACACTTAACTAACTGAGCTTCCCAGGCACCCCAAGAACATCCATTTCCAAGGTAAACTTCTAGGATGAATTTCAAAAGACTCCCCTTCCCTAGATCCCAGAAGCATTCTTTAATTTTTGTCCCTGTCCTTGGGATGGGACTTAGGGGATTCTTGCTGATTTCTTGACAGTATTCCTGCTCCCCTCATTAAAGTCATCTTCATGGCTGCCTGTTTGGCCAAACCACGTTTGTAGACATGGATGGTACTCTTGGTATAATACAGGAACTAATGTTCTGTCTAACTTTTCTCTATTAGTCTTCTTGTGCTATTGTTTATAGTTATTTTATAGCTCCAATTGAAACTATCATTACTCCTGTATCTCCTGCTATTAAGAAGAACATCTTCTAATGTTGGGTCAGAAAACATTTTTATGTGGGCACTTGGGTGGCTCATTTGGTTAAGTGCCTGACTCTTGGTTTAGGCTCAGGTCATGATCTCACGGTTTGTGAGTTGGAACCCCATGTTGAGCTCCATGCTGATGGTGTGGACCCTGGTTAGGATTCTCTCTCTCCCTCTCTTGCTGCCCTTCCCATGCTACCTGTCTGTCTGTCTGTCTCTCAAAATAAATACATAAACTTAAAAATATAAAAAAAAGAAAACATTTTAATGTGCACCAAAATATGTTATTCAAGTCTGTCTCAGAAGGGTGGTTACATGGATACAGGTGGTACAACAAATACTACCAAGTGTTAAAGGATCTGTATGTTAAAGAATCTATATGAGTCCACACTGCTAAAATATTTCAACTTTCTGTGTAAATACTTTCATAATAAAAAGTCTTGGGAAAAAAATATCTACCTCCTATGAAGTTGCAGCTAATTTGTTTTGTGTTGCCATCCTCTCTCTGATAGACTAGATGTCCATGAGAGCAAGAATCTTTGTCTCTTCTGCTCAGAGATGTGTCCCAATGCCTAAAACAGCAGATGACATATAGTAGCCCCTTAAAAATATTTCCTTAGTGAAAGAGTTTTAAAACTACAGCAAAGACTTATTTGTTGCTTATGGTAAGATGAATTTTTTTTAAAGCTTTGTTCTGGAACACTGCATACTGTGATAAATGCCTCAGGGTGGGGCAGGAGGGGAGAGTAAGGAGTATTAAAAATGTCAAGATCCTTCAAACAGATCTCCTTTCTCTGCTCAAACAGGAATCTGAGGCTCAGTCTTAAAATTTATTATTTTTTTCCCTTCTGGGTTTCCCGTAGGAAGAGTTTACAAAACAGAACCAATTGGGTCCTACCCATCCATAGACAACCAGTGAGTTCAGAAACCTTCACACTCCCCTACCATGTAAGAGAAATCCTCCATACCAGGAGGAACCCCAGGAATATTTGGGTTTCCAATGAGAATGCAAATCTAAGAAAGATAGCTAAATGAAGCAGTTACTTTTTTTCCTCCAAGAAATTATCTCATCCTCAGAGGTAGTAATGTTCCAACATCAGGAAGATTCAGCCTGTAAGTTGGGAATGACTTCTGGAGAATGTGTGACAGAGCAACTGCTCTTCTGGCTCCTCTAAGCCACGCTTCTGACAACCAGCAGAGAGAGAGATAAGAGGTCACAGAAGCCACTTCTGTTCCAGAAGCTGCAAATACATGGGAAGAAAATTCTTGCATGGACATGTGGGAGGGGTGGCAGTATAAGTCTGCCTCTCCTCAATGTTACTTTCTTCAGTCATGTCAGCAATATTCCCAGAAGTGTATGTAGGTGGGGCTCCCTCTGGTACCTTCAATATCACTATTGGTGTCTATGTTGTCTCTTGACTAGACCACAGGCTAGATACATTTTTAAATATATCATGGTGGAAATTTCCAAACACAAATCAGAAGGATTGGCATTAAATAAAAACATCTCATGGAGAAAAATTATTAACCATATAGGCTACTGTGTTAAAGCTATATAACCTCCATTTTATTAAAAATTAAATAAAACCAGTCACCTATTCTTATCATCTCTCTCTTCTGAAAAACTTGTGCCATACTTCTATTTTTGCACTCATTGAATTATTTTCCGTTAATCTGTGAGTTCTAATTTTGGTTGCTCATCACTCACATGAAATCTTTATATAGAAAAAAAGAAAAAAAAACTTCTAGATATACTATGTCAGATATATTCAGATATATATAACCTGAGAAGGTTTATATTTCATAGTCCTCCAGGTAATTCATGTATACCTATTTCAGTGTTGATTCATGAACCAACATTTGAGATCTCTTGTTGCAGAGAATAATGGTCAGATTGAGCATATTTAAAAAAAAAATCTAATCCAGACAAATTAATTTGCTAACTTCATAGGATTTGTGGTCAATCATTAGGCATCTTTATAAGGTTACTTGAAAGTTCATAAAAAAATAAAGCTAATTTTTCAAACTAGTGAAAAATATTCAAAATTCATTTATATTATAATTACAATATTTACAATTACAATATATATAATTACAATTATAATTGATGATATCTCAAAATAAGCCAAACATTAAACAGTCATTTTAAGTATTTCTATTTAATGTGTCTTGAGTGGAAATCCATAGAAGACCCTGTCATTAATTTATCACATAGAATTTGAACACCATCTCTAATTTAGCTCTAAAACTGAATACGTGTATTATGGTTTTGTTCTGTTTGCTATAATCTTGCTATCTAGCAGAATGCTATCTAAAGCATTGCTGTATATAAATATGTATCTTTAACATAGAAAGAGAAGGAAAAACAGTTTCTGTCCCTTTGCTCATGCCAAATTTCAATAGGATAGTGACATTGCAAGATTATTTGATCACTATAACCAGTGGATAGGATCAGTATATTCCAAAGAGCCACCCAGTTCCATGTTGCCCTCTTCTTTTTCTTCCTTCCTTCATGCAGCTGGTTAAGTAAATTGAGCAAGGAACTCTTGTTTGTGTCATGGGACAATAGGTAAGTCATGACCATCAGACATTGGCCAGGCTAATAATAAAATGAAAATATCTCTATTATTTTGCTATGATTTTTTTAAAAGTATATAGCCCTGACAGCAGCTTCTCTTCAGGAGAATTGATTGGTAAAACAGAATTTAAACTTCTAACATCATCCATCCCAATACTGTAAAATGCCATCTTAAACTTATGTTCCTTCCCAACTTCTTAGATTCAGTAAGAGGTGCTGTCTGTCAGATCCACACATTCATGGCACCAGAATCTTGACTATGATAATCAAGAAGTTGATGAACAAGCAGATTAATGTATAAAGTCATGACAATAGCTATAACATGGAACTCTACTGGGTTGACAAAATGGTATAGTTTAAAAAAATGGACCCTAAACTCTTCAACCCTTCTCTATCTATCTATCTATCTGTCATCTATCCATTCGTTTTTATTGTTATGAATTTCTAACTCCTGCCACTGAAGATCTTTTGATAACTCATCTCAGAAAAGAAGTATGTCAAGGTACAATTTAAATGTACTTTTGTTTCATGCCATTCTATGGAATATGGGCTGCAATGCCTGCTTCTTGTGTTAAGGACCTTATTGATTATTGCAGAAACTGTCTTAGATTTGTTTATTCACTTGCTCAAAGAATGATCTTTCATTACTAGGTCTTTAATAGATTGATTTCTATGCTACGTTTGCTTTCTTTTAATATTCTTTGCAAAGTTGTGGCTTCTTCCATTACTAATGAAAGAAAATTGAGGAGAGCTGTTTTGGCTCTCTCTTTCTCTCTGAGGGCATATCGCTGTTCTATTTGCTACTCTATTCTCTTTGCCATTTATCAGAATTCTCCTCTGAGCTGTGGAAAGGGAGGACCATTTAAAAATTATTCTTTGGGAAGAATGTACTGCTGTTTGGGCATTGTCAGGACACTCTCCCTATAAAACATTACAAATCTATTGGGCAAGAACTTAAGAGAGCTTATGGATTTTATCACATCCAATGTTGTAAAGGGTAACAGTGCTCAGCAGATGCATATTAATCAATGAATATATGAATGTAGTTACTTGATAGGACACTGGGAATTTTGTTTGCATGTCTACAATAATATGTGATTTGATAAGAAAACGTTGATGTCCAAATTGTATATATTTAAAGCAGTGCCTTAATTAAAAAAAAAAAAAAAAAAAAGTACCTGAATGACTCAGTTGGTTAAGCATTGGACTCTTGATTTCAGCTCAGGTCATGATCTCAGTCTTGAGATTGAGCCCCCCCCCCCCCCCCCCCCCGCCGCCCAATCAGTCTCAGGCCTCCATAATGTGCAGTTCAGTTGGTTAACCGTCCAACTTCAGCTCAGGTCATGATCTCTTGGTTCGAGGGTTCAAGCCCCGCTTCGGGCTCTGTGCTATAGCTCAGAACCTGGAGCCTGCTCCAGATTCTGTGTTTCCCTTTCTCTGCCCTTCCCCTACTCACACTCTGTCTCTCAAAAATAAATAAACAAATAAACATTAAAAAAACCTAAAATCAAAACAAAATAAAATTTCACATCCATATTTTGTTTCACAGTTCTAGTAAGTCCTTTGTGTAGCTAGAATTTTAATATGTGTTTCATCCCTTTTGTATAAATTTGACCCTAGGATACTATAGAAAAAAGACTGTTCAAAGTTATTTCTTTACTACCATTATTCATTAATTCAATAAAATATGTTCCACTAAGAATATGTTCCACTAGGCGTATGTTCCACTAAGAATCACAAAATGTGAGAATCAGAATAAACTTTACGAGTCCCGTCTACTAATACCACATTTTATATAGAGGATAACTGAGGGTCAGAGAAATGACTTGATTTGTGCAATGTGGCAACTAGTTGGTTACAAAGTTGAGAATAGACTGTATCATAAATGATTTTGATCTTATGATTATCTTATGATACTTAGAATTGGATTATAAATAATTGCTCAAAAATCACTCGTGTTTAATTTTTATTTGGTAGAAATTTGTCATTTACTGCAACATCAATGAAACTTCTGTGAATATGCAGAGTCAAAAGAGAAATAAATCTAATGAATTTTTTTCTTCTGAAGTACAATTGAATATTATATTAAAGAAAGATTACTGTTGTTAGCTAATTTTGCCACTATATAGGGCAAAGAAATCTATAACAACAGATCTTTGAAGCATGAGTGATGTAGAAGAGTTATGGATATTAATTCAGTCTTTCCATGTGGTGTTCAGTGAAATATTAAGCTTTAGATTCTGTGTGGGAGTGTATCTAAATATAGTTGTTATTTTGCATTTTTACTCTGCAGTTTCTCAGACATATTCATGGCAGGGAAGGAAAAAAAAAATGTCTGCCATAAAGGCATGATTCCCGATAGGATGCTGAGAGGTCATTTCTTCACAGCCAAAGCACAATATAGCTAAAATCAAGAATTCTGATTCTGTCTTCCTATCTCTCCCTTCTTGCTCTGCATTCTTCAGGGTGACTTCAAGAGTACATTTTTTCCAGAGATGCTGACTTCCATGAAAAATTCTTGCACAGACTGTAACTAATTAGTTTAACTTCAAATTACAATTGATCCATTTTCTGGCAGTCCTGTCAACAACCTGGGGTGCTGATGAGGTAATGGAGATCAAAAGTTCTAGATTAGAAATTGGAAACTCTTGAGCCAAGTATTCAGACTTGACCCAAGAATATGTTTTCTTGGACAGGCACGCTGTCTTAAAGTTCTAAGTTTTTTAATGTTTTTAGGAATATCTGTGTATTCTTGAGTTTATCATTCCCTATTATCTTTCACAAACCAGCTTCACACATTGATTTTATTTGCCTGCTATAACCGCTGCTTAAATGACCACATCTAGGTAATGTAATATATCATAGAATCATAGAATTTCAGATATGGGAAAAACTTCATCATCCAGATTAAGCTGTTGCTTTTTTAGATAAAGAAATGGATTCAGGGAGGTAAGCTGATTTATAGAAGATGAAACATGAGTAAGAAAAAAAGAGAAAAAAAGAAGCTAATGTTTATAGTGAACCTGAATGCCAGGTAGTGAGCTGGACACTTAAACTCACATCATCACATTTAATTCTGATACTTACAGGTGAAAAAAATGATATTTATGTTCACATAGTTAGGGCAAAAAAAAAAAATCAGACTTAAAAGTCAAATATTGGTCAGCTTGACCCAAAATACCTAGTCTTCCAAACAGAACCACATATCTATTCCTCTGTCAGTGAACTTTCAGCTATATCATATTGCCAATCAATTAGGCAAATGATTTGGGATAAATAATTATGCTTTTCATTTTAGAAATGCTCCCCTCTGAGGGGCACCTGGATGGCTCAGTCAGTTGAGTATCTGGCTCTTGATTTCAGCTCAGGTCATGATCCTGGCGTTGTGGGACTATGGTGCGCTCTGTGCTGAGCTTGAAGCCTTCTTAAGATTCTCTCTCTCTCCCTCTGCATCCTCCCTCGCTCAAGCGCACTCTCTCTAAAACACAATAAAATACAATACAATAAAATAAAATAAGCACCAATCTGGTAAACTTGCCACACACTTACCTTGGGCATTTTTGCTTAAAATGTAGAAGAGGCGCCTGGGTGGCTCAGTCGGTCAAGCACCCAACTCTCGGTTTTGGCTCAGGTTTGTGAGTTCAAACCCCGCATCAGGCTCTGCATTGACAGTGTGGAGCCTGCTTGGGATTCTCTGTCTCCCTGTCTCTCTGTCCCTCCCCAACTTACTCTCTGTCTCTCTCAAAATAAACATTTAAAAAAAAAATGTAGGAACATTCCAGGAAGAATCCCAAACTGAACTGTATCTGATGCCTTGTGTTCTTATCCTGTCTCGAATATGTCATCTAAAAATAACAGAGGTAAAGTGGCAGATGTGGCATTTCTCTGTGTAATTTATCAGTTGGTGGATTCAGTACAAAATCATAAGGCTCCACTATTTGAAGGCTACATGAGACATTCCTCATTGCCTCATCTTCCTGACCACCTTAGCACATCTGCTTCTTGGTGTACGTAAGTACTTGTCGACCTAAGCTAAGTCATCACTAAGTCATACCAGTAACAGTTTATACTTTACACAAGTTTCTCAACATTCATACAGAACCATAACAATTCTGCCATTTTTTTTTTTTACCTACACTTCACGGCATTTAATGAGCTGCATCTTTGTGGGTCTATGTATATGAGAAGGTTGTCAGGCAGGATGTGTAGCAAATGATTTATTAAATGTAAAACAAAAATGAAAGCCTACACACCAGCCATACCACTCACCTTCTTAAATATTGAAATTCCCTTAGAAGATATGTCTAGAACGTTCATCAGAATCACTTATGAGTCATATTTATCAGTTAATACAATGGAGGAAAAACTTATCAGCTGTCAGGTTTTGGAATATATCCAGACAAAAGTGATGCTAGTGGTATTATAGTTGTGAAAGATCTATTAATGGGAGATGAATTAGACATGGAAGCACATACAGGAGGTGTGTTATGCGGATCTCAGGAGATGGATCAACCTGGATCACGAGACTCTGCAAAGAGAAAACAGGTCATTCTGTATCACAGTGCATAAATATACAAAGAGATTTATTTTTTAAATAAAAAGCCCTGACAAGCTTGTTAGATTAAATATAAAATGAGAACTCTTGCCTGCTACTACTGAACATTCATAAATCCTTTTGCCAATGATAGCCTCACATCTTTTCAGCTACATAGACACTCTGAGAAGAAGGATACTGGTTCACGAGTACGCATAATTATTTTGACATGTCATTTACTTCATGTGCAGAAATCCCCCTTTATCCGCGGAAGATGTCTTCCAAGGTGCCCAGTACATGCCTGAAACTACCATAGTACCTATTTATGCTATGTTTTTCCTATCCATACATACCTATGAGAAAGTTTATTTTATAACTTAGGCAAAGTAAGAGATTAACAATAATAACAGAATGAAATAATTATAACAGTATACTATAATAACAGTTACGTGAGCGTGGTCTCTCAAAATATCTATTGTACTATAGCATTATCTTTATAATAATATATAAATAATAAGTAATATACAAATTTAAGCAATATATAAAAGCAGTATCATATTGTAATATAGTATTATAGTCAACCTTCTTCTTATGGTGATGTGAGATGGTAAAATGCCTACGTGATGAGATGAAGTGCAGCACATGACGTAAGCACTGGGATGTAAGGTTAGGTTACTCTTAGCCTTCTGGCAGTGTGTCGGGAGGATCATTTACTTCCAGACCGGGGCTGACCACAGGTAACTGAAACCACAGAAAGTGAAACTGTGGATAAGGGGGACCACTGTGGTGTATATATATTTAAAACTATGCATACATAAAACTTTTGTATACATTGAATTGTGATTTTGCTTCAAGGAGTTCTAGAGTATGTATTTTTGTAGTATAAATGACCATGTGCATATGTGCACGCACACATGCACATGCACGCACACCCCTAACTGATCTAACCTGCTTTGTGAATTGAGACTTTGTAAAAAAATTTTTTAACATTTATTCATCATTTGAGAGAGAGAGAAGAGAGGCAGAGTGTGAGTGGGGGAGAGGCAGAGAGAGAGGGAGACACAGAATCTGAAACAGGCTCCCAGCTCTGAGCTGTTAGCATAGAGCCTGATGTGGAGCTTGAACTCATGAACTGTGAAGTCATGACCTGAGCCAAAGCTGGATGCTTAACGGACTGAGCCACCCAGACACCCCATGATTTGAGACTCTTAATGAGAAGTATTACTGTCAGCCACATGAGTAGGTGAATATGGTTAACTGTGCAGTGCAGCTTTGGCCCATATTACCCTTGTCTTATTCTGGGGTTCATCTGCACTGTGCACTAACAACTGGGCTGGTGTCTTTACCCTTGAGTCTGTTTCAGGCTTGATGCAAGGCTGCTATGTACCTATGTTCTGTAGAGTAAGAATATAAAGGAGAAACACAGGAGGTAGGCTTGAGGAAAAGTCACATTTACATCTGAGTTGTCTGTCCAGGTGATTTCTGCTTCTGGTAGAACCAGCAAAAAAGGACAATCTGGATAAAGCCCAATTGGTTAGAAAACTGACACTGGTTAAGTGGATGATTAAAAGTGAATGGTAGAAGAGAGAACCTAATAAAAATTTGGAATTTGTAAAGGAGTGGCTTTATAGCTTTTACAGAAGTATCTCCATTCTCTGAGTAGCATGGAAGTAGCTGTTAAAGCCACTGGCCTCCGATAATTTATTTACAGTAGGGTAGGTCATTAGAAAGGTGAAGCATGCCAGGAGATTGAGGATTGCTGATAGGTTTCATCCTGGCTGCCAAGTCTGTTTGATTTGTAGTGGCTGCCTAGAGAGATGTGGATAAAAGGACTTTAAGACCTTATCTAAACCCAACAATTTAGTGTCCTGTGATTGATTAGTGATGTCTACATGGGCACAGAAATGTGAGTTATTGACATCATGTAATGTGTCTTTAATCCTGTACCAGATATCTCTCAATAATTGGGTAGTTAAAAGGGTCCACATCTGACTAACAGAAATTTAGCTTATCATTTGAACACCTTGATTAGCTTTAACGAAATTCCAGAATCCTTGCAACTTTGGCAATTGATTGGTCTGAATAGGTTAAGAGGATAGATAGAGTGGGATTTTCTCATATGTTCTTAAGCATAATTTGGGAATACAGGTTTTGCAGTACTTGAGAGCAGGCTAATATTTTTCTTTAGCCTGTCCAAACAACCCAACTTAAAAATGAGGCACTGGAATTCTGGGTCAGAATTCAGATCAAAACAAGGAATACTAGCATGATGCAGAGTTCTGTTCTTTAAAGAGAATGTATTGGTTATGAGAACATGACTAGTTCTCTGAACCAGGCTTTGGCACATCGGCACAGATAGTTCCTTCTCAGAATTCCAAAAGGCAAATGAGTGTGACTTGCAAATTGTCAACTGAGGACGCTACTAGGGCAGTGGATGTCTGCAAAGAAGCATCATAGTAGGGGTGAGCCTAACAGGAAGGAAGACAAAACAATAAGCCTTGCCATATTGGGGGTTAAGCCTTAGGAATGAACTTTGTGTATGCTTTAAAGAGTAGTGCCAAAGCTTGGATCATCCTGATAATTAGCATATAAGTGAACCATTAAATAAGGAAATTAGGAAGTCTCACCATGGGAATACCTGATAAAATTAGGACAGGAACCTAAAGAGAGTGCTTGGCCCAATCGATTTTCTTATAAATGAAATTATGTAAGTGGAGTTTCAGTGTTTATCCAGAAGTCAGGATTTCCCTCTTTAATTTTTAAAGTTTTCTGGTAAAGGTATTAGATTAAGTGTTAGCAGACATTTATATCATACTATGAATGAGTCTGTGAGAAACTTTCCTAAATACACATTTTGCAAATCGCAAGAAAGCTGCTACAGAGAAGCTGGGAAGGATACCAAAGGAATAAGTTAGGCAAAATGAAAGGTGGAAGTAGGGGGATCCATGAAGACATGGACACAGATCTTAGATCAGTGATTTCTTGAACAAAGAAGTTATTGCTGAATGCAGAGAATAGATAAAAGTCCTCAAGAATAATAGAAATGATGGTTGATGAAAATTATTGGCATGATTCTTGATGGGCCTTATTAGGTCTCCCAAAGGCTGCTCTTGGGAAGTGTATAAAAGTAGGGTTACCAGATAGTCCTAGTTTGCCTAAGACTTTCCAGATTTTAGTAATACAGTTCCTTGTTCAGGAATTCCCTCATTCCCAGGCAAATAGGGGTGGTTGGTCACTCTCAGAGATGTAAAATATGGCCCTTTTCTGAGGAGGGGGGAAGTAGTGCTTTCAGAAAATGTTTTAACACCTGAAGATGATCTTTGCTTGAAAAGCATGGCAACAGTAATATGGTCGTCCTTTCAGGCATCGGTGAAAAAACCTGGAAAAGAACCTCTGTCCCACTTGTTCCCATCTATTTGAAGGGATGTGTGTGTGTTCACTCACATAGAGGGAAATCTGTTTCCATTTTTTTAAAAATTTTTTAAATGTTTTTATTCTATTTTGAGAGACAAAGAGAGAGCATGAGCAGGGGAGGAATAGAGAGAGAGGGAGACACAGAATACAAAGCAGGCTCCAGGCTCTGAGCTGTAGCACAGAACCCGATGCGGGACTCGAACCCATGAACTGTGAGATCATGACTTGAGCTGAAGTTGGACACTTAACCGACAGCCACCCAGGCGCCCTCGTTTCCATTCTTCAAGCTGTGAATGGACAACCTTTTGTTTTGGGGTTAGCAGCAACTGAAATTAGTATTTACGGAATCAGCGTACCTCTCTCCCTCAAGGAACATCATGACTGAATTTGATTAGGAACTTGGTGATTTAAAATGTACATCTGATGCATATTAATACACATGTGTTAGGGCTACTGTTTTTTAGGGATAAGAATCATTATTCTTCATTATGCTCATAGTTTTATAAATCTGGAACTGGATTTTTGGATTTGATTATGATTGCAGTTTTAAAACTGGTTTTCATTATAAAAGAATCTCACTGGCCACCTCTATTTGACTTTACCATTTTGTACTTGATAAATTTCTCTTCTGTATCCTGGCTTTGAAATTTCATTAGAAATTTAAATGATAATTCCAATACCCTTACCAGAGAAAATATCTACCAAATGTTATGTGGTGGAAGAAAATAAATAATAGCACTTAGACTGGAATACATAGGGAATGAAAGAATAATGCCAAAAGTCACTTTAAGTCTTTAGGAAAAGTCATAGTAACCATTTTGTTTTTGAAAATGGTTGAAGTGAATTACTTAGGTAATGAAGTTCTCTAGTATTTGGTGCTTTGAGTTTAATTGGTATCAGTGAATACATATATTGTTTGCAAGATGCTGAAAAACTGGGGATTACACACAAAGAAAAATATATCAAAAATGTAGAGGAACTAATCATAAGCATCATTAATTTACTTGGAGATTTCCCAAGTACTTTCAGTGATCAATTTTTAGCTTTTTTGAGAATGGTTTAGTTATGGCTACTTAGTATATTTAAATGATCAGAAAAGGTTATATTTTAATGTGGATGTGTGCATTTATGTGTGTTTATGACTTCCCTTGTTTTACTTAATAGTGGTGGGCAGATGTATTTTGGTGTGAATATCATGTGCTGTGTTTATTGATATTTAAGCCCTAACACACACTAGTTCAAATCCTTTATTGTATATATAGATAAAAGAGTAACTTAAAGACCTGTAGTCTGAAAACTATAAAACACTGATGAAATAAATTAAAGGTGACACAAACAAATGGAAAGATATCCTATGCTCATGGATTGGAAAAACTAATATTGTTAAAAAATTTCCATACTACACAAAGCAATCTACGGATTCAATTCATTCCCTATCAAAATATCCACATTTTTTTCACAGAATAAGAACAAATAATACTAAAATTTGTGTGGAACACAGAAGACCCCAAATAGCCAAAGCAATCTTCGGGAAGAAGAACAAAGCTGGAAGGGCACCTGGTGGCTCATTCGGTTGAGTGAATGACTCTTGATTTCAGCTCAGGTCGTGATCTCACAGTTCATTAGTTGGAGTCCCACATTGGGCTCTGAGCTAATGGCATGGGGCCTGCTTGGGATTCTCTTTCTCTCTCTGTCTCTCTGTCCCTCCCCTACTTGGGTTCTCGATCTCTCTCTCTCTCAAAATAAATAAGCTTAAAAACGAAAAAGGAGGAGGAGGAGGAGAAGAAAAAAGAGAGAAGGAAGGAGAAAGAGAAGGAGAAGAAGAAGAAAGCTGGAGGTATCACAATCCCAGATTTCAAACTGTACTACAAATTTGTAGTAATCACAAGACTATGGTACTAGCACAAAAATAGACACATAGATCAATAGAACACCGTAGAGAGCCTGGAAGTAAACTAATGCCTATTTGGTCAGTTAATCTATAACAAAGGAGGCAAAAATACACAGTAGAGAAAAGACAGTCTTCAATAAATGATGCTGGGAAAACTGGACAGCTACATGCAAAAGAGTGAAACTGGGCCACTTTCTAAAGCCATACACAAAAATAAACTCAAAATAGATTAAAGAACTAAATGTGAGATCTGAAACCATAAAAACACTAGAAGATAAAACAGGCATACTTTCTCTGGCATTGGGTATAGCAATATTTTTCTAGATATGTCTCCCAAGACAAGTGAAACAAACACAAAAAGAAACTATTGGGACTACATACAGATCAGCTTTGGCACAGTGAAGAAAACCATCAAGAAAACAAAAAGGCAACCTACTGAATGGGAGAGGATACTTACAAATAGCCTATAAGAGTTTAATATCCAAAATTGTAAAGAACTTATACAATTCAACAACAACAGCAACAAAATCCAATTTAAAAATGGGCAGAGGACCTGAATAGACATTTTCCCAAAGAAGGCGTGCAGATGGCCAGCAAACACATGAAAAGATGCTCAGCATCATTAATCATCAGGGAAATGCAAATCAAAGCTACAATGAGATATCACCTCACACCTGTCTGAATGGCTGAAATCAACACAAGAAACAAATGTAGAGGAAAATGAACCCTCCTACACTGTTGGTATACCTCAGAGATTATTATGTGGGAAGCGGAGGGTAAGGGGCTGAGAGAGGACTATGTATGTACTTGTCTTATTTCCCTATTTCTATCAAACACTACATTTTATTATCTTAATTACTAATAGTCTACTTAGGACAAAGCTGTGTGGTTAAAAAAGAAAAATCAAATCAATTTAAAGGTTTTGGTGTACAGGATGTATAGGTGTACAGGTTTAAAGGCTTTTGAGTACAGGATATGAGTTCTAATCTCAACTTGACTTTCTACCAACATGGGAGAAAGTCTAATCTTCAAAGATATAAATAAAAATGACATATATATGTATTATTCATATATATTATATATATCACATATATATATGATATATATAGTATATATATATATGATATATATAGTATATATATACATATAGTATTTGAAACAAATTATTTCCAAGACTTATTGAAAACAGCTTACATTGTTCCTACAGTTTACCTATACTACCTTACCTGTATTTTGAAACATTTTCCCCACTTCTTTCTTCTTTCCCCACTTCAGCCAACTAGACACCCTGCCACTGCCAACATTTTCCAAAATCCCCTCCTCATGTAATTTCTTTCACGTACATATCTTTTAGAGGGGACTGGCATTTTATCTTTCTTCTTTTATATCCATCTTTCAATATCCTGCACATCTAAGATGTAACTTAAATATCATTTCTTCTCTGAAGCTTCTTTGATCACCCCACATGTGATATTTTTTCTCCTCTGAATATCCTGCAGCATTTTGTAGGTCTCTTCTGGCATGTTTTGTCTTTGTTCTATATTATTTGCATATGTGTGGTTTGCTTATCTAACCCCCCAAATTGTAAATTACTTAATGACTTTAAGGTGAGGATTTTAAGCAAGGCTTAATTTTCATAAAAATGTTTTTGATCTGTCTTCTCTGTAAAATTATCAAGATCTGTGAAAAGTTTCCAATTAACTATTTAGGCTGTGGAAGATTCATGGATACTAGCAAAACATATGAGCCACTGGATTCAGACATAACTGACAGTTTACTATTCAAAGTAGTAACAGAAGCTAGACTATTGGAATTTTCTTGTACAAGTTTCCCAATTTCCAGTTTCCACAGGACTGTAAAGTGGACCAGATATAAGATGCACATACACAGTTGGTTGCAATACAAGAGAAGAAGTATGAGCTTAGAGAAATTCATCTTATATACCAAACAGGAAGCATGCCAGCCCATTGCCCCTAAGAGAGCCACTATCTCTACCTTCCAAGGCTATTTACTGTACAAATACTTTGGAGCCAATTTGATGCCTCTGCTCACAAGACATGCTGAATTATGAGAAGTCCAAGGAGAACTGTCTCACTAAGAAATATTCATTCAATGGAGCACTTGGGTGGCTCTGTTGGTTAAACTTCCGACTCTTGATTTTGGCCCAGGTCATGATCTCATGGTTCTTGGGATCAAGCCCCATGCCAGACTGTGCACTGACAGCATGGAGCCTGCTTGGAACTCTCTCTCTCTCTCTCTCTCTCTCTCTCTCTCTTTCTTTCTCTCTCTCTCTCTCTCTTTCTCTCTCTCTCTCTCTGCCCTTCCCCTGTTCTCTTTATTGCTCTCTCTCAAAATAAATATGTAAACATTAAAAGAAAAAGAAATATTCAGCAAGTATTTTGTGAGCACCATATGCCCTAGTTCTAGGCACCAGAAAATTAGGTACAAGTGAAGCAGTAGACCTTTGTTCCAATGATGTAACTGGAAAAAATATGAAATCCATGAGAGCTTTGGCATATTACAACAGTAGTACAGTGCATCCTTCCAATATAGGAGTGATTTTGGTTTAATTTTGTCCTCTGTATTATATCTTCCTTTGTACTGGTATCGCCCCTCTTAAAATGTAATAAGATGAACAAATCATAGTTTGTCCTCTGCTATTAAAAAGAACATGTCATTAGAAAGTGTCATGCTTAACTACAGTAATCATCTTTAGGAAGTAATTAGTATACATATTACTATACATTCCACTCTAAGTATGCAAATTTGTACCTGGATATTTGATGAATACATTTCACTTTATGTATGAAAAAATGATCCTTATTATTGAATGAACTAATTAGTGACAAAAATTTCGGCAACCAACTCTACATTTTCGTAGAGAGCTGATAACTACCATGACTACTACTGTCAAAATTAAATATTAAAAATAAATTTATTAAAAAGTATTGCTAATTGTTATTGCATGTTGCCAGATAATATAAAAAAATTATTTTTTACTCTGAATTGTGAACATCATATCTCCATGTCACAAAGCATCACTAAACATATTATCATCAGAAACATTGATATCTCATTTTCCCATTGATAACTTCCACTTGTAATGGTGAGACATGGAACTTGACTTCAATTTGACCATTTCTGTGATCTCACTTTATTTCATAAATTCTTTTATCTGGCCAATTATTAAATGGCATGTGATTGCATTTCTGGAAAACCATGGTGCTTCCCCAACAGAAGTAGGACATTGCCAAGGTTTCAAAAGGTAAAAAACAGTTATTTTGTTCAGCTTCTACAGAGGCTGTTCTCTGCTCTTTAAAAGTTTTGCAGGAAGTGAATTAATGTAATAGTTTTACAGTCTGTATAGTATAAAATAGACTCAGATTAAGCTAGCAGACTTGTTATTTGACAGTTTATAAAATATTTTAGTATCTTTTTGGCAGTAGCAGTTTGAATGTTGGCAAATGTACACATTGCTTGCAGTTTCAAAACCTTGTAATGAGTATTTTCCACTGTAATAGCAGAGAGCTGAAATTTGGATAAACCACTTAGACTTGTGAACTCTGACATGCATGGTAACAATGTCTTTGTAAAAGAATTTTGTCAAGTATTGGAGCTCCTACTAATAGCACATCCATCTTTCTGCACACCATAAATCTTAAGAAAATTTCTATTACTCTGCAATTTGTCTGGCTTATGCTATTTATTAGCCATTTTATTCTGCTGCTTTAAGAAGTAATGTGATGTTCATTTTATTGCTGGTTCAATAAATTGTTAATTATAATGCAGTGATTGCAGCTGACGTGATTTAAAAGCCACATTAGCACTATAGCATTAAGTTTTAACTATTTTACCCTTCAATTCCCTGTTTATACAACAGTAAAAGGAAAATAGCCTTAGACTAATTTAAAAAATGAAGGTACTTATATCTATTGATCACATGACACATTAGAAACTTTTTTTTGATAAAGGTTACACTTTTGTCTTAAAAAGTGGGGGAAAATGAGTGAACGATACACAATAGAACACTTAAGAGAATGGCATATGACTCCAAACAGGTAGAACATAAGTGAAGTAACTAGATTATATTTATGAATGTTAATATTAGAGGCGTCTATAAACTGTTAAATAGAAAAGCATATGGGTCATGCTAATTTTGTAAAGGTATTCCTTCTGAAATAAAGAAAAAGTTAATAAGAATACGATAGGTGTGACTTTTGAAGAATATTTAGTTTTATGCTCTAAATGATCAAACACGATCATCATTAACAACCCTATTCTTTTCAGGCTCAGACTAACCTAGATCATTCTTGCTTGCCTAAAATACATGAATTCTAGCCCCATATTGTATTCCCATTGAAATATGTCAACTCACACTCTCTTCAACATGGAAGCTGTGACACTTCCTATACCATACATGTTTGCTGTTAAAAATGTACTGCTCCGTATAATTTCAGAGTGTAAAGTCTGTCTTTTCATGCAAAGTATGGAGTTTGCTCACTGACTTCAGTTCCCGGAAGCCAAGGATTCTGTTCTTTGTTTGTTAGCCCCCCACCGTACCCAACTCCCTCAGTATCCTGCAAAATCCCAAGCATTAATATAAACTCTTCAAATAAATATATTGGTTCCAGAACATTTCTCTAAGGCTGTATCTGTACGTTTTAAATGAAGTATAATCTATGAGGTACCATTTCTCTTACACTGATGAGTGAGGGGCTAGTGAATATGCCCATTAATGCCAGTAAATTAGATTGGCTTTCTTTTAATTTTGTGATTCAGTTTGCAAAACAGGGAAAGGGACCAGGAGTTGGATGATTTGGGTATCTTTGTGCCTTTCTCCTAACCCCCTTTTTTCTGGCACAGTATGAATTTGGGCAAATCAGTGGAATTGTTCTAGGATTTGGTTTGAGTATTGTTTTGTTTTATTCATCATCTCCAAGTCGAGAAACTACCATGTGCCAGGCACTCAACTATATACTGGGAGTACAATTGTAGATAACCCTTCTAAAGTTTACCTGCTAATGAGCATAGATATGTAGATACCCAGATGCCTTTGATTTTTTTCCCCTGCAATAAAGCATTGATCTAACAATTTACAAATCATTATCGTGTGCTATCTATAGCACTGGGCTTTCTTCTTTTTTAGTGCTTTGTCTTATTTAAAAAATGTATAAAATGGATGTTATCTATATATGCTTATTTAAATGGAGAATTTGGCAATTATAACTATTTCTAGTACTAAAATATTAGAAATCAAAAAAGATTTAAAGCCAATTAGTTTGTAATTTTACTACTTCAGGATAAATTGAGATTTCAAATTATATAGCTCTTTGGCTGCACTTCCAAAAGTCTGATTCAGTAGCTTGGGTTGAGATCCTGGGATCTGTATTTTCCTAACTCTCCCTGCGTAAAAGCCATTGATCTAGCTCACATCTTCGATCTTACAACACAGAACAACTGAAGCGTAGATCAGGATCTTCTTCATCAATATGGGACAGAACTTTCCCACCCTGGGCCTGGGCACTTGCTGTCCACCCTACTTAGAATGTTCATTTTCCTAGATTGTTCCATGGCTGGCTCTTTCTTTTCCCTCATATCCCAGCTCAAATTTCACCTCCTGGGAGAGACTTCCTTCAAAGGGTTCCCTTTCATTTGCTGCCTTAAAAAAAAAAAAAAATCTGTCCAAAATGACAATTATCTTGTTTAACTCTCATTCTCTCTATGACAATGTAAATTTCATAAAGCAGAATTCTTGGTCCCATTTTTCATTATTATAATCTAATACCTAGCATACTGCTGGAGCATAGCAGGCAGGGGAACATAGGGTGTTGAATGAATGAATGAATGAATGCATGCACGAATGCTTTGTTCAAAGTCAGATAAATTGTATCAAGAGGGATAAGACTCTATATAGGCTTAGTGTTCTCACCACCAGGGCCATGATACCTCCCTTTTGCAATATCCTATTGTCTTTTACAGTGGGATAAGATTTTAAAAGTTCTTTGATTCAAAGTGTTTAATTTTTAGTTCAGTAAAGTGTGCCACAGGCTACAGAGTTGAAAGGTTTTGCCTAAGGGCATGTATAATTGGTGACTTAATTAGGAACAGGAATGCAGGTACTGTATCTGTTGATCCAGTAGTCTCTTTATGTTATAACTTAGCCTGAGTTTTAAATAAATATGTTGTTTTCACTGAATTATTCAGATTTCCCCAATCTTTCTTTACTTTTGAATGTAATAAAATTGCTTTTATCCATAAAGAGGGTTTGTCTAGTAACAGTCTAAGCATTTCTGTGTGTATATGACAGTTGGAAAAAAAAAAAAGTGGCTATGATCATAAACTTGTGGGTTTCATATGCATAAGCAATGGGTGCCCATTCCTGTCTTTATTTAAAAGGGGAGACCTCTATAGAGCTCTGGATTGACAAAGTGAAGTGGTGTTTATTTCTCACTAGTGCATTACTCTTTGTGAAGAATTAGTCTATCTGAATATTCTACAAATTCTGTATTATATTAATCTAGATTCAATCTTTCTTTCTTTAGTAAACCATTTTGAGAAGCCAACCACCCATCTAATAATTTGAATTTTCACATTGATTTAGGAAGCCCTCCTTTTTAGGCAGTCTTTTAGTAGTATCTTCAATATAAAATTGATCTTCATTTCTGTTTTGGCATCTTTGCTCAAGCTTTTCTGTGCATATTGGTCAAGTTATAATATTTCCAACTCCTTGTCTGTGTAGCATTGGGAAAAAGAAACAAGAGGTGGAAGAAAATAACTTCCTCTCCATTATCCCTTGCTCACAACTCAAATCAGTGTTTTAAAATGTGTTTATTCATTTGTGGTCCCATTTAACATGACCTAGTATACTCTAGATCATGTAGCTGGCACATTAAGACAAGCTTCCAGGGTTAACGTGTTAAGATTTTGGACATTTGATTCCAAAATTGAAAATAGTACACAGCACAGGCTACAGGAACACTTCAAAATTATTTCTTAGAACGTATTTGACTTCCATTAAGACAAAATGTCTTAAATGCTAGAAATCTCCATAGATTCTTCTTTTGTTTCATTAGTCCATTTCAGGATTTTTTGGCCATAGTGGCATATCTCACTGATTTACTCAGATTCTGTATGGGTGAAACCCAAATTTTCATATCTTTAAGAAGCTCCCCAATTGATTCTAGCAAGCTGTAAAAATTGAAAAACTGCTAATCTCATTCTTTTAGGACATCATCCTATAGCTTCACCAGATTAGAACCTTTGTTTTTCTCTTACATGTAGAAGTTACATAACAGGGAATCTTTGAGAAATTGTGACTTATGAAAGTCCAAAGTGTTTTGTTTTTTTTATTTTATTTTTATTTTTTTAATTTTTTTTTTTAACGTTTATTTATTTTTGAGACAGAGAGAGACAGAGCATGAACGGGGGAGGGTCACAGAGAGACGGAGACACAGAATCTGAAACAGGCTCCAGGCTCTGAGCTGTCAGTACAGAGCCCGATGCGGGGCTCGAACCCACGAACTGTGAGATCATGACCTGAGCCGAAGTCGGACGCTTAACCGACTGAGCCACCCAGGCGCCCCAAGTCCAAAGTGTTTTAAAACGTCAGAGGATCTGTTTGCCAAGGAATTATACAGAATCTTTTACTCTACAAATAATACTACTTCTGTATGACATGTAGACCTTGATAAAAATATATGCTTCCTGAGATAAGCTTGAAGAACATCATGGGTATTGTTCAGTGAATAGATGTTCCTAAATGGCTATGAACAGGCTTTGCATTATTTTCTCTAGCTTCCCTTAGCCTCACCAATGGTCCTGACTGCAGGGTAGGAGGACAGCTGTGTCTCAGTGCCATGACAGCTAATGTCCTTTACTGCTGTTCACTTGATCTGATTTTCATTTTTTTCCTGAACTTTATTTTTCTGTTTATGATTTCATCTCCTCTTCTAAGTGAGACATGTGTTATTATTTCACTGATCCTGATCTCCAGGTTCCCTCCTCAAGTGTAATACTTAAGCCCTACTTCAAAATTGCTGTACTGTTTCCAGCTACTTAAGATAAAGAACTCATTTGTTCTTATCTAAGCCTCAGAATCCTAAACCTTGGTAGAAACCTCTTGTTACTGTGACCATCGTCATGTTCTGATAAGAACTATGACCATATCTGGGGCACATCAGGAAATATTGATACTGGATCCTTCGTTGGCCTTATATGTTCTCCAGCTGAAGCACTGTTTTTTAGAATGATCATTTCCTCTTGTTTTATAGTTGACTGTATCAGTTGCACTTGCTACCTTAGAAATATTCACCTGCATTAATTTCCATTATTTAATTGGCAGGATTACTTTCTAAGAGAGAGCTTCAAATTTTGGTTATATTGGTAATTACTGTGTATTACCTTGATAACTATTTCTCCTCCTGAACTCTGTCTGTCACCTCTACCCATGCTCAGAACCTAACCAGAACAATTCTTCTGTTTGTTCTTCTTTCACTTTTATGACATTTCAACTGAATGTCTCACAGCAGGTCGACTTCAATGTATTCAACCCTGAAACTTTGATATATAATGTCTTGTCTATGAAGTCTTCCTCGATCTCTACTTCCATAAATAGCACCAATGTTCTCCTAGTTGCTGAAGCCAGAACTGTAGTCATCATTCTTTATTCTTCTCTCACACCTTATATTCAGTCAACCACATAATTATATTTAGTATCCAAAATGTCTAAATTCCAGGCACTTTTTTTAATTTCAACATCCATACGTTTTCTTTGATATCATCAACTCTTACCTACGAACCCCACTTAATTTCTTGCTCTCTCCAACCTCATAATCTATTCCCTTTTAGGGACAAGAATGCTGTTTTAAGGTAATAAATAAGGTTATATTACTGATGTGGGAAACAAAGGCAGAAGGAAATGGCAAATTAAATTAAATTTCCTTATAACCTGCAGCCATTGACAAATACTTGAGGTAGGGAGAGTATAACATTCCTCCAGGAACTTCCTACTGTCTTAGTGTTAATGCTTTGCTAGAGGGAAAAACAACCTTAGCTTGACAATAGCTAGGCCTGCAGTATTCTGTGAGTCTTCTTTAGCGTATGAAAATCCTCTTGGAAACTTCCCCTCGACTTTACCTCTCCAAACTCCCAAATCTATATTCAGTCTCTCCTCAAGGGGCAGCTCTTCCTGCCCACTGGTCCTGTTCCAGTATTTTAATAAAAACAACTTTTTGCACCACAGATGTCTCAAGAATTCTTTCTTGGTCATCGGCTCTAGACCCCCACCACCATTCCAAAATTACATCATTACTATGATGCTATGTACAAACCCCTCATTTCATTGCTCACTTTACCTTGAGTCATTCTCCCTGTTTGTACAACAGAATTTTCTCCCACTTCCATTCTACAAACACATTGGAGTCATTGCCAATTTAGGTCCCTGACAAATGCTATTTCTTCTGCTTGAAATGTTTTTCTTCTTATTTTTTCTATAGGTAGCCATTTTCAATTCTTCAAGATGAATTTGACCACTGTGTATAGAATAGATTGTGGGGTGGAGGGCACATTCTGGGAAGAGAAATGATGGTGTTCTGATTAAGGGTGGTATTAGCAGAGATGAACTGAACACATTTAGAATAGATTCTTTTTTTCTTTACATTTTTTTAGTGTCTATTTTTTTTTTTGACAGAGACAGAATATGAGTGGGTTAGGGGCAGAGAGAGAGGGAGACACAGAATCTGAAGCAGGCTCCAGGCTCTGAGCTGTCAGCACAGAGCCTGATGCAGGGCTGGAACTCACAAGCTGTAAGATCATGCTAAATAGGACTGAGCCGAATTAGGACTCTTAGCCAGTTGAGCCACCCAAGCACCTCCAGAATAAATTCTAAAGTTAATAGGATCTGATAAAAATTACATAAGTGAGAAGGAAAATTATAAGAATGATTCCTAATTTCTTGGCAAAAGTAGGTGATAACATTCACCGAAAAAGCAAAGTCTAAGGGAAAAGTTTTAGGTCTTGCTAGTGGGAAAGGAGAGGCAGCAAGTATTTGCAAACTCATTGTAAGGAAAATCAGCATTCATTTTGACTTACTGAAGGTGGGAGATGTGGGTGATGGAGAATTCAAGGATGACTTCAGCATCTGGCTTCAGTAAGATGCTGTGTCACGGAGGAGAGTTCTGGGAGTAAGTGATAAATCTACCAGCTCTGGAAACCTGGAACTGAAAAAGATTAAGATAAGGACCATAGTTTTGAGTTATTAGCTTAGAGGTCATAACTGAAGACAAGGAAATAGGTAGTATTATCTAGAATGTAGAGAAGCTGAGGCTAAAACCTGAAGGGTTGAGTGGAGAACAACTATCAAACAAGTCCTAGAATTTTGACCCAAGAAATACTAGAATAGTGTGTTAAGGATGTGCTGTAAGGGACAGACCAAAAAAACAAACAAACAAAAAAAACAAAAAAAAACTTTTGAGAAGGTAGGCTGTTATTGGAGTGAAGTCTTCCCTAAAGCCTTTCTGCCCTAGATAGGTTTTGAGAATTTGCAATACAAAAGATTTGATGAAAGGAATTTCTTTCCTATAATATTAACAGGTAACAATGGTATTTACAGACTGCAGTGTTGACAAGCTTTGTTTCCTTTAAGTGAAAATGCCCTACAAACTCTGATTGGCATCTATATGAAAACAAGGTATTCTGATTCTTAATAGCTGATAAAAATGTTCATTGAAAAATATTGGCTGCTTAAATGAAGGGCCTTAAATAAAAAGACAGTTTTGGAGGTCAGCTCTGTGCTAGATACTGGGCATTGATAATAAATAACTCAAACTTACTGTTCTTCAAGAGTTCATTCTAATGAGGGAGAGGTTAACAGATAGCAACTAAACCAACTACCTAAAAATTATAATAACATTTATAATAATAGTTATAGACAAAGAGCTATCCAAAAAATAGGAGGTAAAAGATGCTTAATTCTGTCTATGGTAGGGAAAAACAAGTCTGGTAGTGGAGGTAATATTCTAGCTGATATTCTATGCATTGGCATATCCTCTACTTTACTTTTGTTTTAAAGTTTTGTTTAACTTCCACAGATATTTCATAAACTTTTAGGGTAGCTGTCTCCTTGAGAATCTGTTAAATCATATGCCCTCTTTTCATAGAAACTGGACACTGCAGCCATTCACAAAATTTCAAATATTTAAGGACTTCCTGGATCAATATGATATTGCAGAAATAAATGGAGACCGTCTGTGTGGTTCTGATTTTTTTAAATGTTTATTTTGGGAGAGAGCATATGCTCATGACCAGGGGTGGGGCAGAGAGAGATGGAGAGAGAAAATCCCAAGCAGACTTTGGGCTGTCAGTGCAGAGCCCGCCTCAGGGCTCAATCTCAGGAACCATTAAAACATGACCTGAGCCAAAATCAAGAGTCTAGACACTTCACTGACTGAGCCACCAGGTGCCTCTAATTTTTTTTTTATTAATTCTAGACTTTAAAGTCTAGAACATTATATAAGAATGATATATAAAGTGTTATAATTTGCAGTATTCTTTTCTCTTCTTGTAGAATCTCATCCCTATTGTTGTAATTTACATATCACTTCAGACTAACATTCTAAAAGGACCACTTTGATTATATCATGACATTCTTCTGTTTTATCCCTATTAATACCTGAAGTCTAAAATTCTACATCTTGCTTTTATAGCTCACCATAATTTCTTTTTTTCCTATAATTCAAAGATTATTAAGTTTTGCTTGCCCCTATTCATTATCACTTTCGTTGTAGTTCGTCAAATGGTTATTAAGCCTGACATTCTATGCCAGCCATTGTGCTGCTATTGGAAATTAAATAAGAAATAAGCCAGAAACTGTACCTGGGCTCAGAGAATATATTTTCTTTTGAATGATACATAGTATGTTCTTGAGATAACCTTGACAACTTGTTATTCTTCAAATTCCTTGATTCTGCTGTGCTATGTGATACCTGAAATGAGTTCTAACACAGACTCTTCCCATGCCATTCCTTCCATGATTTCAAATTCTGAGCCTATTCAAATTTCTTCTCAGTGTTTTGGGAAGTCTTTGATTATCCCAGATTGATCAAGGGCTTCTCTTCCTTACATCTTACAGCTTTTTACTCTATTAGTTGTTATTTATACCAGTAATTGTAGGGCAAGTCAATATTCTGTCATTTTCCCAATGCTTATTATAATGTATAATTATAAAATTTTGAAGAGTAAGAGTGGCATTTTATCCTCCTGTGCAGTGACTGTCTTTGGGCATTAAACCAAAATACAAATGAATGACTTTGTGAAATTGGGCCTGTCACAGCTATGCCACGTTTAAAATCGTGATCTATAAAAATTTCTACTAGAAAGTGAGTTCTCTGAGTGGAGATTGCATGACACCCTCTTGCATATTATCCACATAACCTGCTACAGATGCTAAGTATATATTGAGTTAATAAATTAATGAGTAAAGGAACACTTTACTTTTTAAAAGATTATTCTTGACACTGCTAAACTAGATTTTACATGATGTTTCTATGTGAAATATTTTTCTTTTCAGAACTTCTAGTTCCATTCATGACAACTTTTTGGCATTTTTAAAATACTCCTTCCAGGGACACCTGAGTAGTTCAGGTCATGATCTTACAGTTCATGGGTTCAAGCCCCATGTTGGGCTCTGTGGTGACAGCTCGGAGCTTGGAGCCTGCTTTAGAATCTGGGTCTCCCTCTCGCTGTGCCCCTCCCCTGTTCCTTGCACTCTGTGTGTGTCTCTCTCTCAAAAATAAATAAACATTAAAAAATAATAAAATACTCCTTTCAAATATTATTTCTTCTTTCTTCTCTTTTTGGTTTATGAGGAGCAGAGGAGTGGAATGGGTAGAAGCTGTCTCTTTCCCAGCTTTAGTTGAAGCCTGAGGCAAAGAACCTCTTGGTCCAGCTGCAGTCCAATCTGGTATCTCTAATATCTGTAATAAAACATTTACCATGAAGTAGACTATTTTATGGAAAATTATTCATGTATCTACCTCCCTGGATCTTTACATTCCCCCTTTCTCTTGTTCTCTGCATTACATAGGATGAGACATGGAATGGGAAGAAAGAATCCAGCTATTTCATTAGAGTGCTAATACGCTTTCTGTAGAAAACGTCTATCATGATAATTTAGGAAAGGATTGCTTTGTTCCCTTGATGTATCCTTCTTGGGCAGGGAGATAGTATGTTTTTCTTTTCCCCTGTCCTCCCCCACCCCCCACTTGCCCTCCATAAGTGGGTAGATTGCCTTTTTTTTAATGGGAAATTGGTTTGGAGAAATATCTGGGGATTTTGATGGTTATCAAAATTGCTTCAGTGTGTAAAATGTAGAAGTGGAGTTTTCAAGAATGGACTGTTGTAAGATTCCTGACCTTCCACTTCTCTGTGCTAAAAGGAGAAAGCACAAAACACAAATATCTTGAAAGAGTTACATCCCTGCCAGTCATGTCATTGTTCAGTTGGGATAAAGTAACTTTTCCAAATTTGGAAAATAAAATTGATATTAACTCTAAAAACCTGTGAAGTTTTACTCCAGCCCCTGGTTAAGAAACCCAATTCCTGAAAGAATTGAGCAATATTTTTACTTTTCGTGTGTTCTTTTTTCTTTTAACTTTTTTTAATGTTTATTTATTTTTGAGAGAGAGGGCGGGGGAGAGAAAGGGAGACACAGAATCTGAAGCAAGCTCCAGGCTCTGCCCTGTCAGCACAGAGCCTGACACGGAGCTCGAACCCATGAACCATGAGATCATGACCTGAGCGGAAGTCAGACTCTTAACTGACTGAGCCACCCAGGTGCATCTCATGTGTTCCTCTGTCCAAAGAAGAAAACTAGGCAGAGGTGAAGTATTGAGAAGCAAATGAAAGGGAGATTGGTTAAATATAGGTAAAGATAATATATGCCTAAAGATGATGAATAGTGAAACAGGCATCTGTTTATATATGAAAACATGTTAGGAAGGCAGTGTTGGGTAGAAGCTAAGAGTGAAAGTTCTAGAGTCAGAATACCATGGTTCACATTCTGGCTCTACTAGTTGTGGATTATCATGGACAGTTAACCTGTCTGTGCCTCAGTTTCTTATTCGGTGAAAGGCAATACTACTATCTAACTTAAGAGTTTGTATTGAGGATTAAGTGAGAAACTCTACAAAAAGTTCATCAAGGTCAATGTGTTGGAAGATCCCAACACAAGATAAAATTAATATTTTATCTTAGGTAGGATATGGAGTGTATAGAATATAATGTGAGTAGTGTTTCCTGGAACTGTGAAATGTGGTGGTCTTAAAAGTACTTAGCACAATGCCTGCATACAGTTTTGAGAAACAGGAGAATAGTTTAAAAGCTGGTAGTAGCAATAAATATTATTCTTACCCATATACTGTGTGCCAGGCAGTACACTAGATGTGAGAGACACAGAGATTAATATGATAGATACACTTCCTGCTTTCATAGAGCTTATAGTTTTGCAGGGAAGACACATAATTTAAAAAACAACAGCATAAAATATGAGATACTCTCCTATAGGAGCTATGAGAGCAATTAAGATAAGTAGGGCATGATATACCTGCTGATAAAATAATGTTACTTCTAATTCTGTATTGCTCTATTCTTTAGATATAATTAAGGCTATAATGAGCAACATTCATAACGATTTTAGAGCCATAGAAATATTTTAGTTCAACCTATTTATTTTACAAAATTAAGGAGATAAAGACCAGAAGTGACTTACCAATACTGCACAGTTTGCAGAGATATAACATTGTTCTTTCCATAGCACCTTATAGCAGAAGTAAAACAATTACTTATTTTTTATGGTCAATATTTATAAGCATTTATAATTGGAACATTCACATGCCTTACTTACTTCATATGCCTTTTGTCTTACTGCGTTAAAGGCAAACTGGTAAAGACATTTCCCAACTTTTTAGAAACTAATGAATAAACAAAAAGCAGAATCAAACCTATAAATACAGAGAACAAACTGATGGTTGCCAGAGGGAATGAGGGCTGGGGAATGGGCATTATGGGTAAAGGGCAATGAAAGATACAGGCTTCCAGTTATGGAATGAAGAAGTCACAGGAATAAAAGGCACAGCATAAGGAATATAGTCAGTAATATTGCAATAGGGTTATATGGTGACAGATGGTTGCTACACTTGGGTGTGCATGGCATAACTTATAGAGAAGTTGAACTGCTATGCTGTACATCTTAAACTAATGTAACTTTGTGTGTCAACTACACTCCAATAAAAAAAAAATTATAAAAAAAGATTGTCACATGTTACAAGAAAATGTCAAGCATGGCAATATTCTCATTTGAAAATAAGATAAGCTAAGAAGTATATTTTAAACATATTATAGATGATTTTTCTTCTTTTAAGCCAGAAAAGCAAAATTATAATGAATTCTGATTTTGACATACTTAAAATATTGAAACTCAAAAAGAAAACTATGTATGAGGTAAATTAGTCATGGAATAGACATATGCATAATTGGATTTCGATGAATTAAAAGTTATACCCTAAAATATTATAGCCTTATAAAATTGCCTTGAGGATAAAGTAGATAGAATTGACATATTACTCATAATCAGTAAAACATTAACAAGAATAGGAATTAACATCCTATCTTACTTTACTGTAAGAAGGAGAGTGGAGAGAGAGAAAGAGACAAGGAGGAGGTGGAGGATGAATGATGACTTTCTTTTAACTTTATTTATTTATTTTGAGAGAGAGAGAGCGCGCATACAGGAGGGGCACAGAGAGAGGGAGAGAGAGAATCCCAAGCCGGCTCCAAGCCATCAGTGTAGAGTACAGTGCAGGGCTCAAATTCACAAACCACGAGATCATGACCTGAGCTGAATCAAGAGTCGGATGCTTAACCAACTGAGCCACCTAGGTGCCCCAGATAATGATGACTTTATGGAGAACAATCTTTATCCCCAGTAATTTAGGCATATTGTTATGTTCTTATTCTACATTCACTGCATTTTCCACTGCCAACATCACTGTGATTTTATCTAATTCAGTCTTCGTCCGCTCTGTGCTCTGGGAGGAGTCCTCTAGTGGACCTGTGATTTGGGCCACATCTAGCAGAACATGCAGGTCCCTCAGCCACAGTGATTGCTTTGTGGGGGATGGGGACTGGACAAATGCAGATCCAATTTGATGCTCCTGGCAGTGTTTCAGTTGACATATAATGTACTTACAGGGAAATGTACAGGTTTAAGTTTACAGTTCAATGATTTTGACAGTTGCATATACCATTTAATTCACACCTTACCAAAATACAGACTTTTTTTTTTAATTTTTTTTAAAGTTTATTTATTTTTGAGATAGAGACAGAGCATGAATGGGGGAGGGTCGGAAAGAGGGAGACACAGAATCCGAAACAGGTTCCAGGCTCTGAGCTCTCAGCACAGAGCCCGACGCGGGGCTCGAACTCACGGACCGCGAGATCATGACCTGAGCCGAAGTCGGCCACCCAACCGACTGAGCCACCCAGGCGCCCTCAGACTTTTTTTTTATTATTATCTGGAAAAATGCCTTTTGTGCTTTTCAGTCAATCCATTCAAGGCCTCAGAGGAGGCAACCAGTTTTCTCATTCCATCCACCATCAAACGTTTTTGCCTTTTTCTAGATCAGCTCTGACAAGTTGCTAGATCATTTAGATTACCACATACAAGTTCACCTATTTCCAAATCATCACATAAATGAAACCATACTGTATGTAGTTTTGTGTCTGGCTTCTTTTACTCAGCAGAAGCTTTCTGAGTTTTATCTATGGTATTATATGTTTTATTAGATTATTCCTTTTTATTTCTGAGTATATATCACAAATTTTTTATTTCTCGTATTAAGAGGCATTTTATGTTGTTTCTTATTTTGGGCTTTTATAAATAAAGCTACTGGTGTGAGCATTTTTTATAATCTCTTTGTGGGCATATGTTTTCCTTTATCTTGGGCAGACACAGAGTAATAGAATTGCTAGGGCAGTGTATGATTTACTTTAAGAGAAAATGACAAATTTTCAAAGAGCTTGTGTCACTTTATGTTCCCCATCCTCATCAACACTTGTTGTTGTCACTTTTTAAAAAAATTTAGCGGGGTGCCTGGGTGGCTTAGTCGGTTAAGCGTCCGACTTTGGCTCAGGTCATGATCTCAGATCCGTGAGTTCGGGCCCCGTGTCGGGCTCTGTGCTGACAGCTCAGAGCCTGGAGCCTGCTTCAGATTCTGTGTCTCCCTCTCTCTCTGACCCTCCCCCGTTCATGCTCTGTCTCTCTCTGTCTCAAAAAATAAATAAACATTAAAAAAAATTAAAAACAAAATTAGCTATTTCATTGCAAGTGCAATAAAATCTCATTATGGTTTTAATTTGCATATCCCTGGTGTTTAATGATTTTCAGCACTATTTCATGTGCTTATTGGCCAATTATATATAATAAATATATATTGTATATAATAATGTATAATATATAAATAATAATATATGCAATATAATACATATAATAATATATAATACATGATAATATATATAACATAATATGTAATGTATATATAATATATGTATATTCCTTTGTTAAGTGCTGTTCAAGTTTTTGCCTTTATGACAATTCTTCCATATACCCCCTCCCATCTTTTGTTCTGTCATTATACATTTTCCTTCTAGAGATGTTATAAACCTTACAAGGCAGTGTTTTATGTGTTCTCAACAGTCAATTTGCTTTGAAAGAATTTAAGAAACTAAAGACAAAAATATTTGACTTTTAATTTAGGCATATATTTGAGTTTTCATTTCTTTATGTATGTTGTACTTCAATTGGTACTATTTCTCTTGTGACTGAATTCTACTTTTAGCGTTTTTTATTGTGCTCATCTGCTGATGACACATAATTTCAGCTTTTGTTGGTCTAGGCAAATATTCTTATGTGAAGCGCTGTCCTATTTTGTTAAATTTAGATATTTAGATTTTTTTTTTCTTTTAGCACTTTGAAGTTGCCATTCTATTATCATCTAACTTATATTGTTTCTGATGGAAAGTCTTTGATTTTCTTATTGTTGTTCCCCTGTAAGTGATGTGTCTCCTTTTTAAGATTTGGGTTTTTGTTTGTTTGTTTTTTTTGTCTTTTGTTTTTATTGATTTTCAAAATTTCAGTATGCTATTCTTTGGTGAATTATTCCTTTTGATTATCCCTATTGCATTCATTAATATTTTTTGGCTCTGTCATTTTACAGTTTTTATCGAATTCAAAACATTTCAACCATTATTCCTTTAAATAATTTTTCCTACTCTAAATAATTTTCCTGCTCTCTCTCTCTTTCTTCTCTCATGTATTTCAGTCACATGGATTTTTAATCTGGTATACATTACTAATTTTTTTTGAATGAGAGAGTTTGCACATGCACACACAAGTGGGAGATGGGCAGAGAGAGAGAGAGAGAGAGAGAGAAAGAAAGAGAGAGAGAATGTTAAGCAGGCTCTACAACCAGTGTGGAGTCTGATGCAGGGCTAAATCCCATGACCCTGCGAACATGACTGAGCCAAAATCAAGAGTCCAACACTTAACTGACTGGGTACCGAGGTGGCATTGCTAATTTTTTATCAGCCTTTTTCTTTTGTTGTAAGTTTGGATCATTTTTCTTTTTTTTTTATCTTGTATTTAAATATACCCATTTTTATTGTACAATCAAACTTGATGTTGAGCTGATCCAGCAACATTTTCATTATAGACATTACAGTGTAAAGTTTTAGAATTTCCATTTTATTTGTTACAGTTTATGTTTCTCCACCGATAATTTGGTATTTTTTATTTTGTTAGTATATAACTTTAAATCGTAGTACATGTTTATAATAACCATTTTAAATTCCTTATACTCTAATTCTGTTATATCTGACTTTTCCAGTTTGATTTGTATTCAGTAATTTCCTTCCTGGTTGTTTGTCATGTTTTCCTGTTTCTTTTTTATGTCTAGTGACTTTTGATTTGAAGTTGAACACCGTGGATCCTGTATTATTCTATGTCTGAATTGTCTTCCTTAATGAAGTACTGAATGTTATCAAGCATATAGTAAATCTACTTGCAGATCAGCTTGATCCTTTTGAGGCTTTTTTTTTAAAATCATAGTTTATCCAGAGTAGCCTTTCTCCTTGGTCTAATTACTCCTCCTTCTAAGATGTGTAATTTCTGGTATCCCTACTGGAGGTCCAGAGTGTGCAGGAAGGTCTCCCTTTAGCTGCTGGAACTACATGTTTCCAAGAGTGTGTGAACTCAAATAGTTATTTAGCTCACAATGCCCTAGCAAGTGTTCATTCTCTATTGGTATTTCTGAAAAGTAGTAGTGATTCTTTGACTGGTCTTATGGAATTTTTCCCTGACTATTCAAGGCTTAATATACAACCAAAGTTGTAAGGGCAGCCTTTTGCCAATTTCTAGAGTTTCTTTCTTTTAGAGTTCCCTTCTCTGAAGTACACTGTCCCGTAACACCCAGCTACCTCAGAAACCTCAAACTCTGATCTTTTTCTTCTCATCTTATCACAAATGATATGCTCTGTTGCTTTTTCTGTCCTCTCTACCATGGCCCAGACGTGTCATTATGCAAAAAGCCAGACCAGTTGTGGGGCTTATGCTCGTTATTTCCCTTCACTAAGAAATCATAATCCTGCACTGACCCTAATAAAACTCTTGTAAATAATTATTTCATTTGTTTTGTCCAGTTATATAGTTTATGGCAGCAGGACTATCCTTTCATGGCTGAACGTAGAAAATAAAATGGATTCAATGCTAATGGCTCTCTTTGACTATTGGGAAAAAAAGGTATGCTTTCTTTTCCTTCATTCTTTCTTTCTTTTGCTCAATTTGAACCTGGGATAACATAGGCCTAGAGGTGCCATTATCTATCTTGGTGCCATATCAAGTTTGAGAATGACACAGCATGGAAAAAAAACAGAGCCAAAACATGAAAGGAGTCTATGACCTGATGATTTCATTAAACTCAACTCTATTTGACTTAGATTTATGGTCTAATAAATGGCTGCATGTCTCAAACATATTTTAGTTAGTACTTTTGGTCTGCTTGCAACCCAAAGAATCTTAATACATCTTACAAACGACAGTGTTTTCTACCAGTGCCCTATGTTAAGATTTTATGTTCTGATTAATATCAATTGAGTATGTACCATAGGTCAGGTGTTGTGATAGTAATTAGTGTTATTTATAATTCTAGGCTGCATGGATGATTTGATTTGATTCCGTGTGGTCATTTGTATCATATTCAGCTTTATAATAATAAAAGTGTTATTTAACTAGCAATTAATTAAACTTTATTTTCTAAAATTGATGGTTATAAAACCAAAGAAAACAAAGAAGTTGCAATTTAATAGTACTACATATCCGTTTGGTACAATTTAATATACTTCTCTAATCAAATTTAAAATTTTCAATATATCATTTTACCTTAGATTACTAGCATAACCAAAGGAAATGAATTCTTACACTGAGATACAAAAGTCAATAGTTATACCATCTATTATTACTTTATTCATTATGGATAGCTTTAGCTTGATAAGTATGTGTGTGTGTGTGTGTATATATATATATATATGTGTGTGTGTGTGTGTATAATGCATATATATTACATATAACATATATACCTATATATGCATGTGTGTATGCATATAGTATGTTTAGATAGAATTTCCACATTAGTGTCCAAAAGTTTCTTGTTTAGTGGATAGATAAGAATTGTAAAACAGATATTTCAAGTAGAGAACAATGAGAGTCTAAAAGATCTTTGGTGCAACATGTTCTTGTATAAATGCAGTTTGGAAAGACACACTTAAAAGTATATTTAATATTTAGAATCAATATACCTATAACATGAATCTGGTGTAGAAGTGGGAGTAAGCAATGAAATTTTCATGGTAAATTATGATACTAGGAGAAAATGTAGGAGTGTACTGAGGTTTAAGAATCTTAGTGTGTTCAGAAGCCAAAAAAAGAAAAAAGAAAAAAAAAAGAAAAAAAAGAAGCCACAGATAAAAAAAAAAAAAGACCAGACTTCACTAGAAATGAAAAATAACGTATTCACTAGAAACATATTCAATACATCTTCTGTGTAAGGCATAAGAGGCAGAAATAGGTTATTGAAATACATATGAATATAAATTGTGTATTAGTTAGAAAGCTACCAAAAATTGTTTATGCAGTGAATACTTCGTTACCCTTCGATTTTCTGTTGCTTGTTTAGTTATTTACTTCTTATAGTTCTTATCTAAGGTGCTTTCTTAGGCACCAACAAAATGACATATGCCAGTATCTGACACTAAATTTTAAAATTGACTTAGTCCTTTTTTTCTCCTTTGAAAATAATTGAGAAAGCTTTGTTACTATAGCATGTTCATTATAGAAAATTCAGGCTTGTGTGAACATAAGATATGTTGAAATGGTCACCTTTTTGTAAGCACCTTATATTTTTTATGCCTACCAGAGAGAGGATAGGATTAGAAAGTTTGGGGGATAATCAGACTCAAAGAGTGTTATGATTTATGCAGTGGTTTTCTTTAGCAATTGTGAACTCGTGTTTCTTTCCTTTAAAACTAGAAGTCTTTGATTTATCCAGCCAATAAATATTTGAATACCTACTATGTGAGGGATTCTTGTTACCCCTTATGAACCAAGCATCATAGTGTCTTCCCTCATGTAAATTTAGTCTACTGAGAGAGATTGACACTAAAAATATGAACTGATAAAAAATAATTACAACCTATAGAAAGAGCTATGATAAAAAACAGAGTTGACTAGTATTCCATTGTATGTATATGCCACATTTTCTTTATCCATCCATCCTTTGATGGACATTTAAGTGATTTCCATATCTTGTTCTTGTGAATACTGCCATAACAAATGTGGGAGTGCTAATATCTCTTTGAGATTCTGATTTTAATGCTTTTGGGTACCCAGGAGTGGTGTTGTAGGTTTAAATGGTAGTTCTATTTCTAATTTTTTGAGGGACTTCCACACCATTTAGAAAATAAGGAAATCCTTATGTGCAACAACATGGATGAAACTTGAGGACACCATGCTTAGTGAAATGAACCAGTCACAGAAGGACAAATAGTGCATTATTCTATTTTATATGAAGTACTTGAAATAGTCAAACAAATAAAAAACAGTAGAATGGTTGATTCCAGGGACTGGAGGAGGGGGAAAGTGGGAGTTGCTAAACAGTGGGTATAAAGTTTCAGTTATGCAAGATAAATACAATCTAGAGATCTGCTGTACAATACTGGACCCACAGGTGACAATATTGTATCATACACTTAATTGTCTGTTAAGGGGATAGATGTCATAGTAACTGTTCTTGTCATAATAAAAAAAATGTTTAAGTTAAAAAAAAATAAGGTGTTTGATAATAAGGTGGTTAGAAACGGCCTGACAAGTAATGTTAAATGAGCTTTAAAAGATAAGAAATTTCATAGAGGGCAAAATTTGGGTTGGGGGTAGAGGGTTCTGGCAGAAGAAATACAATTTGCAAAGGCTTAAGGCAGAAATAACTTAGTTAGCATGTTAATTTTTGTTCCTAAGAAGCTAACCCTGAGAGAGAGTTCATGTGCAAGTGACTTGTTGAGGAAACCTTAAGAGAACCCAGTATGGGAATGACAAGGGCAGGAAAGAGAAAGGGAAGAGCCAAACAAGGGTGGGATTTAAGCCTCAGCCCTAGTCTCAGTCTGACCCTACTGCAGAGCCCTGCAGTATAAATTATAGTTCAGAGTGATTCCTACATGAGGCCATGGAGCTGTTTTCCATCCTCCTATAGCCATCAGTCATTGGTTAGGAACTTGTCCAAGGGATACAAACTCCCAGGCATTTCCAGGGCTTTGCATATGCAGGAAAAGAAACTTCAATAAGTAGCCAAAAACAGTCTTCTAAAAAGAGCCACTATATATAAGAAGTTAGAAGCAATAGTCTAACAGCCTCTGTGCACACAGAAGCCAGAGCGAGTGTGCACAGAAATGCTAAATGGGATTTAAGGGATCTGTTTGGAGCTCCAACAGTATCTGCCACAGCTTGTCAGAGGAAATCTGTAAGGAGGCTAGAGCGACTCTAGCCATAGGCAGAGACAGATGAATGTAAGCCAAAGTGGAAGGTAAATCAGGGCTACCAATGTGGGATTTAGCAGGTGATGGTATAGTGTTGGCATTCTATTATGCAAACAAATGGGTGCCAATACAGAAGAATGACACAAACAGATATATGTTTCAGAAAATATCTGTGATTATTATATAGAGGCTGGTTTAGAAGAACAAGTAAGGGAGCCAGGGTTTTTTAATAATCAGAAAAGAGATGATGGTAACTTGGATTAGAGTGGTTGCAATGAAGAAAAGAAATAAGTCGGGACACTTGATACACATTTAGGAATGGAAAATTATTGGGCGTGGTAATAGATTGAATATAGAAGTCAAGTAGAGGGGGGGTTGCTATGGGAGGTGTCAGATGTGCAGTAATAATAGGATCTGACAATAGGGAAATCCTCTTTGGAAAAGAGGAAAGTAACCGGATAAATTGACCTTAACCTTAAATCCTGAGAGTCAAACCTTCTCCATTACTTCTGTGACTCCAGGGTACTGAAGAGCACAAATCAATTCTGTCAGGTTTACAAAATCCTAACCATCTGGTTATTTACACAAATGTATATTGATCATTGACTATGTGTCAGATTTATGAATACAAAAATGAATAAAGACAGCCCTTTTCCTCAAACATGTACAGAGCAGACATGTACACACTTAAATTCAAAAAAAAAAATAATTGAGGAAACTTAGGATCAACACATCTGCTCTTAGAATGCACGACCCTTTTATTTCAAAAGTGATAATGTAGGCCAACACACCCAGAGAAATTCAAAATCTAGCATTAACTCCTGAATCTCTCTAGTCACACATCACATACCACAAATGCCTCATTTCGTCCTCCATAACTAAGGACAAGTTTTAATAGAGAATATACAATCCATAAGAACTCACAATTTATGATTTCACAATTTGTGATTGAAGAAATCTTACACACAATTATTGGGTGTCCTCTATGATTAGATATATCCTAGCGGACCCAAAGATACTGGAGATACAAAGTCAAATTAACTACTGACCGTGTGCTTAAGGAACTTGCAGGCTACTTATGACTTCACCCACAGTAGAGGGATTAAGGTATGGTGTGAGGAACTAAGAGGGTAGTCACAAGGTGTGCTGCATTATGGGAGTACTTAACCTTTGAGAATACTGGTGATATCGGTGTGCAGGTGAATTTGAACCAGAGGAAGCTGCTTGATTGGTATTGTACCTTTTTAAGCCTAAAGGATAAAGAAGAGTTTGATGGAAAATAATTCCCTAACTTCCGTCCTCCTCTTTCCTGGACTGAGGAAAGAGGATTTCAGAGCCTCGGGTATCTGCAGTAGAATAGCACGTGCAGTAGAATTAGTGATAGATTGCCCAGGATGGGGTGGGCATGTTGGGCAAGCTGGAGCTGCACAGCAAGAGTATGTGCATTATACTAGGAACATGCAAGGTAAATAGTTTTGATTTTATCAGGGAATGGAGACACTGAAGACTTTTTAAAAAATTTTTTAAATGTTTTATTTATTTATTTTGAGAGACAGAGAGTGAGTGAGCAAACATGTAAACAGTGGAGGGGCAGAGAGGGGAGAGAGAGAATCCCAAGCATGCTCTGTGCTGTTAGCACAAAGCCTGATATGGGGCTCGATCCCATGAACTATGAGAACTATGAGCCAAAATCAACAGCCAGACACTCAACTGACTGACCCATCCAGGCCCCCCAACACAATGAAGAATTTTTAAGTAGGGATGTGGAATATCCCCTTATACTTAAGAACAGTTACTTGAAAAGGTAAGTATAGGGGACTTGAGGGCAGTTAAATAGCTTCTGCAATAGTCAGGGATAAGAAATTAATAAAGCTTGGCCAAGTTCAGTAGCTGAGCAAGTATAGAATTACAGATACACCCATGAGACATTAGGAGATAGTCTATGAAGTATAAGAGTTCTTACATATGAGAGGTGGGGAGTATTGGGGGTACTGAAGAGGTCTCATTTTCAGAATGAAATAACTGGTCTCATTCATCAAAATTTGAGAAGTCACTGAATGAGCTTTTAGACTTTTTAGGCAAAGAAATGTCCTGTTTTCAATATGTTGAGTTTTAAAGTCAATGGTTGTGAAAAGGAAAGTAGAAGTACCCTATAGTTTATTGAGTACACCGGGCTGATTTCAGAAAAGAAGAGGTTGGAGAGACATTAGTGAGTAAGTGTAAAGGCCATATGTGAAATTATGAGCCAAAATAAGGCCACGCAGAGAAAGTATGTAAAGATAAGAGAAAAAGGGCCTGGAGAAAAGAGCACCGATGTATAAAGAACTGAGAACAATGAAGCTATGGAAAGATTGAATAGAAGGCAGTAAGAGAAAAGCAAAAGACAACGTAGTCATAGGGACCATATGAGGAAAAGTGTCCAGATAGAAAGTGTGGACAATCAAGATTAAATATTGCAGGTTAGCTAAGATAAAAAGTAAAGGGTCTGTGCTCTCCCCACCCCCCCAACCCCCATCCCACAGTATGTAGCCCTAGATTACTGAAAAACATGTTTAGAAATTTTCAAGAAAATGGTTAGAGAAAATTGGATTGCAGTGTGTTTGAAAATGCTGTGAAGATAGATGACTCATTTGTTTGGCTCTGAAATACAGTAGATAAAGTGTGACTAGAGTGTATGTAGCATGTTTTCAAGGGAGGTTTCATTTTTTAATATTTTGAAACAAGTTAGAGATATATACTTTTTTTTTATACAGATCGAAGGGAACAAGTTACAAAAGAACAGACTCAAGTAGGAAATAGTAGGGATTAGTTGATATGTTGAGTTATCTAGAATATAGGTGGCAGGCTTACTCCAGGGCTACAACATGACATTCCTGTTCACTGGAATGGGAACAAAAGGAGAGTAAGATGGGATTTGATGTAGAGACATACATATTCAGAACTGATTGGGGGGGGGGGCAGCAATTTAAAAGGTTCTCACCTCATGGCCTCTAAATGATCTGTCCAGAGTTGGATAGCAGTGGTCCTTAGAAAAAGGAGCTTGAGAAAAGCCAAAGTTCTGAACATACACCTATGGAGAATGGGAAAAGAAGCTGAGCAAAGAAAAGCTGAAGGATTTTCAGGCAACTCTGGGGGGTCTCCTGAGTCTGAGACTACCCATATGTAGTGGACAGACCTCCATGGCTATGAGTCATCCCAGTGAGCTAACCCACAGTTAATCCTTCTCTGGTGTGCATGGGGATACTTCCCAATCACATGTATGCCACTACCTTCCCAACTTCCTCTACTTGAAACTTCCTTGTTCAATTCTACCCTGTTAGAAGCAGGTTTGGCTTTCTGTGCCTCCCCAAGTCAAAATAAAGTAACTGAATAAACAATCTGTTAGCAGGTTAATGATACAGGGATAAAAGTGTTACGTGTTCTCCAGTGAGCTGCTGAAGATGATATATTACAAGCTTTCCTCTCTAAACTGTCTATATTTTAAAACACCCCCAAACTAAAACATTAAGGGAAAAGATGCAACGGTTTAGATGGAGATAATCTGTTTTTCATTTTCAGGCTGTGTTAATACCTATTCTCTAGGGAGTTGAGGTTTCTGGTCTGTGTGTAGGAAATAGCAAAAGCAGAGAAGCACAACGCTCCACACTTTGGTGGCCACTCTCCCTTAACAAGTTTAATTGCCTCTTCTGACAGAAAATATTTTGGAAAACCAGCACTTGTTTTCCTTTACAGATCATCATGGCAATTCACAAGTGTACAGTGAGCAAGTTGGCCATGAGCAGCTCTGAAGGACGTACTGGCACCTACATGATGCCAGACATCTGGAGGCAAATTTTCATCTGAAGAGTAGGTGGGGCTGTATATTTTGGAAGCATAATGCTGAACATCTGGATATTTGGAAATCAACTCATTGCCTAGCATTTTACATAGAAATATTTTGTTTTTGGTAGAGACAGTCGCAGGCTCTTTACCCTTAAAAGCAATATCATGATTTATGTTTATGTTTGCTCTATTAAAATTTGAAATTATACAGCACTGACAATGTGAGTTAAATATTTAGATCACTAATTAATGTTAGGTCACTCTCTCAAACTTTAATAGTACATTTCAATCAACTGGAGAAATTGCTCATAAGTGTTCTAATTCAGAGCACCCTAATTCTGCATTTCTAGCAAGCTCCTTGGTGATTGCACTGCTGCTTGTCCTCACTTATGACTCATTCAGTGGCTAGGTTCTAGATCTGCGCTGTCCAATATGGTACCCACTTGTCATCTGTGACTTCTTTAATTTAAATTGTTTGAGTTAAAGATTTAAAGATCAGTTCCTCAGTGCCACTGGCCACTTTTCAAATACTTAGTTGCCAAATATAGACAGTGTAAATATAAACCATTTTCATCACTGCAGAAAGTCCCACTGGGTGGTGGTGTTCTAGATGCATGATTCCATAGCTTTGTGCATTCACAAAGACTTGGAAAAATTATTTGGAGTTTGCTTATAATTAGTCCCATTTAAAATCACGTAAAAACTTCTACAAAAATGGAGTTCCAAGTTGAATACAATACAGCAGATCACAATTTTGGAGTCTAACATTTTATTTTAAAAACATTTTTTTTTTAGTAGCAATGGACACTGACGTTTGTCTGAATTAGAATATATATTTTAAAATGGTCTAACTGTTGTACTAAACTCCACCAATATATTTAAATATAATATATTCGTCTATATAATTCATCATAGTGCAAATGCAGATGCTTCTATCCTGATTTATCTTTTGTACTTTTCCTTTGTTTTGCTTCATTACCACTTTTTATTATCGTTGTTGTTGATGTTGTGTTGCTATTTCTGTTAGGTGCTGTACGCATACTTATTAGTATTGCTCTACTTAGATCCCCAAGCATCAACAGGTCCTTGAATAAATAAACACATAAATAATGCTGCAAATTCATTCAGTAATGAATTAATGAGGTATCTAGATACCATTCATAAAACCAGGTTGCAAGTCCCTGGTCTGATTCATTTCAGCTGTATAGTTTAGTAAATTACAGAGTCTCTTGAAGGCTCAGTTTCTTTGTCTGTGAAGGATAGATGATTCACAAAGATTCAATCAAATAATGAATGTAAAAGTCCCTCTAATACTGAATCAGTGCTGTGCACATGTATTATTATTATTATTACAGAATGATTTTTTTTAATGATCACTTAAAGTAGTGATGCCCAAATACTTTAATGTCAGTATTAGGTTAAAATGTAAAGTTCACTGGGAAGATGATTATCACTAAAATGTTTCATACCATGTAGACCTAGAGGTGCAACAACATAAAATTGAATATGCAACTTGAAAAATAAACCTGGGCATCAACCTTAAGGTTTTAATTCTCACTTACAAACTCTGGTTCTAGAACCACCTTAATGTAATTAAGAACAGTTGCCAAATAATATAGACAGAAAAGTTTTATGCATACATGCACATATATTCTATTTAATATAATATTAAATAGAGTACTGCAAATATAAACAGTACTCTCAGTTATAAATTCATGAGTGTCAGAGCAATTGACCAATGATATTTTTCCACTAGCTTTATGAAATGCAAATTATATTGCACATACACTAGTGCTTTTCTCTCTCTTCTCTCACTCTGCTTCCACAGTTTATGGTAAAGTTTCAGTGCAGCTTACCTCCTGTGAAGGTTAAGCTGCTCAGATAAGTACTTACTTGCTCTAAATCTTGCCTATGAACATATCCTATTTAAAATTGCAGAACTGCAGAAGTAGATTTCAAGTTTGCATAATGATGCAGAAGATCACAGTTTTGAGATATAGCACAAATTAAATGGTAGCCCAGATCTACTTTTTATATAAGCACACACCAATTATCTCTTAAACAGTTGCTCATGAACATTATTATTAAAATAAAGTAGTCCATGTAGGACAATCAGTTGCACTATTCAGACTTCCCTGAAAATTCTTTTCAGTGCCAACTGGAAATTTTGCATTAACCATGAATAAGTTTGAGACATTCTTCATTCTTACATTCAAGTAAGTTTTAGCTAAAATGTTGGAAAACTTCTGCCTAAGAATGTGGTGAACTTTCCTCCCTCCCTTCCCAGTTTTGATTTTTGTTTTGATTTGTTTTTGTGGTATTTGGTTGAGCATTAGGTCTTTACATTGAACACTTAGCATGTCAAGGAAACTAATGATCTAACATTGTAAGAGATTTTAAATAGATCAACCTGCCTATTTCTCATGCCTGCTTGAGAACTTTTTTAGAGCCTTTCCATTCCTTTCCTTCTATGCTTGCCTGGAGATTTGGATCAGATGAGTCTGAACAGAATCCTATCTTATTCTTTGAAACAACACTTGGTAAAAACTGGAATGTCAAGCCCAATATATTTAAAAATTACCAACAGAGAAGATTGTGTAGGTTTTTACAAAATCTGGAATTTACACAATTATATTTAATCTTTGTAAGGCAAATACTCAAGCTAAGCTTCAATGCAAGAAGGTGGATTGGTCATTTTAATCCAAGTAGTTAGTGCATTGAGCTAAAGTCCGAGCTTGAAGGTGGTGACTGCATTGGTCTTATGGAACTTGGCACTTGGGCTAAGAAGCTGGTGATAGATCCAAGTCAAGTAAGATTCACCATTGCCTAGGTAGGAGTTTGAGCTCAGGGATCCTTAAGTAGAATTTGAGACTGAATATAGGTAGGATAGGAACTCTGTATGCAGGAAGAAGAGGTGGATGGGGAGTCTGAAAGCAGGATGATAGAAGATGGGCTTCAAATGAACTGGGCTCCTTTGATGTTGGAAATGACTGGCATTGAGCTGCTAGAGATGGAGAGTGAATTCGCTCTCTTTCCATCCTCTAAACTTATTTTTATTTCCTGGAAAAAATCATCTTTTCAGCAGAGCTCCCCTTGTTTTGATATCCATTCCTTTGAAGCTGCTGTGGTTGGTGTCACACAACTCTGATTCTGAAACCACAGCCACATACACAAGATTTGGGAAGTTGACTCTCAGTACCAATACGTACTATAGGATGGCATTTACATATCAGGTCTTGGCAAACAGTGCTTCTAGCATGTCTATTTGCATCTGAGTCAGTGTGGTGGTCTGTCTTATTTCCCAGAAGTGGAGAAGTGATGGTTAGATACAGACATTTGATTAAGATGAGAGATCGTGCTAAGGGATGGAGGAGTGAAGTCAGCTCACATGGGGCAAGCAAGGCAGAAGAGCTTGTTTCACGAAGGGTAGGCATATTCACTTAGCCCTTAGTGAATTTGTCGTGGTGGATTGAAAAACAAATAGGTACGCAGACAAGTAGGTAGAAAGAAAGAAAGAAAGAAAGAAAGAAAGAAAGAAAGAAAGAAAGAAAGAAAGAAAGGTCCTAAAGATTGGCATTGGGCTAGTTAGAATTCTTGAGTAAAATTAGAATCACAACAGTCTCATAATGTCAAGTCTCTGAATTTCCAGGAAGCAAGGGTACACATTTGTAGTGCAAGTCTGCTTCCCTGTTCGTTTTGAGGCATAGAAACTGAAGATCCTGCAAGTGATTTTCAATTTTCAGAAATTTGGATTTATAGCAGCTGCAGCATAGTTCCCTGCTTCCTCTTGCTGCTTATACACCCTTAATAAATTGAGTTTTAGTAGTTGAACAGGGTGAGTAAAAATGTAAGGTTAAAAAAAAAACTAGTCAGTATTTTTTCATGTTATCTAATATTAAAATTCTATAAATTCTCAAGAAAAATTATAGCAACTGTAGAAATTTAGGCAGCCACCTATTAATGAAAAATGAAGAACTGAATACAATGTAATATGGTTAATAATTTACACATTTTGAATTAAGGTCTGGCAGAAAAACCTAATGGAATTATATAAATGATGGTTTCATTTATTTTAAATTAAATTATTTTTAGATTTATGTTTTGACATTTTATTGACATTAGGTTTTTAGCCTAGTTGTTGACATTAGTTTTCTTAATACATCCCTCACCTCCCAATAGCAGTGGAGAATTTGTTATTAAGGATACAGTTTGAGGACCATAACCCTTTAAAAGTTATGTAGTCACTTCATCTTGGAAAAACACATTTTGAATGACATCTATGCTCTTTACTTAAGAAACACTTTGGAAAGCAGAAAAAAGAATTATTTAGATACATATGCATTTCTCCATATCCTTCAGTTGTAGTTGTTAATATAGAATTACAGTGATCATGTAATTCATTGTTCAAACTTGGATCCTTTGAGGATGATATAAAATGCATTGCTGGGCAAAAAGTTTCATCTTGGACTGTGTTGGCCAACTAGAACATAGGGGTACCGTCTCCAGAATATTATTACTGAATACTCATCAACAGACCATATATTTAAGTATTTTACCTTCTTTACTGCTAACTTCAGGACTAAGAGAGAAATGAACACTACAGGGAGGAAAAGAAGCATTTAAAAAGCAACCAACCTGATTTCTAAAAAACTGGTCATTAAAATCCTATTTTTGACATTGCTCTTTGTTCTCTTTAAAAGTTTGAGTGTAGGGGCGCCTGGGTGGCTCAGTCAGTTAAGCGGCCGACTTCGGCTCAGGTCATGATCTCACGGTCCGTGAGTTCGAGCCCCGTGTTGGGCTCTGTGCTGACAGCGCAGAGCCTGGAGCCTGTTTCAGCTTCTGTGTCTCCCTCTATCTGACCCTCCCCTGTTCATGCTCTGTCTCTCCCTGTCTCAAAAATAAATAAAACGTTAAAAAAATTTAAAAAAAAAGTTTGAGTGTATATACTGTTTTAGACCTAAAAAAATTAGAGTGACTGAGATTTGGGACCAAGGAATCTAGATCCCTGTACACTCCCCAGGTGATACTCATGCATACTTAAGTGCTGGCATAAATAGAAGATAGGGGTTTGTACAACCTAAAATGTATCTAAAATACGAATCTGACTCCTTATATCACATAGTCTGTCAAGTTAACAATTTTACTACTTTTATTCCAGTGCACATAGATATGAACAATGAAAATCCAACTAGATGTAATGTAAAATTTTATTTTTTATTTTTATTTTTATTTTTTTTAATTTTTTAACGTTTATTTATTTTTGGGACAGAGAGAGAGAGAGCATGAATGGGGGAGGGGCAGAGAGAGAGGGAGACACAGAATTGGAAGCAGGCTCCAGGCTCTGAGCCATCAGTGCAGAGCCCGACGCGGGGCTCGAACTCACAAACCACGAGATCGTGACCTGAGGCGAAGTCGGACGCTCAACCGACTGAGCCACCCAGGCGCCCCAGTAATGTAAAATTTTAAAGCATACTGAAATTTTATTTCTGGATGATGACATTAGTAAGCTTTTACCCTTTCTTATCTCACCTAATAGAAAGGGGTAATTGAGTGAGTTCTTGCTCCTAGAAAGGATAAACTTGATCCTCCTTACTCTTGCTCTCTCCCTACCTGCATCTGTCCCTTAAGCTAGGTGAGCTAACTCAAAGTCTACCTGCCTACCCTCCCATTAGAAAATTGTAACATCTACTTGATTCACAGCAAATTGCCCAGGATTCCTCTTGAATTTTCTCAATCTGATTTTTAAAAAGGATGTTCCTTTCTGAAATAATAGTGAATGTAAAATATTGATGCCAAAGCATACAGAGAATGTTCAGGATACCAAGTAAGAGTTAACTTGGGGACAGATCAGAAGAAAAGATCAATAACAGGTAATCTATATCTATATCTATCTATCTATCTATCTATCTAGATATTACATATCACCTTCAATGCTTCCACATTTGCCAACTACATCAACAACTATGCTATCCCTTCACAGCATTCTTGTAGGCTCCCTCAGATAACTCTATGAAGAGTGGTGTTATTAGTAGTCTTGAGCACATCAAGGCAAATAGAGAACTATTAAAACTAATCTTGTTCAGTGTAGCCTTTCAGTTTTAGGTATGTGTCTCTTGAGCCGTCCTTTATTACATGTTCTGCTCAGCTCTTTCATTCAAGCCCTTATGGTATAGACACTGTGATACATGCTGACAGAGTTACGAAGAATGATATACTATGGCTATTCCCATGAAGGATCTTACAGTCTGGTGTATGCTGTAAGATTAGATACACAGAAGTATGTTTAGTCTGTTACATACATGAAAACAGCCCCACCTAGAAATATGATAAAGAAAATCAGTATCAAAGAAGTGGTCCAGATAGGATTTTGCATTAGGGCTTCTAAGGAGTGAGAATCCCTTCCAAGAGAGAAGCCTGAAGAAGATCTCAAAGGAGAGAAAGGCAATAAATAGGAGGGTTGAAAGATGGGTAGGATTTAGAGAGATGGGGTGGGATTTAATTAGAGTATATTTAATTTTAATAAGGATTCGATCCAAAGAAAAGAGTTTAAACTTAGTGGAATATCAAGAATTTACCACTAGGAAGTTATTTGACAGACCACTCAGCCTTTCCTATCTCCCCCAAATCTTCCTGGGTGCATGTTTCCTTTACCTGGTTATTGAATGACCCGTACTACCTAGATTTTGAGATCCAGAACTTCTTATGGTGTGTACCCTTTTATGTGTTTCTGCTACGGCAAGTATGGCATCTTCCATGTATTAGGAAAGTATTCATGATCATAATAAATCTATGGTGATCTGTGAAAACATTTCTCAAATGTAAATGTGCATACAAACTGCACAGGGATCTTATAAAACATGCTAACTCTGATAGATGCGGGATGATGGCTACAGGTGTGCATTTCTAGCAAGTTGCCAGGTGAAACAGATGCTGCTAGGCCATAGATCACATTTGGAATAGAAAAGTCCCACACTTATAATTTGAAACACCAGATCTTCATGGTGTTATCCTGTGTTTTTATTCAGGTTTTCACTTATGTGGTTCCCTGTTCTCCAGTTAGCATTTAAATTCATTTGTGAAAGAGCCCCTTCCTGTATTGATGCTCTCATATCAAAAACAAAAAACAAAAAAACCCACTTAGTTGAATGTTAAGCACATGGAAAATTATCATATCCATATAAAACATATCACCAATCAAACACCAAAATAATAATTTCAAAACAGTAAATAAAAACAAGTTTTACAGATCAACTAGTTACCAGACCTCAGTGTCACTTTAAGTTCTGATAGGTTTTTAATTATAACTTGTGTGTTCTAATTCCTGTGTTTTCAAATAATGACCTCTCTTTTTTTGTATTAAGAGAAATCAAATTAGTGATATATCACATTCCTGTATGCACACACAAAATTACTGATTCAAAGTAAATTCACTATCCATATACAAAGGTTAAAGAGATGATCGTAGGATCCTCATGCAAGGTCTATATACTCTTAGTTTATACTTATGTCTAAGAAGATTGGTTTTGCTCTTCAAGATCACATTCATTTAGACTAATAACCAAAAGAGAGAAGATAACTTTTATCAAATGCATAAATGGCAATGAAAGCTAAAAGCTTTCAATATGATGGGAAAAAGAGATGGGAAAATAAGTTCAGAAAAGCAGGCCTTCAGATTTTTAAAGCTGAACAGTTCAGTGTGATTTTACGCAGAGACAAATGACTCTTCATAGTTCCATAGGCCCTGGGGTCTGCATTTTAATATTCTTAGTTAAATAATTGGTATTAATAGGAGCCTAGGGTACCTATATAAAGTTGAAACATATTTAATATTTTTCAGAGAAAATAAGAGATTTATAGTGAAATTCTGTGCCTTAGTGTTCAGCAGTTTAAATTACCATTAAACAGATAAATCTGTTTTATTTTTTGGTATGATTGTAATTTCAAATGCTTATTTTTGTTTTATGCTTAAAAGTTATATTTTCCACTATCCAGAATGTATCATTATGAAAGATAGCATAAGTTTAGTGAAATACTAGTAAGTATTTTTGAAAAGAATTTAAGCAATTTGAATATTTTTTTCTTACCTTGGACTGGTGGAGCCATCTCTGATTTGTTAGATGGGATTTGTTAATAATTACCAAAATATAATATGCTTTACAGATATTACTTTATCATATATACCACCTGGTACATATAGCATGTACAATATAATTTAGTATTTCAATTAAAAAAATGAACTTTAACAAAGCAGAAAATAAATGCAGAATGGCTTGAACGTTCTGTTATTTCAAATTCATCCCAATAATAAAATTAAATTAAAGTACAATTATTCTAATTTTGCATTTGGCAAGCACATTGTCTCCTAGACCTTTCACTCTTACTCTTCTAAATGTAAAAATCTTGGCTTCTCAAAAATACATAATTTCTGTATTCCATTTAAGCATTTATTTTATAAAGCAAGTTACAACTGTATTTCAAAGAAAACTGAATATTGTAAAACTTTAAGTGTGGGGATAATTAGACAGGTATTTAAGTATAATTTGGGGTTCTAACAGAACTTGGAAACAATATCATGACTTATAGGGAACAGAGATTCTTAAAGAAAATCTTCATGACAACACAGAGTGAAAAGTTCAACTGCTTCTAACATCTTTTCCATATTATCGACTCATTTCTCCTCTATGTGTGCTTTGGTTCTTTTCTGTGTGCTGCATATTCTAAGGCCCAGCCCTTCTCCCTGCGGGTGCTCAACATGCATCTGATGATGATACTTAACAGTGATTGCCTTGTGGGGAGAAAACGTTAATTTGTTCTGACGCTCCCAGATTTCAATCTAATGAAATGAAAATGTAGACTGGAGTGGGCTAAGCTCTCTGGTGCTTTTCCTTCTTAGAACTTGGGTAGTTTCCTTTTGCATGATTGAAATCATGCCTATATCATCCCCTTAATGTCTGTAGTACAGTGCTTAATGGCTTCATCAGGATATATCACTTTCTTTGGCACAGAGCTGCCAGTGGAACACAAATCATTTAGAGAGAGAGATCGTTAGAGAAAGATAGGGTGCAGTGGCTGAAGGATCACAGTTAAAAGTCAGGAACATAGAGAAAAACCTAAAGTGTTTGGAAAATTAAGAAAAATTCACAGAAAGCGTATTAAAAGTTTTAAGTTAGAGATGGAAAAAATAGGGAGATCATTATAAGACTACATTGATACCAATTTATAAGTGGCATTACTGACAAAAAAAAACTGTATTTTACTTGTTTATCTTAATATCTGTTATCACTACTAAAATACAAACTCCACACAGCTGGAGATTTGTGTTTGTCCACTCTATATCTCTAGAAATTGGAACAGTACCTAGATACCAGTAAATGCTATTTGTTCCAAAAAATGAATAAAGAGAATCCTAAAATCTGTATAAAGAAAAAAAAAAAGGAAAAAAATCGTGAAATATAGCAGGATTAACCCATAAAGTAAAATTTTATATCCTAAAAGGATGTTTAAATGTTCTTTTTTTCCCCAGGGCTGTAGGGAAATTTAATAGGCTACTTTTTATTTTTTCCTTAATAGTTTCAATATTCCTATATCCTATTTGATAGTGTACATGTTGTCCTACCTGTTTGTCACATCCTCATGGAATCTTCCCACATTTAAGACAAAATCAAGGTCATAAATAAAAACAACAAGTGTCAACATTTTTAAAATAATGAAAATAAAATTTTCCAGGACATCTTCAAATGCATTTACGGATGTCTGCAGGCCACTTATCTTCTCATAAACAAACTAGATTAATACAGATTCTAATTGAAGGCTTTGGACAGCTGCTTGGTACAAGACAGAGTAGAAGTTGAAGATATAATAGCACAGAGAAAGAGTTTGCATAAAAAAAATAATAGGGGTACACACTTAACTGATGACCAAATCAGTTAATCCACTTAAAATGCCCACTGCTCTCATACCAACTCCTTACTTCTGAAATCATTGAGCATCTGTTATAGAAGATGGTACTTAAGAGCAGATTGTTGCTAACTTATTCATCCTGTTTTGAGAGTGGTACTTATTGAATAGCCTTGGGGGAGCTAGTGCACGGGGAGGAATATGGGCTGCAGGAAGGGTAGTTAAGTATTGGAGCTCTGTACCTGCTTGGAATTTTTTTGTTTTACTTAATAATATGATATTTTAACATTAGGCTTTGCTTGAATACAGTTTTTGAGTTGAAAAACAATGGTGTGTAAGAATTCACAAGAAAAATACTCCTGCCAAGTTTGAGAAGATGTCTTTAGATCAATAAATGCGTAACATGTATTGATTATTTTGTAAATACTTGGTAAAATGTAATTCTGAGAAATACGTCAGATTTCCTAGGTGTAATAAATTATTTATTAATATAATAAAAATTTGTAACTTATTACTAGTTTAAAAATACACAGTGAAAAATAAGGGTGCCTGGGTGGCTCAGGTCATGATCTCCCAGTTCCTGAGTTGGAGCCTGCTTGGAGTTCTGTGTCTCCTCTCTCTCTGCCCCTTCACCACCCCTGCTCACACTCTGTCTCTGACTCTGGCTCTCTCTCTCTCAAAAATACATAAACATTTTTAAAAAATCAGTAATAACCAGCATTTGGGACATAAAAATCTATATACAATAAGAAGCCATTAGCTCTCTCCATACTATTTCATTTTTAATTAAAGTCAACAAACTTTTATTTTGTACTTTTATGTGTCAGCCAAGAGTATACCACATGATTCATTCATTCACTTAATAAATCAGTATGATTATCTTTCTTTTTTTTTCAATATGTGAAAGTTATTGTCAAATTGGTTTCCATACAACACCCAGTGCTCATCCCAAAAGGTGCCCTCCTCAATACGCATCACCCACCCTCCCCTCCCTCCCACCCCCCATCAACCCTCAGTTCTCACTTTTTAAGAGTCTCTTATGCTTTGACTCTCTTCCACTCTAACCTCTTTTTTTTTTTTTTTTTCTTCCTCTCCCCCATGGGTTTCTGTTAAGTTTCTCAGGATCCACCTAAGAGTGAAAACATATGGTATCTGTCTTTCTCTGTATGGCTTATTTCACTTAGCATAACACTCTCCAGTTCCATCCATGTTGCTACAAAGGGCCATATTTCATTCTTTCTCATTGCCACGTAGTACTCCATTGTGTATATAAACCACAATTTCTTTATCCATTCATCAGTTGATGAACATTTAGGCTCTTTCCATAATTTGGCTATTGTTGAGAGTGCTGCTATAAACATTGGGGTACAAGTGCCCCTATGCATCAGTACTCCTGTATCCCTTGGGTAAATTCCTAGCAGTGCTATTGCTGGGTCATAGGGTAGGTCTATTTTTAATTTTCTGAGGAACCTCCACACTGTTTTCCAGAGCGGCTGCACCAATTTGCATTCCCACCAACAGTGCAAGAGGGTTCCCGTTTCTCCACATCCTCTCCAGCATCTACAGTCTCTTGATTTGTTCATTTTGGCCACTCTGACTGGTGTGAGGTGATATCTGAGTGTGGTTTTGATTTGTATTTCCCTGATGAGGAGCGACGTTGAGCATCTTTTCATGTGCCTGTTGGCCATGCTGATGTCTTCTTTAGAGAAGTGTCTATTCATGTTTTCTGCCCATTTCTTCACTGGGTTATTTGTTTTTTGGGTGTGAAGTTTGGTGAGGTCTTTATAGATTTTGGATACTAGCCAGTATGATTATCTTTCAAGAGTATAGTTTGCCAAGGTAACTCAAAAGTGAAAAAAGGGGGTGCTCTGTCACTAAGGTGCTGCCCATTTAGTGAGAAAATACAGCATATATTATTATATAAACCTATAAACAAATGTATACAGTATGATTAGAAAGGGGCAATGATCTAAATTTGCCACAATTGGTATTAGAGAACAAAGGGAGATAAAAATAATTTCGCTTGTCAGATGTCATAAAGGCTTTCCAAAGTAGAAAAATCTTTAGACTTCAGTTAATCTTGAAAGGATAAATAGGGCTTATCACCTACACAAAAAAGGAACAATATGTTTCATAAAATGGAGAAGCAAATGGTAACCTCATATGTAGTGTATTCATTCTTAAGGTAAAGATGGAAAATAAGCTGTGTTGGGGTCTTCTGTATTCCATTCGCATTCTGCAAGTTCTGGAGAGACGTTGTTAAGAGAATAAAAATCTGGTGAACAAATTTATGCCGAATCATTTAAAGGGAGTATAATGAGTGCAAAGAGGCCCTAAACTGTGATGATGGCAATTATGATGTGGATGAGGGAGAGGAATAAATAAGTCAGAGAGAAGTTGGAGAAAACCTGGTAATCAAGTAAAGAGAGGAAAAAGAGCAAAGTTTTCTGAAAGGCTTTGCTGAGAAAATGGTGCTGCCAACAATTGAGATACAGAGAGAGGAGAGCAGGTTTGGGAGTGATAATTTGATCATTACTGTTCTTTAAGATAATGATGATTTCCAGTTGTCTTCTGAGATTCAAGGGTGGTGGCTGAGAGTGAGAAACTGAAGATCAGATCACAAGGGAGGAGGTGTTGGGAGAGATGAGATATGTGTGTTCAGGGGACTTTGGCCTTTATTGGTAATGAAGAGTATGAAAAAAATGAGATTTTAAGGGAAAAAAGAATTCATAAAAGACAGGTTTAAGTATAAATTCTAAAGAATACTTCCATTAAAGAAATGGAGATGGGAAAGCATGCAGAGAAGAATATTAAAATGATAAAAAGTATGTGAAGAATAAAGTGAATTTTATTGAGCAGCTAGTATATGGGAATAATCATATTCTCATTTAATCGAAACATCAATCATTCTTCCAGAGAAAAGTTTAATATTCTTATTTTACTCACAAGAAAATAATGGCTCAAAGTGGATCAGCAATTTAGACAACATCATTTAACTAGGAAATGTTGGAATTGATATTAAAACCTGTATCTTCATGACCTCAAAACCCATACTTGTGGTATTCCAAATGAGAAATCAGTTTGACACTCAATAAGCTAAAATTTTTCAAGTATAAGACTTTTGTATCATTCATTTCTGCTCCTGGAAACTATTTGATCTATATATTCTTAAATGAAACAAAAGCAGTGTTGAAAAACATGTTGAACAATTAAACAACAGATGTCTCTAAATACTAAAACAAACATTGACCAAAATATTTGAGTCAGGTGTCAGTTCAGAAACGTTTTTAGATGTATCATTCATTTTTCAGGTGTTGTTTTTCTCATTCATCTCTCTTTAGCTCTGGAAACTTCCAGATATTTCTCCAGATATATCATCAGAACAAATATGAGATTTTATTAGAAACACATTGGGGGAAAAAAAGTAATAGGGCTTGTAAATCTTCCTGAGACTTAATTGTATATTCAAAAGAAATGATACTAGCAACATTACCTAATGGTGTTTAATACATATTTTATAATGTTTTTTGCTTTTATTATAAATGATTAATAAGCAACAATGAATTCTGCCTTGTAATGTCTCCTTCAGGTGTGGCTTACACAGAGTCCTACTTTGTACCTCATCTCTTTTCATAAAGTTATGATGGCTCTGAGTTGCTGACATTCTTATCATAGTTCCTACTAGGTCACTAAGTCACAGGACACTGAATTTTCACTTACATGTCAGTATTCATTCAGATTCCCTGAATGAAACTATGTGCAAAGAGAAATGCTGTCAATTTTTTTCCCCTTGGAAAAAACATATATTTATATGCAAAGTGTTTTTGCAGTTTGATTATTTTATTACTTAAATAATGGAAGATTATTATTTTTGTGGAGAATAAAGAGTTGCTTTGGAACTTTTGTATCCTTTTGCACTAAGGAGAAGGAGAAGGGAAGAAGGGGATGGGGAGCGGGGAGGGAGAAAGAGGAGGAGGGGGAGGAAGAAAGAAGAAGAAAGAAGAAGAAGAACTTGTTATAAGCCAGGTTCTTGTTAGGACTTGAGTTTTTGCATCTCCACAAGGATTATTGCGGAAAATAAAGATGCTTATACAATTTTTAAATGATTCTTGGGATAAAGCAGTGGGTAATTTAAAATGTACAATAGAGTAGAAATAGAATCAATGGCTGGTGGTGAAACACAATTGGCATCTTGCTCCAATTCTTCACTGTTTATGATGTTATAATCATTCCATTATCAAATGGACCTGATTTGAGACACAGAAGATGATGTCATGAGACAAGTAAGTAGCAGGACAGATGAAGTCTTAACAGTAAAGGAGGCTGCTATGATGCAAATCAGTTTTCCAAGGGATGTTAAATATTTCTGAAGTTAACAATTGAAACAAAAATACACTGTCAATAAAAGGCAGATAAAATAAACACAGAAATCACATGCAGTCCTAGGAGAATTATTTTTGAATAAAATGCTTTTTCAAGGTCTTCACAAAGTTGTCAGCAGCTCTTTTAAATATCAAGTCAATGCATTTGAAGCAATTGTTCATAAGATACGACTGGTTGGTAAATGATTCTGAAACTCCATCCAGCTGTTAATTTTACATAGCTATTCACAAAGTGTGCAAGTATTACAATAAATAATACTTCCAAAACACTGTAACATGATAGGTTTCTTATAAAGCATTATGATTCTCTGCATATTGAAATACTTGCCCCCTTAACTTTTATGTTTCATTTATGGTGCATTTTTTTCAGTACATTGATCGACATTATCACATAATGTTCAGTGCCTATTGCTAGTGAATAATAGCATGTTTATTAATAAAAACTGTTATTACAATTTTGGCAGGACACTGAATTGATTGAGTTCCTCTTTAAAGAAAGGAAGGAGGGGGACTGCTTTTAAATAGAGCATTGAAATTGGATTGGGGAAAACTACCAGATAACCTCAAAAGAGACCAATTTTGGATTCTATAGGATATAGAAGTTAGAGTAAAACAGGGAATAAGACAGGTATGTCCCTGTCTTTTTGGAGCTTAATTTCTGGTATAGGTGATAGTCCAAAATTATATAAGCATGCATTAAAAATGAAGTAGATTAAATTGATAGAGAACAGACTGCTGATTGCTAAGAATTAGGGATGGTGTGGGGAGTTGTGAGGGGTAGGTATGACTAAAAAGAGGTATCCTGAAGGACATCTTTGTGGTGATGGAATAGTTCTGTATATTGATAGCAGTGGTGTTTACATGAATCTACCTACACATGTTGTAAAATGGCATAGAGCTATACACACATCGTACCAAAGTCATGCTTTTAATACTATACTATAATTATTTAAGATGTGCCCATTGAGAGAAAGTGGATAAAGGAAATAGGGACCTCTCTCCACTGTTTTTGTAACTTCCTATGAATCTATAATTATTTCAAAATAGTTAAAAAATAAGGTGGATTGAGTGACTGATGGATAGATACTTGTTTAAGAGAATTTGTCAACATTTTAACAATTTTAAGTTGACCGCATTGTAATAAATGCAATGAAGGAAACAAAGACTAAGAGAATACAGAAGGATCCTAATTAAGGCAGGCTCTTCAGTGAAGACTCCTTTGAAGAAGTGACTCCAGAATAAAGATGGATTTATTCATGTAAAAGTCCAGTTCATTCTAAATCTTTGGATAAACATGTTCAAGGGAGGAAAGAACTAATGGTTTCCAACAATGATACAAATACTAACGTGGTTGGAACTTAGCGAATGAGGGATAGAATAGAAAGATAGGTGTCTGATAATATAGGGCAAGCATCAGCAAACTTTTTTTGTAAAGGCCAAATAATGAATTTTAGGGTTAATGAAGACATAGGGTCTCTGTTGCAACTATTCAGCTCTGCCTATATAGTGTGAAAGTTAGATAATACATAAATAAATGAGCACAGCTTTGTTCCATTATGACTTTATTTATAAAATGAGGCAGCAAGCTGGATTTGTCCAGGGGACTATAGTTTGATGACTTCTGATGCAGAGTCTTGTAAAATAAGGTGTTCAAGTTTGAGGCCAAAAAGAAGTAACTGAGTGGTACTAAATAGGAAAATTAAGTTTACCATTAATATTTTGTGAAAAATAGGAAGAAGGTAGAGATGCAAAGTATAAAGTGTATTAATTTAATTAAAGAAAAAGGATGGCTTAGGGAAATTCACTTGAAAAAGTTTTAGAAAATCACTGTCTTTTTTGTAAATGTTCACAAACTTCCTATGGATACTCTATGTACCCTAATACAGTGTAACATAATAGTCCTGTCGATGCAGTAGTTGTGATATGGATGGAGTCGGAAGCAAGATTACTTGTGTTTAAATCATGACTAGGTCAGGTACCATCTGCCACTACACAGTTCATTGACCTCTCTATACCAATTCATACTACTTAAAATAATCAGGAACGTTATTGTTCTTTAGTAGTCTTAATAATATTTTCCAATAAGATAGCCTTAGAATCAGGGTTTCTGTCTGATATATCTGGGATTCATATAATATTCTTCTTGCTGTTTAACAAATTTTTGGCTTTCATTATTATGCTATTACTTCATCATCTGTGTATACTCTGATCTCTGATATTTTCCTCTTTCATATTTTCTATAATTTTCTGGGTCAATGATTATTTTTATGCTCTTTGAAAATGCTCTGGGGGGATACATTGAATCTGTGGATAGGTATAAGAATAATTTAAACATGGAAACTGAAATTTTAAAAATGATTAGCTGACTGGGTATTTTTTTAGGATCACCTGGAAGTATACACATGTAATTATAATACAATATAGGAATTTAGTCTGTGTATTATTAGAACCCAAAATGCATGATTAATTATTTTTCCGTTATATTAGGTACAATAGATTGGCTTTAGAACTTTATATATAATATATAAATACATATGCATTTATATATTATATATTTTCTGATTTGCCTTGTTTACTACAGATTCTCAAAGGGTAAAATCTACTTCTTCTAGCTTGTCTTTTAGCTAAGGTCTTAATATCATTAGGTCTTTCCGATCAGTGCACTCCATGAGATTTTATTTGTAACTGAGTAAAGTGGGAATATCTATTTGTTCAGCTCATACAATGTAATTCTGAACCCAACAGCATCATCAGTAACTTTATGATCCCTAGATCACATCTTAGGTAGTGTGTTCCAAGATACAAGAATTAAAGCTGAAATCTTTAATTCTCTAGCTTCCTCATTGTGGCAGAAGTATCTGCTCTCCTTGGTGACCAGTTCAGCCATGGTATTGTGGGAGTCATTTCCATAGGCTCTGGTTATAGCCTGCTCTTCTCATTTTTCCAGTGATTTGTAAGTACCTAATTACCTGTATCTTATTCTTTTCTGAATAAAATGGCTGCAGTACCTATGGACCCTGACACTGAACTTTGGTTGTTCCCATGTTTGATACAGAAATGGTTGCAGGTAAAAACTCAAGGATAGGGATTTATAATTACTTACCTGGCCTCATTGGATTTGAAGGCATAAGAGGTTGGGGTACTAATAGTTTTCAATGCCCAGAGACAAAAGATAGTTAATTTAGTGTGTATGATCATCTCTTTAAATTGTGCCTTTAGAGGACTGACAGAGACATTAACAATGTGATGAGCAAAAGGATAAGAAGGACAGTATGGTAGGTAGCCTACTTCTAACCACACTGCCAAACATAAAGGGACATATTCAAACTAAAAAACAAAAAAAAAAAGTTTATTTTTTTGAGAGAAAGAGAGACAGAGTGCGAGCGGGGAAGGGGTAGAGAGACAGGGAGACACAGAATCTGAAGCAGGCTCCAGGCTCTGAGCTGTCAGCACAGAACCAGTCAGGCCTGAACTCAAGAACCATGAGATTATGACCTGAGCCAAAGTCAGATGCTTAACAGACTGAGCCACCCAGGCTCCCCCAATATTCAAATATTTAAATTGGTTTCAGAGAATATTAGAAAACCCAGATTTTCTAGGATTTCTCTAAAATAATTTCTTGTATCTTGTATTTCCAGAATTGGTGTAGTCAAAAATCAGACACTAACTCTGATTCTACTGGTGACGAAAAAAAAAAAAATGTAGATTGAATTCACGCATCAAATTTCACACGAGAAGAATAAGGACAGGGCTTGGAAAGACGCACCCCAAGAATCAGAGTAGTAACAACTGAGAGAATCCAGATAACTAAATGTCTCCTGAATCTAAAATTTTCCTGAGGCTTCTGTATCAGCAGACCTATCAAATCCTCCTCTGTCTAATGAATCTGGCCACACCATACACAGATATCTGCTTCTGATTTTGCTTGTGCAGTACCTTATAACAAGATACCAATTCTCCACATGTCACACCCCTACTATCCCATTTGCCTCCATATTGATAACTATAGTCAGTACTCTGAATTCTGTAGGGTCAAATTACTAAGTAACATGGTGGAAGAGAAGGCTTATTCACCAAAGAATTGCAAACTGTGCTCATTTATATCAGAATAAAACAAGTGAATATATGTAGAAGGAAATTGCCAGAGAAGAAAGAATGTACTGTTAGACTGGGCTGACTTTATTGCTATGGATTCAGTATGCTAGTTTACTGATTCTCAAAGGTGGCCTGTGATGAATGAAGTCGACATGCCTGAAATTCGATGATGTGATGTAGACAGAATTATGATAATAACTGAGCAGATTTACCATGTGTGTTCATCTCCCTGCCTCCTTTCCTGGTGGCCTTAGAGGACCTGGAGGACATTCCTTCCACCAAAGCACTGAGTGAGTAGAACACCAACATTTTTGAAAAGTGCTTGACCTTTTTAAGCTGAAGATGAAAGAAGGCAATATGAACATTGATAGAAGATCCCTGATTTCAGAGCAAATGTCGGGATCTCAGGGCACTTAGATAACTCTTAAGTATCAGAAGCCAGGTGGCCAAGATTGCCCAACAAGTAGCAGGGGCAAAGTTATAACAGAATTGCTTGACTTAACTGCATATTTAGTACTGGCTAATTGATTACGAAGCCTTTAATGAAGAAAAAGAGGCAGCCATCTAAGGCAAAATTTGTTAGTATAACAAAAGAACTCTAAAGATGGTGACCAGAAACCTGACTTAATCGCAATAGCAAACAGCACTCAGGTCCCAATTTTCAGATCTAAGTTATTTTATTAAAACACTTTTTTAAATGTTTAATTATTTTTGATAGAGACAGAGTGCGAGTTGGGGAGGGGCACAGAGAGAGGGAGACACAGAATCCGAAGCAGGCTCCCCACTCTGAGCTGTCAGCACGGACCCCAACACGGGGCTTAAACTCACTGTGAGATCATGACCTGAGCCGAAGTCAGACACTTAACCGAGCCACCTAGGTGCCCTAGATCTGTTATTTTATAAAGATGGAGCTCTTTATATTAAGAAGAAATCAGTTTTCTATGAGAAAAGATCCTAAAATAATAAGTTTGGAGCCATTTGCCAGTATGATTATGCACTAAGGACAGTAAAGCACTACTGTTAATTGTTGGACACTGTCTTTAAAATGATGCTACTTCTTAGGGATCTATACATTACTGCAGTCCAGCAGTCAGAATGGGGATCTGTAGGAAACATTGAGCATGATAAATGGATGTCTGGCACCCAAGTTTGTCTTATCGTGAGTTAACAGAGTCCTCAAACCCACTGATGGTTTTTACTCTAGCTCTTGTGTTATATGATTAAAATATCCTCACCAACTATCAGAATCTCTACATGGGCTTCCACCCATGAAGTAAGGACTGTCATGACAGGAATTGAGAACTTGAAGTCCTGGAGTTCAGCTTCTTTATCAAAGCATCACGTTCTTGGGGAATTACAAAATAAGTGCCACCAACTGATCCTTGAAAGACACAGTGGTGCAATGTCTTTCTTATTTTCTTTTAATTGGACTGCTTGTTCCACACAGAAGACAAATGGATCTTAGAAAATTAAAGTAGATTATCATACCTTTAACAAGGTGTAACCACAAATAAACCAATTGTTTTAGGTGTAATTTCAGTGTTAGAGCAAATAAGCATGGCTCCTGGTACTAAGTAAGTAGCTATTGATCAAACAAATATAGTTTCTTTTTCTAATCCAGTAGGCATAGAGTAACAGAAAGTGTTGGCTTCCTCCTGGTGGAGACAGCAGTATACCTTCCTTATCGTTCTTACTCTCCATCAGGACCCTGATTTAAATCTGAGAGACCTTGATCATCTTACCATTCAGGACATCATGTAAATTCACTGTATGAAATCTTGTTGATAGGACCTGATGAGCAGTAAGTCACACATGTCCTTGATACCTTAGTGAGACATTTTTTGCCATAGAATGGGAGATAAACACTATGAAAATTAAGGAGTCTGCCACTTTTGTGAGATTTCTGGTATCTGATGGGCTAGGTCATGGTAGAATACCTACAATGAAAAGAAAAATAAGGTGATGAATTTCATACACCTTTCCTCTAAGAAAGAAGAATAGTGTGTTTAGAGGAAATCTTGCCAGCTTTAAAACTTCCATCTCTGAGTAGAGCACAGACTAAGGAAGGTTATCTAGCTGACCTAGCCTATAGTTCAATTAGCTCTGCCATTTAGCCCTTATGATTTATCAGAACCAGTGTTACATTAAGTGTTTATAGCATATTAGAATCCCATTCTGAGCCTATAGCAAATCTAGGTAAGAGAACAGTTTCAAACCCCTGAAATTTACAGTAAGCCATGTCTTCTTTGTAAAATACAGTTCTTACTTTCAGAGATAGTTCCTGCTTGATACTCAGTTCTGGTAGGGATTTAACTGGTAGCACCATAAGTCACTAAATAACCATGTTGTAAACCTCAACTCTCTGTCATGAATGGCTGCTATGTTTTATTAATCCATAAAGTCAGGCATATGTACCCGAAATTCATCATCAAATGAAAATGGTTCATAGAGTCACTATACATCTCAATTTTCCCAAGATAGCCTCAATTATTGTCCAAGCATTTCATCCCATTTACCAATTTAGCATTCAGAAGAGTCCTAGATTGAGTGATACATTATATAGTTACCAAGTAAGTCACATGAGGAAGTGAATCATTTCTTAGTGTGTCTACTCTTATTCTACTGCTTCCTCTGCCTCAATCTACATCCCTGAGTTTATAGGACCAGTTAGCTGAGAAAGAGAAAAAAAAATTGAGACTGTTTTATAGATGGTTCTGAACATCGTATTGGTATATGTAAGAAGTAGACTATTGTAACATTTTAGACCAACTGAAACATTTTTCTCTTATGTAGTGATATCTAAACCAACAGAGCTTAGTGGTGTGGCTTTAAAAAGCCAAAAAAGTTAGCTGTAACAGTGATTAGAACTATTCCTGCTTCTACCATTTCATTGATCACTGGAGGCTGCTCATTATAGACTCTACCAGTGGAACCCCTTGCTCTGTGCTTTTGGGTTGTGTTTGGCCAATCGGGAGTACAAAGAGGAAATCAGAAGGAGAGAAGAAGGAGGTCAAGGATATCTTCTACTTCCCTTCTTGCAGGCTTGCCACAGGCTGGTTGTATCCTTCTATGGAACATCCCCTCCATTGTTCAAACTTCTAGTAAAAATTACCTCTCCTTGCCCTTTCTGGGCTAAGGGTGGGAGTCTTTTCCTGCCATCATTCTTTGTAGTTTCCCTACTCTCTGACTATACATTTGCCAATAGACTGTTTATTAAACACCCTTCAAATGATCCAATCTGAGAGTCTTTCTCCTGCTGGTACCCTGACTGATTCACCATGTAAAAGAAAGACAGAAAGCTAGCTTCAGAGGTGTTTAGGGCATTGACCACTGAGGGGGATAGAAGCCTGTTAATGAAAGCAGGACACAGTCAGCCAGGCTTGGGTATGGCCAGCAAATGAGTAGAGGAGATTAGGATGTGAAAATAACATATCTCAATAGCAAATGTGAAGCAAATAATTTAAACATTTTTTGCCTTGTTTCAGGCTGAAGCTCTGGAGATGAGTCTGTAGGTCATTCAAGCATCATCAGGTGTAAGGTTAGATAGGTTAAGCCAACTCTCAGCTTATGTATAGAACTCTCTGTTTTATATGCTTTAAAATGAAATAAGACCCAAGAGTTATATGACTCCCAAAATTCCCTTTATCTTTCTCAAGGCAATAAATCAGCAGTTTGTCAGTTGTATTTATAATTTGGTCTTAGATGTATAGACATTTTTTTCCAGAGTCCAATATTCTTTAAAGGTGACCTTTCACCTTACCTTTTTTTCTTATGCATATATTTTAGATCTCTTAAAAATATGAAAAGGGAAAAATTTTATGACTATTCAGTAATCTCTTTTTACAATTCAGGTTAGGAATCTCATAGCAATAACTTTCATTTATTTTCATCTCCTTTTATCACAGTTGCTGACCTATTCTTGATAAAAGGCTTATCTACTACTCTGATGTTAAAAACATACAAGTCTTGAGCCCAGGAATCCCCAAGGCTATGCTGATATTGTTAGTATTTATATCTAGTAATCATATAAAATTTAATTTAATTTTAATACTAATATTTAAATTAGAAGACTATTAGAGCCATATTTCCCTTATGGATATAGTTTTCATGTAATTGAATAATTGAGTCTCAAAAAATTGATCTAAGATAAAGAAAACAATAGAGAATATTTATTTAGCATAAATATATTTGCTGTCTTATTCTTGGAAAAGGCAGCATGGTGCTACAAGTGAATTTGTAGTTTTAATTATTTCTTCCTTCTCTGCCTAACTGTAAGAAGAGAATTGAGAGAGAAGAGGGAAGAAGGTATAGGGAAGAAGGGAAGGAAAGAAGAGAGAAAGGAAGAGTAGGAGAAAATTTTTCCTTAAAGAATCTCCCTTTTAGGGAATATTCAAAACATACCATGCTCAATCCCCATATACACATACACACAATCCAAGGACATTCAATCTCCAGGCCTTGGCTAAATACAGCAATAAAATATTTAAAAATTCTTGGCTGTGTAACAATTATTTAATTTCAAAAAACAGGAAAGGAAGGAAAAGAAAAGCTAACTTGAGAATTTTTAAAAATTCAGGGGGTTCTTTTTAAAGTCTAAGTAAGATCCTGTCTTATAATGAACAAAAAACCATCTTTGTTAAGCTCTTTATTGCTTTAGTCTCATATTTTCCATTTTATTACTTCTGGAAAGTCTAGTTAGTACTGTTTCCAGGGATTTATCTACCTTGATACTTACTTTGATGGACACCATTAACCATGTTATCTAATAAGTCCCATTAAAATTTGTGTTATAAATTATTTTTTCCATCTTACACTTATTTCTCAAGTATTAGTTTTCTTTCTCATTTTCTATAATGAAATATTTGAAATCAGATTGGGAAAAAACCCTGAAATGAACAAATTTCTAAAGTGAGTTGCATACTGAATAAGGAAAGCTAGCCAATTCTTTTAGGCAAGATAAAAAACTGAAAGTAGCAGGCAATTTTAAATAAGCTCTTCAGTGTTCTGAAAAATATAAAATACAGAAAACAAGGGTGATAGAAAGGATAGAATGTGTTTTGGAGTTACATAAAATCCAGTACAATTTTTTTTTAAGACTTAAAAAAAGATTTCATAGGAAATTTCTCTTTCTCTCTCTCTCCCACACACACACAAAATCAGTGTGAGCTACAGATGTCCCTTTAGATGATGCTGTATATCTCTGGACCTATGTCCACAAGCCAGGATATTATCTACTTAAGTGACTTTCTTAATTTTTCATAAATGGTTTACCCAGTGCTTGAGACAATCTCCATAAGTTGTTATGACCGACATCTATTGGAATGTAGATAAAATAGCTAAATATCAAAAAACAAAATCAAACTGGTTTTATGAAAAAGATATTAGGAAGTAGTGTGCCACATAAAATAAGGAATAGGGGTGCCTTGGTGGCTCAGTCAGTTAAGCGTCCAACTCTTGGATCTGGCTCGTGTCATGATCTCACCACTTGTGATTCCCCTGGGCAGGCTCTGTGCTGACAGCATAGAGCCAGCTTGGGATTCTCTCCCTCTCTCTCCTTCTGCCCCTCCCCTGCTTGTGCTCCCTCTCTGTTTCTGTCTCTCTGTCTCTCTCTCTCTGTCTCAAAAATAAATGTTTAAAAAAATAAAATAAGGAATAAAATGAAATTTTTAAGAATAAAATTTCTCTGACTCTTTCAGAAATTAAATACAATTTACACTGATCTGAGCAAGCCACATAATTTTCCATTTTGAAGTTAGTAGATTGAGAGGGAGTATTGAATTTGATGGTCTCTGGTGTCCCTTCTAGGTTTAGTATCTATATATCATACAATATAAAAAGACAAATATATATGTCTATATATATACATATAAAGGTAAACGTTTCTTCTGGCTGAATCCTTAAGTAAACATGCTGAGCTGATGTATGTTGCATATGTAACAGAGTGAGAGATAAAATTAAGCTACTGAAATTCATTACTAAAACCTCATTGGACCAGACATACTAGTAGAGATTCTAATAGAGTTAGACCAACATTATCAACCATCCATTTATTTCAACAATCTGAAGAGGAAACCATCCCAAAATCATTGGTTCTCAACACAACAAAGGCTCTGGTCCCATAATCCTCTCCTTTTACACTGATCTTCAGTTCTTCACTTTCTATCCATGTCAGTATCCAACCTCTTACTGAGTCTTTTTAGGTCCATTTATGTCATAGCTCTCATATTAGACTCAATGAAATGTAAAATCTAAGAAGGAAGAGGACTTGTTTATTTTCACAGCTGTATCTTCAGGCTCTAGAGTAGTGCTGACACATAACAGGCATGCAATATTTATTATATAGATTCACAGGACAAAAATTATTTTTTAAACAGATACAGCAGTTCTGGTCTCTATCTCCTGAGTGGACTGCTGCACCTCTTACTATGCCAGGTAGTAGTAAGTACTCAATAAATATTTGATGAATAAATGGATGAAGGAATTTGCTTCCCTGTCTATAGCATCTATCTCCTTTATCCTCAATATTTACTTGCTTATTTATTATTCATTTACTCATTCAACACATATTAATTGAATGACTTCTATTCCCAGGTTCTGTTCTCATTGTTAGGAATGAAGAGATAGTTTCTCACCATAGAAGGAAAATGTTCCCACTTTTAACCTCCAAATTATAACTGGGAATGTAGAGAGCCATATTAAACCTATAAATTACTACATGTAAATATAATTTTAGACAATGATAAGGGATATCCAAAAATTAAAATAAGGTAAAATAATTGGTTGGTCATAGAAGACCTGGGAAAATTACATTTGAACTGGAAGTCAAATAAATTGTTGGTGTGATTTCTTCCTTCTCCTCAAAAGTTTTTGATCTTTCTCCATTGCCTCTTGAAGGAGGGAGAAAAAAAAATCAAACATGATATTTAAAACCTTCTACCATCTGTACTGTCTTTCTAGAATTAACCCTGGCTCTTCCTTTCAGTATCTCATTGTTGTTAAGACTCATTGCCCATCAGAATCACCTGGGAAGCTTTTTGTCTTATAATAAATAAATCATATTTTAGTGATACCAGTTTTATTTTAAAAAACAAAAAAATTAAATGGGATACACAAATGATTCCACTGAATTTGAACTTGAAGTTAAAACTTCCACCAAACCACTTTGGGCTCCTCATGCCTCTGAAAGAGCAGGCAAGGAAGAGAGTTGTAGTGTTGGTTGGGGTGATTGATAATTTGGACTGCCAAGGGGGAATTGGATTACTACTCCTCAGTGAAGGTAAGGAAGACTATTTTTTGAACGTAAGATATCCCTTAAGGCATCTGAGGATTACCATGCCCTGTGATTAAGGTCAATGGAAAACTATAGCAACCCAGTCAAGGCAGGAATAGTAATGGCCCAAACCCATCAGAAGGAAGGTTTGGTTCACCCCACTGAGTAAAGAAGCATGACTAGCTAAGGTACTACTCAAGGCAAAGGGAATACAGAATGGTTACTAGAAGAAGGTAATTATAAATTCTAGATACAACCATGTGACTAATTATGGAAACAAGGACTGTAATTGTCCTAAGAATTTATTTCTTATTTTGTTTTGAATGTATTTGTGTGTGTATTTAGCAACTCTTTGTTTTCTCTCCTCTCTTACTCTCTTATCATACAGCATAAGGTATATTGGCTTTATGTTAGTATTCATGTATTGTTAAATTTATATCATAGTCTAAATTATGGGATATCAAGAGAAGAATAAACATCATTCAAGGATTTTACCTCCTCTCCTGAGGATCAGATTAGTGCATTTTTGGTTGTATGCAGCATAGTTGTGTCATGTTGGGTGGAATTGTGATCTTGATTTATCTTTATTTGGAGATTAAGTATGGTTTAACAAGATGTGTAACAGTGCCAAGTAGATTTACAATGGTAATTTTATGTCAACATACCTGGGCTAAGGGATGGCCCAGAGAGCTGGTAAAACATTATTTCTGTGTCTGTGAAGGTGTTTCTGGAAGAGATTAGCATCTGAATGGGTAGACTGAGTAAAGGAGTTCATTTTCATCAATGGGGGTGGGCACCATCCAATCCACTGAGGGTCTGAATAAAATAAAAAGGTGGACATAGGGTGAATCTGCTTGAGCTGAGACATTTATCTTCTCTGGCCCTCGGACATCAGATATCAGTGCTTTTGGTTGTTGGGCCTTTGGACTCAGACTGGGCCTTACACCCTCAGCCCCCTTCATCTCAGCCCTCTCATTTTTCCTACTTGTGCTTGCAGGTGGCAGGTAGTGGGAGTTCCATAATGGTATGAACCAATCCCATAATAGATCTTCTCTTATCTATGTCTATGTCTATGTCTATATCTACCTTCTGTTGCTTCTGTTTCTCAAGAGAACCCTGCCTAATACACTTCCCTAGAATATAGTTATTATATAGAGTTGGCTTCATGTCTTATCCCAATATGGATTTCACTTACCAAGATGCCAGGAATCATCCATAACTACTTAGTACTAAGAAACCTCAATCTAATACGACTAACCATTCCTGCTGCCCAATAACATCCTGGTTTTAGTACTGGACTTTTGACATTCTAGTCAGTGGTTGTTCATTCTACTCCACACTCATTAGATGCTTAGAAAAGCTTTAGGAAATGTGAGTTAAATATATTGCTCCAAACATATTTGAACATAAAACTGGCAGTGTAGCAGCCATTTTTAAATACACAAATTAATACATTTTGTTCTTCTTCCCTTCCCAGTACAATAATGCAAATAATTACCCAAAACAAGCTGGAAGGCTACCTGTATTTAAATAGAAGACAAGATGATTTAGCCATATGCAACAAATACTCCTCTTTCCCCCGAAAGTATTTCTTGTAAAATCTAATGTTATTGTAAGCACTCTTCATTTTTCTTAACATGGATCTTGTATAGATGCTGAAATACAAGCTGGATAAAAACTGCACTTATTAGAATTTTGTTATTTTCAAATTAAAAATAAATAAGCTCCCCTAAGATACTTTTGTCCATTATATCTCAGAAATATGACACTAAAGACTTTTTTAAAAAATTCGTATGTTGGAGGTTTTTTTTTTTAACTTACAAAAATAAATGCCTTAGTCTGTTCTGGTCTGTTGAATTATCCAGATATATTACTTTCAAATATTATACAATCTTCTGTTCAGTTTTGAGCTAGTATTGCTTCAGATCTTGCAACAAATCTCACCAAAACATGCATTAATAAACCGTACTATGGATTCCATTCAGTGTCACAGGGCATTTGTTGTTCGGTTGCATGGTTTTATGACTTAAAAAATTTTTTTTAGTGTTTATTTATTTTTAAGAGACAGAATGTGAGCAGGGGAGGGGCAGAGAGAGAGGGAGACAGAATCTGAAGCAGGCTTCAGGCTCTGAGCTGTCTAGCACAGAGCCTGACGTGGGGCTCAAACCCACAAACCATGAGATCATGACCTGAGCCGAAGTCGGACACTCAACCGACAGAGCCACCCAGGCGCCCCTGGTTTTATCACTTTTCTAAGGATTTGTCACATATCCTAAAAGACCATGCAATTAATCTTATGTAGATTCACTAAATTAGCCTGTAAATAATGTAACAAATTGAAATACAAATTGAAATTAAATTAAAATACAAACTCAAAGCATTTGAAAATAAATCTATCATATTACATTAAAAACCTTAAAGTGTGAATGGCAATAAACTAAGTACAGGAAGAATGGTAGGTACTTCCCATTTTGGAGAGCGAAAAAATAAGGAATTGTGTAGACTCCCTAAGATTGAGGAGGGAAGATTTTGTTGGCTAAAATTTGAGCCTTAACTTTGTCTTACAGAGTAAGACACTTTGATAGTTGCATGGGATAAGGGAGAGGTCACTGTCGTTTCCCAGTCTTAGACTATACTCCACGTAACTTCATTCCCCACTGCTCCCTGGAGTTGATAGACAGTTCTCATTGATATTTTGTTTGGGTGGTGATATATGTGTGTACGTATGTTCTGTTCAATTGATGCAACTTTCCTCAAGACACCTTCATTTCTCTAAAGAAAAAGTGTGTAAAAGCAAATATTTGCATCACCAGTAGTCTTTGTTTAGGGCAGGGTATCTCAGGCTTGGTAACTAGTGACATTTTGTGTCCAATAGTTCTTTTCTGTGGAGAGTTGTAATGTGTACTGTAGGATGTTTGGCAGCATCTCTGGTGTACCTACTAGATCTTGGTAACACTCCACAATTGTGGCAACCAGAAAGTCCCTAGAAATTGCTATATGTCCTTGGGTGGAGGAAAGGAGACAAAGCCATACATGGTTCAACACCACTGGGTTAGATCAGTTGCAATGTTCTATTATTGGAAATATATGCTAGAATAAGTTTGATTTAGTTTTCTCTGTATTTGAAAATTACAACAGAGTTATCTGTGGAAGCTGTTATAAAGAAAGGCCAAAATACAACCACATCATCTTTTCCAATCATATAGAAATATTAGAAATCATCTTTATACAGTTTTGGTTATTGATCCAATATGTAGCTTTTGTGGCCCAGCTCGTAAAATAAGACACTCAGATGGGATGGAATACAGGAGAGTTGTTATTTATTGTTTACCCTAACTAGGACTGTCTTTCTAGCAAGAATATATCTCATACCATTAAAAGCAAAACTGTGTAGAGTCCCCACAAATCCGTAGATTCCTTTAGATTCTGTTGTGGAGTGATCATCCGTGAGTTTGTCTAGATACTAAATTATATACTCTAAATTATTTTTAGCGTATATTTTAAGGATTCTATTTTTTCCTGCTTGCAACATATTCTAAACTTTGAAGAGAAAGTTTATTTTTTCAGCCAGTTGCTTTTCACAATCTGTTTTAAAACCAAGAATTTTTCCATTTTATTGCTCAAAAGTTTTAATGACCTGAATCATTATAGAACACTGAACTGATTTCAAAAATAATATGAGCATTGTGGAAATGAAAAAAAATAGTTTCATTTAAACTCCCCTCTAAACATTTAATGTTACATTTCTTTATATTTAAAGTGCTACCTTTATGTATGGTGGAAAGGTAATAGAATTCAAGTGTTGTTTGCTTAGTGTAATATCTTCATAGCCTTTTGGGTGACAAGATAGCTCTGAAGAGGACATCTGGGAATTGGGTAAATCATTTACAACCCTTTCCAAGGTTTAATTTTCTCCCTGTTCTCAAGAAACAAGGCCTGTCTGATTTCTGCATCATCTGTGAGTATAAATAAAACAATAAAAAATGTCTGTCTATAAGAAGGGATCTTAGGTATGGGAATAACTTATTTGATCTTTTTTTTGAAGATACGAATGAGGCTGGATCTGGTCTTTTGAGAGCTCTAGTGGTGTAGCAGAGAGTGAGGTTTCTCTAATATCCATGATGCTCAGTATTTTGACTTAATTAAACTAATAATTTGTTATCGAACTAAAGTCACCTTCATGTCTCCACATTTTTTAAGTTTATTTACTAATTTTTGAGAGAGAGAAAGAGAGCGAGCGCATGAGTGAGCGAGGGGCAGAGAGAGATGGAGAGAATCCCACGCAGGCTCTGCACCGTCAGCAGGAAGTCAGATGTGGCCTGGAGCTCACCTGAACAATGACATCATGACCTGAGCTGGAGTAGGATGCTTAACGGACTGAGTCACCCAGACGCCCCCAGGTCTTCACATTTAAAACCATGTTTTTATTGCCATTTTATTGTTTTTCTGGTTGTTTTTGTGATTCTTCTCTGTTTTATCTTCGTCTCTTGCTCTCTCTCTTTGTGATTAATGTTTCCCTAGTGTTATGTTTGGCTCTCTCTCTCTCTCCCTCTCTCTCTCTTTTTCCTTTGGTGTGATCTATTACAGGTTTTAGATTTGTGGTTACCATAAGGTTCATATATAACATCCTAAGTGTATATAGCAATCTGTATTAAGTTGATGGCCATTTAAGTTCAAACACATTCTAAAAAAACCAACTTTTAAAAAATTCCTTTTTCCATGTTTTATGTATATGCTGTCATGCTTTACATTTTTTATTCATAATTTTCTTACATCTAATTTTGGACCTAGAGGGTACTATGCTAAGTGAAATGAGTTAGACTGAGAAAGACAAATACTGTGTGATTTCACTCATATGTGGAATCCAAAAACTGAAAGAAATGAATAAAGAAACAAACAGGAAGCAGAAACAGACCTATAAATAAAGAGAGCAAACTGATGGTTGCCAGAGGGGAGTGGGTGGGTGGATGGGCAAAATGGGTGAAGGGGAGAGAGGTACAGGTTTCCAGTTATGGAAAAAGTGAGTCATGGAAATAAATGGTACAGCAGAGGGAAAATAGTCAATGCTATAATACTAATAGTAATAGTGTTGTTGTATGACGGCAGATAGTAGCTGCACTTGTGAATATAGCATAATGTATAGAGATGTTAAATCACTATGTTGTACACTTCAAGTAATGTACCATTGTGTGTCAACTGTACTCAGATTAAAAAAAAACAAAATTAAAAAAAAATAAGGTCATGGTTTTAAATCAGACTCACATAATTATAGAAAAGAGTTGGTTATTTACTGGAAAAATATGATTTACAGTGCTTTGAAGTGTATTGCTAATTACTTATCATATCAGAGTGACTTACAAATATTCACATATCCAAAATTGGTCACAAAAGAAGGCAGTCCACAATGAATCTATGAATTTTCTCAATGAGTAAAAAAATACATATGTCTAAACATATAATACATATAATGTATGTACCTATTGTTTTTTATCTATTCTGCATCTTTATTTATCACCTCTACCAAAAGAGAGAAAGGAGAGGAGAAAAGAGAGAGAGAAGCCAGTTTAAAAGAGTAAAAGATTCTGGGGGCATCTGGGTGGCTCAGTTGGTTAAGTGTCCAACTGCAGCTCAGGTCATGATCTTGCAGTCTGTGCATTCGAGCCCCGCGTTGGGCTCTGTGCTGACAGCTCGGAGCCTGGAGCCTGGTTTGGATTCTGTGTCTCCCTCTCTCTCTGCCCCTTCCCTGCTCGTGTTCTGTCTCTCTCTGTCTCTCAAAAATAAATGAACATTAAAAAAATTTTTTTTAATAAAAAAAAATAAAAAAGTAAAAGCTTCTGGTTCAGAATTCATTCACCAAGAGTTTTCTTTCACTTTACTCTGTAGACATCTTCAGTGTAAAAGTTTCGTTGATCATTTTAACTTTAAGAAGTGACTACTTCCATCCCTGTTTATTGGAGTATCACCATATTTTCTGTTAGTCTGTATGGAGTAAGATGGTCTTGGATTTGGAATCAAAAGACCTGGGCTTCATTTCTCTATTTTCAAAATGATTGACTTTTCAAGACTCGTATTTTTTTGTGAGGATGTACAGGAAATTAGATACTATTTGTGAAAGCCTTTTATAATCTTTAAAGTGCTTTACTAGTGTTAATTCTTCTTGCTATAGCTATTATCAAGCTCAACCTAAGAGCCTCTAAAATGTTACCTATATCACTCAGATTTCTACAACTATATAATGACATATTCCTTAATTCCCTTCTGTTAATGCTTTGGCCTCCCTCTTGCAAAATAGCAAGAAACAGTTAAATGTTCCAATTCCTAAGAGGTTGAGCACTTCTACAAACAACAGTCAGAATAGGGAAAAAAGAAAATTAACAGTTTTCTGCTAATGACTCATATTAGGCCTCTTTGGTGGTCTAAAGCAATGGATTACATCTTTTTATCATTTCTTCCATCTGCCTGTCACAGGACTACGACGGTGATTGCTAGTTTTGTTGTTAAAAATGTCACCCCCATTTTTTCAGAATCTTTAAAAGTAAACACAGGAAAAGTGGTGTATACCTGTCATTTAGATCAAATAAAACAAAGGTCGATGGAAATACATTTCTCGTTTGAAGGGGCTCCCCTGCTGATTTTGTTTATCAGAAAATGGCAAGTTTTTGTTCCTAATGGACTCAAATTTAAATAAAATCTGACCCTGGAAATAAAAGCAGCCATTATGACGAAATAAAATTATATACTTTGGAGGAGAAATTGAATTAGAATGCTGACTTTCTTTGGTTAAATTCTTTTACATAAGGAAATGAGCAAGAGGGAGAAAACTGTTGGATAAAGCGAGCATTTTAAAAATCAATAATTGCTTCTAATTTACTTTTAAAACTTTGTTTCAGACTTCATAGAGTATCATGAATTATACCGAAATGTGTATATTTGCTTTACACTGGAGTTTAGCTAGAGCCAAAAGGGCAAACTGATTTGCATTTTGGTAGTTCTTCTTAGCAAATAAAATTCTCAAAAAACCAAGATTTTGATGGCTTAAGTCTCACTATGTTTTGAAAACTGGAGTCATTTAAAGATCAAAGAACATTGGGAAAAACGTACTTGAAAAATGCAGATAATAGTATAGACCTTATAAGATCACATTTGATTTTAACTAAAGTTCATGTTAACTTAAAAAGAAAAAGGCTCTGACATTCATGTAATTTCAGGAAGAGTTTATCTTAATAGTTTGATGGGAAGCCTTTCAGAATCACTACCTCTCTTCTTGGCCTCCTTGTTTTGAGAAAAATTATTTTTATTTTGATCGTGTTCAAAAGAGTAGTTCTGAATTGATGAAATTTAATACAGTAAGACACTTTTTATATTGAAACTCTTTAATTCATTTTGGGGAAAAAACAAACAAACAAACAAACGAAACAAGCCAAAGTGTATATTTGTGCTTTGAATAGGTATGCTTGTCCCTTAGAAAAGTTAAATATTTATTATAGTTATTTTGGATAAAATAGAAGTAACACAGTCATGACTTCTACAGTTAATGGAGAGCTTGAGGGAATATCTAGACCAAAGCCGCCTTTTTTGGTTAAATAACTCACAGTTGGCCACATTAAATTATTTGTTGAGGGCCACCTTTATAATTATGGCACAGTTAAGACTAGAATCAGCAACATGTAATGGAAAGAAACAATCTTTGTAATAGGACAGTTCTGGAAACTAAATTCCCCTATTTATTAGCTGTACTGGTTTGGACATGATGTTCACTTTCTCAGAATCTCAGTCTCCTTTTACCATATTTTCCCATAAGGCTCTGCTAAGGATTCGATAAGACGATGTTTTAAAAATTACCTGGTATATATAATAGATAATAGAGTCATTGATCAAATAAATATTCAAGGAGTAAATTAAATGTATCAGACTTTGTTCTAGGTGATGAGGCTATTGCAAAGAAAAAAAATTATCTTTATATCTCCTCTCATGAAATTTATCTTCTTGTGGTTTGGGGTGAGCTCAGACAAAACAATAGAAATAGATAGGTTTAGAGCCATAAAAATACCAGTAAGACCATAGAACTAAATGTAGTGGTAGTCAGCAAGAGTATAAGGACAGGGAGGCTACTTTCTATGTGGTAGTCAGGAGGATGGCTCTCAGATACAGATTCATATGTGGACTATATGGAGATTCACATTCATATGTGAATGGTAAAAAGTATTAATTGAATTTGAGTTAAGCACGGATTGGAAGAAGGAGCCATGGTAGTCATTAATATTTTCATAGACTGTAGATCTATAAATTCCCAGAACGATGTTGTCTTTCATTCCATTATGCCCTTATTAAAAGAGTACATTTTAATAGCCTTTAAATTCACTATATTTAATTACTGTAATAGATGAGCAATATTTAATGGTGTGGGAAGTAAGAACTTTTGAGTCCTCACCTGAAAATACATACGTCTGGCCTCTAGGAGGATATATTTCCATAAAATCACTACCAAAAAAAATCCCATTTACATAATACATAGAGTATTTCAAAGGCAGAAAGTATTAAAACACTACGTAGTTTCTTTCTTCTTATTTTCAAGAATTCAATTGATAGCATGTGTTTATGGCTTGCTTAGGGAAATCCAGAAACCACCTCGGCTTCAGAATGATCTGGAGTCCAAAATAAACCCTGGGAATGTTTAGAATCAGGTATTTTTATATACCAGCCCACATCATTTTTGGAGTTCATGCCCCTAACCTGTTTTATTCCTATATCCTAAGGGATAGAGTGATTCACAGTCATTGGTATGTTTCCAAGGGTTGCATCTGGCTCTGCGGAATCTTCAAATCCTTATTTTTGCATGGCAGAGAGAGAGAGAAACTGCTAAATAGGGTCATCCTGAACCGACGAAATGGCTTGAGAAGCAAGGAAACCGATTATACCCCAATGTTTCCTGCCAAGAAGAAATTACACAATTCTGGGAATTTAGGCAATCTTTGTTGTAGCACAATGAATGATTTAGTTATGATTTTTTAATCCCAGGATTTTTGTTGACAAAACACAAGAAAAAAATACACTCCAAACTCCATGGAATATATTCATCTGCTTTAGAGGAAGAACAGGTCTGAATATACTTCTAGTCCACAAGACTAAATGTTTACTACCACAAGAAAAGAGCCTCCTCACCTCCGTGACCAGAGTTGTTTGATGATTTTAATCTATAGCTTGTGAATGCCTTAGGATCCACAGAAAACACCACAGCTAATCCAATTAGCTAATGCCTGAAATGCTTTCCCTGCAGATTCTGCTGGTTTCCAAAGTACTTTCTCAAAATCCAGTAATTCATGTACTTGTGCATCAGTCATTTCTCTTTGTGTGCATCCAAACTGGATATGCTCACATCGCTTCAAAATGGACCATCTTTCTCTTCCCACTCTACTCATATGACCCATTCTTAATGATTAGATTCCTAGGGCCAACATTTTAAAGGGCCACCCTTCTGTGTGTGCAGTTAACACATTTTCAAATGCCAGTTGGCATATGTGTCTTCCTGTGGGGTAATTAGGCATGCAAATGTAGTAATTGCACATGCAAATTTCCCAGCCCAAAAAGAATGGGAGTTTTCAAAACTCAGTCCCAGAGTGGTCTCTCACCATCTCTCTGGAAGCTCCCTTCATTTGAAGCCAAGACTCAGGATGGGGTCCCAATTAATGTTTATCTTTAGCTACCTCTGTGATTTTAGTGTTTTTATATTTGAGAACTTTAGTCTTTTTCCCCTTAATTTTAAAATGTGTACTTTTTTCTATCCTCTATGTTGAGAACCCTCCTGTATAAACCATATGAAGCTGAAACATTGCTAAGGGCCAGTTATACTTGGTGATCAGGATTTGTGTCAGGTGCATGTTTTTGAAGCTCCCTAGGGGATTGCTATGTGAGTTTAAGGAAAGTAACTCTGCAGTGAGTGTCAAGAGACCAGAGTTCACATCCTAGCTCTGTCACTAGTTCTGTGACCTTAAACAAGACCCCCTAATCTCTCTGAGTTACAGTTTTCTGGTTGTAGTAGGAGGAGTTTTGTGGTTGTCTTATTTTGTTTTATATTATCTTGCAGTTCCCTTACCATTTAAAAAATTCTATGAACTGTAAAAACAAAGGTCATGTTTCCTGGTCATTTTTCTTAAAACACACACAGCGGAGATCCCTTAGCAGCAAATCAAGATATCCTCTGATTGGCTGAGGTACATAGGCTCTTGAAGCATTTCAAAATGCTCTTCCATTCAAGCATCACCTCCTAATCCACAGATTCTATCCATTTTCTGTTCTTTGGGGTTTTACTGGCTTGGTTCTTAAAAGGTTGTCTTAGACAAAAACTTTCATATAAGGTTTTGGTGAGCCAATTTGTAACTTTGCTTAAATGTCACATAGATACCTGACTGGACAGGATCTTAAGAATCATTTGGTCCCAATTCATTATTTCACAGCAATGTATAAAAGGGCTCAGTTTACTAGTTAATTATTTACCCCCCAGCCTCTTTTTAAATTTACTTGTTCTTAGAAAGGCTTATATTTCTTTTGGGATTTACAAGATTTTCCTCATGTTTGTATTTATTGTTTCAGCCCAAATATAGATTTTCAGCCAATTTGTCCTATTGTGCCTCCTTCATAATCATTAGTTTCATAACGTTAGTCTATTCTAGATCAGAGCTGCCTAAATATGTTCCCTTTGCCAAGATTACAGCCTGTATCATAAATATATTTGTAATATTGATGCAGAGACTGTTATTTTAATGTACGTAAATTTTCATTGCATTAAACACTCAAATCGCTCATGTTAATAGTCCATTTGATTTTAACTTTGAAAAGTATTTTTTTCAAATTTTATTTTTAAAAATGTGCTTAAGATATTAGACATCTCTATGTTTAACATGCAAGGATTTTTGCACTCATGTCATTTTAGAGTTTTGTCCTGATGGAAAATGCTGCTTTGGTCTGTGCTGACTGAATGTGAACAGCTCACTCTATAGAAGCTGTTTCTATCATATTTGTTTAAAACTCAAGACATCAAATTGAAGGTCTTTTGTTGCAAACCTCTAGCTAACTCTGGTGAATAAAGAGGTTTAATAAAGAATAGTGGATAATCTGAAAGATACAAGGTGTACAAAATGTGACCAAGACTGGCAGATTCCCGTCTTTGAGGACACAAAAACTCCACTTCTTTCTGAATATCATTCATTCTCCACTTTCTCCAGTATTTTTCTTTATAGTCCCATAAATCAAGGCTTAGGTAAAGAACATTTTCAGGATTTTTCCCACAATGCCTTACACGCTCTAGTCCTTCATTTTCTCCCTGTCTCATCATTGTAATTTTCCTGTTTGCTTCCTCTACTCCTGTTACCCTGGTCTCCTCACTGATATTCCTGCAACATGCCAGGCTGACATTGGTGGGAGTTCCTTCTACCTGGAGCTCCATTGTGTGTTTGCTTGGATAAACTTTTCTTATATCCTTCAAAGTCTTTGCCCAAATGTTATCTTTCCAAATTAAAACTGTGACTTGCCTCATCTCTGCCCCAGCAGTCATGACCCCTCTTAGCCAGTTTGTATTTTCTTCACTTCATAGGATTTAACACTTTCTCATATATAATATATTATGTCTTACTTATTAAGTTTATGGTTTATTGGGGTGCCTGGATCAGTCAGTTAGGTGTCTGACCCTTGATTTTGGCTCAGGTCATGATCCCAGGGACATGGGATTGAGCCCCATGTTGGGCTACGTGCTGAGTGTGGAGCCTGCTTGGGATTCTCTCCCTCCCTCTCACTACCCCTCCCCTGCTCACATGCATGTACTTTCTCTCTTAAATAAATACACAAAATAGATAAATAAATAAAATAAATAAATAGTGTATGGATTATCATCTGTCTCTCTCACCAGATCATAAGCCCAAGAATTGGTTTTATATGTCTTTTGTATATTAATGTGTCCCAATTGGTTAGAAGAGTGCCTATCATGTAGCGGGCTTTCAGTAAACATTTGCTGAATTAATGAATAAATGATGCTGCCTCTCTAACTCCATAGAACCTTAGAAGTTTAGAGCACTACCAACTGTTTTCTCAGTTTAAATTATCAACTGAATAAATAGAATATACTCTGCCTAGACAAAATCATTTTTCTTTTCTTAAGGGTACACTTGTGGTCAAATCTGTTGAGGCCACCATAACTGCATTCCTTGGCACAGGTCCCATGCTGGAGATTATGTTGTCAAGGACATATTTTCTGAGTAGGTTGTAAATAAGAGAAGATTTCTCCCTGCCCCATTCCTCTTCTGTCAAATCTCTGCTGTACCAAATTATTTCTATACACATACCCAAAGAGATCATATATGATTTAAGACATTAAAATAAGGATGAGGTTTCCTCAAATCTGTGTTTTATTTTAATGATAGAACCAAAGTGGATAGTCCCTAAAAAAGCTGAGATGATTAGGTGCAGAAGCATTTATACTGTATTGGATTCATTTCTGAAAATGTTCTCAATGTCTTCAAAGAATATTCACTTAGAAATTGAGAACTGTAGGTTCTACCCTTTGTTTTACCACATGGTGTGACCTCTTACAATTCCTTTCACTTTGTTGGCTTTTGATTTTTTCAAATGTAAAATGTGAGTGTTAGACTAGATGATCTTATCATTCTACGTATGATTCTATGATTTATATCATTCCTACAAAAGAAGAAAGTAATTAGTTCAGGCAATTTTATGAGCAAAAGAAATGAACCAAATAATTCGTTTGTTGACCTATAACTTGTTAGATATCTGTTTCCAAAATGAGAGTTGTCATCCATCATCATCATTTTGTTATATGATAAAGCATTGCAATGGTGCCATTTGGAGAACTGGTCAAATGCTAATGTGATTGGTGCTGATTTTGCTATAGTGCCTTGATACTTACACAGTTGACTTTGTTGCAGTTGACATTGAATACGGTTAACTGCACAGATGCAAGTAGAGTAAAAGGAAAGAGGAAATAAGCATTGAGAAAAGAGATACATATATTCTTAGTTTTTAAAATTTTAACTTGTATTTATTTTGAGAGATAAAGACAGAATGTGAGTGGGGGGAGGGGCAACGTGAGAAGAATGAGAGAATCCCAAGCAGGCTCTGCTCTGTCTGCACAGAACCTGACATATGGCTTGATCCCACAAACTGTGAGATCATGACCTGAGCCAAAATCAACTGATGGAGCACCCAGTGACCCATTCTTAATTTTTTTAAATCAATTTATTTATTTTTATTTTTTTGAGAGAGAGAGACAGCACAGGAGGGACACAGAGAGAAGAGAAAGAATCCCAAGCAGGCTTTGCACTGTTAGTATAGAGTCCATCGTGGGGCTCAGTCTCATGAACTGTGAAATCATGACCTGAGCCAAAATCAAGGCTCAGATGGTTTAACCAACTGAGCCACCCAGGCACACCCCCATTCTTAAATTTTTTAAAGAAATTTTATTCAGTGCAGTTTCTAAGCATAAATATCAATGAATATATATTGCTTGTCCAGCTAGACTCTAATATCTTAGACTTTTTCTGACTTTAATCTAGAATATCTCCTTCAAGTGTGTCATTCACAAAAGATATTAATAAGAATTTTATAATTCTGTGACAAAATAATATATGAGCAAATCATAACTCAATATGCTCTCTCTATTCCTGGATCCTTAATAATTAATTGTCAAATTGATTATTTGTGTATATCTTTACATTCTTTTTTCGGTATTCCATTGAATATTTATAAAGGTCTGTGTAAGTACTAAGCATCAGAGAAAATCACATGAATAAGACAAAATTCTTGCCTTTAGAGAATTTGTATTCTAGTTGGTAGGTTTGAATTGTAAACATATATTGAAACTAGATGTACATAAACAAATTTCTGGGAACATTGAAAAGAATGCGAATAATTAAGGTTGTTCTTAACCATATACCAAATGGAGGAGATGATGCTTTCTTAGAATTAACAATATAGTTGAAAGAAGCAAGTCCTGGCTACTCAAGGCTGAGGAAAGGGCTGTTTGGAGGTGATGACAGTGAACAGGTTCAGTGCTCAGCATTTCAATGCATGGAGTTTACATGTGTGTGTAGCAGGGTTGGGGGGAAGGGTGGGATACACTCACTGAAAGAGAAGAGTAAGCAGAGGGTTTCCAATGATCTTGCAAAAGAAAGGATATTCTAATCAGTGGGTTAGCTTCTTAATATGTACATTTAAAAAATATCTTTTTGGCTATGTCAAGAATGTCCATTTAGAGCATTCACAGACCAATTAAGGACATTAATGAATCTCAGCATTATTCACTAATATGCTAGGGGAAAGCAGTGTGCTTTTTAAAAAAAAGTTCTGAGCACGGGGTGCCTGGGTTGCTCAGTTGGTTGCTCTCAGTTTCGGCTCAGGTCCTGATCTCAATGTTTTATGAGTTCGGGTCCCACATGGAGCTCTATGCTGGCAGCAGAGAGTCCGCTTGGGATTATGTCTCTCCCTCTGTCTCTACCCCTCCCCTGCTCACATTGTCTCTGTATCTCTCAAAAGAAATAAATAAACCTAAGGAAAAAAAAAAGTTGTGAACAAGCCTTCATCATCCTGCTACAGTTCCTATGCATTCATAGTTTATGTTTAATTATTTAAATTGATTTTGTCTATATTTCTTAAAACCAATAAATAATTATTGTAATTAATAGAATTTAGTAACTCTTCAAAAAGCTGTAAGTATATATATCATTTTCATCACCATACCTATTATCTCTCATAATATACCAACAAAAAAAGGCCTACGAAACCCCTCTGTCATCTTATTACTAGAATTCCTACTCTTGATTCTCTCTTACATACCAGTGTCGACAGCAGAGTGATTACCTCCTCCGTTATGTGAGTTACGTTGCAGAACAAAACTGAAAAAGAAATAGACCTACCGTGCACCTGAACAAAAGCTCCAAAGGAGTTCTGGGCACTACTCAGGGGAATATAGGGGAAACACTCTAGTAAGTTTGCATTAAGCTATAGTAGCATACTCTAATAAATTTAAAATTATAAAAAGCAAACATGCAAACAAAATTCAGGCACATTGTCACACCACAGTGTTTCTGTCTGGCTTAGTGATGTTCACTAATTGCTGGTGATAATGATGTTTTTGTTACTGATGATGATAATGGTGATGATGACAATAATGATGGAGATGATATTGCTATCCTAATGACAAAATTTGACCTTTATGGTTCATTTTGGGTGTATGTCTCCTTCAGCATCCAATTGAGTGAGTCCCCGTGAGTATGCTCAAACAATCATACAGCCAATTATGAGAAAGTTTTTTCCTTGAACCATAATCCTAGCTGGAGCAGCATAATACTAAAATACCAATTAAATGCTTCCAACTTTTAAACCCAGTGTACATTATCGCAGGTTACTATTTTTTTTGATGATTTCTTAATTTGCACCTAGCATAAGTGGTACATACACAGTCAAGTTAATATTACCTCCTACAAGGCCGAACATTTCCCCTGAGTGTGTTTCCCATCCAGAGAATGTGTGAGGATGCCTGTGTATGCACTTGCATGTTGGTTTTAGTTTGGTAATTCTTTTTATATCTTTATTTCCCTCCTATTGTACAAGCTTCTTATTGGAATCAAGCACTGTTAACAAACATGAGACCCCCCAGGGAGCCTGGAGTGGTTTGGCAAAAAAAAAAAAAAAAAAAAAAAATCCCAGCTTGCTGTTCAGTGGGACTTTGCCAAGCCAACATAGCTCTAATTGCATCTTTCCACTGGTTTACCCCATCCACCGCCTCTCCCTTCTTCCCAATAGTCTTTTGTGTGTACTGAAAAAAAAATATGTTATTATAGCGAGTACTGTATGTTTACAATGAATTTCACTGGATTTGGTAGCCAAAAAGATGTAGAGTTTTTTTTTTTTTATTAGCAGTAGCTTTCCAATGGAGATAATATTTATAGAATAGGCCTGCTTGTTTGTATTTTCCAAGATAAATAAAATGAATAATATCCAAACATGATAATCAACATGTCATTTTCCAAGTACATTGGCATTTAGCATGAATGCTTGCTACATACTTATTCTGTAAGGAGTAAAGGATAGGCATTAGTACCAACTCCCTGGGGAATGGTATTTTCAGCATTATTTCAATATGAACAATCTTCTTTTGTTTATAGCAGGTATAATGTAACTGTAGGAGGAAAATGAAAAATTGCAAATGAATGCAAAGTTTTCATCAAACCCTTTTGGCATGAGAATAGTTCTGTACCTTTTGTTGCTGTCATTTCATTCTCTGGGTAATAGAATATGTTTGAAGGTGGATTCTTTAGCCTTTATTTTATCTTCTGCATGCTACAGGAGCTTTTTAGTATGTGTTCATTACTTAATCTGTTTTTGTGTTTTCTTGAGCAGGCCACATGATGCCTGTCCATTCATGATTTTTCAGATGCACCTATACATGCGTGTTCAGATTTTCTGAGACAGAATGAGGATTTCAGTTTACTGAATTCCTACATTTGTAACTGTGGTTAGAGCAAAGAACTTGAGCTTTTGTATGGCATGTGGGAAAGAGTTCTTGCTCAAGAACTCTGCCCTGGTTGAACAGTCAGATTCTGCCACTTCTTAGCTAGATGATCTTCAAAATAATAAAAGCCTTCATAAACTTCAACATGTGCATATGCAAAATGGGAATATGCCTCCCCTGATAATTAAGAGGCTTGATGGAGATGATGTAAGTGGAGGAGTTTTCACATAGCAAGCTTTCTGTACCTGCTAGATCTCTCTACTCGTCAACTTTTCATCCTTGTCTACTTGATACAGGGTTTAGGTGACCTTGTGTTAGCATCGGTGTTATTATCAAAGGTAACATTTAAAATCTTCTGATGTTCTGTCTCTAGGTAAATTTCTGTACAAAACACGTTTGCCATGGCGTGCTGGTAAATCTTCAACAACTAGCAAGAGGGGAAAGGGATGGGACAGAGGGTCTCTGTTTTAAATTATTAGCTGATTTTTGTCATGTAAAGGTACACACCTGGGTCAGTTTCAAGCTCTTAATATAACAACACTGAACACAGAGCTGGTGAGAGATGCACAGCAACCCATCTTTGTACAGCATTTCCACCACATAGATAAAATAGATGTAAATAATCTCAAGAGCAGATAATCGTGAGATGTAGTAAAACAGGTGGAACTTGATGAGTTATAAATATTTATTATCTTTGTTAATATAATTTATTTAATTGAATGTTTATACGATTTAGCTAATAATGGCAATGTTTAGCAATTGGCTTACAAAATTCCTGAAAATTTCACTTTCTGCTCTCACAAGCCAGCGCCAGCAGGCTTCATTATACCTCTGCGTGTTTGCCAGGACTCTCGGTCCTTTGAAGTTAGTTATATGAGGTAGAATTAAAGCCAAGCATTCCTCTAAGGAGAGAGTACACTGACACACAGGATAAGTAAATCATTCACGTGAACAAATAGTCAAGTAAATGTAAGTGGCATGACACTAGGTATGGAGAGTTTATGTGTAGAAACAATGAGACCCATGGGAAATCATTACCTCTCAACTAATTAGTTGAGGACAGATCCCACTGGCCAGAGTGCATCCCCAGAGAAATGGCCTTCTTGCCAAGACCCTTATGGAATATTCTGCCCACTCTGCCCTGGAAGAGTTTGAGGGCAGAATGTACAGCCCATTTATTTAAATTGGTATATCTCTAAGGGGTTATGTTTTAGGATTGTGGCCCTTGAAGATGGTATTTGAATGTATTGTTTTAATGAGCTTAATTTGTCTAGTTATTTGTATCTCTACAAGTTGTTTTGCTTATTGATCTGTTTGTTTTGCCTTAAATTGTGCTTGTATGTGTATTTATCATGCAGATTATACCTGTTTGTATACATCAATAAATGCAATTTAAAAAAGCGATTAAAATCATATCAACATGAATAAATTGTGTTTGGGTGTCCAAGAAATAAGTGCTGGATAAGGTCATTTAAGCAATCCCAGTTTTCAGAGGATGAGGTGTTGGTTTTCATTACTTAACTCCTCTGAGACATTTTCCTAGACCATACTGGACAGACAGTCAAGCTACCTGTCTTTCATGATGATGTTGCTTAATCCTACAGAAAGGCAATTTATCTTTTTCTGGGTGTAAGTTTCACCTCCCAGGGTTTCAAACTGTATCCAGGCCAAGATAATTGATGACCTTAATATCACTATTTGAGCTCTGCTGGTGGCATGCTGAGACCTATTTGCTTGAGGCAGAAACCTAATGACCCACCCCTTCTATCCTGAACTCCAGTAGAGATTTCAATCTCTGTAAATCATAATGAAAAAAATAAGTTACAAAATGATTTTCTAAGAATGAACTATACATTTGCATATACCCATTTGTTTGACTGGTAAACTGTGGCAGATCACTTGAATGGGGTTCTGTAGGTTGACTTTTACGTTCTGCATTTCCTTTTCACATGTTCTGAATTCCTCTAAAGTATACAGAGCTCCCTTCAATTAAATCTAAGAGGAAAAATGTGTATAACAAATTCCCATAATTTTGCTGAACCTTTCTGATCACAGTCGCTATGATTATATTTTTTTACCAGATAAATTTACCAGGTTGAAGATGAAAGACTATTTTATAGAAGACATTTTATTTTTTTTTTAATCTCAAGGAATCTTTGAGGTTATCTAGTACTTTGTTCTCAATGTGTATGTGATAAAATTGAGATTTATAAGAGGTTCAACATGCCGGCCAAGATCACAAACTTCAGAAAAAATCTGAAATTTGAATAAATCTCTTTATCATACTGTCCTCCTTAATACTGTTCAAGCCTTCGCATTTCTTCCTTTTATGGGACCTTCATAGGACCTTCTGCCTGCAGTACTTCCTTACCCTGCTGCTTCTCACACTGAAGTCCTATCCCAAGGGCTTTACCATATTCTAATTTCCTGTCCCTGATATTTTTTCTTCACAACACTCATCACCATTTGTGATTGCTTGTCTTTTGTACTTGCTTGTTAAGCTGTTTATTGTCTTATCATATCCACTGTAAGCTTCATGTCAGCTAGCCAATATCTGGTTACAAAGGGAGGGAGGGAGGCAGGGAAGAAGAAAGGAAAGGAAAGGAAAGGAGGAAGGAAGGAAGGAAGGAAGGAAGGAAGGAAGGAAGGAAGGAAGGAAGGAAAAAAGAACTAACAAAAGAAGGGAATGGGAGGGGAGGGGAGGGGAAGGAAAGAAAGAGAAATCATAACTTTTCCATCAAACCACTAGGAAAGAACAAATTAGATATATTCGTACATAAAAGTAGGAGATGTCTGGGGAAGGTTTTTCAAATGATTATTTTTAAACTAGTTGTCTTCAATAATGTAATTAGCAACATTGAAGATGACTATGCCTACAAATATAGTTTCTTTCTCTTCCCCACCAAGGGCAGACATTCCTAAGCTATTAATAAGAGATTTTGTTCCTAAACTCAAGCTTGACCTAGAGTTAGTCTCAAAGCAGAACTCTAGGCAATCATTCTAAATGGGTTTGCAAAAATGATTTGCCATTTTTGGCCTATAGGATATAACTAAATAGTTTTGTGTTTTGTTTTTGTCTTTTCATTTTTAGTAAGATGATCACCTATAATGTGGGCACAAAGAACTGGAGATATTTATATCTGGATGTCTTTAATAGTAGTCATTAAATGATATAAATAAAGTGTATTCAGAAACATTGAATAAATAAAGAGAAATATACATATCATTAATCACGTATTTATTCTATTTTTCTATATATCCTAATATGGGTAGGATGGAAGAAAACTCTAATGCAGGCAATTGTAAACTAATTTTAGAAAGTTCAAAATTATAGCAACTTGAATCTCTTTATATAACAATATGGATTTACACAATCAGGTTGAATTATAAATCAATGGAACTTTGCTCTTATAGACCTATGTTTTTCTGAATAAGCAAAAACATTGGACAGGTAATATTTTTCTTTGGTGCTTTACTTCCCCTTTTTAACCAGAAACTTTTGCAAGATTTGTGCTTTCTCTTCCTTCTTCCATATTACTAGAAGAGCTTAAGAAAAACTTACGAGAATTGACCTAAGAGTAATAATACATTTGCCATACCGCATTTTCCATCAAAACATTTTTTGAGGTATTTTTTTCTTGAATAATGCTATCTGGTTGTATGATCCATTTCTAGAAGGTTAATCTTTTTTTTATTATTTAGTTTTCCATTTTTTTTTAAATTTCTCACTGTCAAAAGAGTGTAGATAACATGTCCCTGTAGCATAATTAACCACAAACATAAAAATGAAATAAAATAAAAAATAAGTGACTTTCTATGTGCTCAGTACCCAGATTTACAAATAAGAAATCACCAAGACTTTCTGCATTCCTCCTCCCTCAGTCCCAGTTACCACTACTGTGCATCTACGTTAATTAATACCCTGCATTCTTTATAATTTTGCCACATATATATGGTTCAAAAAGAACATGTTTATTTTCAATCAGCTTTCTCAAGGTATATTTTACATATAATGGAAGTCTCCCAATTTAATTTTGTAGTTTGCTGAGTTTTGATTGATACAGTCAATACATTATACTATGTCAAGATGTAGAATGTATCCTTCACCATGAAAAGTTTTCTTGAGCCTCTTTGTCAACAATCCTCTGCTCCCAAAGGGACCCTTGGTAAGCTTGATTAACTTTCTGTTATTCTAGTTTTGCCATATCTAGAATATCATATACATGGACTAATTCAGTACATAGTCTGGCTTCTTTTGCTTTAATATAACACTTCTGAGAGTCATTCATATTGTGTTTATCAGCAGTACATCTTTTAAAGTGTTCAGTAGTATTCCACTCTATGGATATACTATTCATTTTTCGATTTCTCCATTCATTAGTTGATAGACACTTTGCTTAGTTCAGGTTAGCTGTTATGAATAAAGATACTATAAATATTTTCACACTATTTGTTTATGAACATATGTTTTTATTCCTCTTGGGTAAATACCTGGGAGGGGTTTTGCTGAGTAGCATGGAAAATATAAGATTAACTTAAAATAAAAAACAAAAAATTACCAAATTGTTTTCCAAAGTATCTGTACCATTTTGCCTCTGTCAACAATGTATGTTTTAGTTACTCCAAATTCTTGACAGCAGTTAACATTATCCTCGTAGTCTTTTTCATTTTAACCATTCTAGTGGGTTTGTGATATCTAATTGAGATTTTAATTTAATTCTATCAAGTAGTAATGATGTTTAACATATTTTATGATATTTAAGCACAGTTTATATATTTGCTTTATGAATGTCAAATCTTTTGTACATTTTGTTTTTAGTCATGTTTGTTTTTTTATTACTGAGTTTTAGAAGTTTTTAAAATATACTATAGATAAAAATAATTTATCAGATATGTGATATACAAATATTTTCCCATAGTCTTTTCCTTACCTTCTCATATTCTGAATATCATCTTTAAAAGAGCAGAAGGTTTTACTTTTGAGAAAGCCCTATTTGGGTACATTTTTTCTCTTCTGGTTGATATTTTTTATCTTGGAAATGATTACTTTTTCTGAGGTTATATTTACTCTTTTGTTTTCTTCTATAAGTTATATTGCTTTAGTGTTTATGTTTAGATCCATGATTCACTGAGATCATTCTTTTATATCGCTCAAGGTGAACATCAAGGTTTATTTCCTTTGTCCATATGGACATCCAGTTCTTCAAAGCACTCTTGATTTCCTTTTTTTTTTTTTTCCTTTGAATTTACTACCATTTTTCCATTGACTATCTTGGCTCCTTTTTTGGAAATATCCAGATTGCCTCTTCTGCTTCAATGATTTATGTGTTTTATACTATACCACCTTTACTTGATTATTGTAGCTTTATAATAAGTTTGTAAATGAAGTACTCCAAATTTATTCTTCTTTGTTGAAATTGTTTTGACTATTCTATATTCTTTGCATTTCCATGTTAATTTTAGAATAAGCTTTTAAATTTCTACCAAAAAGATCCTGTATAGATATGATTGGGATTGTGTTGAATCTATAGATTTTCTTTATGGTAGTAAAATATAATATCATAAAATTTATTATTTTATGTCTAATTTCAGTGACATTAAGTACATTCACATTGTTGTACAATCATCCCTACCATCCATCTCTGGAACATTTTCATCTTCCCAAACTGAAACCCTGTGCTCATTTAACAACAGCTCTCCATTCTTTCTTTCTTTCTTCAGCCTCTTGTAACCTCCATTTTACTTTCTGTCTCTGTTAATTTGAATATTCTAGGGGTGCCTGGGTGGCTCAGTGGATTAAGCCTCCGACTTTGGCTCAGGTCAGGATCTCATAGCTTGTGAGTTCAAGCTCCGCGTTGGGCTCTGTGCTAAGGGCTCAGAGCCTAGAGCCTGCTTCCAATTCTGTGTCTCCCTCTCTCTCAGCCCCTCCCCCACTCACATTTGGTTCATCTCTCTCTCAAACTAAATAAACATTAAAATTTTTTTTAAATATTCTACATACTTCATTTAACTGAAACCATTATATGTTTCCTATTTTTCTGACTTATTTCACTTAAAATAATGTCTTCAAGGTTAATTCATGTTGCAACACTATTTTTTAAGGCTAAATAATATTCCATTTTGTGTATATACCACGTTTTGTTTATCCATTCATCCATTAAGGGACTTTTGTAATTTCTACCTTCAGCTATTGTGAATATGCTGCTGTTAACATGGATGTACAAATTTTTGTTTGAGTCCTTGTTTCAAATTATTTTGGGTAGGTTTCCAGAAGCTGAATTGCTGGATCATATGGTAATTTTATGTTAAATGTTTTTTAAAGAACCCCCGTATTGTTTTCCACAGTGGCTCTACTATTTTACATTTCCACCAACAGTACAGAAGTTTCTCCTCATCCTACCCAAACTTATTTCCTATTTCTCCTAATAATAACCATCCTATTGAGTGTGAAGTGATATCTCATTGTGGTTTACATATGCATTTCCATAATTATTTATGATATTGAATTCCCAATGAAAGTCCAGGAACAGATGGCTTCATAGGCAAATCCTACCAAACCATTTAAAGAAGAGTTAATACTTATCCTTCTCAAATTATTCCAAATAACTGAAGAGGAAAGCATGTTTCCAAATTTACTCTACAGGGTCATATTACCCTGACACCAAAACTAGACAAAAGGATTAAAAAAAAAAAAAGGATATTAGAGCCTGATATCCTTGGGGAACATGGATGCAAAAATTCTGAATACAGTGTTAGCCAATTGAACTCAACAATATATTAAAGGATCATATGCCACATATGAGATTTAGTCCAAGGATGCAAGAATGGTTCAATATCCACAAATGAAACAGTGTGATGTAATACCACATTAATAACATTAAGGGAAAAAATCAGATGATCATCTCAAGAGATACAAAAAAAGCATGTGACAAAATTTAACACCCATTTGTGATCAAAACTTTCAGCAAAGTGGGTATAGAGGGAACATATTTCAACATAATAAAGGCCATATATGACAAACTTAACTGCTAACATCATAATCAATGGTAAAAAGCTGAAAGTTTTTCCTATAAGATCAGGAATAAGACAAGGATGTGTAGTCTCATCACTTTCATTCAACATATTAGAAGTCTTAGCCACAGCAATCAAACAAGAAAAACAGAAAGCATAAAAATTGGTAAGGAAGGAGTAAAACTGTCACTATTTGCAGATGACATAATAATACATATAGAAAACCTTAAAGACCCCACTAAAATTTTAGAATTAATAAATGAGTTCAGTAAAGTTGAAGGATAAAAAATTAATATACAGAAATTGGTTATGTTTCTATACACTAAAAATGAACTATCAGAAAGAGAAATTAAGAAAACAATCCCATTTAAAATAACATCAGAAAAAATAAAAAAAACTTAGGAATAAATTTAACCAAAGAAGTGAAAGACCTGTACTCTGAAAACTATAAGACATTGATGAAAGAAACTGAATATGACACAAACAATGGAAACATATACCATGTTCATAGAGTGGAAGAATTAATATTGCTAAAATGTCCATACAACACAAAGCAGTATACGGATTCAATGCAATCCCTATCAAAACACCAATAACATTTTTCTCAGAACTAGAATCAATCCTCAAATTAGAAGACCATGAATAGCCAAAGCAGTCTTGAAAAAGAAGAACAAAGCTCCCAGATTTCAAGATGTAGTACAAAGCTGTAGTAATACAAACAGTATGGTACTGGCACAGAAACAGACACATCAATCAGAAGAACATATTGGAGAACCTAGAAATAAACCCATGCTTATATATTCATTATATATTCAATTAGTCTATGACAAAGAAGGCAAGAATATGCAATGGGGAAAAGGCAGTCTCTTTAATAAATGGTGTTAGAAAAACAGCTACATACAAAAGAATGAAACTGGACCATACTCTTATAAAACTCCTAGAAGAAATCAGAGGCAGTAAACTTCTGATCATTGGTTTTTCAAACATCCAAATATATATATATATATTTGGATCTGTCTTCTCAAGCAAGCGAAACAAAAGCAAAAATAAACAATTGCAACTCTAGCAAACTAAAAGGTTTTGTGCAGAGAAGGAAACCATTAACAAAATGGAAAGGCCACCTACTGAATGGCAGAAGATATTTGCAAATGATACAGACAAAATATATAGAGAACTCATACAATTCAACATGGAAGGGAAGGGAAGGAAGGAATAAAGGAGGAAGAGAAAGAAGGAAAGAAAGAAAAGAAGAAAGTTAAAAAGTGGGTAGAGAATCTGAACATTTTTCTAAAGAAGATATTGATGGACGACAGACAAATGAAAAGATGCTCAGCATTACTAAGCATCAGGAAAATGCAAATCAAAACCACAGTGAGTTATCACCTCGCACCACTCAGAATGGTAATATCCAAAACACAAGAAATAACAAATACTGGCAAGGGTGTGGGAAAAGGCAACCTTTGTGCATAGTTAATGGGAATGTAAATTGGTACAGCCAGTATGGAGGTTCCTCAAAAAATTAAAAATAGAAATACATCTATACTTCAATAAAAAATCTATTAATCAATCTATGTGGCTATTCAAATTATTTGTTTCTTCCTTAGTGAGATTTGATAATTAATGTATTTCAAAGAGTTCCCATTCCCTTTAAGTTATAAAATTTATATATACAATTTTATATATTTATATAATATATATTATATGGTAATTATATATGTATTTTTTAAAATTTCCTAAATCCATAGTGATAACCCATCTTTCATTCCTGATATTTTGCTGCCTTTTTTTAAAAAAAAATCCTTCCATCTGGCTGGAAGTTTATCAATTTCATTGATCTTTTAACATACTAAGCTTTTCAGTTCATTGATTATTTCTGTCCTGTTGTCTGATTTCAATTGTGATAATTTCTACACTTATCCTTATTATTTCCTTCCTTCTCCTTTACTTTTCATTATTTCAAGTTTTTATTTAAATTCCAGTTAGTAACAAATAATGTGATATTAGTTTCAGGAGCAGAATTTACTGATTTAATCACTTACATACAACAGCCAGTGCTCATCACAAGTGCCCTCCTTAATACCTATCACCAATTTAGCCCTCCCCCCCCCACCCCACTGCCTACCTCTCCCTCCAGCAACCCTCAGTTTGCTCTCTATGGTTAAGAGTCTGTTTTACAGTTTGCCTGTCTCTTTTGTTTACCCCCCATGTTCATCTGTTTTGTTTCTTAAATTCCACATGTGAGTGAAATCATATGGTATTTATCTTTCTCTGACTTACTTATTTTGTGTAGCAAAATATACTGTAGCTCCATTCATGGCATTACAAATGACAAGAATTCATTCTTTTTTATGGCTGAGTAATATTCCGAGAGAGAGAGAGAGAGAGAGAGAGAGAGAGAGAGAGATCTTCTTTTATCCATTTATCAGTCAATGGACATTTAGGCTCTTTTCATAATATGGCTATTGTTGATAATGCTTTATAAATATTGAGGTGCGTATGTGTCTTCAAATCATTATTTGTGTATCCTTTGGGTAGTGCAATTGCTGAATTGTAGGGTAGTTCTGTTTTTAACTTTTTGAGGAACCTGCATAGCATACTGTGTCTTCCAGAGTGGCTGCACCAATTTTCATTCCCATCAACAACGTAAGAAGGTTCCCCTTTCTCTGTGTCTTTGCCAACATCTGTTGTTTCCTGAGTTGTTAATTTTAGCCATTCTGACAGGTGTATGGTAATATCTTGTAGTTTTGATTTGTATTTCCCTGATGATGAATGACGTTGAGCATCTTTTCATGTGTCATTTGGAAAACATGCCTATTCATGTCTTCTGCCCATTTCTTAACTGGGTTATTTGATTTTTGGGTACTGAGTTTGATAAGTACTTTAAAGAATTTGGATACTAATCCCTTATCAGATATGTCATTTGCAAATATCTTCTCCTATTCCAAAGATAGCCTTTTAGGAAACCATCAAAACCCTAGAGGAGAACACAGGTAGCAGCCTCTTCACATTGGCCCTAGCAACTTCTTACTAGATGTGTTTCCAGAAGCAAGGGAAATAAAAGCAAGAATAAACTATTGGGACTTCAAGATAAAAAGCTTCTACACAGCGAAAGAAACAATCAACAAACCTAAAAGGCAACCTGCTTACTTTTCTTTTAATATGATCTTTCTTCCCTAATTTCTTTAAGGTGGAAGCTCAGATTGTTGTTTTTTAGAAGTTCTTTTTTTTTTAATGTTTATTTATTTTTGAGACAGAGAGAGACAGAACATGAATGGGGGAGGGGCAGAGAGAGAGGGAGACACAGAATCGGCAGCAGGCTCCAGGCTCTGAGCCATCAGCCCAAAGCCTGACGCGGGGCTCGAACTCACGAGCCGTGAGATCGTGACCTGAGCTGAAGTCGGACGCTCAACCGACTGAGCCACCCAGGCGCCCCATAGAAGTTCTTCTTTTTAATGTAAACATTGTATTAAGGGTTTAGGGTGTTCCCATTACCATCCCTTCACAATTCATATGTTGAAATTTTAAACCCCATATTTACAGATGGGGCCTTTAAAGTGGTTATTAAAATAAAATGAAATCATGTGGGTAGATGCTAATCCAGTATAACTGGTACCCTTATAAGAAGAGGAAATTAGGACACAGATACTGTGATATTGTGATTTATAATAAGAATATACATTTGGTCTTCACTCCTGTTTTTGGCACAAAGCTCCTAAAATTCTTGGAATTTCCTGTGATGAGAGTGATAAAACATTCTTTGTTGTTAATAAGGTTACTTTTGGAAAATACCTAAGGATGGGGGCTGGTTAATAGGGGTGCCACCTATTGTATGAAAGGGTTGGAACTTTCAGTATCACCCTCCTGACATCCAAGGAGGGGAGAGAGGCAGGAGATTGAGTTCAGTCACCAATGACCAATGAATTAATCAATCGTGTCTATGAAGCTTCTATAAAACTCCCCAAAAACAGGATCTGGAGAGCTTATGAGTTTGTGGGCATGTGGAAATTTGGAGAGAGTAGCACATCCAGAGAGAGTATGGGAAGCTCCTCACTCTTTCCTCATACATTGCCTATGCATTTCTTATATCTAGCTGTTCCTGAGTTGTATCCATTTATAATAATCTGGTAATCTAGTAAGTAAAATGCTTCTCTGAGTTCCGTGAGCTGATCTAGCAAATTAATCAAACCTAAGGAGGGCGGGGGGGTGCGGGGGGCAGCGGTCACTGGAACCTCCAATCTTTAGCCAGTCTGTCAGAAACACATGTGACAGTCTGGACTTGCAATTGGTTTCTGAAGTGCAGAGAGGGAGGGGGCAGTATTGTAGGATTGAGTCCTTAACTTGTGGGATCTGGCACTATCTCTAGGTAGTGTCAGAATTGAGTAGAGTTGAAATGGAGAACAGCTAGTTGGAGCAATTATTGGAGAAGAATTGCTTGGTGGTATGGAAAAAAATCACACACTGTAAGTGGTGTCAGAATGGTAGACATGCAGAGGAGGAAGATCAAATGAACATCAAGATGGCTATCCCCAAACCGAAGAGAGAGGCCTCAGAGGAAACCAACCCCTTGCCAAACTCTTGATGTTAGTCTTCTAGCCTCCATAACTGTGAGAAAACAAATACCTTGATTAAGCCACTTAGTCTGTGGTACTTCAGGCAGGCCCAGCAAATTAATTGTTTTAATTCATTCTCCTCATTTTGATATATTATTTTTCTATTTTAATTTAAAATACTTAATTTCTTTATCTGACCCTTGGTTTGTTTAGAAGTACATTATACAATTGCCATACATTTGTGGATTATCGTGATAGTTTTTAACTGATTTTCTTTTCTTTTTTTCTCTTTTCTTTTTTCTTTTATTTCCTTTTCCCTTTCCCTTTCCCTTTCCCTTTCCCTTTCCCTTTCCCTTTCCCTTTCCCTTTCTTTTTCCCTTTCCCTTTCTCTTTCTTTCTTTTCTTTTTGTGTTTAGTGTGTTCACGGAACGTATATTATATGCCTTGCTTTTCGTCCCAGGATATGGTTTATCTTTCTCAATATTCCATGTTTACTTGTGAATGTATATTCTGCCGTTGTGGGTCTAGTGTTCCAAAATATCAGTTAGGTGAAATTAGTTGATATATTATACAAATTTTCTCTATTCTTGCATGATCTTGACTATATGTTCTACCAATTCCTGAGAAAAGAGTGCTGGAATCTCAAACTATAATTGTCAATTTTAGTTCTTGTGTTGGTTCTGTCAGTTTTTGCCTCATGTTTTGTTTTTGTTTTTGTTTTTGTTTTTGTTTTATTCTGATATTAGAGTACATACACAAGTAAGATTGTTATGGGTTTTTTTTTTTAATGAATTGACCCCTTTTTCATGATAATAAGTTCCTCTTTATTATTGTTAATATTTTTGTTTGATAATTTCTGAGGTACCTGGGTGGCTCAGTCTATTTAGCGTACAACTTTGGCTTGGTCATGATCTTGCAGTTCACAAGTTCAAGCCTCACATTGGGCTCACTACTGTCAGCCTGTCAGCACAGAGTCTGTTTTGGGTCCTCTGTCCCCATCTTTCTGTCCCTCCCCTGCTTGCACTCTCTCAAAAATAAATAAACATTAAAAAAAAAGAAACGTATTTTTATAACATTATTATAGATTTTCAGCTTTCTTTTGGTTAGTCATATGGTATGTTTTTTCCAACCTGTTATTTTTAACAAATATTAAGCACATCTTTATATATATATATATATATATGTTGTATAAACTTTGTTTATAGCTTAGTCTCATATTTTATTCAATCCGAAATTTTCTGTCCTTTGAAATATTTGAATGATTTTCATTTAGTGTATTTGCTGATATGGTTATATTTAAATCTACCATTTTGTGGGGCACCTGGGTGGCTCAGTTGGTGAAGTGCCTGTCTCTTGATTTTGGCTCAGGTGATGATCTTGCAGTGTGTGGGATCGAGCCCTTTGTTGGGCTCTGCACTGACAGTGCAGAACCTGCTTTGGATTCTCTCTCTCCCTCTTTCTCTGTCCATCACCTGCTCACTCTCTCTCTTTCTCTCTCAAAATAAATAAATAAACTTAAATTAAAATCTACCATTTTGTTGTTTTCTGTTTATACAATATATCCTTTCTTTCTTTTCCTTCTTTTCCTTCCTTCTTTTGGATTGAGTGTTTTATGATTATATATTATCTCCACTATTAGATTATTGTCTATTCCTCCTTGTATGGTTTCAGTGGTACTCTAGCTTTAACAAAACCAATTTTCATTTTAATTACTATCATGCCAGTTCACAAAGAATGAAAGAACTTTCAACATGTACCTCCTTTTTATATCTCCTCTCTTTTCTGTTTTTATAACATATTTACCTGCAGATGATAAAAGTTAAAATACATTGCTATTATTTTTATTTAAATAGTTAATTATCTTTCACAGAGATTAAAATGAGAGAAAATGTTTTGCATGTTACTACTTGTTTACCATGTGTCGTTCTCATTATTTCCTATGCAGATTCAAATTTCCATCTGGTATCATTTTCCTGTTGATGGAAGAGTTTCCTGTAACATTTCTTATAGTTTGGTAAGCTGGTGGTGAATTCTCTCAGCTTTTATTTTCTGAAAAAGGCTTCATTTTGTCTTCACTTTTGATAGTTTGTTAATTATAGACTTCTAGGTTGACAATTGTTCATTCCTCTCCAACCCCAAAATTAAATGTGTTATTCCATTACCTTTAGCCAAACATAGTTTCAGAAAACAAGTCTGCTGTTATTTTTTTAATCTTTGATATGTGTTTATTATGTCTGTGTCTATAAAACATATAAAAATGTCTCTTTTCTCTGGATGCTTTTAAGAGCGTCTCCTTGTCATTGTACATAGGAATTTGATATTTGATATGTCTTTACATGGTTTTATTTTTATTTATTCTACTTGAATTTTGGTGAGATTTTTGGATATGTGGATTTCTGGTTTTCATCAAATTTGGAAAAATTGTGATGATTATTTCTTCAAATATCCTTTATCTGCCATTCCTTCTCCTGGGACCCGAGTTACACATGTACTAGACGATCGTCTTTTGCATCCTTTGGTTCTCAGAAGAATGTTGCCCTGCCATGATCACATCCTTATCCTGGGAACCTGTGAATATGTTACCTTACATAGTGAAAAGGGCTTTGCAGATATGATTATGTTAAGGACATTGAGATGGAAAGATTGTCCTGGTTTATCTGAGTGGGTCTGATTTCACCTAGATCCTTACAAGCAAAGCACACTTTTCTGGCTGTGGTTGTGACCACTAAGAGGGTCAGAGGGATATTCTCAACCCACTGTTGATGGCTTAAAGTGAAGAAACCATGAGCGAAGGAACAAGGGTGACCTATAGAAACTAGAAAAGGCAAGGAAACAGATTCTACTCTAAAGCCTTTAGAAGAAAATAGCCCTGCCTACACTTTAATGGTAGTCCAGTGAGACCAGTATTGGTCTGTTCTAACTGTAACATAATAAATTTGTATTGTTTAAGCCACTACGTTTTTGGCAGTTTGTATGGAAGCAGTAGAAAACCAATACAGTCCTAAGGTCTCTAATGCCCTGTTTATTGTTTTCTAGTGTTCATTTCCTCTGTATTTCATTTTGAATAATTTCTAATTATGTCAAATTCAAATTTACTCTTCTTTCCTTCTGCAGTATCTAAACTTCTGTTAATCCCATCTGGTAGGTTTTCCATTTGATATATTTGTTTTCATCTTTAGTTGAACATTTTGTATTTTTATTCTTTCTCCCTCTTTATATACATGTTGTCCTAAACATCTTCTTATAACCTTTATGATAGTGGTTAAGATTCTTGTCTCCTAATTCTATCCCCTCTCTAATCTCTGGGTTGGTTTTGTTAACTGATTTTTTCCTGCTTCTTTAGATTCCTAGTAATATATATATTTTTTTCTTTTTTGGATGCCAGGCATTCTAAAATTTATATTGTTGGAAGCTGATGTTTGTAATATTCCTTTAAAGAGTACTAAGCTTTGTTCTTACATGCAGTTAACTTACTAATGGATCAGTTTGATCCTTTGAAGCTTCTTTTTTGAGCTTTATTAGAGAAAGGACAGTCCAGCATTTATTTTGGAGCTAATTTAGTTCCATTAATAGAAAATGCTTCTAAGGATTCTAGCCAATGTTTAACTTTTTGATGAGGTTTCACCATTCTGTCTAGTGATAACTTCAAGTATTCCTCCTAGCCTTTCCTTGGTTCCAGGAATCATTAGGTGTACCCTCGTTCTGTGGGTTTTTATACTACACATGTCCAGATTAGTTCAGAGCCAAAGACACTCAGTGAGAGCCTTTTGAACATTTCAGGAGCTCTTTAGTGTCATCATTTTCAACATTTTTCTCTACAACTTTTTCTTCTCAGTCTCTCTTACTCATAGGTCTGCTTCCTTACCTCAGTGAGATTACCAGGTTCTGTCTGATATTCTCCTTCTCTGATATGGTCTGAACGCTGAATCCTGTTAGTAACCTGGGCAGTTGCATGGCTTACCTTATTTGTTGTCTTTCTCCAAGGAACCATAGTTCTTTACAGCCTCTTGTTAAATATCTGTAAAAAAGAGTTCCATATATTTTATATTTTTAGTTTTTATGATGGAATGATTGCAGTTAATAAATTTATGGGCAGAAGTGGAAATCTGTTGGTTTTTTCTTTATTTTTTTTGAATATTAAATAAATGGAATCATACTGTATGTATTCTTTTGCTATTTCTTTTTCCCCAATATTATATTTACAGATTTATACATGTTGCTGTTTGTAACTATACTTTATCAATTTCTCTACTCTATAGTATTCTGTATGATCACATCAGTAGCTATTTCCTTTGATGGTCTCCTCTTATTTGCTGTTACAAAAATGCCACTGTGAATATTCTTTTTGGAAAGGTCTTTTTTTTTTTAATGTTTCATTTATTCTGGAGAGAAAGAGAGACAGAGCATGAGTAAGGGAGGGGCACAGAGACAGAGAGACACAGAATCCAAAGCAGACTCCAGGCTCTGAGGTGTCAGCACAGAGCCCTACATGGGGCTCAAACTCACAAGCCGTGATATCATGACCTGAGCCGAAGTCGGACGCTCAACTGACTGAGCCACCCAAGCGCCCCAACCACTATGAATATTCTTAAACATGTCTTTGAGTATACTAAGAATTTCTTTATCATATTTAGGTGCAATAAATTAAAAAGAACCAAGAATACAGTTCTTCCCCTTTATTAGGTATTGCAAATTGTTTTCAAAGTGGTAGTTTCAGTTCACACTTTCACTTGTAGTGTGTAAGTTTTGATTGGTTCAACTTTAAAATTTTTGATAATGTAGTTTGAAAGGGTTTGTTATTAAGGCTTTAATTTGCATGATTAATGGCATTAAACATCTTTCCATATATTGATTACTTTTTCCTCTTCTGTGAAATGCCTTTTTATATTTTTGCCAATTCTCCTAATGGGTAGGTTGATTTTACTGTTAATATAGAAGAGTAACCTGGATACTAACCATTATTTTTTGGTATGGAAAATTATCTTCTAATTTTAAAAGAAAAATTTATTTATGGGGCACCAGGAAGGCTACGTTGCTTAAGCATCTGACTTTGGCTCAGCTCATGATCTCACTGTTCATGAGTTTGAGCCCCACATCAGGTGAGCTAGAGCCCCACTTCGGGTGAACCCATCAAATTTCCCTTCTCAAGAGTATTTTAGTTACTCCTGGGTTTTTCTTTTATATATTAAACTTAGAAAAAAAGAATCTATAAAGCTTAAAAAGTACTCTGAATTTTGTCTGGAATTGTACATAATCTATAGGTTAAGTTAGGGAAAATTTACTTTAAAAAATATTTATTTATTTTGCAAGAGAGAATGAGAGAGCATGAGCAGGAGCATGCAGAGAGGGAGAAAAAGGGAATCCCAAACAGGCTGTCAGATCCTGTCTACTGTCATCTACCGTCAGAGTAGAATTCGATGTAGGGCTTGAACTCAGGAACCACGAGATCGTGATGTGAGCTGAAACCCAAGAGTCAGACCCTTAAGTCACTGAGCCATAGGCACCCCAAATCAGGGAAAATTTACTTTTTTACAGTGAACTTTTTATTCAATATATTATGTTTTTTATTATGATTTAATATTTTTACATAGAAGTATATATTTTATGAAATTTGTACAAGGTGTTTTATAGGTTTTCAGGCCATTATAAATAATAACTAACATGTGACATTAAGTTCATTTGCTTGTGACAGAAAAGCCACAGTAATACTTCTAAATAAGATAGAAAAGTATTTATCTTTAAAAGAAGTCTGGGGGCACCTGGGTGGCGCAGTCGGTTAAGCGTCCGACTTCAGCCAGGTCACGATCTCGCGGTCCGTGAGTTCGAGCCCCGCGTCAGGCTCTGGGCTGATGGCTCGGAGCCTGGAGCCTGTTTCCGATTCTGTGTCTCCCTCTCTCTCTGCCCCTCCCCCGTTCATGCTCTGTCTCTCTCTGTCCCAAATATAAATAAAAAAAAAAAAAACAAAAAAAAAAAACAAAAAAAAAACGTTGAAAAAATAAAAGAAGTCTGGAGACAAATTCCCTAGAACATAATTCTTTTTATCACAAAATTTTATCCCATGGTCCAAGATGATTGCTAGAGCTCCAGCCTTTAGGGCCACATTCCAGCTAGTAGAAAGGAAGCCAAATTGAAGACAGAGAAATTCCTTCCTTTTAGACCAGTGCTCAGAAGTTGCACAAACACTTCTGATTATGAAACTGCTTAAAAGCATAAAGATGAACAAAAATAAAAATGGCTGCACTAATGTTTCAGGGAAGCTCATTTTAAAGTAACCTTTTCTCTCTCTTGCACAAACTTCTCCTCTTTCTTTCTTAGCCTTTTGTTTTAGGAACCTTGTACCACCCTAAAGACATGACAAAGGAGGCTGGCAACAAGTACATGATTCCTGTCAAAACCAGCTAGATCCTGTATTTCCCTATAAAACTCCCCCAGCCCCTCTGGGCAGGCAGGCTTGCAGTTTTTTGAAGGCTGCAGCTTACTGCGGCCTCCTTTGCCTGGCAAAGCATTAAAGCTATCGTTTCTCTTTATCCCAAACTCTGTCTTCATGTAATAGTTTGGCTCTGAAGCACAGAGGTTAACTTTCAACAATTACATCTCATTAGATAAAACTTGGTCCAGAGTGACTGGGAAATATAATATCTGTCCAGAAAGCTTCATGACTAAATAAACATTATGCATTCTATTACTGCTATAGACTAAATGTTTGTGATGCCTTAAAATTTTTATGTTGAAATCCTAACCCCCAGTGTGATGGTATTAGGAGATGGGATCATTGAGAGATGATTAACTCAGACGTTGGGGCCCCCATGAATGGGACTACTACCTTTATAAAATGCGCCAGCGAGCTCCCTTGCCCTTTCCCACTGTGTGTGGTCACAGCAAGAAGATGGCTGCCTATAAGCCAGGAAATGGGCCCTCACCGGATATTGAATCTGCTGGCACCTTGATCTTGGACTTCACAGCCTTCAGAACCGTGAGAAATGAATTTCTGTTGTTTCTAAGCCACCTAGTCTATAGTATTTTGTTATAGCAGCCCAAACACACTAAGGGACTTGCTAAAGAGAGAAGGGACTGTAGTATATATAAATCCAACAGTCCCAGTCCTTTGATTTTTCTTTTAACTGAACTAAGTATTGGAGAATCGTTATACTCTAGGAAGAGCGACCAGCCGATGACTAATGGAAGTAAGTCTGTAAATGCCAGGCTACCTTGTTCCATGGGTCTGAGGCACCCCTGTACCAACCCCCAGAGTTTCTCAGCAGAAGTAAACAACTTGCTTGATAATGCACACTTCAGTGACTGCCTTCTGTTCTCTGTACCAGTTTTGTTCTCTCCTACCAGTGTTTCCTGGTATCATGTCCCCAACTATTCTTTCTCTATGAATATAAGTATATTCACAATACAAATATAGTATACACACTGTCTTTGCTAGAAAACAAACTTTAAAGCTTCATTTTAGGAAAAAAGAGTAACAAACTTCCTTTAATGTCTTGGTAGAGTGCTTGAAACAAAGGACATTAATATCCAGAAGACTTTAGTAATCGTGGCTAGAGTGATGCTGGCAATTTAGAGCAGAGAACGTTCCCCTCATTAATGTACTCATGGCAGAAAACAGCCATCTTTTCTTGCAGGCCTGTTTTGTAGCCCCCCTGGCTTCTCCTGTGGCTTTGTTAAACACAGGACTCTTAAATGGGCTTATTGACTTTTTTCAATCCATATTAGCATACCTCGCTCCTAAATAGCTGGGAGTTGGGACTTGCTGCATTCCATTGTTAGTAACACTTACTAAAATCAGTAATAGAACAGTGGGAATAAAATCGCAGAGGGGTATAAAAGCTAGCACACTAAAATATTAAAGTCCAACTGTGAAAAGCTTTCCATGATATTTTTTTCCATATCAAAATGTGTTTTAAACACTTTTTGAGTATTATTATAATTAACTATAGTAGCTTTGTAAGCAGTTCCTTTTGTAAGAGAAAAACCCACCATCACTTAGAGGTTACTGGTTTTTGACACTGAGCTCTTAAGTGGATAATTATATTTATTGAGAGGTGATGCTCACTTGACCACTTGGCGTTTTGGTTTGGGCCAAGGGAAAACAAGGCAGGTGAAGTGTTTTTATGTACAATGTAACAGATATTGCTATTGTGACTCCATTTCTCAGGCGTTGTTGGTTAACTAAATCTTTATTTCCTGAAACTGCAATGTTCCCTCTCTTCCTTGTTCTTGGAAAATTAAAAGCTTCTACCTTAGAGAAGTGAATGATACATTATCCACTCACTCTAAATTGAACCCATTTGGAGCTATTTGCATCTTGTGGAACCTACGGCTGAGTGCTGCGCTCAGAGGTGTAATGAGCGGTTGTCACAACACACTGGAGGTGGCCCCATAACAAAATGATCCCCTGTCAATCCCCTCACAGGAAATGCTTTGGCAACCTGTAATTCGGCCCCAGTATTAACATCCTGCCTGGGTTTTGTTAAATGGCACTTTCTAGGAAGTAGATCTGGGGAACTTGTGTTTAATAATGTTTAAAGAGGAATATTTGATGGAAGTTTTAGAAAGCATCACATGGGGTTAACAGTGATTTGTCATTTGTTTCTAATTAAAGGACCTAATCTCTTATCACTGAAGCAGTTGTTTTTTTTTTTATACTAAAGGCACAGATGTGAATGGAAACATATTAATGAGATGTCATACTACATAGTCATTTAGTGTTTTGTTTAACTTAAACATAGCAGAAAATGTGTGTCTAAGTAGACACGTGTAATGACATCCTGATAGAATTATAATTTCCTGCATTTGCATAATCTTCAGTAAAATTCACACTAGGTTCACCTTGCATTGCTAATTTCATTTCCCAAATCTGCATTTTTAGAAAATTAAAGAAAAGTCAGACTTAAAGTACTTTGGGAGTAGAAAGAGCTTATTGTTAGGTTCCTTCAAATTAAAACTGGAATTGTAATTTAAATATTTGAGTGCCAGGTGTTCTAAAAAGTGACAAGAACCATTCAAATCAACGGGAAGTTTTGCATTTCCTGAAGCTACTTAAAATCCTCTAGGCTAAATCATCTCAGGAGCTTGGCAACTCTTCAGTCTCAGCCGGAGCTGCAGTGTGACTTCTGGATTTGGGAAATCATGTTTGTCTGATCAAGTGCCCTGGTGTGCCCAGTTCCAGGATTCCATGAGCTATAACTTCCAAAAGTCAGTCAGGTAATTGGGCAATGAGAGAAGCAGCAGGAGCAACTGTATTTAACTACCCCCTGATGTGGACCACATGACTCTCCATTAGCCCAGCAAGACAGCTCTGGATGCTGGTGAAAATCAGGTGATCTCAAAATAGTTTGGGGATATGGAAAGACATCAAAATTAGACATCCACCTCGGATTATTAGTGTGATTGCCAGTAGGAAAACCTAATTATTCCCTGGTCTGGTTAAAAGGTACTTTAGAAACTGTCTTCCAAGTTCTATCTACCTGGGATACTATGTTTCAGAGGTCTCATTTGATGAAGTTTTGGGGTGATGGAGGGGTTTGTGGGGTCTGGAGCCAATGGCCAAGAAAAAATTCTTCAAGATGTCTTTGGTGCAAAAAGGTGATTTTATTAAAATATGGGACAGGACCCATGGGCAGGAAGAGCTGCGCTGGGTCATGACAGGTAATTCATTGTATACCCACAGGTTGGGAGAGGGTCATGGATAGATTAAGTCTGTAAGATATTTTGGGAGCAAGGTTTCCAGGACCTTGAGGGGCTAGCTGTTCCTAGGGAAATGCCACTTATTACTGTTTAATAAAAGCTCAGTCATGAGTCCCTTCAGATGTATTTGGGGCCAGGGGTGGGGGGAAGCATAAGCTTGAAGCATGATTGCCAGCATATATCTTGGGGCAGTTGAGTTAAAGGATGTAGACACTTACAGGATCCTCGAGGTTGGGATAATGTTAAGCTAAGGTTCTCTTTTGCCCCTAGGAAAGTGTCATCATCCATCCAGGCAGCTGAGCTCCTGAAGGGAGGTCACTCTGCCAGTATCAAGGACTTGTCAGTGGGCTGTAGTCAGTAAAGGAATTTAATTTTTCATTTGCTTTAGTTTCCCACATTACCGTGACAAACACTTAAACCCCTTTCCTTTGTTCTTGGATAGCCAGGAGTGTCCAAGGAATATCACACATATTCCACCTGGTGGGGGATGGGGTGTGCCAGCCTGTATTTTGCCCTCAGCTTGCCCCACAATCCCTCATCATCATTTATTTAGTAAAACAATCCCTAATCATCACTTATCTATAGATATAGATATAGATACAGATATAGATATAGATAATATAATTTGTTTATTTACCAGAAACAAAATGAGAGTCCTTTGTCTCACACATAACAGCAACAAATTTTTTTTTTACATGCATAAGTTGTACTGTACGAACAAAAGTTCTTTTTTCACAAAGATGAGAAGCAATTAATGAACTCTTTTGGGGGGGACTCTGTTGTCCCTTCAATTTTTCAAACTCACCTAGGATCAAAATAACGTAGTAGCCTTAGTGGTCTCACATGGTTACATGTATGTATTTATCTATGCCCAGTTAGACACAAAATAACCTATCAGATTAAAGGGGAATGGATTTTATAATTTTAAAATGTGACATATATATGAAGTGCTCACTACAGTTGGATTAATTTTATAAATTGTGATAGTCAACAGAAATAATTCAAATATTCACATAATTGGTTCTGAAGTTTATTTTTATTTTTTTATTTAATGTTTTATTTATTTTTGAGAGAGAAAGAGACCACGAGTGGGGGAGGGGCAGAGAGAGAGAGAGAGAGAGAGAGAGAGAGAGAGAGAGAGAATCTGAAGCAGGCTCCAGGCTCTCAGCTGTCAGCACAGAGATCAACGTGGAGTTTGAACTCACCAACCATGAGATCATGACCTGAGCCGAAGTCAGATGCCTAACCAACTGAGCCACCCAGGTGCCCCATGAAGTTTCTGTTGTATGGCAACAGTACATAGAAATTTTATATAAATGTAGATTACTTAGCCCTATCCTGAGAGATTCCAATTCAGAAATTTTGAGTCTTGACTGGGATTCTGTTTTTTAAGCAGGCTCCACAGATTATTATGAGATGGCACATGACCAGGTTCGAAATATTCTGTTTATTTGTCAACTTTTATATTAAAATTGTTTGGTGCAGACTCCATGTAAACTTTATTAATATCATTGATGATGGTTTGTTTATGCATAAATACAGATTGAGACCTCGTATGTGTTCTTTTTTTGAAATTACACAGCAACATCCTGAATATGCTTTATCCAGTTTCCCTCAATGGTAATATTTTACAAAATTATAGCAACATATTGCAATCAGGAATTTGATACTGGTTCAATCCACTGGTCTTCAGATTTCCCCAATTTTGCTCGTTTGTGTCTGTGTTATTCATTTTTTAATGGTATCTCATTATTATATATATATATATATATATATATATATATATATATATATATATATTAGCTTTTGGTACTTCGTACTACTTCTCTATCCTTTATTTGTATTAAAATTAGAGAAGATAACATTAACTCAGCAGAACATGAGTACCCACTACTCACCTCTAATAATAAGGTTGAAATCTATTTGTATATCTCTTATGTATTAATTCTCCTTCCTCTCCCCTCAGAGGTAAACAGTATCCCATATTGAATATTTTAATAGTTTGCTACAGATATAGTTAGAAGCCAGAAATATATCTTAAAGTTTTGCAAGTGTCAAACTCTACATAAGGTGTCATAAAATATCTATAGAATTCTGCATGTAAGCGTACATTATGTATGTATCTTGGGTTGAGATTTGAAGTTATTTTCATATTACTATGGCTAAACAAAGGCTGCAGTTGGACCCTCCCGTACATGCATAGAGGTCAGAGAGTTTCTCTGAATGTATGAATGGTAGTGAACTTGTCAGATATTAGGATAGGTGCATCTTCAACTTTCCTGAATATTAATAAATAGTTCTCTATGTTAGCTCTGCTTTTACAATCAGTAGGAGTATAGTTGAATTCCTCTTTGTCCACATCATTGCATTGTCTGACTTTTATTTTTTTTTTTCCTAATCACATAGGCTGGCTCTGTGCTTATGAAAAACATCAGTTTCCACATGAAAATGAAAAGAATATCTGCTTTACAAGTTGTGACTAGGTTTAAATGTAGAAATCCATATGAAAGCACTTAGCAATGTCTGACACCTAAAAGGAATTTAAATGTTTTACCTCAAAATGTGAAAAAGTGCAAGGTGTTTGAATTTAAACTGGGGTAGATTAGGATGTCTTCTTAGGTGATGTCATTGGTGGTGCTTAATTACAACCCTTTGCATTGGGGTGTTGGTTGAACATGATATTTTAATGATAGCAAGCTCCTGGAATATAGCACTAATCCTGACTCTAATGGATCCTAACTAAACAGTACTCCTTCAACCCTGGAAAAAAAAAAGCCCTGTGATTTAGTTGTACCTTAGGAGACATGAGACTGCCAGCATTATAAAAATACAACGATCTTGTGAGCACCTAAAGAGTAAGTGATCTAACAGGAAACTGCAGCCAGATGAATGGGAAGACCAGGATGAATGAATGAGTTATGATGTTACCCTGTTGGTCTGCAGTCCCCCCACATTCCGATGACATGCCGAGGACTTGATTCTAGGGGGCAAATTAGGTTTAATCCACAGCCACATTCGTGGCTATGCAGGATTGCGTTTAGTGTCCTTGGTGGAGTATATGTCTGTTGAAGAGAGAAATGAATTTCTAGCAGAATGAATGGCTTTGAACATAAGGTTGGTGACTGATTATAGAGCAAATTGTTAGAATGATTAGGAATTTCCTGTATTTTCAAAGATGAACTGTAATGTCTTTGCTCAGAAATTAGCAGACTTCAGCTGAAAACATTTACCTGGAGGTAGCAGACAAATGTGTAGGCTCGCAATATTCAATTACTGTTAAGAGAATGGCCTCTGAAATCAGAAAGCCTTGCTGGCTACCAAATGTATGATCTCAGGACAGTTATGTAACCTCCCCTCTGAGTTTTCTCTTCTTTAACAGTATTTACAATGAGTTCATTACAAGGATTAAGTAAGATATTTTCTCAACACAAAAAGGATAAATGGACACATGATAAATTCTAACATATTGCCAGAAAATTCTCTCTGATGAGGAATGTCTACACTGTACCACTTTCAGCCTACAGGGCATAATTCTGTGGCGACTTGAAAATGGCAAAACTGGGAGACAGATCACCAAACCAAATTAGAGTTCAGAATAACTTGACCAGTTGTGAGAGACTAAGTATGGCAGAATGGATGAAATAGAATTTTATGAATACAGAATTTTATAAAATGTTCATTTATTTATTTTTGAGAAAGAGAGAGGCAGAGAGAGGGAGACAGAGAATCCCAGGCATTTTCTGTGCTGTCAGCATAGAGCCTGATATGGGGCTTGAACTCACCAACCGTGAGATCATGACCTGAGCTGAGATCAAGAGTCAGACACTTAACCAACTGAGCCACCAGGTGCCCCATGAATTCAGAATTTAAAGGCCTGAGAAAGAATATGATAAAGGAAATATTCTGCCAGCTATCCACATCGCCAGGCCCTACTTATCAGGAAGTGATCAGTCAGATTCTTGGAGGGAAACTAAGGGTATCCAGGACAAGTGTTTTAAGGAGATTATCCAAGCAGATATGTATGGTGGTATGAATAGGGTAGAAAGAATCCACAAAGAATGGGGGAGCATGAACCCAGGGAGTAATGAGAGTGAGAAGCTATTGCTGTCCTTGGGCTGGAAGTGGCAGGGCAGGGAAGGGACTGGTGTTTGCAGAGCATGGGGAGAGCTAGAGCCTTGAGCCAGGAAAGCCTGACAGATGCTATTGCTGGATAACAAACAGTTCCTCAGAACTCCATGTGTATAAAAATCACCTTGGCTTATTGCTAAAGAGCAGATCCTAATTCTGTCACTCTGCAATAGGGCCCAGATTCTACAATTTTAACAAGACCTCAGGTGATTTTGATGCTACTCATCACATCCTTAGGCCATGCTGTAAGGAGCAAGGGCATAGAGATACTTAGTCACTGCCTCATCTAGCGCATCCAAGCAAAGAAGTGTCTGGAAAAGAAGTACCCCTTAGTTTCTGAAAGTCCCTTTTCTTTACATAAAGTGTACTTTAAGACTCATTAAACTAAACTAAAATAACATTTACGAAAGCAAGCAGAACATAAAGAAAAAGATGATTTCAAATGCAGTCGTAAGCCATTAGATAAGCTTCCTTTCTCCAATACTTACTACAATTAGACTTACAGAAAGAGTGGGAAATACATGCACCAAAATACTCTAGTATCTATTTCTGGATAATAGAACACAAGTTATTTTTATTTGCTTCTTGTTTAGATCATTTTTCATTGTTTTTATACTCAGTATGTATTATAATTATTGCAGCAACAATATAAATTATTAAAATGCACAAAGTATATGATAATGTTAAAAAGTAACTTCTTCATATAGTTCTTTAAATTGACAGATAGCTCTAATATTTCAAGGAAAATATTTAAAACATAAACTACTCTATCAATTATATGTGCAAAGCCTTTGTAGGATCATAGTAAAATAAACTTTTGTATTATCAAATAAATCACTGAATTTGAGACTGAAAGGTTCAATATCACTTCTCAGAGCTGTTGATAAAACAAGGATTTCAGAGAAAATGAGCTGCTGGATAAACAAACACAATGTACTTCTGGTTGCAGAGAATTTCTCACCTGATCAGTCAAACATGGATATTATTATATTGATGGGATAGAGGAGAAAAAGATTATCAGCTACCAATACATGTATAAAGTAAAGCTCTTTTCTCCCCAGCTATGGGATTGTCCCCAGATTCAACATTTGGCTCTCAGCTCTTCTCATCCCTTCACTCAAGACAACACTTCTTACTGACTTAAGTTATTCCTTTACAGCTGACATCTAGAACTCTAACTTTTGCTTCAATGTAACTTCCAACTGTCCTTACATTTCTGAGAGGTTTGATATGGTTTTTCTGTTAATGTCTACTGTTAGAAAATTAGAGGGGTTTGAGGATGGCAAAGAAAATCAAGTTAAAAAATAAAGAAATTCTCAAAGAAAGATGCAAATGTACCTACTATTTTTGTAGATATTTGTGTGTGGGGGGGATAAGCATAGATGAGATTAAATCTGTATAAATGAAAAAGAATCAGAGAATAATTGTCAATGGGAATGTCTTCAAAGTCTGCAGAGACAATGATTTTAGACTTAGGATCCCGTATGTAGTCGAACTAACATTAAACGTCACAGCAAAACGGACATTTCCAGAAATGTGAAGACTCCGATAATTTCATTGTACAAAGCTGTACCTGAAAGTCTAAAGGTGGGACTCAGACAAATAATAAGGATAATAATTAAAAAGCATAGAGAGCATGAGAAAGAAGGTTGAGAAAAAAAAACTAGAAAAGAGCAAATACATAACTATGACTAATACTTTTCTGGTACATAATGATAAAATGATTTTTCTCAATGCAAAACTCTGAATTAAACATGGGTGATGGCAAGTGGAGGAAGGAAAATGAAAATTAGTTAATGAAGTTCTTACATTATGGGAAGAGAGAAGGTAGGGAAAAGATGCAGATAGTTAATACTCTAGATGTTAATAAGTCCTTTGTTCCTGATACTCTTGAGCACTGTCTTGGAAGTTCAACATCAAGAAGACAAATTAGGATGAGAAAGTGTTAAAGAAGAATGACACCATCATTATTTCTGGATGATGTACTAATATTTCCAGGTAGTATAGTAAACTCCCTAGATAACATAAAAACAACTAGAAGTTGAACAACTCCCTAGATAACATAAAAACAACTAGAACTAGAACAAAAGTTCAATGAGATAACTGAAACAAGATCAAAGTTAAAATTAGTACCTTTTCTAAACATCAAGAATGTATAGGTAGAAAATATTAAAGGAAAAAGTGAGTTCCTATCTAAAGAAATAGCAAAATCGGAAAAGCTAAATATATATAAAAAAACTATATAAAATAAATATGAAAATAAACATGCAAATTATTTTTTTAAATGACGAAATATCCTTAAAGTTATAGAGGAAAACTGAATAAATGGGTGAAATATATTATGTTCGTAGATAGGAACTTATGTTAGTATGGTAGCAGCTTTGTTTTGTAAAAGTAAAAATCCTTTTTAGATTTCTTTTGGTTAGCACAGACAGGCACTAATGTAGATCTTTCCTAAAAGTGAAGCGGTGTGATGTAAACCTTTAGAAAGTGAGGGAATACTCTCTATTTTATGGCGGTTTTACTTACAAAAGGTTTCAGAGGAACTCTCTACTTTCAAATAGAGGAGGAAACCTGTAATGGGAACCGAGAAAGCAGCTTATTTTTCAAGATTGATGGCTTACGCATCAGCACCCAGGCCTCTGTGCTTGTGATCCACAGCTCTCATGTCATAAACCCTGACCGTCTCACTTAGGGCCTGTCTTCAGGATGGACCCTAGAATCATTCAGTCTATGAACAAAAACCTTACAGCTACCATTCTGCTGTGTCAAGGTGGCATTCTTCTCCATTTGCTAGTCTCTTTGTTTCACCAGCAAGTGTTTCTGGTGGTCTTTTGGGGTGTTCATGGTCACTGTATCTTTATGAGGCCCTTGATGTGAATGGATGCCTGGGTAGATTTTATTACCTATGGAACGGAGCCAGTACCTCGTTATTATTTCAGTAACAATGCATCTTTTCCTAGCTGTAAATGCTGGGAATACTTCTTTCCTTCTGTTCAAGTAGCATCTACCATTTCATAGGTCTCTACATTATTTGCCTGATTATTTAATATATTAATAAATAGCATGTTGCCATTACAATGGGTGTATCTAAAACCAAATTCATCAGTTCATAGTAAATTTTGTCCTTACTGTGTTTTATATTTTCTTTTGTTCTATCCCCAGATCTTCAGGATCCCAGATTTTTGACGATTGGTTTCATTTTGTGCTATTTCTAAGAATTTCTTCACAGGAAGGTATGATTTCAAGTATTAGTCAAGAAGAAAGTATAAGTTAAAACAGCATTGTGTCAGGCATCCATTAAAATATGTTGTTGTTGTTGTTTTTCCCTTTTCTGGTAAAAAACAGCTTAACATTTATATCTGTACCCAACTTGAGGTAATAATAGGATGAAAGTCGAGGTCAACCATACTATTTCTATATCAGACTGCCCCCCACCCCCAGGCCTCTATTCAGTATGTAGGAATTCTGGAAGGTCTAATTGTCTCTAAGTTCATTGTTGGGACGTCCACAGGGACCTCGTATGTACTCTGGGAACTGCTCTTTCTGCCAGAATATGGAATGCGATTTTTTTTTCTTTTTTCCTCTACTGGTCCATTGTGATGATGCTTCCATTAACTGCCAGTAACTAAAAGGATCACACTAATATCTGCATATGTTTCCACTGATGCTGTTTAAACTCATAGAAGCCAAATGAAAGCTGCTATTGCCTAAGGCCAAAATCATGGATACCTTGGCCAGTGGTGTACATTTTTTGCCCTAAAGAGATTATGCTGTCTCCAGAATAGCTGCTATTAGGCAAGGATACTGTTGTCATCATCAATATCTCACTCATTCGCCATTGCCAACTTAACTTCAGCCAGTAGCTCTTCCCCAGTGCTGAGGCAGCACTCGGTATCCACGGGAATTATAGAGAAATGACTTCTATCCATTTACTGTACTGCTCTCTCAAGGGTCAGGCCTGAGTTCACAGGAGATGGGCCAGGGGAGACGGGGGTGAGCCATATCATTTCTATTCTGTGAGTCACTCTTGGAAGACACAGCTTCTGTTTTTGAGTCAGCTCTACTCTTTTCCTTTAAGATGTTCCCTGTTCTCATAGCCACACATCAAACAGTCCATCCACATTGACTTATAATGAGCCCATTTGACCTGGTCTTCAGATAAATGTAGATAGCCTTGAATTCTGAAATCATGTGATGTTCAAGCTGAATCCTCTATTTTAAAAAAGAGTAAATTTAGGGACACCTGGATGGCTCAGTTGGTTGAGCACCTGACTCATGATTGTGGCTCAGGTCATATCACGGTTCGTGGGTTAGAGCCCCATGTGTGTCTTTGTGCTGACAGTGTGGAGCCTGCTTCAGATTCTCTCTTTCTCTCTCAACTCCACTCGTGCTCTCTCTCTCTCTCTCAAAAATAAACAAACATTAAAAAAATTTTAAGAAGTTAATTTAGAAAGCTATTTGTGTTTTATCTGCTTTGTATTTCAGAAACTTATTTCAGGGCGCCTGGGTGGCTCAGTCGGTTACACGTCTGACTTTGACCCAGGTCATAATCTCACGGTTCGTGAGTTCAAGCCCCACATCTGGCTCTGTGCTGACAGCCCAGAGCCTGGAGCCTGCTTTGGATTCTGTGTCTTCTTCCTCTCTTTCTGCCCCTCTCCCGCTCATGCTCTTTCTCTCAAAAATAAATAAACATTAAAAAAATTAAAGAAACTTATTTCAGAATAAGTCCTAAAAGAAAAAGCAAAAGAAGAGGAAGAAACACACACACACACACACACACACACATACACACACATACACACTAGCATCATGCTGAAAATAGTAAAAAAAAAAATGATGATATTACATATATCAGTTTTATAGTAGAATTTACAAAACGGCAAGAAAAAAGCAGCAACAAAGCATTCTGCCAGCGGGCTGCACAGCGCTGACTTCTGTCGTGCCGATGGCTGTGTACAGCAAATCCTTGGGAAAGAGAATGGTGAGGTCTCATGTTAGTGGTGGAGCAGCCCCCTAGGGAAGGCCTATATGGATAACACAATAATAACTGCAGGGTGGACACAAGAGGTTACGTGGCTGTTAGCTGCGTTCGAGAAATCAATTAGGTAGGCCACAGAGAAATTTAAACTGGAGAAAAGTGTTTGATATTTTAGTAGATAAACTCACTAGGAAGCTTGAAGTTGAGGACTTAAGGAAAAATGCCGTTAAGAATTCTGGGAGGAACTGAGTCAGATGTTAAGAAGGATATTTATTGTTTATGTAAAAAGAGCTTGAGGAGTGCTGTTTTTAAAAACAGTAAAAATGATGAATTGGGCAATAGAAAAAGGTGCGGACATGAAACCCAAGTTTCTTTCTTTGAGGACATTCTCTGGTTTTTAGAAGTGAAGTTCATGGGTAAGAATTTCACTGTGTTTGTGAGGATCTTTGCCGACTCATAGCCTATCTTCTGAATAGTGTACAGATCAATGGCATTGGAGTCCAGAGATGTAGAACTGACTTACAGCTTTTGCTTGCTTAGAGCTTCCATTTTATCATCTGTAAAGAAGCATGGAGCTTTTAGGTTTGTTCTCAGAGTAAACAATGTATCTAAAACTGCATAAAATCACCTGGCACTGATTTTTATCTAACAACTATGCACCAGAAACATAACGGGTTAGCTATTTTATTTTCCCAAGTTCGTGCTCAAAAAATTTCAAACCTATGGGAGAGTTGAAACAATGGCACAATGAGCGCATAGAAACTCTTCACCAAAATTTTTCAGTTTTTAATGCTTTGCCATAGGATCTTCCTTTCACCCTGTCATGTCACCCCAAACTGACTTAGCCTGCATCTCCTCAGAACAAGAATATTCTTCTACATAACCACATATATTAAAATACAGAATTTAACATTGATTCAATTATGTAATCCAAAATGTATCTCCTATTCAGTTTCCTCCCCATTATCTAATAATGTCCTTGTAACTGCTTTTGTTGTTGTTTCTTTGTAGTTTTACATTTTTTGTTTTGTTTTTATTCCAAGGTTCAAACCAAGATCACACGTTGCATTTACTGATTCTACCATTTTCTTTTTTTAAAAAAAGTTTTAAATGTTTATTTATTTTTGACAGGGGCAGAGACAGAGACAGAGACAGAGAGACACAATATGAAGCAGTCTCCAGGCTCCACAAGCTGTCAGCACAGAGCCCAACGATGGGGGGGGGGGGTGAGGGGGAGGGGGGGCGCTCAAACCCAGGGAACCCTGAGATCATGACTTGAACTGAAGTCAGGTGCTTAACTGACTGAGCCACCCAGGTGTCCCATTTTTCCAGCATTTTCAAAATAACATTGATATTTTAAAACTCCAGACCTAATATCTTTCAATTTGGATTTATCTGATGTTTTCCTCATGACTTAGATTCTAGTTAAATATGTTTTAATGGGATTACTACTTAGATGATGTGCCCTTCTCAGTTCATCAGTCAGGGGGAGAAATCTCAGTTTGTCCCATTTTGGGGGAAATTGAATGATCAATTAAGGTGGTTATCTGCAAGATTCCTCAATTATAAAGTCGCCTTCTGCTTTATGTAAGTAATAAACAATCTATGGGAGTAATAACATTTTTTAATAAAAAAGGTATCACAAAAATCCTTAAAAGTAAATTTTGAATTAGAATCTCTGGTAAGTACATGTATTTTCATACTTAACCCTGCAGACACAGGATTCTTAATTCAAAGCATGACGCAGATCAGTTGAAATATTCTCTCTCTTATGCTCATTGCCATTCCCCTAACTGAATAAACACAATCCTTCTAGCCCTAATCTCTTGACATACCTTGAGAACTCTGTAAATGCCAAGGCAGTCTCTTGCATGGAAACATTGGAAATTGGGATGAAAATATTTTCTACATATAGAGGGTGAAATCTTTCTCAAGATTTATCTTTCTAAAATAAATACATTTGTGAGTTCTTGAGTTTTGTTTTGTTTTTTTTTCAATAATGATTCCAAGTGGTGGTGGTAGAGGTGAGTGAAGCTGCCAGCTGTATTCCTACCTCAAGCTCCTGTGCAGTGGGTAATGCTGCATTCATGGCTCAGAAACACAACTTTCCCAGCCTCACCTTCTTCAGTTACATGAAACTGGAGCCTGTTTTCTTTCTCTGTGACTGACTGGAAGTCCCACTAATGTCAGCACCATGTCCCCACTAACCTCCCTCCACAAACACCATCATTAGAAAGTAAAAAGACAATTCACATCATTTCCATATTCTGATAAATGTATATTTTCTGCTGGTTGATAGAAAAAGCTTGTAAATGCTTTAATCCTTAAAAAACAAAAAACAAACAAAACAAAAAAAAACATTGCCATGTAACTTGCCAATTCTGTTTTTCTTTTCTTCTTTTTTTTTTCTTTTTTTAAGTAGGCTGCATGCCCACTGGGGAGACCAATATCGCTCTTGGCCTGAGATCAAGAGCTGAGCTGACATCAGCAGTAAGTTGTGTAACCCAACTGAACCACTCAGGCACCCCTGCCAGTTGTTCCTCTTTTTCCTGTTCCTTCCCTATCAAACAAACAAACATTGAATCAAAGACACTTCCAAAACTAAGTTAAATCATGTATATCCAAGTATACTTATATATATTGGAAATTACACAATATTCCTCAAGTACTAAATGAACAAATGTCCTCATTTATCAGTGGATTATTTTGTAAAGAAAATTTGAGTATATTAATATCAAAACTAGAAAAAATAATAATGAGTGGATTTTTTAGTTTTTTAATTAGATATAATTGACCTATCATATATTAATTTGAGGTATACGACATAACAGTTCAATATTTGTACTTAATATGCAGTGATCACCATAGTAAGAATAGTTAATATGTATCATCCTACCTAGTTACAATGTATTTTATGAGAACTGTTTTGTTTTGTTTTACATTTTTATTTACTTTTGAGAGACAGAGACAGAGCATGAGTAGACAGAAAGAGGGAGAATCCAAAGTAAGCTCCAGGCTCTGAGTTAGCACAGAGCCCAATGTGGGGCTCAGCGCCACCAACCGTGAGATAATGACCTGAGCCAAAGTCAGATGCCCCCCGACTGAGCCACCCAGGCGCCTGCCTCTATTTTATGGGAACTTTTAAAATGCACTCAGCAACTTACACATATGCAATACAGTATTGTTAAGTATAGTTATCATATTGTACATTACATCCCTGTGACTCATTTATTTTATAACTGGAAGCTTGTAACTTTTGCCCACCAATTTTGCCTGCCCTCCGTTACCTATGGCTAAATAATATTCCATTATTTATATGTACCACATTTTCTTTATCCATTCATCCATTGATGGACATTAAGGTTGTTTCTTTGTCTTCGTTAATTGTTTTCTTTAGGAATATCTCTCAAATTAACCCATTTCTATCTCCACTATCACCACGTTTTTTCAAGCTTCTATTATAGCTCACTTATTCTATAACAACCTGCTTCTACAGTCTCCTTTCCAGGCCATTTTCCATAATTTTATGTAGAAAGCCATCTTTTTGAAATCAAATCTAATTATCTAAAATCCATCTCCCCATGTCTACCTTAAAGCACTTTAATGGATTTATTTCTTTTTTTTTTTTTTTGAGAATTGAATGTTCAATTCAAATGAAAATAGGAATTCTTAAATACAGCCTGCAGTTTCCAACATGTTAGGATCTTGCCTATCCTTTCCAGACTTATCTTATATTTTTGTCCTAAGTACCCGCCCTTTTTCTAGTTTCTTGAATAAGATCTTGTTCTCTCCTGCTATAGGGGTTTTACACATGTCATTTTATCTTCTAAAATATACCCCATTCTCTCCTGCCTCCTACGGTCATCTGGATAAATGATCTCTAAAGTTGTTGCATATGTTTTAATGGGTACATCTTTAAGATTTTATTTAACTAATTAATTAATGAGGGAATTAGCAAGATATTATCACTAGTTCAAAAGAGATTTCAAAGAACACATTATACACATGCGTATATGTTTGTGTGTTGAGGAATGCTGAAATGAATTTACCAGTTGATGTGAATCTGAACAGTATCCATGGAGCAACAATGAATTGCACTCCACTGGATGAAATTTGTATTTCTATGGACATGAGTTATTTGCATTACTCTTTGTTTTCCACAATTTGCTAAATTATGAAATGAGTCAAACACAATGAAAGGTGCATATCATCTTAAGCAGTGCTCTGAGCGTGATATCCAGTGATCTTTTATGCCTTTTTTAAAGTCTCACAGGTTTTCTTGACCAAGTCCCCTAGTTTGATCATAAAATCTCAAAGATTATTCCTTGAGGTAATAAAATTAAGATATTGAGATTACTAAAGCCATAAATTAAATTCTCTCTGGAAGTTTTTATAAGGAATCTCAGATTTTTAAAAGCCTGTATAATTTACTCTCCCAAGGCAAGAATACTAAGCCCAAGAAATTCCACTAGATTTTACCAGCTATACTTGTAAATTTTGATGGATGCCTCCCTTTGTAATTTCTCCAAATTTGCTAGTATTCATGGTTTATCATGAAGCGACTTTTTAAAGAAAATCCCTGTAAGTCTGGATCCATTTCAGACCAGGTACTGGGTAAACCAGGTACCAGATCACTTCCCCTGAGAGGATTTTGTTGGCATTGGCTCTAAACATGAATTAATCTTTTTTTGTTTCTTAAAAGCGCCTTGTCCTACCTGATTAAATGAGCATGATTCTCAAATATAATATTCCAGACAAGGTCTTGGTTGTACAATTGATTTCTCTCAATTCTGTCCTGGTAAATGTAGGACTGATTTTCATTGATCCTAAATAAATAATTATATTGCCAATATAATAAAAGGTAAGATTAAGTAAGAAATTCTGGAGATCAGTAGGGGTCAGATATAATTTTAAAATACTTTATTTTAGTTCATAAAAGCATATAAAAGGGGGTTCAAGATCACTTAAGTACAAAGACAAAAGGCATCATTTTGTATCCAGACAATTTTGACATTGAAACAACATCAACCATATTCCAGACAGATAAACACAATAAAATGTCCCTTATCAGCTCATTCAGTGGTATGTAATCGAGTCTTCATCTGTGGATCTTTGGTTAACAGTCTGTTTCATAAAGCTGTTTGTTTCCATATTAAAATGAGTTCTGAAAAGCTTCAGTCCACTGATACAGTGTAAAAGTTTTATTGTTGATTTGAGCTCAGAAATCCTAAAAGTATGAAGTACCTGATACAGTCATTTCCCAAAAGGCTCTGAGACTATCCTCGTTTGAAGACACAACTCTAACCTAAAGCTTGTACCAGAGCCTTGGTGCAAGTACTAAATGAACATCTCATTTTAGACGACAGAGATTTAATGGCTGTGGTTTATTTATTAATGTAATCCAAAATATCAGAATGGAGGGGATCAGGGTTCTCCTAAATGGTAGAGAATATTTTAGAAGAATTTTGACGTCATTTCTGCAGGTAAGACATAGTGATAGCCAGCAATAACATTGACACATCTCTAGGGATTTCATATGAATTTGTAAAATACATACAGTTTGTAAAATATATACGTTAATAATAATTTATACACAAATTTAACATAGGCAAGTGGCTGGTCGCTTTTGATTTGACAGATTTTCCCACCCAACACTTAAAATAGTAGCCCAGCAAACAAACTTTCTAATTCTTACTAGCATTTTTCTTTTTTGTAAGGTTAAAGAATAAATACTTTGCAATTTTCTAACGGACTCTGGAATAAGGCTGAAATTTTTATTTGTTTTACATATTTAGGATTTGATTTGAGGAAGACAAACTCAAAATATTTATCAGAAGAAATTTGGACACTTAATAGGATAGTATTATTGGTGCCTGAAGAGACAGCACTGGGCTACCTATTTAATCACATTGACAAGAAAACATTTAACAAAATAAATATGGCTGGTAATGTGATTATAAAGAACTCTAGATCTTTCGTAAGTGAGGAAACTTTTTTCTTTTTTTCTTTAATAGCAAAGGGCATAATTAATTCAGCATAAAGCACAGAAAAGTATTCTGGTGAAATATGGGATCTTTGCTTTTGAGGCACATTAGTTAAAGCAGGTAAAAAATAACATTTGAAAGGGATTAGTCAGTAAACCAAGGATGTTCGCTTATAAAATTAAGTGAACTTTGACAAAGTTAACATCTTTTGTCACTTTTTTTTATAGACTTAGGTATTATATACCAAGAAAAATAAAATTTACTTTCCAAGCTTTCTCTTTCATAGTCTAAAATAAGCTGACATTTTACTTGTGAGGACAGTGGTTCCTGCTCAGGGGTCTGAGAGGTGAAAGCTATTTTCAAAACAATACCAAGATATGTTAGGTTAACAGGCAGTGCGTTCATCATTGTTATTTACAAATGATTGAATAAACATAAATTTTAATAGTTTTTCACTTTTAATATGTAATAAGTTAAGTGTTGAAAGTTATAATTCCCGTAAATGAAGGCTTTTAGGATCCTTAAAAAGTTTTAAGAATTTTGATCCACTTTTGGTCCAGTTTCAGGATGAAATTATTGTTCCTTCTTGTAAAACAAAATCACACACACACATGCACAGAGTTTGGTCATTATTGCTGTCAGTGTAGCTTCAACCACTTATATTAATTATTACTTTTAACCAACTTAAATAACTGCTATTTCACAATCAAGGCACAGTTACTTGAGAATGTCTGGCAACTGACAGCATTTTAGCAGACCAAGAGAGATCCTGAGCACACAAATCATGCCTTTCTACACAGTAGGTTCTCCTGCTAAAAGTGTCAGATATGAGCACTTTCATTATCTTGAACAAAGCTACAGCCTTTCTATAGCATATAAAGGTAAAACAACAACAACAAAACTATATAAACTTAGAATTATGCTTAGTGATCAATTTTCCAGTATTCTGAGAAATTATTTAGCTATTTAGGTAATTTAGGTAAAAGAATAGACTCAGGAAATCCACTTAACTGGGTTTGTATTTGCAATTCATTGGAAGTGAATCAATGAGTGCAGTTTCTCTGTTAACTTTATTATGTGTGCAGGTGCCATAAAACAAGAGCCAGAAAAACTGATACAAGCCTAGGGCCAATGTCATTGATTAGGGCTTGCTCTCGAGTTTGGACTTTAGAGAAAAATTATTTAGGATCATATCTTTGCTCTACCACTTAGTAGCATAGAAGAAATGAGGCCAAGTTTTCCAATCTGTAAAATAGTTGTTGTACTTATTAAATGAGTTAATTTAGTAAAATTGCTTACAACAGTGTCTGACCCATAGTAAATGCTCAGTAAAGGGTAGTTTTCATCATCATCCCTGTCTTTAACAGCATCAGCAGCAATATCTAAGTTATTGGTAGCAATCATAGTTATTTTAGAAAAGATAAAAAGCAAGTCCATACTCTGTTAGAAATGGACTGTCACTTCAGTCATTTTAAGGATGAAAATATGGAAATCCGGAAGATTTAAATAAATTTCCCATAATCATAGAACTTGTTACGGAGGACACTACCTGCAGCATATCAATGTGGGATCATGTAATAATAATAATGCTCAGAATACCAAAGACCAGGATTTCAAACACATCCTTCATTTTGGGATTAGAACATAGTATATTATAGCTCTGTAAGTTATCAGTGAATGGCCAGTTCAGCTAGGTGACACAAGTTTATAAAGGGAATTTTTCAGGGTAGTTCCTCCCCAACATCTCCCTCCCTCCCTCTCTCCCTCCCTCCCTCCCTTCCTCCTTCCCTCCCTTCCTCCCTTCCTTCCTTCCTTCCTTCCTTCCTTCCTTCCTTCCTTCCTTCCTTCCTCTCTCTCAATCTCTCTTTTCTTTCCTATTTTAATAAAAAGAAAAAATAATCATTGGAAAACATTTGTAAAATGCAAGAGCATATGTAAAGAATGACATAAACATAATCTACTTCTTAATCTTCCAGCCTTGAGATAACCACTCTAAACATGCCAGGATTTATTTCATTTAAGTCTATCCCTTATTATTATTACATTTTTTAAACACAATTATTGTGAGGGAATTCAAAGTCCATTTATTTAATAAAAGGAAGAGTTTGGAGGAGAATACCTAGCTATTCCGTTTAATACTTAATTAATTCTTGGCATTTTCATTAGAGTTTCTCATATTTCAAACGTGATTAAGCTGACTTTGCTTCTTTAGCATTCTTTAGGGCATAATGGCAAACAATTTGTCTTTTGATTCTTGATTTATTACTTTGCTGTTGCAATTACCTTAACTGTATAGAGTATACACCTCTTTACATTGACACACATTACCCTACACATACACACAAATACATTTTATTTCTATTTTATGTGAATTGTAGGCCCATTAAAACAGGCCCATTAAGATTATAATTCCTATCACATCGAACCAATAAATCTTGAGAAGAATTGTTATATTTATAATTATTTTTTCTAAGATTTAGAAAAATCTAGATTCTATTTTCTTTTTAAAATTTTTTTTTTACATTTTTTTTTAATGTTTGTTTATTTTTGAGACAGAGGGAGACAGAGCGTGAGTGGGGAGGGGCAGAGAGAGAGGGAGACACAGAATCCAAAACAGGCTCCAGGCTCTGAGCTGTCAGCACAGAGCCTGATGCGGGGCTTGAACCCATGAACTGTGAGATCATGACCTGAGCTGAAGTTGGATGCTCCACTGACTGAGCCACCCAGGCGCCCCAGGATTCTGTTTTCTATTAAAATATACTTGTTGGGAGTGCCTGGCTCAGTCAGTTAAGTGTCTGATTCTTGATTTTGGTTCAGGTCATGATCTCATGGTTGGTGAGATGGAGTTTGGAGCCTGCCTGGGATTCTCTCTCTCTCCCTCTCTCTGCCCCTCTGCCACTCATGCTTGCTTTCTCTCTCTCAAACATTTTAAAACATACATACTTGTTAGTATCTTTACAAAATATTTTTTTTAATATTGGTCCTATGCAAACATTATTAAAATTATTCTTGGAATAATTTTATTTATTAAATTTTTCTACTTTAGCTTTATTTTTTTTCCTGTTGTTACCCCTTAACTAGTTATTGTTGATGTGGAGAAAAGTTATTGAAAAAAAACCCATAAGATTTCATCATTCTTTCCAATATTTCTACTTCTTATTAACATTTCATGATTTGTCCCTGTGATCAGAATTTCCAAATCATAAATATGTTTGTTTTTGGTTTTAGAGTTTCACCAATCAGGAGAGTGTAGGCTATGGATTTCAGACAAAATTTGTGCCCAGTATTTCATAATGTTTCTTTTTTCAAGAATTGGTATTCAATTTTATCAGATTTTAAACATCTAGTAATTATTAAACATCTATTAATGTGCTTCCTTTTGTGTCTGTTATAGTCTATAATTAGTGATCAATTTCTTATTAAAATCCTATTGTTCTTGGATGTCATGGATGATGAGAAGTAATTGAGAGAAAGGAGGAATCATTGATCCGGAGCTCCATAAGTTAACACACTTTTTTTTTTCTAAGGGAAGCACATCTTTCTAATCTAACTGCACAGAAGAAGGATTTTTTACTGGGAGTTTTTTTTTCTAATGGCCACATTCTCCAATTCTTGGGAAATATCCAGATGTGGAAGCCTAAATTGCTAAACCACAAACCCCACAAAAATAGATTTTAGGCAGATAGTGAAGACTTTGGTGTATGAAGTCAATGCCAAGCATTTGTCACTGAAATTTTCAAAGTGCTTTGGAAGCCAAGAATATTAGTAGTTGTGACTCAAGAACAATAAATGTATAATTTGTTACATAAAGAAGAAATAGGCTGTAAAACAACTTTTAAAATCTTGCTTTTTACTGGGTGTCCAACTACACATAAGTTTGCAGAAAGTAGGTTATCAAAATGAAGCATTTAAAATAAATGAATATAATTTATATCAATCTTTCATTTCCCTTTGTAGTCTTACCTACATTTATCTATTTGATCTAACATGCTTTAATTCATATTATTTCTCAATCACTGCTAGGAGTAGAAACATTAAATAGTAGTTCAGGCAGAAATACAATGAAGGCATTCTAATTAGATTTGGTGGTTGTCATGGCATGGGGGGGGTTGTTCTAATCTTAATAAACAGAGTTCTGTACATGAGAGCCCCTTTACTTTTCTCCTTTGTTCCCATATTTTATTCTACCCCAAGGCAAGAACATCTCTATTGTGCTTACAAATATATAAACATCTCTATTATATATCTACAAATACACACACACACGCACACACATGCACACACATATATCACACACACACACACACACACACACACACATATATATATGTATGTATAAAGCCTAGAAATATTTTTTAAATGCTATTTATTTATTATGAGAGAGAGAGAGAGCGTGGAGGGCAGAGGCAGAGAGAGAGGGAGAGAATCCAAAGCAGGCTCTGCACTGTCAGTGCAGAGCCCCACATGGGTTTAAACTCATGATCTGTGAGACCATGACTTGAGCTGAAATCAAGAGTCAGATGCTTAACTGACTGAGCCACACAGGTCCCCTGCGTACAAATATTTTTTAAGACATACTTTTATAATCCTACTTCTGGGTTTTGGTAAGAATAATGCTTTAAGTTTTGTAGCAGGAATTGTCTATACTGCTTAAAGTATACACTATTCTTGTATCTTACATCTACAAGTAAGTTTTTAAAAGATAGGGGTGCTTGTATTTAAGCAGTGTTTTGTACTTTATGACATATCTTCATTGGATTTAGAGCTAAAAAGTACTTTAGAGATCATGTATCCCAAATTTACCTCTGTACCCACAGCAGAAAGAAACAAAATTGAGGTATCCTGTTCTGTATGTGGGCTTTTTCACCTTCTCATTCATATGTACTTTTGTCTTCTGCCTTGTGCTGATGCAATCTCATCACAAACAAATAAAATGATATGTCTCCTAACATTGATAGAGTTTGATGCAATAAACAAAGGTTAGTAATTGCAAATGTTGACCTCAATCATAGAAAATACTGCATGTCTGTCTCTCTTACATGTAATTGAGAAAGAACTCTCTGCTACTTTCTCAGTCCTAAGATACATGTATTGCTTTTAGGAATTGATAAGGAATTTAGGAGGAGTAGATACACTGACCCATTAAGTATAGACATGAATTTGATGATGTATTCTAATTTATTAAAATGTTAAATATGGAAAAAAAACATGTTGTAGTTTTTTCATGTTTTAAGGATCCCTTCAAACTCAATCAGATCATGCCATATATTATGATAGTTGTAATCTTATTTAGATGCACAATTTCCATTAACTCCATTAAAAAAAGTTGTGAGGATTAGATGACCTAATGTATATAAAATGTTAGCTCAAATGAGGCATTCAAAAATAGATCTTCCATTGGTTTTCCTAGTTTATTATTATTTATTGTTATTAATATTCATACTGTTAAGCTTTTAATAACATTTCCTCCTTTTACACCCAGAATAAGGAACTAGAAAAGATTATGGATTTTCATTTTATAGAAAATTTAAGGTAGATTCTACAATTTTCTGTAAAATATCCAATGGCTTAAAATCTCTAAGTGCTATGTTTAGGATGCTCCAAGAGTTTGGAATCTCCTGCTCTTCTATAGACATGATGGGATGAATTTCCTATCAGAGCACCAGATGCCTTTATAGAGAGATAGGTTTCCATTATTTGGTAAACATAACAAATTATGCCACTGGAGGCGGGGGGACAGCCCCTTTAGTTAAGTTTAATGGGTTTGTTCTTTAATTCAGAATTCACTATGTCTCCCAGCTATAGGACCTTAAGGAAGGAATATCCATCCCTCCCTTCTGCAACTACTCTTTACAACATCCAAAGTGAAGGTGAGAGTGGATGTCTCTGTCTTGTTCCTGACTGTAGATGAAAGATCTCTTTTTTCCCCGTTGAGTATCATATTAATTGTGGGTCTTTTGTACATGACCTTTATACTGTTGAGGTACATTCCCTCTATCCTTACTTTGTTGAGAGTTTTTATCAAGAGTGGATACTGTAATTTGTCAAATGCTTTTTCTGTATCTATTGAGAGGATCATATGGTTCTTATCCTTTCTTTTATTAATGTGGTATATCATGTGATTGATTTGTGAATATTGAACCACCTTGCAGCCCAAGAATCAATCCCACTTGGTCTGGTGAATTATTATTTTATTGTACTGTTGGATTCAATTTGCTTATATTTTGTTGAGAATATTTGCATCCATGTTCATCAGGAATATTGGCCTGTAATTTTCTTTTTTAGTGCAGTCATTGTCTGGTTTTGGAATCAAGTTAATGCTGGCCTCATAGAATAGTTTGAAAGTTTCCTTCCATTTCTATTTTTTAGAAAAGCTTGAGAAAAATGGGTATTAACTCTTTAAATATTGATAGAACTCTCCTGGGAAGCCATCTGGCCCTGGACTTTTGCTTGTTGGGAGATTATTTGATTACTGATTCAATTTCTTTGCTGGTTATGGATCTGTTCAAATTTTCTATTGCTTCCTATTCCAGTTTTGGTAATTTATATGTTTTTAGGAATTTATCTATTTCTTCCAGATTGCCCTGTTTGTTGGCATATAATTTTTCATAATATTCTTTTATAATTATTTGTATTTCTGTGGTGTTGGTTGTGATCTCTCCTCTCTTATTCATGATTTTATTTATTTGAATCCTTTCTCTTTTCTTTTTGATAAGTCTGAATATGGGTTTATCAATTTTATTAATTCTTTGAAAGAATCAGCTCCTGGTTTCATTGATCTGTTCTACTGTTTTTTTTTTTTTGTTTGTTTGTTTGTTTCTGTATCATTTATTTCTGCTCTCATCTTTTTAAAAAAATTAATATTTAGTCATTTTTGAGAGAGTGTGAGCATAGGAGGGACAGAGAGAGAGAGAGGGACACGGAATCCACAGAATGAAGCGGGCTCGAGGCTCTGCACCATCAGTACAGAACCCGACATGGCGCTCGAACCAACAAACCAAGAGATCATGACCTGAACTGGTTGGATGCTTAACCAACTGAGCCACCCAGGCACCCAGAATTCTGTTTTCATCTTTATTATTTCCCTTCTTCTACTGGCTTTAGGCTTCATTTTCTATTCTTTTTCTAGCTCCTTTAGATAGACATAAGTTTAGATTTTATATTTGAGATTTATTTTGCTTCTTGATTTAGGCGTTTATTGCTATATACCTTCCTCTTATGACTGCTTTTGCTGCATCCTAAAGGTTTTGGACTTTCATGTTTTCATTTTCATTTGTTTCTGTGCATTTTTGTATTCTTTAATTTCCTGGTTAACCCATCCATTCCTTAGTAGGATGTTCTTTAACTTCCATGTGTTTGTGGTCCTTCCAAATTTTTTCTAGTGGTTGACTTCAAGTTTCAGAGTATTATGGTCTGAAAATATGCATTGTATACTCTGTCTTTTTGTACTTTTTGAGGGGTGATTTGTGACCCAGTATTTGATCTATTCTGGACGATATCCCATGTGTACTCGAAAAGAGATTTTATTCTGCTGCTTTAGGATGAAATATTTAGAATGTACCTGTTAAGTCTATTGGGTCCAGTGTGTCATTCCACACCATTTTTTCTTTGTTGATTTTCTCCTTAGATGATCTGTCCATTGCTGTAAGTGGGGTGTTAAAGTTCCCTCCTGTTATTGTATTATTATCAATGATTTTTCTTTATGTTTGTTATTGTTTTATATATTTGAGTGCTCCAAGTTGGGGCTAGATGGAGCTAGAGTGTATCATGCTAAGTGAAATAAGTCAGTCAGCAAAAGACAAATACCATATGACTTTTCTCATATGTAGAATTTAAGAAACAAAACAGATGAACATAGGGGAAAGGAGAAAAAAAATGAGAGGGAGGCAAACCATAAAAGAAACTCTTAACTATAAAGAACAAACTGAGGGTTGCTGGAGGGTAGGTGAATGGAGGGTAGGCTAAATGGGTGATGGGTATTAAGGAGGGCACTTGTTGTGATTAGCATGGGGTGGCATATGTAAGTGATGAATCACTAAATTCTACTCCTGAAACTAATATTATACTATATGTTAACTAAGTATAATTTAAATAAAACTTGAAATATAAAAATAATGAAGATGCTTAACAATGTATTGATTCTGCTTACTCTTCGTAATTTTTAACCTATTAATCTTGGTGTCTTTGATATTTAGCACAGAATCTGCTACATTATAAATATTCAAAAAGATTAGTTAAACTGAACAGAGACTACATCAATATATGGTCAGAGAGTATCTAAATGGATTTTTCCTTTTAGTAAAAAGCCGATGTCTGTGTTAAAAAAAAAAAATGAAAGTGAGCATGTTTGTATCTGCATTGCTACAGAGGTAGAACGATTCTGATTGTATTGTAAGCAATTGCCAATATTTCATAAAACTTTTCAAGTTTTTCTCAAATTACATATTTGAATCTTTAAGACATGCCATTTACATTAATTTTCCTCTTATTATCTTGTGTGAAGTCATATTTTTTATTTAAAATGTGTTATGTTTTTATTCATTACTAAAGGTAAGCAAGGAAAAAAAGGAATTGGAAATATTATGATTACTATTATCCTCCTTCTGTTGGCAACACATGAGTTAAGGTGCCTCACAATTTTTTTCTGAGGTCTATGATTAAAAAGGTCTGCATTTTAATCTTTTCATATCAGTAAGCATTTATTTATACAGTATTTTTCAAATTTCTCATCATTTCTCTCTTCCTCTTAAAATTAAAAAAATTACTAGTAACTGGAAATAGGGCACAGATATCCAGGAAATGTAATTTGGCAATAAATGCTGTTTTGAAGTACACTGCATGGTTTGTGGATAAATATTTCTTTAATGTGTGTAATTACTGGATCAGCAGAATAAATGTGGTCATGTCCTTGTAATTAATACATTGTCAAAAGTTCATTTAAGTATAATAATTTTACTGGGAAAATGCTGTCTATGTGTTTCCTGCAATAATTTGTTAAATTAAGTGCAATAAATATAAAATTACTCTTAGAAATATATCTATTCTTTTCATGTTCTTTTTCACTAGGTGTCACATAATGCTTTAAGAAACCCCTCCATACATCCCCTTTACCCTAGCCCTTACTTCATCAATTAAAAACTCTCAAGAAAGAGTACAGATACTAAATTTTACAATTCACTTTTTAAAAAATTTAAGTTCAGCTTTAGAATATTATAACATAGCATATTAGAGCTTAGGTTGAAAATATTTCCCCACAAATTATGCAAATTGCCAAATGTCTTGTCCTTAATATAGGATGACTAGTAAAGCATGGCCATTTCCTTCTGCACCCAGTGAACATTTATCTGTGGAGAATGGAGTCACAGCAACACAGAATTCTAGAGCTGGAATGATTCTTAGAGATCGCCCCATGCAACCCTTTCATTTTATAGTCTTGTCACATTTTCTAAGCCCTCCACAGAAGGATACCAGGCTCTGCTAAGTAAAACAGCTGTGGGCACTCAAGGAGGACATGATAAATTAAAGGTGCTTTCTTTATAATGCTATGGCCAAAGGGCAGCAGGGAAATATGGTTTACATTGCCTGACATTTTACCTGTGTTGGGCATATAGCTGGAAGTTCTATAAATAAAGGGCAGTGAGAAAACAAGAGATCCTCAACAGGGCTGAGAATAAAATGCACTGTGAGGTGGACATTGCTCACAGTGGTACGTACAACTAGCAAAGACCTTTTTCTTACTGCTTTACCAAAGTAATTCATGTAAGAGAGACAAAAGACAACATTTTTTTAAAAAACATATTTGTTTATTTTGAGGCAGGGGCCGGGGAGGTGGGGGGGGGGGTGGTCAGAGAAAGAGAGAGAGAGAGAGAGAGAGAGAGAGTCTCAAGCAGGCTTTGCCCTGTCAGCTCAGAGCCTGACATGGGGCTTGAACCCACAAACCGTGAGATCATGACCTGAGCCGAAACTGAGACAGACGCTCAACCGGCAGAGCAGTAGGAAGAGAGAATGGACATTTGCTAAGTCAATGAGCATGCATTGATTAATTTTTCCCATTTGAAAAATAGTAGAAACTATGGCTCTAGATCAACATTTCAAATACTATACAATCAATTTCCGTATGGATTCTATGGGTCTTGTAAGCAAGACGCTAGTCCACAATCTAGCCTACTTCAGAGAACGTAGCACCTTTGCAATTAAATCCAGTACTTCCTATTTTACAGATCTAGCTTGCCCTATAGTAGACTTCCCATACTCTGTGATTCTTCTTAAGTACCACAAGCTCAAATTTACTGTGTGCATTTGATGTTGACTGAAGAATATTTTATAGGAAAGAGCTATAAGAACTTAGGAAGTGAAAAAAATATCCTTAAATCCAATATTAAACATTGTGATACCTAGAAAAATATATTACAGATTCCTATCTTAGACAACTTCTTACTGATTATATCTCTTTTTACAACTCTGGCCTCTTCACATTAAGCTTGGGCTCTCCATTCTCACCCAGTTCTTCTGTATATCTTCTTCCTTGACCCTTTCTCCCTTTCTGTCCTGGGCTGCTTATAGAGATTTTCTTCTCCTATGATTTAGAATTATTCAAATCTCTCTTTATATTTTCCTGTTGTCCAAGATCACATGCAAATGGGCTATCTCACACACTAAAGAGAAATCCAGCAATTTGCTTAAACAAGAAGCCATATCTTTGATGCAAATTATGCTACTTTCTAATTATACAAAAACAGCACAATATATTCTTTTTTTCATTTTTATCACTGACTTTTTTTTAATTTCAGTAACCATAGGAAGTATATAAGATGAGGGTAGGAGGGAAGCCTTCACAATACCTTGGAGGAATTTAAAATCTAGTTGTGAAAAAACATAGGTAGATAGGTAGATAGGTAGATGGGTAGCTAAGTAGGTAGATACCTAGCTAAGAAAGATAAAATAATCAGGCTTTTAATTAAAAACAAATAAGCATGGGGGCACCTGGGTGGCTCAGCCAGTTGAGCACTGGATTCTTGATTTCGACTTGAGTCATGATCCTGGGGTTCTGGGACTGAGCCCTGCATTGGGCTCCTCACTGAGTGTGGAGCCTACTTGAAATTCTCTCTCTCTCCTTCTCTCTCTGTCTCTGTCTCTGTCTCTCTCTTTCCCAGCCCCTCTCTCCTGCTCACATGCTCTCTCTCTCTCTTTCTCTATCAAATAAAAAATTAACAAACAGAAAACCACATAAGTATGAAGTAATGTATTGCAATATGAATATATGAATGCTCAGAGAGAGTAAAGAATTTGGAATTCACAGTCTGAGTTGGAAGAACATTTTGGAAGTTTTGGTGCATAGTCATACCCATTGGAGATGGGCCAGTAGTATTGTTTTTAAATAGATCTAGCGAAATGAGCAGTTTAACCTCAAAGCTTATTAAGCCAGAGTTTAGTGCTCTTCACTTTCATGGGCCCGTGGTACTGATAGTGGCTCAGGCAGTATGCTGTGTGGCCATTTATTGACATGCATGGTCAAAAGGTTACAAAAGTAGGACATTTTAGCTATAATTAGTTAAAACTGCTGTTTGTCTCTTCTCCAGTTTCCTCTCTGTTCTACTTCCCCTTTGTCAGGCAGTGGTGAAGTGGCTATAGACCATTTGAGGACCTTGTTTTGGGGAAGTGTGGTTGAAGATATGGGTTTAGTGGGGTATGTCTATATGTTTCAAAGGTGTGTTTCTGTAGGGCTGCCAGAAAAAAATCAGGACACTAGTTAAATTTGAAATCTAGATTAATCTGTTAGATTAAGTTTTTAGTGTATGTCCAAAAAACATGATCTGTTGTTCATATGAAATTCAACTTTAACATATCATTCTGTATTTTAGTTTGCTAAATCTTGCCTTCATGTATTTCTGTGTTTGGTTTCTGCTAGTCATCCTGGTGCAGAATAGCAATCAGATATGTTCTTCATCCACTGTGCCTACTCTCCATGAATCAAGATCCAATGCAGTCAGAAGTGACATTGCAAAATGATAAAGCTCTCTGCTTACCTGACACTGGAAGAATATAGGTAGTGGAATAGAAACAAGCTTCAGAATTTCCAAAATCAGAAACTATTCTGTGGACATGTTCTCCAAATATACAGCTCATATTTAAAAACAAATCTGACAGAAGTTCCCCCAAATTTGACAACAATCCTAAAAGTTCACATGCTTTTACCAACAATGAGTTGTGATCTTCAAAGTAACTTTTCTAAATTACCAATTAAAAAAGTCAAACATAATAGGGGAAAAATTTAATTATCTCTTCACTATATAACAAAATTAGAATAATTAAGAAATTATAGTTATGTGAAGAGATGATTAAAGAAAGTATAAACCAAAAAATATATTACAGAAACTGGCCAGAAGTGATAAAAGTTTTATTTTTCAAGATCTTGTGTTATTTACCACATTCTGCATCTTTTTTTAAAAAATGGTATTTTGCTGTACTTTTTAATTCTAAATAGATATTTATGTCTTCATTATTTGGTGCCCTCCAGGCTCCGCATGGAGCCTGTTTGGGATTCTCTTTCTCCCTTTCTCTCTCTGCCCCTTCCCTGCTCACTCATACACATGTGTATCCTCTCTTATAAAAATAAATAAATAAATAAATAAATAAATAAATAAATAAATAAATAAATAAAAACATGAAAAAGTAATAATTTGATGCCCCTTCTCTTAAAGAGCATTCCCAGAATTTTAAGGGCTTCAGGCTTTGTGTGATATCTTGAGAATCATCCAGAGATTTATAGCGTTATTTTCATACTGTATTTGTTCTTTCTTCTAGGTCTTGATTCTTTTCAGTTTTAAGAGAATGAGTACCTATGATCTTGAGTCAGTTACCAACTAATTACCTTGGGCATGAGGATTGGGAATTATCTGTCTTGTCAGATTATCTGTGTTCAGTCCATGCCCTTTCCCTCTTTTTACCTTTATGATCTCAGGTAAATTACTTAGCTCTCTCTGCCTCAGTGGAAGAAATAAGATTATTGCTAGAACTAAGTGAAAGGATACATGTGACACACTTAAAAGAATAGTTGACACATAGTTAATAAAGTTTTGATAAATTGTGAACAGTGTTATTACTGTATTCATCAGTGTTCTCATTAGGCCAAAAATTCACTTGATTTAATTCATTAAAAAGCAATAGGTACAAATGGGAGTATGTTAGGCTCATAGTCTCATGGGTAATTTAGAAGTTATTTCATGAGCGTGTCTACGTAAAGATAGACAGATTTAATAATGAAACAAAAAGAAAAATGTGTGACCTCAAGCGTCCCTACTATGCTGCACCCTATGAGAACCATCCTGAAATTTATAGCATTATGTTCATATGTATTTGGTCTGTCTTCTGGATTTTGGGTTCTTCCAGCTTTATAAAAAAAAGAGCAGCGGTGATTTTGAAGCAGTTGCCAACTACTTGTGCTTGAAAGGCAGAAGTTCTGTAAAGGAAATTTTCTTATCAGTATAGAGGAAAAAATTTAATGGGTATGATTCCTTCAGAGTGTCAAAGTGATTCAAAATAAAATAATAACATCGAAGCCATGTTTGTTCAGGTCCCACTAACGCCACATCCGCAGTTGGGCCATATAATCAACTTGCTCTTCACAAGGAGGAGAGAGAGCTTGCCCATCAATTCAGATAGTCTTGGGGCAGTTATGTAGTTATGGAAAATAGCATACTTGCTAACCCTGCTGCTCACAAACTTCTCTGACATCCGTTAATCCAGTGTAATGATTTGATGATAAGAACAACATAGATTCAAGTGTATATTTGAGGCAAAAAAATAGTCATTTTACATATAAGGAAATTATCATAGATATCGAATAAAAACACAGTAAGTTTGTATGAGATCAAGTAAGTATCACGGACTGAATGTGTCAGCTTGAAACTCCTGTGTCCAAGACCTTACTGCCAATATGATGCAGAAGGGGTCTTTGGGTGTGAATTGGATTTAGATGAGGTCATGAGAGTGGAGTGCCCTTATAAGAAGATGGTCATGAGGACACAGTGATAAGCTGTCCATCTGCAAGCCAGGAAGAGGGCCCTTACCAGGGAATGAAATGAGCCAGCACCTTGATCTTGGACTTCCCAGCCTCTAGAACTGTGATAAATAAATTCTGTTCTTTAAACTACCTGGTTTTGCTACGGCAGTCTGAGTTGACTAGGACAGTATGCGTTGAAAAAAATTATCCTCTATTACTTTAGGAGAACTCATAGTTGGCTTCATTAAAATCTTTAATTTGACATGATGTCATTCTTTGAGATGATGTCCTGTCTTAGATTTCCCTGGAGTGTGCTGTCTCCCATCGTGATGTTCTCAGGATGCTCTTACCCTTAGCATTGTATTTGTCCCAAGTCAACCGTAATTATAGATTCAGTCACCCCACTGGATTCTGAGATCTTTTAGGTCCCAGCTTCCCTGAGTCCTTTGTGCCTACTACCATATCTTGCACAAATTATGCTTTCAGTAATGTTTAACTGAAAGAGTGAGACAGGGATACATACGTTTTACTTTCCTCACATTTCACTTGGCTTCTGACTGCCAATAACAGTTACATTATAATTATAAGAGTGATTCACGTTAGGCCTTTCCACTGTTATTTAAAGTCCTCAATCCCATTTTGAATGAGAACCTCATGCCTTGGGTTTTATAGAATGCATATCTAATATGTAAGTATATCAAATAAAGATGCAATACATAAGAGGCACCACTAAGTATTAAATGTGGAGGAACACAGTAGAGCCTTGATGTCCACATCTCAGAATATGACTTCTAATTTCCAGTAAAGTTATGGAGAGTGGAAAGTTACCATGAAAACATATTTTCTCCTGAAGTCTATACATCATTTTTCTAAGTGTTTCCTGCCCTGGGCCACCACTCTTCTTAAACACATATTGAAGAAGCACAGAGTTCTTTACTGAATCCCAAACATCATCAGCACAGGGACAAATGCTTAGCTGAGGCTCACATCTATCATTCTGGTTGGTACATATGGTAATTTTCTCTAAATTGGCTGGTTTTCTCAGGCTACTGTATCATCCTGAGATATTAAGTTTTTAAATTGGCTCTTCCCACCTCTTTTAAAGTTAGATGGCTGATTGCTGTCACATAATTTAATGATCTAGTCCAATCTATACAATGACTGTGTAACATGGGCTAGATAATTGTAGATGAATTGCATGCCATTAATCAGTTGGCTTTTTGTTCTTACATGTTCCATTGCTTATCATTCAAGGAAGAAAATTGTCTTTTGACAGGGGTCCCATTGCAGCCTTTTTACTGTCCAATAACATCAAGGCTGAGATTTCAAAAGATAAATGAGAATGATATAAGTGGGGCGGGAGAGTACTTAGTTAAAAGGCCTGTTTATCTAGGGATTATATTTGGAGATGTTAAAAATTTCCCTGTATTGTTTGGGGATTGGTTATATAAGGTTTTTATATTTTGAAACGTAAAAATAGTTTAGGTAAAATAGATTTTCTCATTTGAGATTCATCAATTTATGCAAGAGACTACCCTTCATCATGAAAAGAATAACACCAAAATTCTAACTTTTGGTAAACATCCCCACTCCTTCCACCCCCAGTTAACAATAACTATATTGGCAGTGGAACTTCACCTTAGGTGATAGACTATTCATTATTATCTATTCATTATTATACTTTACCCTCTTACAGGTGGGAAACATGCCTTTTTAATCATTGTACTTCTACAGCCTACCTCAAGTATCTAGAATTTATTAGATACTCAATTAATGTTTCTTCAACTAACTCAATCTATTTTTGATCTGGCAAGGTTATGTCTGCTAATAAGGAGTTATTACTGGGGAAATAAATCGACATGAGCCATCTGGTGGGGAGGGTCAACAGTGAAGAAAATAGTGATATTTCTAATTGTATAGAAGGTGTATTTGGCAGTTTGATGCAAAGTAAAGTTCCATGGTGTAATGGTTAGCACCCTGGACTCTGAATGCAAAGTAAAGGCCCCACTTATACTCATCATGTGTTATGGAGTTGTAATTTTGTTTTATTTAATCTTTAAGGATGACAAAATCAAATGAGATTTCAAAATAATCTTTTGTTAAACATTACATCTGTGTCATTTACATACACGTGTATTACCTATATGTGCAAGTATATGTGTTCTTTTTATATCTTGTAAGTTAACCCTAGACTTTATGAGTTAAATTCCTGATTGAACCACTTGTAGCAAATCACTCCTCTGTTGCATCTCAATGCAGGGGCCAGGAAAGGAGGTGGCCTTTGCTTGTCTTGTAGACAGATTTTCTTGATGTTATACCAGATGTTCTTAAATGTACTCTCTGTTCTTCTTTGAATGTTTCCACTTGTATCCTCTGGGGCAATGACTGGCAGTCAGGAAAGTGTGCTTCTTGATAATAACTTGGAGGCAAACCCTTACTCTTGTGAGGAGACTGATGGGCCCTAATAATTATGGAAGCAAAGTTAAAAATCTAGAGGAAAACATTGTTATAAGGTTATTTCAGCCTTAACATAAAATATTTATTTCCTTTAAACAGAAAATATTTGAACAAAGAATATCTTACCAATGGCATTTATTTTATTAAAGTGATTTATTAAAGATTTAGGTGGAAACAACAGCAAAAAATGAAAATAATAAAAAATAAAATGATTTCTCCCAGTCTTTTCTAACTGCATCTTCACCTATACAAATCTTTGCTTATTCATAACTCCTATTGCTTTCTCTGAAAACTTTCATTTTAGTATAAGCTATAAGATGGCACCCCTTGATGAAAAGCAGATGTTTTTTGGTTGCTTCTTTTTCCTTTTAAGAGTGTTTGGATTTTTTTTCAGTACAATGCGTGACGCTAACTCTTTTTAATAAGCAAGAACATAGCCATGGTACTTCAGTGAGAACAGGGCACAGAGGCTGGCAGTCATAGAAGGAGAGCTTCATCAAACACCAGGACATACGAATGTGTAAGAATGAATGATCAGAAGTGGGCTTTAAATCAATTTTATCTTCACCATTTTAACATCAAGAAGAGTTGTTAGTTGTAAACCAATTGTTATGCAACTTAATGAACTAATTAGGAAAATCAGTTGCAATAATAGTATTGGTGCAAACTGATCTGAATATAAAAAGTAGAATTAGAATTCTAATACAAAACTTTTCCAACTAGAAAGACTACATAATGCTGCCGATAAGATCTGTTCTTTGTAAAATTAATCATAGGCAGTTCTTCATTTACTACATTTGATTTCTATAATCCATTCTTCTCTAATTGTGCTACACCACATTGTTATACTGGTGTTATTTCTGCTGTGCGTATATGTCTTGTGGTCTGCCAGGATGGTACAGTTAATTTCCTAAGTGACATTGCATCAACTGGCTCCGGTATTATTTTTCCTATTTCTTTGCTTCCTTTAGTGAATGAATGGCTGTCATCCAGAGAGATATAAAATATCAAGACCTCTGCTCAAAGACCACACTTGGACTGGTAAGAGAGTGCGGCAGCTGCCTGTTTGAATCACAGATAGGGCTGGAGCATTCTGGAACAAATTCACAAATAATAGAGAAAAGTCATACAAATATCGCTTAGACCGTTTTTAACATGGAATGTTCAAAAGATGGAATCATAAACTCCAGAAGATATATGTCAGTTGTCACTCCTATCTTTTGTTCCCTATGTTGTGCATTTTTTTGTTGTTGTTGTATAGTTTTAATATAAACGAAATATTTTCCTCAGAGGTGGCTGGGTAATTGTTTTGATAGTTACATAATTTTATATCTTAGTGATGCAATATTTATGCATGCAAGTCAAGTTACCTGTTATAAAAGAAACTATTTAACCATAGTGGACTAATGGTATGTAGGGAAAATGGGTGTCAAAAGGAAATTTATTATATCTTCCAAGTACTGCTTTCTGTGATAAAATACAATTTGTATGATTGTGAAGTAGCATTGTTTATTTTTCCAGTCAAAAAGTCACTGTCAAAAGTATGTTTGGGGAGGAAAAAATGGCCTTAAAACAAATGTATCACAGGGAATATCTAGGTTGTTAAAAAAAAAACAAAAACCTAGGGCAGTATGTTAAAAATGAACATTTCCAATACAATTTGTCACCCATGCATAAATCTTGCTGACATTTTCAGTCACTTTAATAGCCTGCCCATTTTATAAATCAGTATGAACTTGCACAGTTGCAAAAAGTGTGTATTTTGAACATCTCATTTGCATACTTTACCAAAAGCCAATGAGGCAGTGGGAGCAGCACTGGTGATCATAATACGTGTTTGGGGAAAGGCAGAGAAATCACTAATGGCTTTGCCTTTAGGGATTTCTGTACTCCATAGGGGACGAAAATGAGAAATATTTTTCAAACAGCAGGGGTAAAGGTTTTAAAACTAGAAACACATGGAGTGATAAAGATGTTAGTGCCACAGGGCGCATAGCAGGAAAAATTTACAATGTAAAAACTGTAATTTCAGCATTAGGAAGTAATAATCGTGTTTCATCATTGTTATTAAAGCATGACCCTTAAAGTCACATAAATTAGATATAAGTTTCAAGAGAAGTTTATTAATCTTTAGCAGGAAAATATTAGGAAAGTTTATTATCAGATAAGATTTTCTGGGGGAAGACATGTTCTTTTGATGGTGTGTGTGTGTGTGTGTGTGTGTGTGTCTCAAGGAAATGTGTATCATTTCAAAGAGTAAATAAAACTTTGCTCACTGTTATCCAGTGAGTATCCGTACTGCCTACAGATAGATTGTTCTTATTCTTTTAAATTAGCACATTTCAGGAGATAACATGATACACACAGAATGGACACTGACCCATCTAGAATATTTCGACTTGTCCAGAGTAGAATCATAGATGGAAACTAAAGCTTGCTTTTAATACAGAATGTTGCTTAGATGACATTGGTAGTAAAAAAATGTTGCTAACATAATTATTAAATTAGTAAAAAAATAGGCTTCTTGGAATAGTGGAGACATTTCTAACTAAAAGATGAAGTTTTATTAGTAGCTCTATGATAAAATTAGTGAATGGTTACAGCTGAGAGGGGGACAAGAGCTAATAGTTATCAGTGGACATTAACAAGAAAGAATAGTTTATGTAAAAAAGATAGTTTATTTGGTGGTGAATATGTTGTTCTGGAACTGAATGTGTAGATAATGGGCAAAGTATTATTTTTACCAACTAAGACTTCTTTCAAAGGTCTGCTTTAGAGTTATGAGTTAAACCTGTATCTTTGCATAATTATTTAGATAGAACTCAATTTTACCAAGTTAAGAGGAAAAATTTTGTCTCTAGATTAATCTTTCAATTTTCTTCTCATACTCTGTTTTAGCATTTATGGAATAGATGGTGAGTTACAAAACACAAAATTTATATAAAATAATTTTAGGATAGCAAGTATTCCTCAAATACATTATAAAGAGAAGTGAACCAAATTTGTATTGTACAAAATCAGAAATACACATTATTGTATATGAGTAAAAATTGTAGAAAATATAAGAAAATATAAATAAGCATAAAAAGTAACTATTTTCTACAACACAAACATGGCCACTTTTAACATTCTCACCTGCACTATTCCAGAATTCTAAGAATATGTATATATCTATATATATCTATATCTGTATAGATTCTTATAATTTTGTTTCATACCAACTAATATAGAAATATACTTTTAAAACGTATGAGTGTTATTACTTTTGGCACATAACATTAATGAGCTTGGCAATGATGGCCAAGTAGAAAACATACAGAATTTGATAGAATGAACCTTTAAGATTATTTAAAATTGTATTAATTAAATGTAAAAGACTTCCAATAAGATACTAAGCTTGTGTAATAGAACCCATCTCAATAATAAGTCTGCTACTGATTTATTTAATAACGTCTTCTCATTCATAAATATTGTATATATTATTGTGTTATCACTAATTATTTTAAATTTTTTGTGATATTCAAAATTCTTTCAGATAGATGAAGGTGACATCTATCCTCTTTCAAAAGCAGTAGCCATCCATAGTAGTAAGTTGACTGACAGTCTGTCGTCCATTGCAGAATCATAATGTAAATCATTTTTATTGTGTTTGTTAATTTGCTGCAAGGAAAACAAAAGGAGACCCAGTGCTAGGAAATTCATGAGAGACAAGATGAAGAAACTACAAGGGTTGAGAAAATAACCATTCTCATTGTGTTCAAACTCTTTTCAGCTACACGGAATATAGATGTAGGAATGAGATTACAGTGGAAAGAAACAGAGTGAAACTGAGTTGTTCAATGTTTCACAGGAAAAGGACCAGGTAGAGTCTGTATTACACATAGAGTGAGATAGAAATCATGAGAGAGGAAGAAAGTCAGTGAATCAAGATAACTATGGTGCTTCAATGCTAAGTCATTGGAAAAATAAATCATAATTAAGCCAGCACATGAAGAGTACTGGCAGGCTGTAAGTGGCAAGCATGGAGTCAGTTCAGATTATTGCCCATGTTTAAGGCAAGTAGAATTTGAAAATAAACCGAAATAATGAATACATTCTGTGCTTCAAAAATAAGTAGATCTGGGGAGCCTGGGTGGCTCAGTTGGTTAAGCATCTGATTCTTGGTTTCGGCTCAGGTATGATCTGTGAGTTCAAGACCTGTGTGGGGTTCTGAGCTGACAGTGTGGAGACTGCTTGAGATTCTCTCTCTCTCTCTCTCTCTCTCTCTCTCTCTCTCTCTCTCTCTCTCTCTCTCCCCCCTCCTCTTTGCTTCTCCCCGCCTTTCCCTCTCTCTCAAAATAAATGAATAAACTTTAAAAAAATAAGTAGATGGGATTCCTTTCCTTTGAGAAATCTTTTATGTTGTCCAGTAATTGGCTATATTCTTTCTGTTAAATACATATCATATTATACTATTTCAATGAAATGTTCATTCTGTTCAGCAAAGAGTGAGATCTTAAGTTTGGAGAAATTCACATTGTAGAAAATAAATATCCAGATATCCATGCTGTAGAGTGAGAACTGTTCCAATGTGTTAGTTAGCTTTTGTTAGGTTATGTGGTAGTAACAAATTGCCATCAGATTTACACAGACACTTTTTTTCATCATATGACATGTCTACAATTACACATTTTATGTGGCTCTGACTTAAATTCATTCTGGGTTCCAAATTAAAAGATCACTATGAAACAATATGTCCCTTAAATCATTCTGTCAAATCTTACATTTCACTAGCCAGAGAAAGTCACATGGCATACCTAGTACCTATGCTATATCCATGTAGCATTCCATACGAAGGTTCTGTAAATGGCTGGAAAATAGGTTGCAACTCACAACCCTCGTATGGAGAATAGAGGATAATTTGGGGACGGTAATGAAATTTGTTATATTTGTAAATACAAGAATATAATTTGCCACATTGGTAAACTTTGAAATTAGAGTATCTAACTGCAAAAAAATCCATATTCCTTTAATTAGATTCCTATAATTAGATATTATATATATAACTATATATATAACTATATATATAACTATATATGTAACTATATATAACTATATGTATATAGTTATATATAACTATATATATAATGTTTAATGCATATTTAAAATATATATTCAATGCTTATTTTTGAGAGAGAGAGAGAAGGACAGCACGAGTCGGGTAGGGGTGGACAGAGGCACACACACACACACAGAATCTGAAGCAGGCCCCAGGCTCTGAGGTGTCAGCACAAAGCCCAATGTGGGGCTCAAACTCAAGCTGTGAGGTCATGACCTGAGCTGAAGTTCGATGCTTAACTGACTGAGCCACCCAGGTGCCCCTGGAATATAATTTTATGCTAAACATGTTATTGGTTGGAAGGTAAAAGACACAGTAGAATTGGAGAGGTTAGAAAGCAGTGCTGATAATTTCACTAACAAAACAATTGAAAAGGCAAAATCAAAAGAAGAAACCAAGGAGGCAGGGAGGCTTTTCAGGCTCACTTTATTCTCCAGCGGGAATCTTTGACATAAAGAGTGGAGTTGTTAGTATCTGTGGTTCAGCCCGCTAGTTGCTCAGGAAAATCTATACTCTTTTTCTATCATGGTAGTTGAATTTGCACCTAAGTTGTAACTGCCCAGCCAGACAGTCAATTTCCAGGCTTTCTCTTCAGTTAAATCCTACCATGTGACGAAGGTCTTTTCAGTGGAATATTGTTGAGTGTGATGTCTGCCACTTCCAAGTCTGTTTCCATAAACAAAAGTTCTACGTGTACTCCTTCTTGCTCCCCCTGCCTTCTCTGGAGATGGAAAGTGATGATTATTCTGTCATTGACAATCATATATTGAGGGGCACTTGGGTGGCTCAGGTGGTTAAGCATCCAACTTCGGCTCAGGTCATGATCTCACGATTCATGGGTTCGAGCTCCAGCGTCAGGCTCTGTGCTGACAGCTCAGAGCTTGGAGCCTGCTTCAGATTCATTGTCTTCCTCTCTCTCCATGCCCCTCCCCCACTGTCTCTCAAAAATAAATAAACATTAAAAAATTTAAAAAAATGAAAACCACATGTTGAAGTTGGAAGAGCTACTGTAGCCTGAGTCTCCCTCTGTTCCTAAGCCGTATCAGGAATACCTGCCCTTCACTGTTACATTAAAGAGAAAGAAAACTCTGTTATGTTTGAGCTGCTACACTATTTATGTATTATAGGGGTTTACTTTTCCTAATGCATTGTCCTTGTTCCAATAAATTTTGTTTTTAGTCATTACATATATTTTCTATAAAACATGCATTCTCTGTTTCTTCCCTGCCCAAAAAACCTTCAATGACTTCCTGTTGCCTCCAGAGAAAAATAAGAATTCTTTGTCTCACCTTTCAAAGCTCTTATAAAATGTTCCACCTTCTTGCCATTTCCCTGATATATATACACTATAAATAACAAAAGCTTGCTTTCTTTCTCTAATACTATGCATTTTTCAGCTTCTGGGCCTTCAGTTATTATGTTCTCCTTGACAGTAAAGCACCTCACTTTTTAAAAAACTATTGATTCTCTAACTCTGCCATACCCCACACATACTGTTCTCTCAACCCAAACATTAAGTATTATTTGCTGTGACAATGAATTTTTTATTAGCATATACCCTGTATCATAGATATTAATTTAAATGCAATTTTTTTTTGCATTAGGTCATCTACTCCTATAAAAGAGAGCTTGTTCCTCTTTAGCTGGGTGTTCTCAACACACTATCCAGCTTTCAATAAGTATTTGTATCTTTTAATTGTAAAGACTATATTGAAAGGAATTGAGTAAAATTGATTAGTGGACCCTATACTATCCATTGGTGATATTTTATATCAGAGATTCAATTCAAGCGTCAAGAAATATAGTTAGTTAGAATTGACTAATATTTACTCAGGAAGAAAGGGGGACTCTGGAAAGAAGATGACCAAAGTAAAGCCATTTCAGTTTTAGGCTCACCCTTAACCTAAAAGTCAGCAGATCATAAAGAATCACAAGATCAGACACATGGAAAACCACAGAAGCCCACTCCATCTGGCAATAAAAGGCACAAAGGCTGGACATTCTTCAAATTGCTCCCTGTGGTTAATTCCAAGACCCTAAGAATGGAAAAACTAACTGCCCGATGTGAATAATAAACCCAAAGTTAAAGAGTAAGCCCTTCCCTATCTGGTTAGCTAATTAAAACAAAAACAAAAGCAAAACTTTGAAAACTCTTCATTGGAGGCAAAGGGTGATGGTGGGAGGTGCTCTTTTCCATCTGGGAGGAGAGATTGCTACTTTGTGAAATAGCTCCTTTCTTAATTCTATACTTAACAATCTTGTCCCTTTCTCTAAATGGCTTGCTCTTGATTTTTTTCTAATGCAAAACCAAGAATCTTCTTGGAAAGGACCTGAGGCCCTCCCCCTGTATGCTGCATATGAACATTGATGGGTAAAGATGACCATTGGATCTAATATGGACTAGACTAATATCTTAAATTTTAAAAGACTAGGTTTTGCCAGAATGAGACATTACTTTTGCACAATAAAAAGTCTTCTGTTGTCAAGAATTTTTCCAACTTTCAAGCTATGAACATATTTTGAAGCAAAAGGGAACATATCAATAGGCAGGGTGGGATACCCCATCAATGAAAGGCTGAATTTATGTATTAAATACTGGTCTCTCTATTGTCACATAAATTTTACTTTTGTCAACTCAAGTCAAATATCATAATGACTTTGTCAGTTCATCCATGATCCTTAAAGATTTGGACCTCAGAATTTATCTGAGATTTTTGCGAAAGTGATCCAAGTCATGATTTGTTAAGGATATTAATTCTCTTTTTCAAATAATTTAAGCTGTTATTCTGTAATTCCTTTGGGCTTTCAGTATCTCACTTTTACTTATAGATTTTTTTAGGATACTCATATTTTTACTTGTACAGTTACATAAAGTAGATAATGTAATATTGACTTTTTAATTCCTATAATGTATTTGTGGTTACAGAAAATTGTGACAAAAGAAAAATTAGATGTAACTCATGAAACATTGGATTGTTTGTAACACAAATCTTTTTATGGTGCATGAATTGTTACAAAAGACTGAAGTTACACTTGTTTACTCTCAGTTTTCTCAAAAGTAACCAACCATAGCATCTTCTACAGGATATTAAGATAAATGGGGTGCCTGGGTGGCACAGTCAGTTGAGGCTCCAACTTTTGATCTCAGATTAGGTCATGATCTCACAATTGCTGAGGTGGAGCCCCAAATTGGGCTCTGTGCTTATGGTGTGGGGTCTGCTTGGGATTCTGTCTCTCCTTCTCTCTGCCCCTCCTCTACTTGTGCATGTGTGTGTGTGTGTGTGTGTGTGTGTGTGCATGTGCATGCTCTGTCTCTTTCAAAATAATCTTTTAAAGAATTTAAGATAAGCAAGTAATTGGGATACCTGGATGGCTCTGTGAGTTGGGCATCTGACTCTTGATCTCAGCTCAGATCTTGATCTTGGGGTCCTGAGTTTTAAGCTCCACGCTGGGCTCCCTGTTGGGTGTGAAGCCTACTTAAAAAAAAAAAAAAAAAGATAAGCAAGAAATCCTCCTAATGACTCCTAATGAATGAGAATTCAGGAAAATAACAGAGTTGGAACAAATTTGTAATTACTTAATGGTAACAGGTTTTTCAAAATTGAGATTTCCAAACTGAGATTACATATGGCAATGACAGTGTTCTCTGGCTCTTGAGTTAAAAGTAGGCTAAAATATCACAGACCTTGAAGTTCATGAGACTCAATCACAAGTTGACATGAACTCAATCACAAGTTCAAATCAATATGGATTTGAATTATCAATCCTGATGTTGGCTCTGTTCAGTGAATTTTGTTAACATCTGTGAATAAAGGGACAACACTATAATAAAATTTGCACAAGTAATTGTGGACTAATTTATTAAATAGAATGGGCAGAAGGCTCTGAATTTTATGGCTCACCTAAGAATCCATACTGATTCTCTTGATGTGGAATTCATACATTGGCTACCTGAAGATGATTATTTTCAGGAGAAAAAGCTATATTTTTTGAATATATCATTAGCATATATCCTATGCTAGTATTTCTGAAAGCAAATGGTATTATCCAACTCTGGTTCAATTGAAAAATTAATGGATTCATTAAAATGTATTAAATGTATGGGATATATCAACAGCTGTCCCAGGTTTTGAGGATAAAAACATATCCATAAATACTTAGCATCTAAAAAAATTCTAAAGAGGAATGTAGTGCTCTATCAATTAGCATTTTCACAGGAAAGGGATGGGGCATTCAAATTAAGATTATTCAATTAACTAATAAAGAGATTAATTTTAAGGATAGGGCAGAATTTAGGTAATCCACATTGGATAGTGAGTAGCATGAATTTAGTAAGGGCCATGGGTAGCCCTACCCCACCTCGGCTTTAAGGAGCAAAAGGCACGATTGTTTGCCAAACTTGAAGACAGACAAAGGGCTGTCATGGAGGTGGACAGCTGACAGGGGCTAAATACACCAGCCCTTGTGACCCTGCCAAGACTCCCGCTGAACTTCCCTCTGCTACCTAATCTCCAAAACCCAACGTTGTAACAACCAGAAGCCAGAGGGGAAATACGCTCATTAAAGTCAGTAAGATCAGCCTCAGAGGACAGGATGAAGAAAGGTGGAGGGAAGATGGGAGAGAAAAAGCCATCTAGACCAATGATTGTATCTGTTTTATGGATGAGGAAACTAGAAAAGCCATAGCTAATAAATGGCAGAGCTAGGATTCAAAGCTACCTTGGTCTGATTAATAGCCTTTCCCACTTTACAGCAATGTCTGATGAATGGCTTTTAGTCTCAGAGGATTTACAGTATTATAAAGGCTAAACTATAGAGAAGAGAGCAATGTAGTGTGAATCAGTATCAAGAGGTCAGGTAGGTTTCCCAGTCTGTAGCATAGTTGTCCTTTGTCTCCTCAAAGGTGCAAAAGGAGGAACCTCCATGTACTTCTTCTATCTAGGAATGGGTTTAGAATTGGCTCTTGCCCAGGTGAAAATTATGAGAGGACATCTGAGGAGCATCACATCACATAAGCGTTGCACTGTTCATTTAAAGATATTGGTTGTAGCAGCAAGGCAAACTTCTTGGTCCCATACTTTCTCTATGTACAACCTTTGTCTGGAAATGTTATTTTTGTTTTGGCATTTGGGGAGAATTGCTGGAGGCTACAAATATTTTAAGGTCCGGTCTAGGAGTTATTTTGGCAGTACAAACCTCTCAAATCTCTTGTCTGTATGATTTTAATAGAGTTTGGGGACTTAGAGTTTGGTTGTTGTGACTGGCTTTGAAGATCCAGGTAGTGTGAACTTTATCTCTGTTCATCATACTCAAACTTTTATTCTAAATCTAGAATTGCCATAAAAGTACTTTTCTTGTCAGATGGCAAAATTTGAAATGATTAGAAAGTACTTTGGAAAAGACGAAGCCTGCTCTTTCTTCTCAGCCCTGCATGTGTGGAAATATTCTGTAAAACTCCAGTGTCAGCATCCAAACATAAAGGATGCCACTGTGCATTCACAAAACCCCTTATATTATACTATGGGATCATTTTCAACCGTTGTCACTGTGCTACAAAGGACAGCTTAATAACTCTGGTCTAAACTCTGTGATTACATACACTCAGATGCTAATTTGATATAATTGAGTGTGCTCTTTTGTTGGATTCTACATTCAGTTTATGTTTAATATGGGAAGACTGTATTTAGTAATGGTTATCAAGGGTAGAATAAGCCCCACAGGTGTTTCCCCAGAATCAAGCTTCTAAGTCACCTTTTCCATTAGCTGCTAACATCGTTAATGTCTGAGGCAGCTGCTGCAGGAATGAGAGAAATCTGTAGTTCCTTTACTTGGGACAAGATTCATTTAATCCACATCTGACTGCTCTGTTTCTATGGCACATCTGTTTGAGTGACACAATGTATGCACTTTTTTTTTTTTACTTCTCAAACATTTGCAGTTTTGTAAGATTATCTATAACAAGATGCCTGATCATTTCTTGGTCTCCTATGAATCAATTTATAAATTCCGCAAATACAAGATTCAGATGTACTTTGTCACCAAAGGTGAGGTGTTTTGAGTTTTGAACTTTGTTAATTCTGAATGCTTCTGTGTTTTTCTTAATTTGAGAGTCACAGTTTGTCTGCAATTTCACTGTCTTAGCAGGAGGTAACAGTAAAACCTAATCTATTACAAGTAATATAATCATTTTTTGAATACCGTCTTTCAAGAGTATCATCTAGCACCTATGTTTTTTGTTTGATTTCTTATTTTTTTAATTCTTTTCTCATAAACATAACATACTAAGATTAATAGGTAAACACATACACACACACACACAAACACACACAAATATATTTGTAACTAAATGTGAACTTCCTAGGACAATTACAGTCTTTGTTTCCATAACTAGTCACATGTTGTATCTTGAATCTGCCTAGAAACTTTGGATGCAGTATTAATACTGTTCCTCAGTAATTTTGAAACCATGAGTTAATGTAGATTGCATTCGTATTTGAAATTATTTGCTTATCTATCTCTGGACAGACACATAGGACTCTAGCCCATTTTGGGAACTTGGTCATGTGACACTTGAGCCAATTCAGTGTGATCAGAATTGACAGCCATAATGTCTGAGAAGAAGGTTTAAGAACTATTAGATGGATCGATCATGTTCTCTTCCTGCGAAAATGGCAGCTCCTAGATGCTGACTCCTTCGGATTACTCCACCCATCCTAGCTGAAAAGACAAGTGACGCAGAGATGATCTCTAACTTAAATGCAAAGCAAGCAACCATATCCAGTCTTTTGTTGTTGTTACCACAACATGTCAGAAAATATAACTGATAAGAAATTGGTACCTATAAACAGGATGCAGTCATAGCAAAAGTCCCAAAGTATATGACATTGGCTTCAGGACTATGGATTGGGAGGTGTGGGAACTCTCAGGAGAGACAGGAAACATGGAGAAACTTTATTGAATGGTGATATATTTGGTATATCTGTCTCTTGCGGTAACTTGAATGGCTGCTACTATACTTAACAAACTTGCCATTTTAAATGAAGTTGAAAAACAAAAAGTGACTGATGTGACTTGGTTGCTTTTGACGGCATTAAAGAAGTATTAAGAAAGGCATGAACTTAGAAAAAAGATTAAAAATCACAGAAGAAAAACATGGATCTAGAAATTTCTGAAATCAGAGGATTGAAAGATACAACCATTTTCTTCAACCACTGAAAACTGGCAAATGCTTTGCATAACAAAGACTTCTTGAAGTTTGGCCTAAGGCAAAGATGGAATCATGGAGGCTACTGAGTTGCCTTAGCTAAATTCCATAACAAGATTAAATTGATTTTCAGAAAAAAGATTTGGGAGGGACAAAATGGCTTACAGGAAAAACAAAGAAACAAACAAATGGTATGATGTTTCTGCTGAAACCTGATAATCTTTAGGTATTGACATGTCTAGGGAGAGAAAAGTGTATTTCAAAAAGAGTTATAGACATTCTTACTGGAACATGAAGCTTATTAAAATCATACAGACAAGAGATTTGAGAGGTTTGTACTGCCAAAATAACTCCTAGACCGGACCAACAAACCATAATATAGCATAACAAAAAATTAGACGAAAACACAATGCGACAGTTAAAATGACATTGAGCTCTCATCTATGGACAAGATGCATCTGCTAACACTAATTAAGCCCCCAAGGAGGGTATACAATTTAATACTTTCGTTAGATGTGCCCAAGGAAAATGAAGAAGGATCGATCTGAGATGGAGCATAACCAAAGAACTTGGTGATATAATCATGAAACAGAATTGAAGACGAATTCTGGAAGATTCTTTATCCCCAAAGTAGATGGGTACCCTAAATATCTTCCAGGAGTAAGTCAGCTTTGCTATGGACCAATTATTTTGTGCCTCCCATTCTTCTTATTTTCTAACACAGTGTTTATTGTGATTAACACATCCCTGTGTCACTACTGAATGTTGGGCATTGTAGGGTGCAGATAACTTATTTTTGTAGTTCATGTATCTTTGTATCAACAGTAGCCATACTCGTGATGTAGAAATAAACATCAGACCCTAGACTTGAGTCTAATGTCATGATGGGTTGGGACTTTTTGAGATGCCTTCTTTGGGAAGGAGTTTGTTTATGTGCAGACAGAAGGCAAGGGAATATGTTACTAAGAGGATGAGATATAACAAATTATATTTATTGTTACCATTTATTCACCTCCCTTCTGTAAGAGGATTGTGCATACCTTCCTGTTGCCAGGTGAATGAAGATTAATCTTTCTGGGAGGCATTTACTTCTGTGACCCACTGATGTGAGGCACAGCCATTTGATTTAATTTTGCCAGTGGGATAAAGGCTGAAATATCCACACTATATCTGAGCAGAAATTTATGAGCCATGAAGCCATGAAGTGGGTCGGCCATTCTCCTTTCCCTCTTCCATGGGAGTAGTATGTCCCAGAATCTAGTGACTCCTTCTGCCTGGATCCTATGATAAAGACATGAGAAGTAAAGAAGAACCACATCTGAGACACACAGCAAAAATGTAACAGGAATGAACAATAGACTTTTGATTATTATGAGATACTGAGCTTTGAAGAGGTCACCTAGGAAAGGCTGTGTGTTACCTGAATATTTTAAACTCTTTTTTTCCTTTCTACTCTTCTTTCATAAGGGTATAAAGATAATAAAGGCATTTCCCAGTGACATGAGGAAAACAGCTATAATTTGGTTGCATGACAGGGCCAAGTTATAGGGAAGAGAGAGGTATGGCCTGTGGTTTCTTAACACCACAGTTTAAGACACAGGAGAGAATGTTTAAGTGAAGCCCCAAAGAGGAGGTTTCATCCTTTCAGTTTTTATACAATCATTATGTCACTCAACTCTCATCAGCATTGATAAACATACTTATTACTGTATTGAAATGTAACCATTTTCTTGACTAGGGGATATGTTCCTTCACTTTTCATAATCTCTTCAAGACAGTCTTCAGCTTATGTTAATAAGATTCTCTTACTTTATGAGTTGTCCATACACTTCATCTCTGGCATTTTTGTGGCTCATGCATTTTGCAAAACAATCTTATTACTATTTTCACCTTTTGATAATGTGGTTTATAATGATGTTAGCTTATCTACTACTGAACTTGACACAAAGAAAACTAGAATAAAATATTGGTCTTCAAATCTAAAGATTCAAATTGTACTACTGTAACATTACTCAAGAATGTACACAAGGAAAAATTGTCAGAGGCTTTTAAGGTGTCAGAAAGGGCAGGATCTGCATGGATAAATTATGGGAATTTTTACTTTTTTCTTTCTATTATGCCAAAAATACCATCACCAGTCTGGCTTCTATATTATGTTGAGCCCAAGCTTTGAAATAAGAAACTCTACAACTCTCGAAAGCATTTCCCTATTTATGTTGGTTTTATTTCTATATGCTTATGTTTCTGACCATGTCTTAATTCGTTCAAGTTTCCATCTCAGGTATCTGTGCATTATGATAACCAGTCCTGTGCTAGACTATTCATCATGTAAAATTATGAAATTTTTATTGAAATTCAATTTCTATATAAATAATAGTATATCATTGTGATATGATTTGCTTAGAGAAAACCACTATTTTAATGTCATTCAGGAGCATTAGTGAGTAGTTTTTAATGTTAAGAGGAAAATAATTTTTAAAATAACACCAAGAATGTGGGTTCTATAGGAAGAAATATAGAATTATTATGATAATATTAATACATAATTCATTATTTCTACTTGATAGTAACAATAATATCAATTTTTTTAGTCCTTATTGTATGCCAGGCCTAATTCTAAGCTCTTTACATATTTTATTTCATTTAACCGTAAGGAAATCCCAAGAAGTGTCTATTTTACAGATACATATTTAAAAATTTTTTTAGTCTTTATTTATTTTTGAGACAGAGAGAGACAGAGTACAAGCAGGGGAGGAAAAGAGAGAGGGAGACACAGAATCCAAAGCAGGCTTCAAGCTCCGAGCTGTCAGCACAGAGCCCAAAGCAGGAACTGAGCCAAAGTCGGCCGCTTAACCGACTGAGCCACCCAGGTGCCCCATGCAGGCATACATTTTTAAAGGTGAGGAAACTCAGGCAGAGTTAAGTTAAGAAACTTGCTCATGGACATAGCTAATAAGTGGTGGATATATCAGCAATATAAACCAGAACCTGTCTTTTAAAATCTAATAGATTCACAAATACCAACATTAAAATTATGATTATTCTTTAGATTTCTCAGACTTCTACTAATACATCATAAGTCAGAGGTTTAGTTTTGTAGGGAAAAACTCAGATTCAATCCCTCATCTAAACCTTATTACTATGGTAGAGATGATTTGTGTTTACTCTGCATATAATAAGTTTTGTTAAGTTATCTCAAGTCACTAGGTATTTTATTTGTGGGTGTTACTCCCTAATTTAGGAGACTCTAAAAAGGCTGGGAAGATGATTTATTCATCTTGTTGATGCTACTTCATCAATGCCAGTCATTGTAGCTTCTTGTACGTAAAAGACACTGTCTCATTACTTCTGTAGGTTCTTCCCCCCCCCCCCCCCCCGACTTTCTACATCAGTCCTAACATCTGACTTGATAGGATGTTTTCCTTGATCCTCACAAATGGATCATTCATACAGAATCACAATGCAATCATCCAGTATCTCAGGGCAGCCTCTTCTGAAGTATTCAAAGTATCTGTTATTAGGCAAGATGTGTATAGGTGTATTACCTCACCAGACCAATCTGAATTTTCCAGTCATTCTTCTTTAGTCCAAAAAAAAAAACAAAAACAAAACAAAACAAAAAAACTTCTTAACCTTGTGCATATTTCCTGCATCATCCCTGTAGCTATTTTCAGAGTATTGTTCATCCAGTTTCTTTACCCATGCATTGGATCCAGATTTCCTTCATTTCTGTTCCAACTAATGGAAGTTGCAGAGCTCTGAGAATGCTTTGCACATGTAAATTCATTTAGTGAAGAAACACGAAAGGCACTTGAGCCATGTGAATAGAACTGAGTTGAAATGCCCAACCAAGATCATTCTGTGAAGAAATGCATTTGATCTAAATTCATTTGAAGGGGGTAGTGTTAGATAATGTGGTATAATTAGATGAGCTAAACTGTCTAGGAAGTTTAGCAAGAAGATACTGTACAATTTTAGCTATCAATGGTTAAATGGACTTTAGTGATATGTAGTAGATACCCCTGGGTATAAAAAAAATGCATTCCATGATAAAATAATGCACGTGACACATTTGGCCAGAGTGTTTTGAAATAAAAACAAGCATTTTGTTTATGGAGTTTATGTTTTTCTTTTTCTGTAAGGAATGAGCACTATGAGAAGACTGAAAAATGGGGTTCATGTACAGAATTATTTTTAAAAATAGTGTACAGTAGTTACTTTATTGATGATCAAGGAAGGACTATCAGTTTTCATGATTAGGCCTTGAATCCCAAACCAGCACTAGGAATGAATAGACTCTTGTTGTAGAGTTAATGAAGCGATTAAGGCATGTAAAGTAATTAATAATGATGTGATTCATAAATAACCAAAACACAGCAATTTAATATAACAGCATAAAAAAGAAAAACAGTATAAAAAAGAAAAACACAGAAGAGGAAAAGTACAAAATAAATGATCATTGGTCAGTCCATGGAATAAATGCTAGTTACTAAAAGATGGGCATCAGTAGGGTCTGGGAAAGGCCAGAGACTGGAGTTCTTCTTTTTCATTGTTTATGGATTGTGAGAGAAAGTCTATGGTATAGGCAGTGTCTGGAAATAATCTGATTCTATTTCAGGACTGCAGTTATTTCAGGGATACAAAATAACTTAGGTCCTAATAGACAAGAAAAGTAGGGTAAGTGGTGGCTGGTATTTGAAGCTCAGTCTGGGCTGTCTGTATAGTAGAGGGATTCTAATCTTGGACTGTGATTCAGGTGTAGGAATCCATTCTCTAAAAGTTAAATGTAGCTGAGTTTTGTACCTAGCAGGTCATGAACAGGGACTCATATCACTTCTGCCCATCAGGATCACCTGGCAGAACTTAAAAATATCTAAGGGGCGCCTGGGTGACTCAGTCGATTAAGTGTAGATCTCGGCTCAGGTCTTGATCTCACATTTGTGAGCTCGAGCCCCCGAGTCGGGCCCCAGGCAGGGCATAAAGCCTACTTAAAAAAATGTTGTACAATCATACACACACATGCCATTTAATGGGTGCCTGGATGGCTCAGTTGGTTAAGCGGTTGACTCTTGATTTTGGCTCAGGTCATGATCAGGGCTCGTGGGATCGAGCTCCACGTTGGGTTCCACACTGAGCATGGAGCCTGCTTAAGATTCTTTCTCTCTCTCCCTCAGCCTCTCTCCTCCACTCATGCTCTGTCTAAAATTAAGAAAATAATAATAAAGTTAAATACCTAGATGCCTGGAACGCACCCCCAGCCTAATTAAATTGTAGTTTAATTAATTTTTCTGGAGTGACCTGGAACATTAGTTTGTTGTTTGTTTTTCGCTGTTGTTTATGTTTTGGTTTTATTTTTTTTGGTTTTGTGATTTAAGTTTTTGGCGATTCTAGTATACAACCAGGATTATGAGCTACTACTTTACAGTGCATAAGGAGCACCTGGGGATCCTGTGGAAATGCATATTTTGATTCAGTAAGCTTGAGGGAAGGCCTGAGAGTCTGTCTTTATACCAACCTCCCAGCTATTGCTGGTTCACACACCACACTTTGGGTCAAAAGGCTCTATCTACCTTTATGATCCTAACACTTAGATACTAGGGAAGAAAAGTTCTCTTAATAGAACTCAGAGAAGTAATTCTCCTGAGCTCACATCTCAGAATTAGGGTTAAGAGTGGAACAAGACACAGCTTAATATTAGATTATCCATCTGATCTGTCCTAGAGGAAGTTCAAGTCAATATTCACAGTAGTGTTTCTCATTCTTAAAAAAAAATATGAATATGTGTGTGTATGTGTATGTGTGTGTGTGTGTGTGTGTGTGTGTGTATATATATATATATATATATATATATATATATATATATATAACTTGCTCTCTAGATGACATTTGACTTACTCCTCATAGTCTCCACAAACAACAGTACCTTGTCAAGCTTTATTTTTTTGAAGGTTGTATTATGACTTGGTAAATTTACAAACTGTATGTATTCTTTTGGATATGCTAATATTCTGTCTCTGGCCACACAGCTCCTTCTACTCTGTACCACAAGAACATTTGTTTCCCATTTCTTTAAGAAATACTTGAACATTGCATGACAAGATATTTCTACACTTCATTTAGGAAGTGCAAATTTTTAAGTCATTTCAGTAAAGACAGCTACCAGATCCACTTCAGAAGAATTTTGCCATTCATCTATTTTGTTTTTTGAAATCACATTAAGGAAGAATTAATCACCACAAATAATGATACGATGAATGATTTCTAGAGAAGTGCAATAACAAAAATTAGAGAACAAGTTGTCAAAAAACTAAAACGTGGTTTTTTGGACATTGCTGCAATGTTTTTAAGGAATCCACTAGGATTATAATGTGCTGATAACATGTGCACTACCATCACTATACTCAAAGATACTTTTTAGTACACTAGAGTAATCCTTTTAATTCTGGTATTTGAATGAACATTCATTGTAATATGTAAATTAGGAGATTGTATTAGGCATATAGGAAAGCTGTATGGCATAGCTTTTTGTATTAGGCATATAGAAAAGCTACACTTTTAGTCCACCTACCTTTAGAGCAAAACCATAATTTATTAAATCTCCTGCGTGTCAAGTCTGTTTGCATGAATTTCTTTAATGTTTTTTGTATACACACTGTTGTGATTTGAGAAATATGTGTGCCATCTTAGAATAGATTTGATTTCTTTTATATGGGAAGTCATATGTATTAGTTTTCTATTGCTGTGTAACAAATTACCACAACTTTAGAGGCTTAAAGGAGCACAAGTTATCATTCGGTAGGTCAGAACAGTGTACAGGGTCAGGATTCCGGCCATAGATGAACTGGGTCCTCGGCTCAGGTTCTTTCTAGGATGAAATCAAGGTGTCATTTAGGGCTATGAGTGCATTGAGGCTTGGCATCCTCTTCCAACCTTACTTGTTGCCATAATTCAGTTGCTTGCAGTTGTAGGACTGAAGCCCTCAGTGTCAACTGTTTGCTACCATGTTGACTCTCTCCAAAATGTGGCTTCATTAAGGCCAACAGGACAGCATATCTGGCATGTGGAGTATCTCTTGACTTCTTCCTGATTCTGACCATTAGATCTTCTTTTAAAGAGTTCATTTGATTAGGTCAGGCCCAGAGTTAATATTCTCACATTTTATTAACTTAAGCTGATGAGAAGCCTTACTTATATCTGAAAATTCCCTTCACCTTTTCCATATGGCATAATCTGAAAACAGGAGCTACATAGAGCTACAGGGCTTCCACCCAATCTAAGGCTGCGGGAGGTGGGGCCATCACCCCAGTGGGTCAGGAAGGTAGGGGCACCAAACCAAAAGGGATTATTCAGAAAACTTAAGATCTAATGGAAATTGCCTTGCTAGATTTTGGACATGCTTAAGACCCATTACCCTTTTTTTTTCCCTTCCAATTTCTCCCTGTTAAAATGAGAATATCAATCCTATGCCTGCTCCACCATTGTACCTTGGAATCATATACCTTGTCTGGCTTGACAAAATCACATGTAGAGTGAAATTGGTTTTGAATGAATTGGACCTCAAGTCTCACCCATGTCTGATTTTGATACTTAGATGAGACTGTGGACTTCAGAATTGGTGCTGGAATGACTCAACAATTTTGGGACCCTTAGGATGGAATGAATGTATTTTGCATGTGAAAACGGTAAAAATTTGGAGGTCCAGATGCAGAATGTTAAGGACTGAATGTTTGTATCCTCCCAAAATTCATATGCTAAAGCCATAACCCCCAGTGTGGCTGGCTGTATATGCAGATGGGGCCTCTAAGGAAATGAAATCATAAGGGTGAAGCCTTGATCTATTAGGATTAGTGTCCTTAAACAGACCCCAGAGAGCTCTCTCTCCCTCTCTTTCTCTCTCTCTCTCTCTCTCTCTCTCTCTCTCTCTCTCTCTCTCTCACTATTCATCTCTCTCTCTCCATGATGTACACTGTGAGGAAAAGCCATGTGAGCACACAGGAAGAAGGCAGCTGTCTGCAACCCAATAGAACTCTTACCAGACACCAACCCTACTGACACCTTATCTTGGACTTCCAGTCTCTAGAACTGTGAGAAAATACATTTTTATTGTTTAAGCCACCATGACATGGTATTTTGTTATGGCAGCCCAAGAGGACTATTCCTCTAGGTCATACAGGGGGCATAGTTAGCTGAAAACAGCTGTCACATATAAGTTCTGCAAATCTGTGTTTCCACTAGTGGCTTATCAGAATTTTCTGTTGGTCCACATTCTTGTTAACACTTGGTATTTCCTTTCTTATTTTTAGCCATTTCAGTGAATATGTAGTGGTGCATTAATATGATTTTATTTTGATTTCAACAATAATTAATGGAATTGAACATGTTTTCGTACTTGGGATATGGAAATATTTCTTTACAGTGTTCACATTATTAGCCCATGTTTTAAAAGATGGGCTGTCTTTTTTTCTTGTGAGTAATTAGTCTGTGCACAACATAAAACATCTTTAGTAAGATGAATATTTTGCATATATGTTCTCCAAATCCATGTATTTTCTTTCATTCAATAATGCTTTTGATTAACATAAATTATTATATTCCAATTAATTAATTTTATTGTTAGAAATTTTAGATTCTGATAAAAATTCTCTGCTTGTTTTAAGGTCATAACAATGTCTTTTCACGTTTTCTAATTAAAATTAATTGCTTTACATTCACATTAAGAAAAGTAATCCATGTGGAATATCTGTGTTTATTTGCTATAAGGAAAAATATACATTTGCTTTTTGTTTTTTTTTCCAAATGGATAACTGATCAACTTAAACTCCATTTACTGAAAAAAACACCATCTTTTCTCCATGGAACTGCAGTTCACCTCTGTTATAAATAATGTGACTGGATACATTCATCAGATTCTGGGCTTCTCATTTTGTTCTGCTGGCCAGTTTTTTGTCCTTTTGCCAAAACCCTGCTATCTTAATTAATATTAGTTACTATCTTAATTAATATTAGTTACTAAAACTTTATGTTAAGGTTTGATAGCTAGCAGTGAAGATTCTCTAGCTTTATTAATCTTCTATCACATTGCTTTCTATTCTCGGCCTTTTGTATTTTCATATGAATATTAGAATCCACTTGTCCATTCCCACAAAAATATTTCTATTTTGAGTAAAATTGAGTTGAAACCATAGATTAATTTGGTTAAAAGGGGACATTTTTAACATACTGAGTCTTCCATTTCAATCTACATTCATTATATAAACTCCATTTATTTAAATGTTTAACAAATTTATCTCAATATTTTTTAGCTTTTAGCTAAAAAGGATTAGAACACAAATTTTGCTAGGATGTGATTTTTTTTATTCTAATGTAACATATTTTTAAAGAATTTCATTGCCCATTTTTCTTTTTATATATAGAAGTATGATTTATTTTATTTATTGATCATATATACAGCAACCTTGTGACATTCAGACTTATTTTAAAGATTTTCTGTATATTCTTTATTTTTTATTTTTATTTTATTTTTATTTTTTAAATATAATTTATTGTCAAGTTGGCTAACAGTATATACAGTGTGCTCTTGGTTTTGGGGGTAGATTCCCCTGATTCATTGCTTACATACAACATGCCAACAAATGCCCTCCTCAATGCCCATCACCCATTTCCCCCCCTCCCCTGTCCCTCCTGCCATTGACCCTCGGTTTGTTCTCTGTATTTAAGAGTCTCTTATGGTTTTCGTCCCTCCCTCTGTGCTTGTAACTATTTTAAACTTTATGGATACACAACCATTTCGTCTCTGAGTTAGATGTTTTTATTTCTTCCTTTATAATTGTTATATTCTTTTTATATTTCCCTTTCTTTTTCTGTGTGTGTGTGTGTGTGTGTGTGTCTAGTAACTAAGACCTCCAGTATAATATTTATATATATTTTTTATATATTTATATATATTTATGAAATTTTTTATATTTTTGAAATTTTCCTTATCTGAAAGAGAATGTTAAACTCTTCCATTATTGCATATTCATTTATTTCCCATTTTAGTGTTCTAAATTTCTGTTTGATATATTTTGACTCTGTTATTGAGTGCATACAAATTTAGGATTGTTAAATATGGATTGGCCCTTTTATGGTGAAATAGTTTTTTTTTTTTATTTTTACGAATGCTTTTGACTTAAGTATCTGATATTAGTATAGCCGCTGTAAATGTCCTTGATTAGTTTTGTATGTTCTTTATTATTTCACTTTCAAACTTTCTCTCTTCCATTATTTTGTGAGCAGATTGAATGCGTGTGTGTATTTTTTAATGGGGCACCTGGGTGGCTCAGTTGGTTAAGCATCTGACTTTGGCTTAGGTCATGATCTTGCAGTTCATGAGTTCAAGCCCCACATCGGGATCTCTGCTGTCAGCACAGAGCCTGCTTCACATCCTCAGTCTCCTCTCTTCACCTACTCTTCTCTCTCTCTCTCTCTCTCTCTCTCTCTCAAAAATAAATAAATAAACGTAAAAAATAAATAAAATAAAAAGTTTGGAATATCCTAGACATTTACTTGAAATAATTATTGTCTATATTTATTATTACTGATATTGATACACATGCACACACAGAGAGCTATACTATTAGTTTTCTATTTGGTTCATTTTATTTTGTTTACAATTATTCTTGTGCCTACGTTTTGAGTAACCTGTTTTTTTTTCTTATCTGTGTCTTTTTTTCAATTTTAGCATTATAACGATTTAATTATTCTCATAGTGGTTATTGTAGGTAATATACTTTGTTATTACATTTTACTATAAAAAGTGTTACTGTACTTATGAAATACTGACAGAACATCAGAACATTTACATTGTGCCTTCCCCAGATCCCCAACATTTTACACTACTGGGGTCATATCTTTTAGTTTTATTTCTAATTTAAACCACATAAAGTAGTACAATTATTATTTTCTATAATCACTCATTACTCCTATTTCCACACATATTTACCTTTTTTATCCCTTTTTTCCTTTCTCAGTTTTCATGTTTCTGTTTAAGGCATTATTCCTTTTCCCTGAAGAAACCAAATTAGCTTTACTTTTAGTAAAAACAAATTATCTCTATTTGTCAGAAATTGCCTCTGTTTCCTTCCCTTTTGCAAGGATATTTTGCCTAGATATCTAGGGTAGCAGTTATTTTCTGTGAGCAACAAGACACCATCATTGTTTTCTCTTTCATAATTTCTATTCATTTGTTATCTCTCAGTCTTCTTTTAACAAGATGCAATGTATCCACTTTTCCTTTTAGCTATTTTAAAGATTTTCTAAAAAAATTTTTTTGCGGTTTTCTTGCTGTAGTTTTCTTGGTGTTTATCCTTCTTAGATTTTACTGAGCTACACGAATCTATGAGTTGACATATATCAATAGATTTGGAAATCCATGCCATTATCTCTGCAAATATTTTTTTAATTTTTTAAGTTTATTTATTATTTTTGAGAGAGAGAGCACAAGCACAAGTGTGGGAGGGGCAGAAAGGGAGAGAGAGAGAATCCCAAGCAAGCTCTGCAATGTCAGCACAGACCCCAATGCGGGGCTCAAACTCACAATCCCTGAGATCATGACCTGAGTTGAAATCAAGAGTCAGATGCGCAACTGACTGAGCCACCCAGGTGCCCTTTTCTCTGCAAATATTATGCTGTGTTCTCTTTCTTCTTTCTCTATGACTCTCATTACAGGTATATTAGAATTTTTTAAACATTGTATGTAACTTATATGCTCTGTTCTTTTTTTCCTTTTTATCTTTTTCTTTTTCTGCTTTAGTTTGTATATTTTCTATTAAACTGTCTTTCATTTTACAAGTCTTATATTTTTCTGCTTGCAGTCTACCGTCCAAACCATCTACTGAGTTCTAAATTCTAGATATCTTATGTTTTAGTTATTAAATATTTTTATACGTTCCAATACTCTGTTGAAGTCTCCTTGCATTCACCTGTATTTTCCAAATTTATTCTCTATGCTCTTAAACATTAGAATTATGTATATTTAAAGGGTTTGCTTGCTAATTCTCCTATATATGTAATATGTTGGTAAATGCCTTCTGTTTTTCCCTTGATTTGCTAAAGTCCCTGCCTTTTCTCAGGTCCAGTGTGTGTGTGTGTGTGTGTGTATATATATATAATATTATTATTATATTACATTATATTACATTATATTATATATTATATATTATATTATTATATTATATATAATATTATACGTATTATAAATATTAAATATGCATTTAAAATATATATCTTTATTATATGCCAGATATTATGTATCAAGGAAACACAGAGGTTCAAGATGTTGTTCCCCTCTACCTGAAGATGTTTCTCTTCTCTGTGCCAAATTGATAAGAAGGGGCAGAAATCTCAATAATGTCATGACTAATTTGTCACAGAAATTTGGTTATAGTTTTACTCATTCTTTCTCATGTTTGTCTTCTTTCTTGGGGATGACCCTCCTGAGATTTTTATTGAAAGCTTGGTTTTTCTCTTTGTTTTTATCTTTTTGAAATTGTGAGATACTAAGTTTTACCCTCTAGAGTTTCTCAGCCCAGTTCTCAAGCTTCTAAATGCATTCAGCATTAAAATCTGGCAAATATCTTGAAGGAGAGGCCATCCAAAAGTTTGAAATAGTCTACTTTTCCAGCAGGTCTTTCTTTCCCAAGGTCTATAGGACACTGGATGTTTTATGGTTCCTTTTATAACTTTGAAATGAATTCCCAATCTTTCTTAATATTCTTGAAATTCTACAGTATTTTTTAAAGGAAATATTAGGCTAGTGATGAGGCTTCTCAGATGTCTAAATTGTTATGTTTGTACTACTTGAACATTGAGACTTTAGTTGGTTTCTTTATACCATCAGAGTATATGAGTTTGGAGTAAGCTTGAACATCAGCCTGACTGGGAAATTCCCATAATATCTGATGGGCATGAAGTCTCCTTGGAATGTTCTCTACTTTCTGGAGTTACAGTTCATCTACTACTTGTACCTTTAAAACTTAATGCCTGTGAGGCAGTAATTTCTCTGAAATCGTCCATAACAGTATCTCTTTAGATATGTCTCCAGAGGCAAGGGAAACAAAAGCAAAATGAAACTATTGGGATGATATCAAAATAAAAAGCTTCTGCACAGCAAAGGAAGCAACCAACAAAACTAAAAGTCAACCTATAGAGTGGGAGAAGATATTTGCAAATGACATATCCAATAAAAGGTTGGTATCCAAAATATATAAAAATTGATGCAATTTGGGGCGCCTGGGTGGCTCAGTCGGTTGGGCATCTGACTTCAGGTCAGGTCATGATCTCACGGTTTGTGGGTTCGAGCCCCGCATCGGGCTCTGTGCTGACAGCTCAGAGCCTGGAGCCTGCTTCAGATTCTGTGTCTCCCTCTCTCTCTGACCCTCCCCCATTCATGCTCTGTCTCTCTCTGTCTCAAAAATAAAAAAAAACATTAAAAAAATTAAAAAATAAAATTGATACAACTCAACACTTACAAAACAAATAATACAATTTAAAATGGGCAAAAGATGTGAACAGATATTTCTCCAAAGGAAACATATAGATGGCTGGCAGATACATGAAAGGATACTCAACATCATTCATTATCAGTGAAATACAAATCAAAGCCACAATGAGATACCACCTCACACCTGTCAGGTGGCTAAAATTAAAAAAGAAAAAAAAAAACCTCAAGAAACAAGTGTTGGCAAGGATATGGAGAAAAGGAACCCTTGTGTATTGCTGGGGGGAATGCAAACTGGTGCAGCTACTGTGGAAGACAGTATGGAGTTTCCTCAAAAATTTAAAAAATAGAGCTACCCTAGCATTCAGCAATTGCACTACTGGGTATTTATAAAGGGATTTCAAAGGGATATGTGCATACCTCTGTTTATTGCAGCATTATTTGCAATATGCAATAGCCAAATTATGGAAGCAGCCCAAGTGTCTATCAACAGATGAATGGATAAAGGAGATGTGGTACACCCTTACACACACACACACACACACACACACACACACACACACCGAATATCATTCAGCCGTAAGAAAGAATGAAATCATGCTGTTTTCAACAACATGGATGGATCTAGACAGTGTAATGCTGAGTGAAATAACCCGGTTAGAGAAAGACAAATACTGTATGATTTCACTCATATGTAGAATTTAAGGAAGAAATGAACAAAGGAAAATAAAAGAGAGACAAGCCAAACAACAGACTCTTAACTATAGAGAAGAAACTAATGGTTAGCAGAGTGGAGGTGGGTGTGGGGGATGGGTGAAATGCATGAAGAGGATTAAAAGTACACTTAATGAGCTCTGAGTAACATATAGAACTGTTGCATCACTATATTGTACAGCGGAAACTAATATAACACTGTATGTTAACTCTATGCTTGAAATAAAATTAAAAAATAAAAGCAATGATGAAAAAATTAGAAAAACTTAATGCCTATGAGAATGATTTTTGAAATGCATTCAGCTTTTTAAAGTTGCTTCATTGAAAGCATTGCCTATTGTAGCCAATCACGTCCTTCTCATAGTGGGAGCTCCCAGTATAGCTTCTTTCCCTTCTTGAAGTGAGATTTATTGAAAACACAATTTAAATACAGTGAAATTTACTCTCAGTATGTGCTTTAATGCACTAAACAAATGCATACAACTATGGTATCACCATCAAAACCGTAGTAGAGAATGGAGAATATTTCCAGGACCTCGAAAAGATTCCCTGTGCACCTTCCTCACAATGACTTCCTTCTGCTACTTGCCCCTGGCAGGCATCAAATCCTCTTCTTATAATTTTACATATTCCAGAATGGAAATACAATATAAATGAGATCATACAGCATGCAGTCTTTTGTTCTTGGTTTCTTTCACTTAGCTTAAGGCTTTATATTGTTACATAAATCGGGTAGTTCATCCGTTAATACCACTGAATTGTATCTCATTGTGGATGAGTTGCTAGACAGTTCTGGTGTTGTTAGATTTGGTGATTATGAATGAAGTTCCTAAATGGGACATATGTTTCCAGACTTCTAGGGGTCAGTTGAGGGGATTTTGGTTGTTTCCAGCTAGTTTTTGCAGATAGGTGTTTGAATAAGCATGTTTTTATTTCCTTTGAGTAAATACCCAGGTGAAGAATTCTGTGTTGTTAAACAAGTACATTTGACTTCATAGGAAATTGGCAAACTATTTTCCAACAAGAATGTATTATTTTTTACTCCCCACTAGCAGTGTGCATAGGTCCACTTGTTCCTTTTCTTCACCAACACTCAACATTTTCAATTTAATTTTAACCATTCTGGTTGGTATGTTGTGGTTTTGACTTTCATTTCCCTAATTTCTAATAATATTGAGGATTATTTCATGTGCTTGTTTGTCATCTACATTTTTTCAGTGAAGTGTTCATCATTTGCCTCTTTTTATTGAATTTTTGACTTCTAAAAATTCTCTGTATCTTATGAATATGCTTTTCATCAGATGATAGATACTTTGAAAAAGATCTCTCTATCTACAGCTTGTCTTTACTTTTTCTTACCAGTATTTAGCACACAGCCAAATTTTATCCAGATTCCTAATCTACAGAAACTGTGCGATAATAACTTATTATTTTAAACCACTATGTTTGGGACAATTTGTCATGCAGCAATTGACAATTAATATGCCAATTATGCCATCACCATTATTAAAAAGGTAATTTTTTTTCACCATTGCATTACTATAGTACCTTGGTTGAATTAACCATAATCAATTAACCACAAATGTGCAAGTCTCTTCTTAATGCCCTTTTCCCTCCATGTATTTCTATGGCTTTCCTTTCACTAATATACCACATTTTGATTACTCTCACTGCATAGTGCATAGTTCCTATGTATTGCTCTTACTGCATTTCCATGGATGAGATTTTGAGAGCTGCTTCCTTAAAAGATTAAAAGCCAAGTGTACTTATTGCTGTTGCTACCTTGCTTTTATTATCTCTTATATCCTTAAATTTCTGTGACTAACTACTTACACTTGTGAGCTTGTCAGGAAACTTGATCTATTTTCATAGGAACCACCTCACAGAGGATGCATGGAGGGTTGCATGACGTCCTCAAAAATCTCAACAGGAACTTCAATAGATGAGACTCCCTTACCTCAATATGGAACAATTATGAGGAGAACCTCATCACCTTGGTGCAGGCTAAGGCTTAACTTTATCAGAAACTGCATCCTTACTTATACTATTTTCTGTTCCCTCCTGTATTTTGCATTTATTCTTCTTGTCCTGATGAACATTCTCTTAATGCATACTGAGAATTAAATCCCTGCTTAGACTTTGCTTTTTAGGAAACCCAACTGAAAACACCAAGAATTTCACTCATGCATATTTGTGTCCATTCTTAGGGCACTTTTGCACAAATGTTGGAGGAAGAATAATAAATACCTGAAAATTCTGTGGTACAAAGTCATAGAATATTATCTCCAGATTTTATCTGGAAGGTCCATTTCACTGTAAGTTCTGTCTTCAGCTAATATTTAAGAAATACTCAAGCAGTTGGTAATTGTCCTGGAAGAAATACAAAAGAAATTTCTTGCCACAGTGAATCCCTAAAATCTAGTTAACAAGACAGATTAGTGGAAGTGTTACAGCTTTTGAAATATGCCCTAGCAAGAGAGGACATAGAAAGCAGTCAGTATTCCTTCCATAGCCAATATCATCTTCAAAGTTTTGAATTGAAGTCTCATTTTCAGTTTCTAATTCTTGTTTGAGACCTGCATATTCATCTTTCAAGAGAAGCAAACAATTCATATAATATTAAAATAGTTGGGGATATTTAAGTGTAAAGATATGTTATCCAGATAATTAACTTACAGTTTTGAAATTTTATCTCTGGACCTGAGACATAATGAAGATTTCGTAGGTTTAACTGTGAAGTGGTTGATTTGAGTACCTGTCACATAGGAAATTCTGTGCCTGTAACTTATCAGAATAGCTCTCACACTGAGATGCCAACTGTGGAAAATAGTAAGCACCACTTCAACACAACTAGAGTAGGGTGAAAAAACAAAGCAGAATTGAAGCATAACACCTTTTTTTTGTGGTTAAATATATATTTGATTTTCAAGCCAAAGACCCTTCTATATGAACTAGACCATCAAAGACCAGTGTTTACACTATTCTACAATGTGTATTTAAAGAAAGGCTTTTGCTAAAAAAAACAAAACAAAAATACATTAAGATAATTACAAAGCTCTAATTAGTCTTTCTCTTAAAAATGGCTTGTCTGCTAGGAGTTTAATAGGTGAAGGATTTTAAAGGGGTTATAGAGAAATTGTTACAGTAACCATAGAAGGAAAAAGTGCTGAAGGTATCATGGAGCCTCATAATTAAACAGAAACTTACAGCTCAATTAAATTTAAGCATCATTATGCATAAAGCATCAGTGAGTACCAAGAGACTAATAAAAAGAAGTGCTATTGATGTTAATAGGCAAAAGGTAAGAGATAATATAGATTGGAGCAAGCATTGCAGATTTAGGAGAAATGTGAATGATCCTAGAAACGAAAACTCAGTCCTTTCTCTAGTAAGTGGATGGTTATAGTCTTAACACAGAAAAGCTATCTACTGTTTCAGATTTTTAACTCAAGTTTAAATGAAACACTATGAATCATGATTTTTACTTGGAATGGATTGGAGATTTTGAGCTATGAAAAATAATATATATGATTTATTTGGAAAAAGGAAAGTAAGTGGTACCTATGGCTGCCAGTGCATCCACCTTCTGATTCACTTTTGTAAAACATTTTTTAAGAGATTGAGGTTAAGTTATTCCAAAGGAGGGAGGTTTTAACTTTCAGGATTCATGACACAGACAAGTTTTTTTCTGAGACACATCAGGTTAAACATTTTCTTTGAAAGAAAAGTGAGTTATTACATAATAACAAACTCTTTCTTTTCAGAAGAGCTAACACCATGTTAAAAAAGAACTTCAGTGTTTTGAGGAATCTCCATACTATTTTCCAGAGTTGCTGCAACAGTTTGCATTCCCACCAGAAGTACAAAAGTGCTCCCCTTTCTCCTCATCCTTGCCAACATCTGTTGTTTCCTGAGTTGTTAATTTGAGCCATCTGACAGGTGTGAGGAATTAAAAATAGAACTACCCTATGACCCAGCAATGGAACTACCATGTATTTATCCAAAGGAAACAAAAATGCTGATTTGAGGGGCACATGCACCCCAGTATCAACAATAGCTAAATTATGGAAAGAGCCCAAATGTCCATTTGCTGACGGATAAAGAATATGTGGTCTGTGTGTATGTGTGTGTGTGATATACACACAATGGAATATTACTCAGTGATCAGAAAGAATGCAGTCTTGCCATTTGCAACAACGTGGATGGAACTAGAGGATATTATGCTAAATGAAATAAGTCAATCAGAGAAAGATAAATACATGATTTCACTCATATGTGGCATATAAGAAACAAAATAGATGAACATAGGGGAAGGGAAGGAAAAATAAGATAAAAACAGAGAAGGAGGCAAACCATAAGAGACTCTTAAATACAGAGAACAAACTGAGGATTGCTGGAGAGGTGTTGGGTGGGGGATGAGCTAAATGGGTGATAGGCATTAAGGAGGGCACTTGTGGGTGTTATATGTAAGTGATGAATCACTAAATTCTACTCCTGAAACAATTATTACACTATATGTTAACTAACTTGGATTTAAATAAAATCAATCAATCAATCAATGACAAAGAAAATTATAACTGACCCCAGATAGATAGATACAGATACATAGGTACATACATAAATATAACATAGATAGATATAAATATATCTTATCTGTATCTGCCATGTCTTTTCTATCTTATATAGGTATATCTTATCTTTATCAGTGGTTATTAATCTTTATCAGTGGTTGAGATTTCTAGACAAGAATGGTTACTATTTCTAGGTATTAGTTTCCTCATATGTAAAATATGCAAGATAGACTACATGATTTGCAAAGTCCTTTTCCCTCTTAAGTCATTAAAGTCTGATGTTCTTTTTTTTTTCAATTTTCTTAATGCTTATTTATTTTTGAAAGAGAGAGAGAGCCAGAATGTGAGTGGGTGAGGGGCAGAGAGAGGGAGACACAGAATGTGAAGCAGGCTTCAGGCTCTGAGCTGTCAGCACAGAGCCCGACGTGGGGCTGGAACCCACGAACTGTGAGATCATGACCTGAGGGAAGTTGAGTGCTTAATCGACTGAGCCACCCAGGTGCCCCAAGCCTGATATTCTTTAAGATAATTTCTATCTCAGGTTTTCATGAATATCTTGTTCTTAAACATCGATTGTTTTGTTTTGTTGGTTTTTTTTTTTTCAGAGAAAAGAAATTCTGTTGCTTAACCAAAGTGTTTTAGAATATAGCCAATTAATGCTAATTTTATTGAGTTGCTTTAGCCACTGTCAGGCACCTGAGTTTGGCATTAACACATTATTGGAGTTATATCAACACTGAATATCTAGGTTCTGTCTGATTTTTAATCTGGATAGAAGTCATATAATTCATAGTAATTCTAATATGTACAGTGATTTATCCATTTGTACTGAAATATTGTCCTCAGTTCTTCTATCTTGGTTAGGTTTTTAGTATGTGTGACATGCCACCTAATTTTTCCTCCTTCCCTGTAGTAGTATTGATGTAATGATAAACATGTTGACTTTGAATAGATTGAAGTCAGAATCACTTCAGCCCCTTTGATTTGCTCTGCCCGCGTGAGGGAATCATTCTTTTTGCTTCATTTCTCTTGTAGGCTCTGTGTCCCTCTTCAAAAAGACAGATGTCTTCATTTTTTTTGGAGAGGCTCCTTCTGTTACAGGCGTCTGTGCTAATTTATTGCCATAAAAACTGAGAGAGGTTATAGAAAAAATATGCTCAGGTAAACAAAGTGTACAAATTTAATTCCGAGAAAGAATGTTAGTTAAATATCATCAGAGTTTTCATCCTCCAAAGACAAGTGTCAAGATTTTGAGTTTTATGTAACAAATATATCTATCTGACCAACTGACCAACGTAACAATATTACAGCGATACTCAATTTTGTTCTGCTTTCTGCTCCTTCTCTAATGTTTACAATCTTCCTTCTTTTTTTCTTCCTTCTTATATCCCTCCTTCACTTAATTTTCTTCTTTCTTTAATTTTCTGTGGACGTGACATGATTTCAAAGAATTAATGTTATAATGGACTCTGGAGAAAATAAAAAAAATCATTATATCACTTCAAATGGGCAAATTTAACTACATTTTTCTTTATGCCTACATTGTTTGTATGTTAGAGTGTGAGAATTTCTTTTCAGCTTTGTCTGTGCTTTTATTTATTAACCAGATTAAACTTTTAGTTTTAGACTTAGGTTAGCTCAGCAAATTTCGTATTGCTATACCGCTTATGCCTCTTGTGGCTAAAGTTTATTCCGATAGAAAAAAATATGGCTTTCTAAACTAGTAATTAAATATAAAAGCATATAGTTGGAGATTTATTTGTATCTCATGACTTAAAGTTACAGCTTGGTTAGTTTTGACTTCAATTTCATATTTCAAATTAAGTAACTTAGAAAATAACACTCTTTTTCCAGAAAGAAAACTCATACAGACACCAAAAGCATGAACATACATACTGTTTGGTTTCAAGAATGGCACAGGCTTAGATATGTGTTCTTACAATATTACTTCTAATGATCTGAAATGATTTTCACGTCTGGGGACTCACTGCATACTGTTGCAGATTTCCTTCTGGGTTTGTTTCGTTTTTATCTTACAAAATCTCAAAATATTTTACTGAGATGTAACAGTAAAAATAACCAAAACTATGAAAAAAATTAACAAAAAGTCTTTCAAAAGGATTGAAAGGCACTACAGGGCCCTGCAGTGGTCTGGAAATAGAAGTGGGGACAAACGGTCATGCCTATGTTACCATGTTAGGATTTCAGCTAGTTATCTATCACATATTCACAGTGAACAATAATATTGTTCCATGCTAATATCTTTCAGAATTTGCTAAAGACAAAATATCAAAATTTTATTAAGGTGTTATTTCTTACTCTATGCTCATTAAAATATATATTGCATGCAACCGTTCTTTTTCTATATAAATTTCATGAATAGTTGAATGGAACATCTGTAGGAATAAAAGCTAATTTTATTACAAATAAATTATACACATCATGAATTATACAAATAAATGAAACAGAGTTTAAAAATATTTTTAATAATTTGTTATAGTGAGGGAAAAGCATTGTATTTAGAAGTTAAAGAAGTAGAAAAATGAAAATTATAGTGTCATTTCTACAATCTTTGGATCCTAATTTTCATATAAAATATTGCTATTATTATTTTTAAATGGAAAATGTTTAAATTACCTGAAAATTTGAAAAGGACACCTTCTAATAATTTTCAAAGTAACTTCCCCCAAATATAGCACTCTTTGTTTTCTTCACTTCAGAAAAAAGTTACTATTTCATCATTGTTAATGGCATTAAAATAATTCATAGGGTAACATTAAGAGTTCATAACATAATAAATGCTTTACCTATAGTAAGAATTATCTTTTAAATACTTTATGGAACTTTTTGCTTTATTACAATCTGAGTTTTCTAATATCGACCTTGCTTTCTTGCTTTCATTCTTTCCTCTTTCCTTCTTTCATGCCTCATGTATGTGAGTTATTGTACATACTTAAATTTAGATATCTTATTAAAGGATTTTAGCAGTGATTTATATGAGGTTATTAATAAATCTATTTGAATAATCAATATAATCTCTCTCTCCCTTCTTTTTAACTCCTCTCCACCTGACAATTAAATTTTATCAATATTAAAACATTATTTATCTTATTTATTTAAAAGAAATATGAAAGGAAAAGCATCCATGGTAAACACAAGGCAGATTGTGAGTGTTATTTTCTTACTGTAATCTGTTTGATGATTTTGAATAAACCAAACTGATATTTCAAATACAGGTAGTGAGTTTGATTTCTAAAAATCAAAGAAATCAGACAAGTTGATTATTTTTAATAAAGGCTCGATCCATTTGCTTGAATTACCAAAGTATTATACACATGTTAATTTTATTTTGCTATTAAATTTTTACCTGATACCTAAAAGTATTTGTGATACAGAGAAATAAGAATCGTGTTCTCCCCATTTCAATTGTCCTACTACTTTCACAGCTGTAGAGTGGGAAACATGTTGAGAAAAAGTATTAAAATATTTTAAAGCCACATGGGATTATTAAAAACTGAAATGAATCCTCTAAATCATTGAGGCAACTGTTCATCAGATGATTTTCCTTAAAAAGAAAAAAAAACTCCATACTTTACTGGAAACCTATAATTCACAGCTGTTATTTCAAGCAATGTTCCTGGAGAATGGTCAGAGGAATATACTGGAACATTGGAAGAAGAAGAAATTAGCCATATTCATCATTTGCGTTTAATTTTGCATTTTCATTCAATTAATTCCCCTTACTTGTCTAGCAAGACTGAACTCCTCTTAAAAGTCTTAATTCCTTTCAGCTCAGTGTAAATTATGATGCCTGAAAGTCTTGGACTATGAATAATGTGGCCTATTTTGGGGGACTGCTGTCTAACTGTTATTTTTGGATGGGAAAAACAAAAGCATTTCACACCCTCAAAGAAAAGGTAGTGAGTGTTGAAAGTAATCAATGACTTCCTTTTATTCCCTGTAAATGACAAGCTTAACAATTGTCATAGAAGTCACCAGTGCATTCTGGAAATCTCATTCTGTCATCATAAAACTCTGACTATAGCAACATCTGTCTAGAGCTGGACAGAGCCCCAGTGACCCTGTGCTAACATTGTATCCCTGGTGGTCAGAAAGCAAGCAAGAAAGGTAAAAGTAAAGAAACATGTAAACGGCTTAAATGACAGAAAAGTACTCTCAGAAGGAAACCTTTTCTTTGTTTCTTTTTGTTCATAGCTGTCAGAGAAATTCTCTGGTTATGTCTTTGCTTTCATTGAACAAGAACCAAAACAGAATTTTATGTCATTATACAGATAAAATTAGTGATGAACTCTCAACTCTTTTTTTAACAGTTCCCCCCCTTCCTTGCCTTTGTTCTCAGTGCCATCCGAATTGCAATATGTGTCAAAGTTTAATTTTTTGTTTTATTGGGATTATATTTAGATTTGATGATATTATAACCTAAGGAAAATATTAACAGGTCGTTGAGGATAACAAGAAAAAAGAATGGGCCTTCGTCTTGTCTCTCTTAAAGCCAGTGCCAAGAGGTTTTATTTTCCCTCTCGGTGCCTCATGGGGTTAGTATGGATATATCACCAGGTCCTTTGATTTCATAGAATTTTCCATTTCACCCCACCTAGAAATATGAATTCTTGCCACCAGTTTTCTCAGCAACAATCGGAAGAAATTAAATGCATAGATATACTAGTTTTGTCTGAATTATTTTCTTTAAAACTTATTATTCTATTAAGCTTATTATTTTCTATATTTTCTCTATTTTTCTTAGACTTTGGGGGTCTTATCTCACTGTAAAACTACTTAGATGAAACAAGATTTAATGAAAGGGAGTGCAGAGAAATTCTTTTACTTTTTCTGCTTTGAAATTCCTGGTCTTAGACATCAGCTTTTCTCCTTTATCTGTGAATGGATGAGCATACCTTTCCCAAGAGGTGGATGATTGGAAAATAAGGGGAATGATAAAGCCCAATATACTTCTGTTGGCACTCAAGCAGATCAATCACTCTGGAACACACTGCGGGGAGGAAGGGGGAAAGACTGATCATTAAAATTTTCAGAGAGGGTTTGAGTGCCTTAGACTGTAAAAAGGATTTTTAAAAAATCTGTAGGAAATGTACCTTACAGATACAGCTTAATTTATGTGACACAGTTTCTCAGGTTTACAAATATTAGAATGAACAGGAATCTTAAGCATTTACAATCTCTAGATTTTTTTTTTTTTAATTTGCCTATAAACATTCAGGAAAGTTCAGAAAACTCGCACATAAAACACAAGTTTTCAGTTCCACCCCTTCTGCCTCAAGTGCACAAAGACAAAGCAGTAATCTATCTAGTTTATTTCTTTGAAAATGGTGTTCTTAAAGTACATCTTGCAGATAGATTATCTATCCCTCACAGCAAAGCTTCACAATGGGAGTCTAATAATTGCTCCTTTTCTAATTTCACTAAATGAGTTATAATTATTTTATGTCTGTTTTATGGTTACTGAATAGTATTAACCTAAACTCTAATTATAATATAGCTTTCAAAGAAATGTATGGACACCAAATTGATGAACAGCCAGCTTATGTAGGAACATCCCATAAAGCAGAAACACAGCTAATAGTTTTAGGAATAGCATGTTAAAATTCAGGAACACAATTCATTTGTGAATGAAACAGGATGTAAATTCATTGAGTTTATATCTTCCAAGACTAGATAGACAGGAACATACAATTGTGATTAATACAAATAAAATAAATTTACAGTTAAGCACAAAATTGCCATTTTCCAATATGCTTGAAACCAATGATAGATAATTTAGTCTTGTATGATACTCAAACTGTGAGTATATAGTGGCCATCGAGTCACTTAGATTTATAGCAATCTTAGCAAAATAAACACTATGTCACTTAAGCAGATTGTGCTTAGAGGGAATGCAATTTGCCTAAGATGTTTTAATAGGCACTTGCAATTTTGAAATTCTTCATGTAGATATTTTAATATTTTAATAAAAGAAAATTGATTTTATCTATGGATTTATCATAAAGAAAGGGAAAATCAAATGTGTTTTTAATTTTAAAATATCCTTTAAGTATTGAAAAATAACTTTTTAAAGGGAGATATACCTTAATGTTTGACAAGCATTTTTTTGAAATATTTCCATAAGTAATAAATTATAGAATATTCACACACAGATTGACTGGATTCCTTGTGTGATTAAGAGAATTATTAATTGAAAAAGTTTTGTTTTAACCAAATAAGTAGCAATCTAAAGCAGTCTTCATTTAGCTCATGAAATTCTTACTGCTTCCCATACAAATATTGACTCATATGAATATATTTAATTCAACATGTTTTCATTTTATTTCTTTAAATTTTGGATGGACAGTGTTTATAGATTTACAGTTAGGTTTAGATATTGAAGATAGCAACTAGATTTTTGTTTAACTTCAAAATTTCTAAAATAAACAAGTCAAATCATTAAAGAGGTCAAACATGTTCTGGTGACTTTATGGTGACTAGAGGATGGGGTTTATGCTCAGTCTGAAAGAAGAAACTGGAAAGCTACCTCTCAAAGTAAAACTTTCAATAAAAAGGTTATAAGGCAAATGCTATTTTATTTTTATTGATTAAAAATTTTAAAATAACTGCATTAGCCATCTTGAATGTACACAGGATGTTTGTAGATTCCAAGTCTTAAATACTGCTACCTGTGGAAAATTGACTACCATTTCTAACAATAAAAATATTAAGAAAAGCAGCCAATAATTAATAGGTGCTTACTATGAGTCACATAAGGGCATTGTAATGATTATTTTATGAGAAACATGGTAAACTAAGTATTATCATTATCACTATTACATGGATGAAAAACCTAGGGCTCAGAGAGGTTAAATGCTTTTACCATGATAGTCTAATTTTTGGTGCTGAAAATGAATCCCAGAGTATTGTTCCCATTTTCAGCAACCAAAATGTTTTCAAACAGGTGACTTAAAAATTCACTTCAGTCCTAATGTTTTTCTAAGACTTCAATATAGGATTAGTTGTTTCCCCAAACACTATTCTAAACTTCAGTACAATCCACTGAATATTTATTGAAGGCCAATAATATGACAAGTACTTGTGCCTAGGGAGTACCAAGGTATTAAGGAATCATCCCGTATCCTCAGGAGTCCCGGCTAGTACTTTTTTTGTTTGTTTGTTTAAGTTTATTTATTTATTCTGAGAGAGAGTAGGGGAGGGGCAGAGAGAGGAGGAGAGAGAGAGAATCCTAAGCAAGGTCCACACTGCCAGGACAGAGCCTGATGTGGGGCTTAAATTCACGAACCGTGAGATAATGACCTGAGCTGAAACCAAGAGTTGGACGCGTAACCAATTGAGCCACCCAGGTGCTCCTATGACTAGCTCTAAAGACTGACACAAACATTTAATTTTTTTTGTAATGTGACAACCCTGTGAAGAAGATTTCTAGAGTGGGGACATGCAGCACAGTGGAGTCCAAAAAATACTTCCTATAAGATACAGTGTTTGAGCTAAATGTTTAATAATGCAAGAGTTATCCAAATTAAAGAACGTAAGAGAATTGGTACAGGCAGAAGAAACCTCAGGATGAAAGCTCAGACCCTTTATCCACTCAGAGGTGAATAGAGACATAGAAGGCTTGTATTTTTTTGTTGGCTTTTGTTTTTCTCACTGGTTGAGAAAAGAAAACTGTGAATAGCAGGTGAAGGCTGAGAAAGTGATACAGTGTTCTGATTCCTTGTCAGTTACAACTCTGCGACTTTGAAAATGACTTCTCAATTTCCAGGCTATATTCATTTCCAGATTTTTTATTCTATCAACTAATATGATTATTATAATTATTATCTAATTTCTAGAATAATTGCTATAACATAAAGTATGGATATGGCAGCTGCCAACCTCATGACTATCTAATCGTCTAGCAAGAAATGTTTTCTGTTATTGCTAATGTACAAGTTACATTTTGACTCATTTTCTCATTTTACCTTGTTCCATTTCCTTATGGCTGGACAAATTGATTTAAAGTCTGTGTTCTGTGGGTCTCTTTTGTTAATTTTAATGAGAGAAAAAAATTCTGTTAAGCAGCACTGTAAATGTCTGATATTGGTTTTAAGACATAATCTGTTTTTGGTGTAACCTTTTGACCTTTTTTTCAGTTCACAAGACTTCTTAAAGTGAGCTTATTTGAATGGCTAATAATTTGCTTACCTAATAAGGTCCTATGTTTCCTGTTATATCTCCTAGCACTAAACAACCTGCTTATTCACTAGAGAAATAATTTGATAAAGAGTTCTATAATTTCAGTGCTTCATACCACTAGCCTTCTCTCCCCCCACCCCCAAGTTACAAAGTAAACTGGGTTATTTTCTCTTCACTAGATTGGCTATAAAACAACAGTTGGGTCCCTTGAGTTTATCATTTTTGCTCCCTTTACACCAGTTGGGCATCCTTATAAATTCAAAATGGGCTTCCATCTGCTAAAAGCTGTATAACATGTTTATTTTTTATTCTTTACCTTGAATTCCAATCCATAATGCAAAGTTTTTTGTTGTTGTTGTTGTTACTGTTATTTTAACAAACCTTGGTATATAGTGGGAGAAACCATCCTGTAGTTAAGCATTTGTTTAACTGTAGCACAAAAGATACGCATTTTTGTTAGATGTGCTGTGACCTCTCCTAGGAAGAGGAAACTTTTAAATCTATTTGGGTCCCCATTTCATCTACAGCAGTACATTGAGGCAAATTTATGTTTTGGTTCTATGTCCTAAAATTTAATAGGGCACAATTATTATGTGACTATGTGCTATTAAACAGTGTAGTTGTACTGAGGGTTACAAGGTAGAGAAAACACATGAATCTGAAATGCTGATATGGGGTGGCTCAGAGCCTGGAGCCTGTTTCGGATTCTGTGTCTCCCTCTCTCTCTGCCCCTCCCCCGTTCATGCTCTGTCTCTCTCTGTCTCAAAAATAAATAAACGTTAAAAAAAAAATTAAAAAAAAAGAAATGCTGATATGGGGATGCCATTGTCTTATTCTAACATGTTCTCCTAATGCCCTTTTCCTCTCCAGTCTCTAAATATGATCTTCACCCTTTGGTAGAAAAATCAGTAGCTTTGTACAACATAGCCTTCTAAAAATGACAAGCATAAAACCAGGAACATTGTCTCAATGTTTAGTGTCTCAGTAGAATTACAAAGATCAATTTTACCAGAAGGAGACATTTTCTCGATGGTGTTATCTTCCATTTCCAGCCAGGACTGCTATGAAATGGAGCCATCCATGCAGCCTCTGACAGAATTGACTGATCTCTTTTTTCTGGAATGAATATCCTTCTCCAGCCAAGGGAATGGAATGCTCCCACCTGTATATGACAAATCTTGCTAATCTGCTCTGCGAGCATTTATTAAAATGCAGTCTTAGTTTAAGCTCAGGAATATTAAATAAGGCATAGCACTCACCCAGCTTCCCAAAGAGACCGCAATTAGCTCAAGATAGATGTCATTTTCTCAGTGCTAAGGGATCTGAAATTGCCTCATATTTATTTAGGGGCTCAAATTTTCAGTTTATGAAAAAACAAACCAGAGGAGGAAGTATGGTTTAATAAACTGAACAGAGCTTCAGGGGTCTGAAATCTACTACTTAGCTTAGTCCAGTGACTGCTCAATCATTATTAATCAATTATGAATATTTACCAGTATGAGAATAGATCTTTATCTTTTTCTCCATATAATAAGGCATTTAAGGAAGTTTAAAGGAGATAATTATTAACCATTTGAATTCATATTCACTCTTGAGGAATCTGATAATCATATCATTACTATAGAGCTGTTTCTGTTATACCACACTTATTCTGTATGTTCATATAGTCACTAAGATGGATTAGTGACTTTAGGACATTTTGCATACACTCTATTATTTCCTAAAGGTTTAGTTTTTTTTGTTTCTTTGCTTTCTATTCTCATATATTTCTACTTTCTCCCTACTATGGATTACAGAACGATGCATATAGACATAATGATGCTTTGGATGGTGGAGAGGTGAAGCCAGCAGTACTCTAAAACCTGGCCCTACCTCTGCCACTGAGTGTATGTGTGACTCGGGAGAAACTAAACCTCAGCTTCTGTACTGGTAAAGTTAGAGAAATGCTCTTCCACAGCACATATGATAGCTATGAGCATTAAAAAGGGTAATATATGTACATTCTGGATCACTATGCTTGACATATGGTAGGTACTCAATAATCAATATTAACTAAGATTATTATCATTGTTTGCCATGGAGCTTCTGGAGCACCCATTTCCTTAAGAAAAATGACTTGTCCTGTGTAGAAATGCCAGTGAGTGCCCAAACAGAATTTATATTATTTTCTTTTGTTTCAAAGAGATTATGATTATCTGCTCTGGTCCACTAATCCTTTATTTGTTATGTAATTGAGGAAGTGACTTCTACCCAGTATTATATCAGCAGTAACACAATTTTAGTTGAGCTCTGAATTATTCTTCCTGGTGGTCCTTTTTGGAACTTAATACCTGAGTTTCAGAATGTTTAATATTCACTATTATACCCCCCTTATCATTTTGTGTCTTTGTCATTTTCTGTCAATTCTCTCTGGTACTAGAACACTGAATTAGTGTTTATAATTTAGTGTTCTACCATTTCTTGTGCCAATAATTAGCTAATAGGTATTTATTATTTTTCTATGGCCCTTAGGTTTAAACTTCACTGTGGGAAGGATCTGTTTTCCTTTAGTTCAGTGACATACTTTAAGGCCCTAGGTTAGTACCTGGCCAGAAATTTTATTAGATGAGTGCATAAATAAATGCAATTATATAAATATCATGACAGTTAGACAATATCTAAAGCCCCTCTAATATTAAAATTGTAAAGATGTAGTGCTATTTGAACTCCCATTGATTTCTATATTTCTAGCTTGATCAATAACTTATATGTAGAACTTTTTTTCTTTTTTTGGCTTATTCATCATATTAAGACCATTACTCTTTTTGCTGTCAGACTGATCTTTTGGTCATTGATTTACATCACAAACTCAGTATCCTCACAATATATTTCTGGATTGGTGATGGCATTCCTAGTTTGGTTTTGTTATATATATATAATATATATATATATATATATATATATATATATATATATATTATATATATATTATATATATATTTTGTTGTTTTGATATATATGTGTGTATATATATATATATATATATATATATATATATACACACACACACATATACATATGTATATATATAATTTTTTTATATGCCTAACACTTTACAGTTTAGTTTAGCATAGGGTCCATCATTTAATTGAAGATATCCTAAATCAGGCCAGTTCTTTCACTCTTTGAGTTCTAGGGCTGCTTATTCATTGATGAAGTAAAATTCCATACATTTACAGTTCTTTTGTCTTCTTAGAAATTCATCTATCTTTAATTCATTTCTTATTTTCCTTTACATATCTCTTAGATGTTTGAATCCAGCTCTTTATCTTCAACTTCTTTCCTAATTCCATAGTACTCAAAGTGGAATCCTTTGACCACATCATTCAATATCAACTAGGACATTGACTTAAAGATGTAAATTTGTGGAATCTTTCTAAAACCTACTGATTCAGTAGCAAGGGAGGTGGGTGTCAAAAATCTGGACTTTTCACACACACACACAAAACTAGATGATTGTTGAAGCAAAGAACATTGCTTTACAATATTGACTTTAAGTGACCATGGCCGCCTTAATTGTAATTAACTGTGATAATTTCTTGCCTGACTTTCTGTGAGCTTTATTCCAACAAAAAGTTCTGTTTCATCAGAATAAACATTTCTCTTAAGATTAAATATATAGCAATATGTACTAATAGAAGGATTACTTACAGAATGGCCATGTGAAGAGGTCTGCAGTTGCTCTCCCTAGGGAAATTATCATAACTAGTTTATTAGTTATAGTTATGATCATAACTATTATTTTTAAATATAACCAAACTCTCTGGAAATTTTACTAAGGTCATAAAGAAAATGAAATATTTCACCAAGAAAATATACTAAATCTCAGAAAGAACAGCAAGAATTTATGGCATTCAAGCCACAACTAGTTCCTTCCTCTCTCTTCCCAGCTCAGCATGATAGAAATTCCATTCTTGGCAGGTTCATCCAAGAACATAAAGCTCTTTCCCTTCAGTTCCTGGTCTACAGCTGAGGTATATTCCAAGGAAAGAGATGACAAAGCATTTCTCATCCACCTAGCTCCATGTTACAGATGTTCTTTCACTGGCAAGAGCATCTGAGAGATCTAGTGCTTTCTTTTCCCCTCAGCTCCAAATTGAAGGGAAGAACTCTACATCAGGTATAACAGGCTGAGAATACCATGGTTCTTATCGCCTTTACCCCAGCTTGCTTGCAGTGCAGAGGTTTAATGTTGGGAGAAGAAAATCAAGACAGGAGGCTTCCCCCATCTGTCAGAGCAATGCCCTGCTGATGGAACAAAGATCTTGCTCCTACTGAAGTGGGATGCTTCACATGACCCTAGAGAAAGAGCAGTGCTGCACAGGTTTAATGCAGGGAAGAAATAGACAGTAAGAACAGAGAGCTCTGACATTCTACCCAAAGCAATTGACTTGGTTTTGAGCAGAATTGGGGGGGGGGGAAGTTCAAGCCTAAATGTAGTGTTGAAAATAATGGAGAATATGACGGTAACATTAAGAGAAGACTGTTAACTTATATAGAGCAACAAGATAAACCATGAGTCACCAAAAATACAGACAACCAGGGGAAAAGATAGTTAAGAAGAGCCCTCTTTAAATATTCCTTCTACAAAGAGGCCCAAATTTAATTGGGTCAGACTGTAAAGCAATAATGTCCCAGGCGATTCTCAAAAACAATAGAGCAATTAGCCACAATTAGTGTTATCACATCTTAATACATGGATATGATAACAAAAGGAGATGCGAAACTTAAAGAGGGAGAAACAGACGGTCAAGAGTCCTGCTAAAATCATTGTCATTCTTGGGTGACTGCACAAGGCCTCACCCTCTGAGGAGAAACTACACACTGAGGTGGGAAATAGAGGATCAGTATCCAGAGTTGCTTTGATATGTTATTTAAGTTGCCAGATTAAAAAATATATATTACAAAACATGCAAAGAAACAGGAAATTATGACACAGAGGAAAAAATTTGCCAACAGAAACTACCTTTGAAAAGGTGCAAATAACAGATTATAAATACATTTTTTAAATGTTTATTTAGTTTTTGAGAGAGAGATAGATAGTGTGAGTGGGGGAGGGGAAGGGAGAGAGGGAGACATAAAATCTGAAGTAGGCTACAGGCTCTGAGCTGTCAGGACAGAGCCTCACATGGGGCTTGAACTCATAAGCTGTGAGGTCATGACCTGAGCCAAATTTGGCTGCTCAACCGACAGCTACCCAGGCACTCTAAATAACAGATTAACAAAGATTTCAAAGCAACTATTATAAATATATTGTAAAAAAAACTAAGGGAAATTGTGATTAAAGAAGTAAAGGAGGGTATGATCACAGTGTCTCATCAAATATAGAATATTAAAGAAGAGACAGAAATTCTTTAAAAAAAGAAATGAAAATTCTAAAGTTTAAAAGTACAATAGACAAAATAAAAAGTTACTCAAGGAGCTAAATAGTAGGTTTTATCTGATGTAAGAAAGAATCAGCAAATTGAGGATATGTCCATAAAGATGAACATAAAAAAAGGAAAAGAAAAGAAAAAAATGAACAGTCTCAGAACAGTGTGGGTACCATTCAGTGCATCAACATATGCATTATGGAAATAGTGAAAGGAGAGAGAATATGAAAAAATGAAGAAAAGTATTTGACTTTTATTTGACTAATAACCGCTCACATTTGATGAAATTGTTAATGTATACATTCAAGAATCTCAACAAACTCCAAATAGTGGAAGCATGAGAGAGCTTAACCCTGAACATCATAGTAAAAATGTAGAAAAATAAAGTCAGGGAGAGAACATCGGCAGAGATAAACAACTCATCAGGTAGAATTGAGCCTTAACCTCTTATCAGAAACGATGGAACCAGAAGATTGATGTATTTATAGTACTGAAAAAAAAATACAAAAAAACTTGTCAATCAAGAATCTTGTATCCAGCAAAACTATCTTTGAGAAGTGAAAATAAAATTTAAAAAACTCCCAAAAAACAAAAACTGAGAGATTTTGTTCCTAGCTGACTAAAAGACTAAAGGAAGTTCAAGATGAAAACAAGTCATGTCAGGCAATCATTTGAATGCACATACATACACACACAAAAGTAACAAAGAGATTATTAAATATAATTAGGCATTTAAAACAGATAATATAACATATATATCCTTTTTCTTCTTGATTTAAAATCAATCATATAAAATAATGTGTATATAACTGTATATTTGGCCTTGTAATGTAGAAATTTAAGACACACATATTTGGCAAAAAAAATACAGAGGAAGCGAATAGGAGAAAAGCTGTATTAGAATAAGGAAAATCAAACCAGATGGCGAATTGACTCCACAGGAACAAATAAAAAAAATGGTAAATAATATAACAGACTGTAATACATACTTCCTCTCCCTTTTTCTCTAAGCTTCATTAAGAGACATGATATAAAATAATAATTATACTAATGTAATGCTGGGTTTGTTAACATATGTATATGTATAATAATAACATCAAAGACCTGAAGAGAGAATAGAAGTTTATAAGAATAACATTTCTGTATCTTACTGGAATTAGATTACTATAAATATGAAGTAGATTGTGATAAGATGTATAATGTAAGTCCTAAAAAAACCACGAAGAAAACGACTTTTTCTAAAAAAAATTTAATGTTTACTTTTGAGAGAGACAGAAACAGAGAGCAGGGGGTGGGTGCAGAGAGAGGAAGACACAGAATCCAAAGCAGGCTCCAGGCTCTGAGCTGTCAGCACAGAGCCAGATGCAGGGCTTGAACTCACAGACTGTGACATCATGACCTGAGTCGAAGTCAGATGCTTAAGTGACTTAGCCACCCAGTGCTACTGAAAATAACATTAAAAAACATAGTTAAGAACTTATAAAAGAAAATAAAATAGCAAACTAGAAAATATCCACCTACCTCCCGCCACACCAAAAAAAAAAAAAAAAAAAAGCAGTAGGAGAGGAAAAGGGGACCAATAGCAACAACAAAAATGAAGCATATTGAAAAAAAATGTTAATTTGAAGACATAAATTCAAATATCTATAACATTAAGTGAATGTATTAAGCAATCTTATCAAAATGAAAATATTGTGGCCTGCATTTAAAAAGAGAAAAAAGATCCAACTCTAGTGATCTACATCAGACAACCTCCTAATTTTATATTTAAAGATACAAAGAGATTGAAAGTAAAAGGATGGGAAAAATATATCACTCGGTAGTAGCCATAAGAAAGTTGGAATGGCTATACTAATATCAGAAAAACAGACTTAAAAAATTGTTCCTAGAGGTAATGAGAAACATTTTATGATAAAAATATTGTCACTCCATCATGGAGATATAATATTTATAATATTATAAATATATACACTTAACAACAGAGCCCTAATATAAATGAAGCAAAAACTGACAGAATTGAAGTGAGAAAAAGACAATGCAACAATAATAGTTTAATACTTCAATACTACACATACAATAATGGATAGAATAAGTAGGCAGAAGTTAAAAGGGGAAATAAAAGAATCGAACCCATTATAATGCACCCACACCTAATGGACATCTTATAGAATACTCCTTCCAAAAAAACAGCAGAATACACTTTCTTCTTAAGGGCATATCTTCTCTAGGATAGAACATATGTTAGGCTATAAAACAAGCCTCAGTGCATTTAAAAGGATGGAAATTATGCACAGTATGTTCTCTGACCATAATGAAATGAAATAGAATTCAATAATAGACAAAATTTGGGATATTCACATATACATGGAAATTAAACATTATACTACTCTTAAGTAACCAATGAGTCAAGGAATAAATCACAAGTGGAGTTAAAAAATACTTGGAAGTGAGCAGAAAAGACACACTGTATAAAACCTTCTATGATGGAGCTTAGGCATTGCTTAGAGGGGAATTTATAGCTTTAAATGTCTGTTAAAAATTATAAAAATGATAATGAAAGAACTCAATAATCTAATGTTTCATTTAAATAAATGGGGTAATAAAGAGAAAGCAAAACCTAGATGATACAAAAGGAAGTAATAAATACTAGATTAGATAATATAACTAATAAAGAATAAAATATAGAAAAAAAGAAATCTGAAATTTTTAAAAGTTCCTTAAAACTGGCAAATCTTTAGATAGACAAGAAATAAGGAAATAAATAAGAAGGGGTAGGAGGAGGGCAAAGTAGGGGGAGAAGAGAAAGAAGAGAGAAGGCTCAAATTACTAAAATCTGGAATGAAAGAGGAGACATCACTAGTGATAAATAAAAAAGACAAGCTTATCCAAAGGCAGAAACTACTGAAATAGACGTAAGAAGAAATAAAATAAGAATAGATTTATAATAAGTAGAGATTGAATTAGTAATTACAAAAAAAAAAAAAAAACTTTAAACAATGAAAAGCACAGTTTGATATTTCTTTAGTGGTAAATTCTACCAAATAAGTATGGAACTATTAATAATATTTCTTTACAAACTCTTCCAAAAATAGAAAGGGGGGACATATCCCAACTCATTCTATGAAGCTGTTATTACCATGATATCAAAACCAAAGACATGCCAAAAACCTTACAGAACAATATCTTTTATAATTGTAGACACAAAAATTCCTCAACAAAATATTAGCAAATCAAATCTAGTAACACACAGAATAATATTAGAAAGGACTGAACATTACATAGAAAGGATTATATATCATGATCAAATGGGATTAGTCCCAGGAATGCAAGATATTGGATAATCATGAAAATCATTCAATATAATCCAATTTATCAACAGTATAAGGACAAAACCTAACACTATTTGATAGTGAAAAACACTGAACCAACTTGGAAAAGAAGGAAACTTGCTCATCCTGGTAAAGGACATCTACAAATAACAGCTACCATCATAATTAATAATGAAATACTAAATTATTTGCCTCCAAAATAAGGAACAAACAAGTATGTCCCCTCTTAAGCACTTTTATTCAATAATGTCCTAGTGGTTATAGTCAAGTCAATCAGGCAGTAAGCTGAAATAAAAAGTATTTATATTGGAAAGGAACAAGTAAAATTATGTTTGCATATGACCTGATCTTATAGATAGAAAATCCCAAGGAATGTGCTAAAAATCTATTAAAATTAATAAACATGTTTAACCAGCTTTATAGTATAAAATCAATGTACAAACCTTAGTTGTATACACTAGCAATGTACAATTCAAAGATAAAATTAAGAAAACAATTTCATTTTGTAATAGCATCAAAAAAGAAAAAGAAAACAATAGTTACAACCTTATATTCGGCAAAATAAAAAAAAGAAATGTAACACTTATACTCTAAAAACTGCAATTAAAAAAGGAAATTAATAAATTAAAACATCCCACATTGATGTGTCGGAAGAGGCAATATTGATAAAATGGCAACATACCCTAAACTGATCTAAAGATTCATTAAAACCCTTAACAATATCCCAGCTTGCACATTCTCTCCCTCTCTCTCTCTTTTGCACAAATTGATAATCTGTTTTTAAAATTCACATGGAAATGCAATATACTCAGCATAGTCCAAATAATCTTCAGATAAAGACACAATAGGGTTTTCGTATTTCTTAATTTCCAAATTAGGACAAACTGTATTTATCAAAACGATTTGGTAGTGACGAAGAATAGAACAATGGAACAAATTGAATGTGCAGAAATAAACTGTTACATTTATAGCCAATTAATTTTTAACAAAGATGCCAAAACAATTCGATGTGTGTGTGGGGGGGTAATATTTTCAATAAATAGTACTGGCTCTCAATGGTGCAAAGGAATGAAGTTGGACACTCTTGCTCATGCCATACAAAAACTAACCCAACATGGATGATAGATCTAAAAGAAAGAACAAAGAGTATAACTCCTAGAAGGAAACATAGGTAAAAGTTTCCATGACCTTGGATTAGGCAATGGTTTCTTTATAACCCAAAGCACAAGCAATATAAGAAAAAGTAGATCGCTTGGGTTTCTTCAGAATGAACAACCTTTGTACATCAGCAGACATTAAGAGAAAGTGAAAGGCCAACCCAAGAATGAGAGGAAAGGTTTGAAAATTATATATCTGATAAGTGAATAGTAAAAAAGACAGTGCAGTTTAAAAATGGGCAGAAGATTTGAATATACATTTCTCCATTGAAAATATACAAATGGCAATAAGCACATAAAAAATTGCTCAACATCAGGGCATCTGATGGTGCCCAGGGCACCTGACTGGCTCAGTCAGTTCAGCATCCAACTTCAGCTCAGGTCATGAACTCACAGTTTGTGAGTTGAAGCCCTGCTTGGGGCTCTGTGCTGACAACTCAGAGCCTGGAGCCTGCTTCAGATTCTGTGTATCCCCCTCCCTCCCCCGCCCCCCCACCCACTCATGCTCTGTCTCTCTCTTTTAAAAATAAATAAACATTAAAAAAACATGTTTTGAAAAGTTGTTCAACATCATTAGTCAAATCAAGGTAGTGCCTGGGTGGCTCAGTCAGTTGGGCACTGAACTTCAGCTCAGGTCATGATCTCGTGGTTTGTGGGTTCGAGCCCCATGTCAGGCTCTGTGCTGAAAGTTCAGAGTCTGGAGCCTGGTTTGGATTCTCTGTCTCCCTCTCTGCCTCTCCCCCACTTGCACGCATGCTCTCTCTTGCTCTCTCTCTGTCTCTCTCAAAAATAAATAAACATTAAAAAATTTTTTTAAAGAAATGCAAATCAAAATCACAATGAGATACCACTTCACACTCTGTAGAAAGGCTGTTACAAAAAAGGACTTAAAAAACAAACAAATAAATATTGACAAGGAGAAATGGAAACCTCATACATATACTGCTCATAGGAATATAAGATGGTATAAATGCTGTGGAAAACAATTTGGCATTTTCTTGAAACATGAAACATAAAGTCGCCTTATGACTCAGCCATTTCATTCCTAGGTATCTATGTAAGAAAGTGAAAATACATGTTCACAAACAATTTTCCACTTGAATGTTCATTGCAGCTGTACCCTTTTTTACACATTTTTAAATTAAGTTTATTAGGAGAAACTTATTAAATTAAGTTTATTATTAAATTAAGTTTATTGCAGTAGTATTCCTTTTTTTCTAAATGCTTATTTTTTAGAGTGAGAACACAGTAGAGGAGGGGCAGAGAGAGGGGGACAGAGGATACGAAGCAGACTCCACACCAACAGCAGAAAGCCCAGTGCGGGGCTTAAATTCACTGACCATGAGATCATGACCCCGGCCAAAATCAAAAGTCGGACATTTAACTGACTGAGCCACCCAGGCGCCCCTTTGCAGTAGCATTCTTAATAGCCCAAGGTGGAAACAGTCCAAATGTTCCTGAACTGATGGATGCATAAATGTGATATATTAATACAATGGAATATCACTTGGCAGTAGAAAGGAGTGAAGTACTGACAAAATGCTACAACATGAATGAACTGTGAAAACATACTAAATGAAATATGCCAGTCCCAAACAACAACACATTTTATGCTTCTATATATATGAAATGCCCATAATTATCAAATACATGGTGACAGAATGTTTTTTTAATAGTTGCCTAGGAGTAGGGGAAATGGAATTTGGGAGATATGGGGAGTAACTGCTAATGGGTTCAGGGTTTCTTTTTGAGATGATAAAAATATTCTAAAATTAGATTGTGGGGATAGTTGCCCAATTCTTTCCGTGGCCACCAAAAATCACTGGATTGTAAAATTTAAGTTGGTGAAGTATATAGTAGGTAGCCTGTATCTCCATAAAGCCATTCAAATGTTTGGATTGAGGGAATGACTGCATTGGTCTGTAAATATACTAAAAATCATTGAGTTATCTGTAAACAAACAACAAGCAAACTCAAAAAGTTGCTTTAAAAATTATATGAACTATTAATGACAGTTAATTTAGCTTTGGAGAATTTATTTATTGTGATAGGGTGTGGTAAATGAAGAATCTGCAAAGGAGAAAGTTTTGCTGTAACTGAGTACAGAGTATCTATCCTGGAACTTAAATGCATTCCTGGCTAGGATTTGTTGGAGTCTAATCATTATCACTATTACCAACATTACAAATGCTTTTGAATGATATTTGGAATTTTTGCTTCCTGCCTTGACTGTATTTTCCCCATTTTTGTGATGATATTGTTAATTAGGCCGGTATGTTCTGCTTATATTCTGAATACGACTTTTCACCATTTCTTATTCATTGAATTCCTTTGCTGTACAGGATTGCAGTTGACTTCAGTTTTTCCTTCACTTTAGCCTGTGCCAAAAGTCTGCATTTGCTGCGTATGTGCATTTTAGTCTTATATATTTGAGTTATAATAATAATGACTTACAGTGACAATATATAGTTAATTTTCATTTTATGCTTACTGTCTACCAGGCAATTTCTATGTACTATAAATGTGTTAGTCTTCTTAATAAACATAACACAAAAGAGAAGTAATATTAACTCTCTATGAGGAAAAGAAGTATACTTTTTACTTGTAGCATCTAATTCATAATTATAAATCCTGTTGTTTTCACTATATTGAATATACTACTTCTATCAGACATTCTTTCAAGTAAACAAACCCCATATTATTAGTGTAGTTCAGTTGCTAATTGAACTTTGATATTTCTTTGTCACCAGAATCATACATAAATATCTTTGGTTGATTGTGTGTGTGTGTGGAGTTGGGGGCTTAAAGGTGGGGTCAACATGTTGTATTACATCATTTTCTCTCTATAATTGAAGGGTAAAGACCAATAATGAAGGCTCACCAACTTTTATGCCCTAACCTATCTGAGTTCAAAACTTTTCCATCACATTCCCCTTGTTTTCTACTGACTTCTTGTCTTCCAATATTCATGTTTTAACTTTGAATTTTCCCTCACTGAAAATGCAGGGATTCCAGTGTATCTGTTCTGAAATCATCCTCTGCTCAGCAGTTCCACCCTTCTGGTCCCCTGTCTGTATACTTTTTCCAGTGTGACTGCTTGCAGTGTTTCACTAATAGCCTTGAACCCCACTCTGTCCATATGCTGGCTGCTAGCCATCAAAAACATAGCTTGGGGTGGGGGGAGAGAGTGAGCTGCCATGTTAAATCGCCTCTTTCCCTCCCTCTGGGAAAGGACCTTAACCTCAAGCACTTTCAGTCAATCACAGTCCAAGAGAGAACCTTGAAAATGTTCTGCAACACTGATTGGTTCCATAAAATATGCTGGCTGTATGCAGAAGTTGAGTTTCTTTTTGCTTATTTTATAATAAAGGGCAATGCATGTGCTGTATTCATAGTAATTCAAATCTGACACAAATAATACAGCAAATAATTACAGTGACCTTTAACTCACCTCAAATTTAAACAAAGGTTAAGCTGCCCTTTACTAAAGTAAATATTTTCTGTAGTCAAATAAATGCAGACACCTTTGGAGAGGAGAATACATTGCCAAACTAAACGAATCTGAAAATTGTTACAACAGAATAATTTCAAAACATAAAGAATGCAGAACTCTTCAGCATAAACAACATCCAGACGTGCCGGCATCTACCATTATTAATTTAACTTACCATGTTTCCAGTGGGCTTCCCCATATGTTTTCTGGGAACTGTTGCTTGAATTTCTGTCCAGAAGGGCAGATATCAAAGAGAAATATTAAAAGTAAGAGAATTTAGTTCTCCTTTCCATACCCCGAGTCAGTAAACAATTTATATTTTATTCCATAAAGCTGAATAAAACCTTAAATGTTTAAGTGGTTACCATGCATATCCCAACTCTTAAAAAATAAACGCAGAAGACAATGCTAAGTAAGCAAAGGAAGCAGCTGATACGTTTATGTGGTTCTTATACCAAGGTTTAGCTGTTGGTCAGATAAGGACCAGGTGTGTTTTTGCACATTTTAATTTGTTTAGTCTATGTCTATTTTAAATAGCACTTAAAAAGGAAAGAAAAAAAAAAGCAATTCAGGGGTGGACTATGTTATGTATACCTAGTCTTTAATTTTAAAAGTTTATTTAAAAAAATAATTACTCTCTTTCTGGGGTTCAAATGCTAATGATACGTTGACTGTGAAAAACAAGTCAGTCATCCGCTTGTTACTACAATTGGTCCCGCCTCCAAATTCTGCCTTCATTAAAATAAGGCCACCTGATGTAATTAGAAGTAGCATGCCTATAATATTTTTGGTCACAATTTAAATTGCATGTCTCAAATAGGGATTAAATTTACATTTAATAGGACAATAATTGTATGTTAAAAGGAAAACTAAGTTTATTTCTTTTTGTTTCTCTCACTGCAGCTTTGCCAAATCTATTATTAAGACCCAAGATGTTCTTAGAGACCTAAATTAATGGGTTTATTTTTAACCAATTAAAAAAAAATATGCTAAGTCCCAGATCAATAAAACCCTCCTACATGTCTCTCCTAACTCTGACTCAGCAAATTTTTCTATGCCTCAGCTCTTTTTGAAGTTGTTGGAACAACAGTGCTGAGGTGCCTACTTCCTTACCAAAAGGGTGCAAGTCTAGGATCTGAGGCTAATCTGTTCATAACCATGGTGTTTGTTATCTCAAAGACTGTAGCTCCCCTTGGGCTCTTACTCTATATGAAATGGCTGGCACTGACCTTGACAGAAATACATGATTTTGTTATAAGAGTAAGAATGAATTCTTAGTAAGAGTAAAATAACTATGGAAGGGTACTGGACTCTTTTACTGTTGCTTGAATTCTTTATAATTCTGTTTTAGTATCTAATATTTCATGAGGAATCTTCTTCCTCTATACATAAGCATCTTAGACTCTCCTGCAGTTCCTAACTCCTTGAATCTCCCTCTCCTGATCCCTTTCTTTGAGGAAGAAGAAATTACCTATTGCCTTCCCTGATGTTTCTTACAAACTTCGTCCTCTTCAGAAACTTACTTCCTCTTTGGACACTTTTTTTTTTCCATGGAAAAAACATACACTACTCTAATGGATAGCTAACGAAAATGCATAAGGAACCCAAATCCAAATCAAGAGATACAAAAACTGGTAACTTAAATATGTATTATTCACTAGAGCATGGTGCTTCTCTAAGTTTTGCTTTTAAGGAAAGATACTGCTGTTAAGTTTAGATCCTTGATCCTGACAAAAATTGAAATATATCAGCTCCTCAAGGTTCTGCCTCTTCAGGTCTAAAAATACCTGTGAGGGGCGCCTGGGTGGCTCAGTCAGTTAAGCATCTGAGTTAGGCTCAGTTCATGATCTCACAGCTTGTAAGTTTGAGCCCTGGCGTCGGGCTCTGTGCTAAAACCTCAGAGCCTGGAGCCCGCTTCAGATTCTATGTCTCCCTCTCTCTCTGCCCCACTCCCACTCCCACTCTGTCTCTCTCTCCTTAAAAAATAAATAAACATTAATTAAAAAAAATACCTGTGACATCTTGCACCTCTTTTTCAGAGCAGATCTCAAAACTAACATTTAGAATGCAACCCTCCTTGGTTCTTCAAAAAGAGGTTATAGAATTGAACTTGTGCCTCTATGATCATACTTTTAATTTTCTTTTCAAAATTTATGTTATATTCCTGCCTGAGACTTTGAATTTATTTGCCTATCTGGTCTACTATTACTTGTTTGCTCTTCTGATTCTTTTTCTCTATGGATTTCAATATGTATATACAGCAAATCTTATATATGTAAATATCACAGAGGTATCTCTAATACTCTTCTGCTACATCTATTTTCCTTCTCTTAGGATGTGGAGTTACAATGCAGTTGAGTGCTATATTAAAATATATTTTCTTCTTGTCTAAGAGTATTTTCTTCCATAAGCAGAGTTTATACTACAGAGGTAAGTATGGCAATACTGGGTTCATTAAAGTAATACATAGAATACTATTTTGGAAAATAATAGTTGCTTGGTTAAACTATAAGTCTCATGAAAAACTGATGCAGTGTTTCCCAAAGAGGAGTAAGATCAATCCATTTTTCTACTGGGAAAATAGAAGGATTTGCAAAGAAGTAATTAGATTTTCCTGATGTTATTGGCTTTTAAAGGGAGTATAACAGAGTTTGTTTGGCCATAAAGAAGGGAAGACATAGTAAGGGGGAAAAAAACGCCCCAAACTATAAATATATAAGAAGAGAACAAAAGAGAGTCAGTGAATCTGACCAAAACAGCTAGGAAATCTGACCAAAAAATCTGACCCCTAGTGAATTGATAGTTACAGCTGGACCAGGTTTCCAAGGTATTAGAGTGAGTATCACTCCTACATACACCATGTAACTTGAAGCCATAGGGATAGGGTATGGAAGCCAGCATAGAAAGTACTAATTTTCTTGGAACAATATGTATGCCAGAGGGATAACAACTTGTTGAAATGAATACAATTTTTAAAAAAAATTTAATTCTGGTATAGTTAACATACAGTGTTATATTAGTTTCAGGTATACAATATAGTGATTCTATTCATATCACCGAGTATTCATCACGATAAGTGTACTCTGAATCCCTTCTACTTATTTCACCCATCCCCCAGCCACCTCCCTTTGGTAACCATCTGTTTTTTTCTTTATACTTCAGAGTCTGTTTTTTTTCGGTCTGTCTCTTTTTTTTCTTTGTTCATCTGTTAAATTAAATTTCACATGAGTGAAGTAATATGGTATTTATCTTTCTCTGACTTATTTTCCTAGCATTATACTCTCTAGATCCATCCATGTTGTTGCAAATGGCAAGATTTCATTCTTTTTTATGGCTGAATAATATTCTGTCATATATATATATATATATATATATATATATATATATATATATGTCTTATTTATCCATTCATCTATGGACAAACACTTGGGCTGCTTCCAGAACTTGGCTATTGTAAATAATGCTATAATAAACATAGGGATGCAAATACCTTTTCAAATTAGTGTTTTTGTGGGAATGAATAGAATTTTTAAATATGGGGTGGTAGGGATGAGTCATGTGGAGGCAATCAAAATAATGCAGGGGAGGGACCAGAATGTATTGTTAAATGTAGTGATGTGGATACAATTGAGAATGAGATGCTACTAATGGTGTAATCATCTCTGAGAGAGACTGGTAGAAAGTCTTTCTGGGCTATTTTTGCATTTCTAGAGATCTCTTACCCTTCTCAAAGACACCTTCAAACTTCTTATCATCATTGAAAATAATCTTGGAAGCTTTTCTCATACCTCCAAGAGAGAAATAATTATGCTTCTGTCTGTTACATCTGGGATTTATATATATATATATATATATTTTTTTTTTTTTTTAATGTGACTTAGCACACTATCTTTACTTGTTTCAAAACCTGTTTGTTTCCTTTTCTAGAAGGGAAGTTTATTAAGACCAGGTAACTTTTTTTTTCCCTTTTTACTTACCTTTGTAAATTACCAAGAGCTTAGCACCATATTTGACATATTGTAGGTGTTCAACAAATGTTAAATGGAATTTAATTTTTGGAACTGTCCTGGCTTTAACTAAAGTTGGCCACAACGTTTACTGACACTAAGGGTGGGTGAATCCTTTGGTAGGGGCAGGGATAGTTTCCTCTGTTTGTAAATCTGTATGGGCAGGAAGGAAGAGGTAGTACTCCTTGACAAAGACCCCTATTACACATTATTGTTAGTGTTAATGCTGTGCTTTAAACATGGGCTGTGATTTCACGGCCATCAGTTATTGGAGAGGAGGTGACCAGAGGATTTGTGTGTGGAGAAAATTTCTTCCCGTTCTGGAAAATATAAAGACTCCTGGCAGAAATTTTTCTCTGACCTCAGTCTTTTGTAAAGCTACATTTCTCTTGATTATCTAGCGTATTTTACTTCACACATGATGTAAATAAATGCAGGGACTTTTCTTTTTCCTCCTTCTCTTTGCTTTGGCTGCTGTGAAGCTCAGTGAAGCATTGTTATCTCATCTTAAATAATTTTATTACACTTTATGTCCTTTGTTTTTTTTATGTTACTTCTCCTTAGGACTCTTCTTATATTTTAGTCCTTTCTCCCTTCACCTCAATTAGTCTATCATATTATTGTACAATTTTTAAATAGCTATCTCAAATACATCTGGGAACAAGGCAGGATATAAAGTAATTAATAAGTAAAATAAATCCAGGCATGTTAGCCCCACATACTACCTGCCTGCCAATACCACATAATACAAACCACATTGCACTGTTTAGAATGAATGAAAGCAAAGGTCTCGAGTTGGTGGCTAACAGGCAAAATCCTGCCCACTGACATGTTTTGTTTGGCCCACACAATGTGTTTAAAATATGAAATACTTGCCAACCTTTAAGAATCAGAAAATTTTAAATGAAATCCTAGTTTTTCTTAAAGGGGCCTGTATTCCAGGCAACAGTGTGTGAGTGGGAGCACTCCTCCTGCAATCCATCACAGTCCCTGATACTCTGCCTTATTTCTGCTGTATTTCAGTTGGCCCTATTGTATTCACTTCTGTGACCTGCTAGACACTATAAAGATTTTGCTTGGGGCTCCTGCAGTAATGAGATGAGCAATTTACTTAAATAAGTCATCATTTTTCAGTAGCTTTTTATTTCTATTAATAAAATAATGGCAGACTTGTTGTTGCTTTTGCTTCTTTTGAACATGAAAAAGCTAACCAATATTTTGGAGCTTAACTCCGAAAAATAATCTATTTGTTTATGATATTTCTATCCATACATTGGAAGTCTACTCATCAGGGAATTGGTATTCAGGACACCTTTACCATTCAGATCATAGTCCTGAATCTGCAAATAAGGCCTTGGCCTTGCGAACAGCTGTCAGAAACTTCTGCCCTTCAGTCATGGGTTGTAATGTTTTTGACCTCAAATGAGGGTCCTAGTGACTCTTAATTACCATAATACTTTTAGGAAGCTTGATTATCTTTTATTCAGCCCAGAGCAAAGTAGAAATATTTTTTTAAAGACTAGCACAGTTGTAAAAGGTAAGTGACAAAACACACTTTGATGCTTAGGGGAAACAACCAACTGCACAAAAAAAAAAAAAAAAAAAAAAAAAAAAAAAAAAAAAAAACCCAAAACAAAACAAAACAAAAAACTAAATATTTAGAATTACTACTTGGTGAAATTAAGTGGTTTCATAAATGTTCATTTATGTTTGTATCCTTTAAATAAGAAGATTGGGGACCTACCATATTGCCCCGCTCAAATGATGTGCTGGAGCTGGCACTTAACTGGTTCACAGGAGCAAATGGCGTGTGTCTTCCCAACTCTGTACTCACTGATGTCATGATTTTTGTTTGTTTGTTTGTTTGTTTCCAAAGAGCTGATTGTTAAACATTTACCAGCACATCACTGCATCCAAGTCCTGCTGGGCTTTTTTCTCTGCATGTTTTTTGTACATTAGCATGCACTCTTGTCCATCCTTCCACACTGAAATAGTCTTTCTACTTCCTCCATTGGAAAACTCCTACTTAAAAAAAAGAAAGAACCAAAGAAAGAAAGAAAGAAAGAAAGAAAGAAAGAAAGAAAGAAAGAAAGAAAACTGTTTATCTATTAAAACCTTTTTTATGCATCAGCTCCCTGTGAATTCCTCTCCAATTATAGACAGAAATAATTATTTGCAATTTGTATCAATATTCTTCCCATTGCATTTTATATATCTCATTATAGTTTGCATTTTTTCTATGTAGTGATTATTTCCATGAGAGCAAGGACAAAATATTTTTATTCTCCTGATGATATACTCTCTTGTGAATCATTCCATCCAAAGCCATAATAGTTATCCTCTATAGATGGAATGAAAGGAACTGCTGAGCCCAAATTGAGTTCATCTCTTAGCAGATGAGTGAAGTGGACAGCCCTTCATCCTTAACTATTGATTAATAAGGACAGGAAATTAAAAAGCAAAGCTGTAAGATGGGAGTATGAGGGACTAAGTTCCCCAATAAGGCAGAAAAGGAAGGCACTTTCACTAAAGACTAAGGGTACATTTTTCTCTGACTCCATAAGGGCAACCTGGTGTGGTCTGGACACTTACATGAACAGGTCTGATACTTGGTAGTTGTTTGGACAACAATGATTAGATGAATTGTTTCTTAGCAATACTGAAGTCTTATCCATGTTCCCTTTCTTTGCATTGCAATTTCTCAAAATATAGCAACCTAAACTTGCTGTGCATTTCACACAAATTGTGTGTGACAGGTCACAGTTATTTAATAGAGACTAATAGTCCTCATTCCCATAATCCATATTATTTAAATCCTCCCGTGTCAGTCACTGTAGACTAAATTTGTATCCAAATCATTTTCATTCCCAGAAGTTAAATGTGATTCTGGCAAAAACATAGCTCTTATATTATTTGGTGCTTTTATTATTAAATAATTATGCTCAAGAAGCTTCATTGCTTGTTACAGGCTCGGGATGTGAGGAAAATTCCAAAGCAAAGGCTGCATCAGTTTGTGGGCATTTCTTTGTGATTACCAACTTGTTTTTCTTTGAATGTTCTTTGATTCTCCCCCGAAAGAAAGAAAGTCCATTCAGTAGCATCAAAGTGTGGATGTTGTCCATAGTGATCTGGCTGGGAATCAGTAGCAGGGGGCTCGCCTCAATGTCTGTGGTTCAAGGGAGGATGTCACTCTTCAGAGACAGTGTGAGCAATAGGGAAGCAGGGGAAGTTTCTGAATGACCTCACAGCAAGAGATGAGCGGTCAGTACTGTAATAATGGTTTACACTGGCAGGACTCCACTTCTGGGGTGGTCCATAGTGACATTGTCAAGAATCTCTTTCATTAGTACTGTGAATACTTCAGGGACACATTGGTTGAAAGGTGAAAAGTTGGAAATGCTGCTGTTTTTCATGGCTGGGGATAAGGAGAGCCCATTTAGGAGCTTATAAGAAGCTGTTTTTGAAAGAAAATACAAAACGCCAACACAATTTTTCATGAACTCTCAAGTGCAGTGTGGTACAGACTCTTGATTAACAAACTGCTCTCTCTCTCTCTCTCCTGTTGGAATTGTGGCTTCCTTTTGGTAGTGTGGTTTTTTGCTAGGAAATCTCAATTTACTAAGGTTGAGAGGTTAATGGTTTAGGCTACAGGTAGCAGCAATTATCCAAACTGGAGAACAAATAGTATAAAATAACTGACATGAATTTTATCAAGTTTATTGATTAAGGTTTTGTGCTCTTTCTGTTTATAGAATTAAAGATTTGTTCCATGGAATGTAACAACCAATGTAAACCTGGCATATTACACACTCCCATGCACACATGTTATCTTCCTTCTGAGTCTTTTAAATAGTAAAGTCAACAACATTAGTGATCTAAACACAGTATACTGCTTTGTTGCAAGGGTGCATTTTAGTGTTTTATATATATTTAAGGGAAAGTATAGGAAAATTGATAAATTGAACAGGCATGATCTAGAGCAATTTAAAATTAATAGAACACTTCATATGTTAGGAGTAATTTACATTCAATGTTAGTCACTTCCAGCAAGTCTTGAAAAAGATCTAAACTTGTCTGACTGCTCTATATATTCATAAGCACATCTTTCCCAATTTGATTGACTAATGTTTTAGTAGTGCAAACTTACTGGTATGAAGTCTTTAAAAGTTATATATAACAGTTTCAGGGGGAAAAAATCTGTATTTTTTATTAGTATTATACATTTAGTGTTAACGAATATGTACTTCGTTACTTAAAAGGTTTTTTTCATTTTATCTGAAGGTAGATTTTAATTCATAAATCCATTTGACATGTTTATTTGGATAGTTTCATCCCAATTAAAATTTATTTTATTGTTTTTTTTAAAGTTTTTATTTATTTTTGTGACAGAGAGAGACAGAGCGTGAGCAGGGGAGGGGCAGAGAGAGAGGGAGACACAGAATCGGAAGCAGGCTCCAGGCTCTGAGCTGTCAGCACGGAGCCCGATGCGGGGCTCGAACCCACAGACTGTGAGATCATGACCTGAGCCGAAGTCGGATGCTTAACCGACTGAGCCACCAAGGCGCCCCTATTTTATTGTTTTTATAATTATAAAATAAAATATGGTTTTGTTGGACACATGAAAGATAAAATCCTCCTAACATCTTAATGTTCTATCTTTCCTAGCTTAATGTTTCTATCCATAAATATGTTTTTGGATATAAATACATATTTATTATAAAGAGTTAAAACATAATAAAAACTTATGTTGAAAAAAATAAATATTTCTAAATATTTAATTTCCATAACTAATAGCTTGTATAGTTTTACAGATTTTTTCATGGATTAAAAGTATATCATAAGTTGTATTTGAGTATTTTTAAAGAAGTGGATCTGTTTTATACATGCACTTTGAAACCTTTTTTTTCTCCCTTAAAAACAAACAAAATATATAGACTGGTAGATAAGCATATTCTTCTTGTATTTTTTAAAGATTTTATTTTTATGTGATCTCTATACTCATCACGGGGTTTGAACTCACAGCCCTGAGATCAAGAGTCACATGCTTCATGAACGGAGCCAGTTGGGAGCCCCTATTCTATTTGTATTTTTAACGTATAGAATCATAGTTACTTATAAGATTGTATGCTTTTCTTTTTACTTACCATGATAACTAGAGTAATTTCTTATCATTATGTAATATTTTCATGAAATTTTCTTTAACTCATAATAGTCCATTGCACTATTTAGAAATCAACATTTTCATAATTTTGGTTATCAGTTGAAGTACCTCTTTTTCTTCTTCCTCTAACCTGTCCCTCTCCCCCTCCTCCTCCGCTCCTTTTCTTCCTCCTCCCCCTCTCCTCTCTCCTTCCCCTCCTCTTTCTTCTTCTTTTCCTACTCTTCTTTTCCTACTTTTTCTTCTTATTGAATTTTATCAATGGGAAATATTGGACCAAAGGACATGGAAATTTTCAAGTTCTTGTTATATATGAAGTAATTACTCAATACAATATTTGTAGCAACAGTGTGTAAGAGTCCTTGTTTCCCTGAAATTTCTTATCTAGATGATTTTATTGATAACTTTACCTCTCATAATATGCACTAGATGGTAGAAAATAAATCTTCTTGCTATGAGTTTCAATCTAATTCTCACCAAAAATCTATTGGTATTTCCAATAAACTATTGAGAGGATTGGTATGGAGCAAAAGCATGGCAGCTAGAAAGCTAATGGTGAGAAATGATTCCCAGATTAGCCATTCAGGTTATGAGAACATAATTATAAGAACTTAGAATTATAACAATTATATGGAGAAATTTAGAGTGCTTAAATAATTGCTGCCCAATAAATAAGCACAAATGGCAGAATTACAACTATGTATGAAAATGTCACTTGAAGTGGTCTACCTCTTGGGAGGTGACACTCTGAAAGGAAAACCTAGGAAGATGCTATAACATGGAGTCCCATAATGATCTGGAAGTTGACTTAGATGATCTGGTTTAATCATGAAGTCCTCCACAGGCTTTTTTCCACAAGGATGTAGGATTGAGGAAGGGGGGCTTTTATCCTCGCTGTCATGTTAAAATTATCTGAACTTTGTTGCTGGCCAAATGCCTTTTTTCTTTGATTTAAAAAAATAGGAGAATCTCAATGGTAAGTGCAATTGAATGTAAATCCAGTGTCAAAAACATGAGTAAGACTTCCTGGGGCTTCCAGGAAAAGAAAGTGAGCTCTCACTTTTACTATCTCTCTGCATTTCTTTTGGATGTAGTTTGTAGACTCACTCCAGATCTGTTTAAATGTATAGATATTACATAAGAACATACTAGGTTGTAAACTCATGGAACACAGGAGCCATGGTTGATTAGTCATTACATGCCATCATATACATAGTTGGCACTTACAACATGCTTATTTAAAACAGTTGATAAATGAGTGAACGTGTAGACTAAGTGAATACTGTTAACTAAGGCCAGAACTAAGAATGTGGGACTGTTCTGAGGTTTCTCTATTGTTCTAAAATGTTCTAGAAGGTCCTGACTCGATCATTTGATCAGTATGTTAACAATAAAGGGAGCTGCTTGAGGCATGGTGCAATTATACCTCTCCCCTCTGCCATAATTGAATACCAGAGACTGCTGGGTTCAGTCTTCATCAAAGTTATAAAGAAGAAATTGAGTCTTAATTTGGTGCATCCTCTACTTTATCTCTTGCTTACCTTCCCATGTTTTGAATCTGGGTGGCCAATCTCTTTGAGAAGGAATCTGAAAATTTCAGTTTTATGATTGTGCAAATGACTTATATAGTTAAGTTTTGCCTATCCCATAGTCATTTTTACATTAGCATATACAAGAGCCTTCTTCCCTTTTCTCATTTGCCTTTTGCCAAAAAAGGAGGTCCTGTGAGGAAGTTTAGGTATTCATGATTTCAGTGTGAGAGTGTATTGGGATTCAGAGACTTAACTGAACTGATGTTAAGTTTTTGGCCTACTGCCTGTTGACTCATTGGTCTACACCTGATCTCGTATCTTACAGCTCTGCAGGTGCGCAGGGAGATTATCTCTGCCCCTTGCTATTTAGGTCACGTAGTCCATCCTCCTTGGATTTCCCCAAATTTCATCACCGTTATTGGACACTATCTCCCTAGGGGATATAACAGGTTCCCTATTTTTGTTTTCAGTTCCATAAAATTTCAGAGATATTTGGTTCTCCCTTCATTACTTCTTATATTGATCTAACCTAAATGTGAATCTTTGGCAGGAGTATAAGGCCTAACCTGAAGTTACTATGGGGAGTTGTTACTCTAGCCATTGACATGAAACCTGCTAGGACACTGGAAGGAAGTATCTGAGTTGTAGGGATGTGAGAATCTTTTGGAATCAAAGGACTTAGAACTAGGGGTGACCTTAGAAATCATCTTGTCAATTTTTTTTTCTCATTTTAAAGATGATCAACCATATGAATAAATGGAACATTGGGCACAATGGACTGTACCAAGTACTGAGGGTGAGGAAAAGAAGTGGTGAATGACTCTTCTGGTTGTCCTTGCATGTTTGATGGAGAGTTACAACTTCTGTGAAATAACTAGTGAAAGTTACCCTGTCCTCTTTATAAACATGGGATAAATGGATAACTTATTTTCTTATTACTTCTTTTTCTCTTGAACATAAGAACAATACTAAGAAACATACAGAAGATGATGATTATTAATGGTAGAGGGTTTCTATACGTTGTAAAGATATGTTTTCCAGGTTTTATAATCAGAGATGAAATATACATGGAATCCCTCAATAGCATCACATTGTTAGATTCACAAGTTGACATGGTTGACATTATCAACGTGTTTAAATTACAGTAGCTTTTATTTTCCTTTCGTTGGTTCTGTAGGTAAATGATAGTGTAATATTTGACCTATCTTCCTAATGAATTTATTCTACTTAAAATACTTGAATTTAAAAGCCAAGATTTTATGTATCATTCAGAAGGAGTTGTCTAGACAAAGATAACAGGTCTCTGCACAGTTTGGACTTCCTGTTTTGTTCAATGTGTATAAAGGACAATCCATGTCATTGGTGTTTTCTCCATGGTCTGTAGGTTTTCCATAGCAGTGCGTTTTATTCCACTGTGATGCTATATGAAATGTTTCTTCTTCAGAAATGGTATGTAATATAAATATATAGAATACACAATGTCTAGTGTATTGTATATATATCTAACAAACTGCATTTGGGTTTCCAGGATTTCATAAAGAACTTCTTGGTATTTGTTAATACAAATTTTTGTACAGTTAGGACATTCTGAACAAAGCAATTTAAATTTACCAATAATAATAATAATAACAAGAAGAAGAAGAAGAAATAAGAAAAGCAAAGAAAAGAAAGAAAAAGAAAAGAAAAAGGAAAAGAAGAATTGATTGAATTGTTCTCTCTAGTTTGCATGATGACATTCCATGGTCTCTGGGCCCCGACCAAGGTAAACTGAAATAAGGATTAACTGACTATCGCAAAGGCTAATTTACAGAAACCACATGAGGAGTTCTGAGCACAGACAGCACAGATAACAAAAATATTATCCACGTTGTTTACAGTGGAGTTAGTCAGTTTATTAGTTGCAGTGCTTCATTATGTATAAACGATGCCAATGATAGTCTCCTAGTCAAAATAAACAGGCATAAAGTGTTCTGCATATACAATTTGTGGGGAATAGTTACTTTGCTATTTATTTAATAATTGACCATAAATGGAGTCAAAGTGCAAAGGGAAAAACTAAAAAAGCAGCCCACTAAGGGCTTTTTGAAAGATTGATAAATAATGTGGAATCTCAATTAGGCTGTAGAAGGAATGCAGATATTAAAAATTTGGTCAAGAATCTAATTAGCTGGAGGTAATTAAACAGTCTCACACGGGGTCATTAATCTTTTCCACAGACCTTTGATGTTTTGCACACTGTCTCCTAGTCATTAATAAAATTCATAACACTCCACTTTGTGCTGTTTTATCATCATGTTTTTTCTCTGTAAGAGCATAGAGCAAGTGTCATTGTATCACAAGGGCCTTACTTTAGTTAATTTCTTTTCCTCCCCCCATGCTTGTTAGGATTAACTATTTAATGATACAAACAAAAAGCAAATGGCGCATTTAAACTTGTCCTCAACTTTAGTAAGTAATACAGTTTTACAACTTCGTCATACTTATATTGAAAGAGAGAGAGAGATTTCTATTGTCCCCTTGTAAATGTTTCTTAGAAATGGTAAATTACAGTGGAGCTACATTTAGTTATCTAAAGATTTACATAGTCACATATCAAAGTTGTAACTTTTCAAAAAGCAGAATAATGATTTAATTAAGAAAAACAGACTAAATGGAAATTGTGGAACACAAAGTATACATTGAACAACAAAGCAGGAGAATGTCATTTGAGTAGTAAGTTTCAAAGTAATGCCATTTTTAAAACTGTCAGTGTTATAAAAGACAAGGAAAATACAAAGATTGCATTTAGAAAGTATGATTCCTGTGACTCAGAAAAAAACATTTTATTTATTTTCATAAGTGTGATGTTTGTATATTTATTATTTTATTTAAGTTATTAACCAAATACATTTCTGGGAAAAAAAAAACTTGTTGTTTTACAGAATTGATTATAATAGAGCATGTTACTCCAAAAGCCGTTCTACTTGTCCCCTGGTAGAATATATTGAATTAGAAGAGAATGCTAAAAGAGATTGAGTGGTTCTGAACATTTCACTTCAGAGATAATGTTCTCACAACGATGGCAAAAGAGAATATATAGGAAATGAGATATTCATCTAAAAATACCTGAAGAATTCATAGGCATTCATTAAAGAAATCCATGGAAATGATGTCTGCAGAATATTAAACACAGAAAATACTATTTTATGCTATTTGGTTGTTTCTGATAGGAAGATTTTCAACCACCACCCCCCCCCCCGCCAAAAAAAAACAAAAAAAAAACAACAAAAAAAACCCTACAGTCATATGCCTATTTAATGAAATCAAAATTTCTGGAAGAAAATCACTTTTTAAATTTTAGGAGTTGTTACATATTATCTCTTATCTTCTCATATTTTGTGTGGGTAAAATCATAGCATACTTTCTTTTTTAAAAATAAATGCTTATATTCCAAATAATTAGCATTGCTCCTTTTAAAAAAGGTCCTTTTTATCTAAAAATAACACAAAATATTTGCATAAAATTAAATTCTAAAATTTGAAGCTGTCTTTATGACAGACTGTCACATTTTAATATCTATACACACCTTTGTTTAAAAATCAAGAGAAAATAAATTTAGAAAAGGAAAATTATGTCATTAAAATCATAAAACAAAAGCTCATATTAAAGAAAAATGTCTTTGACTCTTCATTAATGGTGCATTATGTAAGATTGAGATACAATCCATTAGACATAATGTGAAGAGAGAAAACATGAACTTCATGTACAAAAAGGAGTTGCTTAGAAAATCCATGTGGAATCCCCAATCAAAAATAGAAACACCCACTCACATTGATTAAAATTTAATAGTGATTTGACTAATCAGTATGTTTATTCTAAGCAATTACATAGTAAGCCTAATTGTTAAATTTGTACAGCTTTGTTATTCTTGATCCTCCAGTGACATAAATTTAAAACAGGTTGAAGTTAATGACTAAAGGAATGTAAATAAAATAGTTAAGTGTTTTAAAATATTAACAGGCTTGATACCACACTGGAGTAACAAAAAAGGTTTAGATCACATTGTAAGCATCAGACCTGTGTAATGGATTCTGCACTTTTTGTTTGTGGAGCAATTAATTTTCTTGGGTGAGGTCGTAAATTGGAGATCTGTTTTTAAAGATATAAAGTAACTTGCAACAAGACAAAAAGTATAAACGGAATTTATTGACACTTTATTTGCGTACAATTTTAAATGGAGGAGTTTACATTTTATGCTGTGTCCTTGTGCCTATGTGTTTGTGTGAGCTTAAGTCATGTCATTTTTATTGGGTATATTTCATCCAGGAGATATCGTCTATCTTAGAGGAAAAAAAAAGAGGACTGGACCACATATTAATGTAATTTATCATTATGTGGCATATGAAAACACACATAAAAACAGTTTTAAAACATAGTGATTTAACTGTAAATTAAAAACCATGTATTTAATAATAAATAGCAAAGTTTCATTTTCATGAAAAACTAGTTAAAATACATAAATATGAAACATTTAGAAGTTTGCTGTGTTGGTATATGCTGTGTTAGCTAACTGGAGACTAAAGTGTGCTTTGAATAGTTTGCTCAAAAACCGAGAAATATATATAATTTGGCAGATATTTTGCTAAATTTATCTTTACCTCTGTTGGTCCTAGAATTTTAATCTATTTCTTTAAGAGTAACAAGGGACAAAAAAGGAGTTCAATAGTATGAGTGTTTGAGGTTCAGTACCACCTCCCAATTTCCTGGTTAACTGTAAGGTCATTCCCCAAACAGCAGGGCATAGGGGAAATATACAATTCTGGAGTCATTATATCATTTCCTGTCCTGTTTCCTGTCAACTGTTTCTGCCAGAAATGGCTAATAATGACCTATTTTCACCAAGCAACAGGAGAAGCTGAAGTCAGAATTAATGCTGTAGAGTTATATCTCTTTCCTAAATGTAGTTATAAAATCTGGACTAAAGAGGGCAGGAGATACTCTATAAAAAAACTACAGAAGACCAAGAAAAAATCTCTACGAGAAAGTCATGAATACATTTGAGTATACAATAAACTGATTTATTTTCAATAAAACCTGTATAAATGTTATAATTACTTTGATGCCTTGATTAACTGGAGTTTCAGTGATATTTGTGGATAGTATGAGCTTTCCTCACACTGATTATTCAGTTTACTTGTCTGCATTTGTATTGGAGATGAATGTTTTTTAAACATTCCTTTAGATTATAGTTTCCTTCTGGGTATATTAGGAGCAAGGAAATTAATAGTAGCCTTGAACTAGGAAACATGTCATGTCACTTAAGGTAAAATATGAGGTCTTTTCTAATCTTTACTCCATCTTCAAACTTAAGTTTTAAAACCCATGACAACATATGTCACAAATGGATTTCTCTCAGAATTAATGTGAATTTCCACGGATGTACTAGCTGAATAGAATTCTCATCTATTCAGTGCAAATTCATGCCTTCCTCTTTCCTTTTTTGTTATTTTATGAATTTATCTGGCAAAATTGAAAATCTGAAATCAGTCCACATGTCGAGATGTCGATTAATGGTAATGATCATCATGTTTAGGTTGGTATTCAAGATATATTGGTGAATAAGAGATAAGGCACACTAACTTCTTCCTTCTTTATTTTTAAGTGACACACATATTTATTTTAATCTGTAGATATCTAGTTAAACTGACACCTCCAAAGACATTTGTAGATATTTAGATAATTAAGTAAACAGGGAAATAGTTCTCTGAAACAATTCATACTATATTTTTCATTTGACTCTTATCCAGTTTATTATTTGCAAAATGCCAAATTTTAACTTTTTAAAAATATATCCTTAGAAAAATATTTAACAGTTATTGGGATATGTTACTTGTTATGACAATAAATATTTTTTTTCAATATAGTGTACTTCAACATAGTATCTAATTCTTAACTATGAAGGATGTTACATTAAATAATTATTATAATTCCTGTAATGGATCTGAATGCCATTTTATTGACCAAATAAGTTTAAAACTTGAATAGCCAAAAATACAAAATCAAAGTGCTTAACCTTATTAACGGGATAATGCATTTAGGCAGCTAACGATAGTTACCTATAGAGACTTTAACACTGAGTTTAAGTGTCTGGAAAACTCAGATTGCTTCTATCTGGGACGAATTTTGTAATTCCCCACCTCTCAGCATATCAGAAGTAAATATTGGTCCTATACATTTGGATCCTTCTAAGTGTCTAAGTAGTGGACACTTCCATCAAGCAAAGACTGAGGTAGATAGAGGCCAACCTTCTCTGGAATTTACGTGAATGCAAGAAACGGCCACCCTCCAAATCACAAGGAAAAGGCTGTAGACCACACTTACCCATGTCTGTAAATAACTCTTTTTATATGGAGTGGATGAATTTGAGACACCTCCCTAATGTCTGTAAGGTGTTTAATTCTTCTGTCTTGCAAAGACCAGATTTCTGCTTATTTGAAGAACAAAGGGAAAAGAAGCCATTTCTGTTACAATGGAAAATAGCTTACAGAGAGTCATAGAACTTATGGGCGTGGGCAAATATTACTTTGCATTCATAAATAATAAATTTTACATCTGCAACAATGAACTGAGTATTTAATGCAAGTTTTATCCTGGTGTCTGTGGTCTGCATGTTTTATGTGTGAAACTTCCAAAATGAGATGTTCTGAAAATTCTACATAATTAAAACATTCTCATAACATCTGTTGATCATAAAGACTTAAAAATCTGTGACTCTTTGATTTCTGGATAGCATGTGGGTTATTTTGGACTTGCTGATGTCCAGGTTGTTTCTTCATGATTTGGTGTCCTGGAGCTGAAACCTTCCTAGATTGGAATTTAAAAAGTTTAGTATCAAGTTCGACTTGATACCTAGATGAAGGTCTCTACAGTACTTACACTGATTGCTTTAGGACCACCTAAGGTCTTTCATTATATGCAGTGCCCTCTTGAAATCTACAGAATTATTTCATTTTCTGAGAACACATTATTCTATCTGTTAAAGTTTAGTTCACTTCAGGTCAGTATTCCACTCAGCAGATCTGAAGACAGTAAGCCAATCTGTCAGAATAAGCAAATAGATATTTCAGTACCTGGCATTCCTTAAAGTACATGAATATAATTCCAGTAAGTACTATTGTATAAGACAAAGAGATAAGAAAGTCAGGGATGATATGGAAACTGCATTATTATTTTTTTAATGGTCCCAGGTTAACAGTGGGCAAGAACAATATTGAAAACTGTCCATGAAAGTCAGGCTAATAATGCTGCTTAAAAATTATTTTGTTCTTGAATAAAAAGTACCTGAATTTTAAACAAATGGTACATTGTGTACACTGGGAAACTTTAACTAGGTTGTTTTATTTTACTTCATGAAGATTTAAGTTACATTTAATTTTCAGATACAATAAAAATATATGATTTTTGCCAAGTTGATACTTGAATAGGTATAACTATAAAATAGCAATGATGATTTTTTAAAGACATACAGATTTCCCAAGGTTACTCATTAATGTAGATATTTTAAGTATACTTAGTTACAATCATTGGTTGTAAGAAGTGTTTATAATTTCATTTATAAATCTCTTCTGATCTCCTTTAGCAATTTTTCCTCTTGCTCTTGTCTGTCACAGAGCTGAGTTTTGTTCCCAGTGCTCCTTAGCATTATGGGGTGGAGAAATACAGGTTTTAACCTAACAGAGTTTCAGTATCTTTAAATGAAAAAAAAAATAATTCCTATGATCACAATTCAGTTGTGTTATAGTTTTTGGCATTAACGTTCTCTCAATTCCTTAAGGTCTTAGGATATTTGAACAATAGCAAGATAACTGGAAAAAACATATAACCAAAACTTTTAAGAAGATAACACTGATCTAGATATATGAAATCTAAATTATTATTAAAATCAGTCACAGTGATTTAGAGGTGTTCCTCACATATAATTAATTTCCTTTGACTCAGCCTGTACACAAGTTGAAACCAATGAACTCTAACACAAGGCTTAATTCAGTACTCATGGCACTGCCCTCGTACCTCTTCAGGTAGTCAAGATCCAACACTAAGATACAGCAACATGAGGAACCAGCACCTTCAGCCCAGTAGAACAATCAATGAAAATATTTTTAGTTAAAGAACAGAGAGTTGTGCTGATACTTAATTTTAAAATTTAAAAATGTAGTTTGTTAATTTACGTTTTCTAACTCCTATGTATGTTTCTATGCAAAAAATACTTAGAAATTATAGTTTTATTTTCATTCTGTCTTCTCTGAAACCAAAACAAACAAACAAACAAAAAAAACAAAACAAAACAAAACAATGGTCAGTTCATCCCCAATTGAATGAACTGGTATAATTACTTCTAAAATGTTATTAGAGGGAGGTGACTGCTCATGTTAACAGAAGAGGGCATTGGAAAAAAAATAATTGCTTTTGATATTCATCTAAGCAACCTCTATCAATAGCACTTGCCATGGAGGACAATGGGGAATGACTCGTTTTCCTTTTTTTGAAAGTTTTTAGTCTAGTTCTAAGTGTGTGCAATATATTTCAGAATATCTTTTTCTTTTAGACTTTTCTATTTCACTTTCCCCTCTTCATTTTTCTTCTGACTGCCTTCCAATTTTTCCCTGAACTTTGTTCCTTCTGTGAACTTTTAACCCACTATTTGAACTCTAATTCCCTAAGAATAAGACTCATTAACTTTTAATTGGGGTTGGAATATAAGAAACGTTGGTTCTAGGGAATTGTTCTAATTTTTTTCCACCCTACTTTAAGCTCATTACCTTCAAGACATGTGTTTGAAATATGTCACATAAAACAAACAAACAAAAAACACTAGAATTTAGTTGCTTGCGATCTTTTTAATTTATCATATAACTTTCTGGAAAGCAGTGGAACATACATATTGGAGATAACTGACAGTATCTGAAGAAAACATGAATTCAGAATTTGATGAGACATTTCTTGGTCTTAGTGGGTTTGTTTCTACTTGGTGATCTGGGTTTATTTCATTACATCTGTTAATTTTTTTAAATGAGGCCTTTATAAAGAACAGTTAAATTTATCAATTTCCTGTAATGGCTCTGTTTTTGTTTTTTGTAATTGCTTTTTTAAAAAGTGTTCTCTGATGTTTATTCTACATGTTTAACAAGTTAATGATAATAAAACACATTTAGGCAGCAACTAATAAACTTCCAAATATTAACTACTTCAATCATAATTTGATATGGGCACCTCCAACTTTAGTTGTTTTTTAACTTTTTTGATTTTTGTTTTCTAACTTAACTAATTAATTTTTGAAGTATAGTTGACACACAATGTTACATTAGTTTTAGGTGTACAACACAGCGATTCAACAAGTTTATACACTATGGTCTGCTTGCTGCAAGTGTAGCTACTATCTGTCACCATGTAACACTATTAAAATACCATTGACTATAATCTCTATGCTCTGTTTCATTCCCAGGACTTATTCTTTATTGTTTTTAAGTTTACTTATTTATTTTTTTATTTATTTTTATTTATTTATTTATTTTATTATTTTTTTCTTAATGTCTATCCATCTTTGAGACAGAGAGAGACAGAGCATGAACGGGGGGAGGGGCAGAGAGAGAGGGAGACACAGAATCGGAAACAGGCTCCAGGCTCTGAGCCATCAGCCCAGAGCCCCACGCGGGGCTCGAACTCACGGACCGCGAGATCGTGACCTGAGCTGAAGTCGGATGCTTAACCGACTGAGCCACCCAGGCGCCCCTACTTATTTATTTTGAGAGAGAGGGAGAGAATACACATGAGCAGGGGAGGGGCAGAGAGAGAAGGAGACAGAGAATCCCAAGCAGGCTCTGTGCTGTCAGTGCAGAGCTGGTTACCAGGCTCGAACTCGTGAACTGTGAGATCATAATCTGAGCCAAAATCAAGAGTCATTAACTGATTGAGTCATTCAGGCACCCATGACTTATTCTTTCCATAACTGGAAGCCTCTATATCCCACTCCCCTTCACCCATTTACCCATCCCCCAACCACCTGTCCTCTGGGAACGTTGGTGTGTTCTCTGCATTTATGTGTCTGTTTCTCGTTTTTGTTTGGTTTGGTTTGATTTTAGATTTCTGTAATGGCTTTTTAAATAAAGTAGAAAGGTTTACTTTTTAGTCTTAATTTCTGAAGAAAAATAAGCTTTATAAACATCATTTTGTATGGATGGATTTGCGTTCATCGAATTAGCTTCCTCGTTCTCTTTTATTATCAAGTGATAGATTCAATACTTGAAAATATTCTGAAAATTTAAGATTATATCATGTATTGAAGTATTTTCAATTAAAGAAATATCTCAATTAAATATTTTGGGGTGCCTGGTGGCTCAGTCGGTTAAGCTCCAACTTGAGCTCAGGTCATCATCTCGCTGTCTGTAAATTCCAGCCCCGCGTCCGGATCTGACAGCTTAGAGCCTGGAGTCTGCTTTGGATTCTGTGTCTCCCTCTTTCTCTGCCCCTCCCCCACTCACTCTCTCTCTTTTTCTTTCTCTCTCTGTCTCTCAAAAATGAATAAACATAAAAAAATTTTTTTTAAATATTTTCACTCTTCCAATTAAATTTCATAGTGAGTTAAAGCATCCATTTAATTATGATAAAGTGATTGAGAAAAAGATTTGCCCCACCGCATGCAAAGTTTTGTTCTTCTTTTAAAAATGTAGTTTAGGGGCACCTGAGTGGCTCAGTTGGTTAAGTGTCCAACTTCTGCTCGGGTCATGATCTCACAGTTGGTGGGTTCAAGCCCTGCATTGGGCCTTGTGATGACAGCTCAAAGTCCTAAGCCTGCTTCAGATTCTGTGTCTCCTTCTCTCTCTGCCCCTCCCCCACTCATGTTCTGTCTCTTTCAATCTCAAAAGTAAACATTTAAAAAATTAAAAAATAAATAAATGAAAATGTAGTTTATATTAGCCCTGATATCACACAAGTCCTGATACAACACATGAATGAAGCATATGACCAAAAGTACGAAAATCTACGGTGTGACCTTTCTTAGGGTTATAGCTCAGAAACAAGGGGCCAGAGTGCCATTAAATCCACATTCTTTCATATGATGCAAATCTCATGTTGGGTGATATAAGTAGTTGTGCCTGAATAATTTGATGTTATGAAGTTATATTCCCTGGAGTATAGAATGTTGGACCTATTTGAAAGATAAAGTTAAAATCGGTCTGCTTGATAATTTTTCATCTCTTTTCTTGATTTTCTCTTTTGTGAATTTTATTAATTATTACTGAATGTCACCATATAGATTAAACATTATGTAAAACTCCCATTTGTACCCACTAAACAATATATTTGATGCTGGATCAATCCAGGATCAAATGGGCTAAAGATATTTGGAACAAGTAGTATTTGCCCAGGAATTGGGAACAGTAGAGGAGTATGAGTATTTCTAAGAGATTAATCACAATATTAAACAATCAGTAGAAAAAGGCATGGGCAATCAGAGTGCGATACTGGTATATGCTGGCTGAAAATTAGTAGTAGTTTTTCGTAGAAGACTGAGCAGTCTGAGATTTTCCCTTACAGACTAGTACTGATCACATGCCAAGGAACTGGTCCTTAATACAAAATACCTAGTTTAGAATTAACTTATTTTTCTTATAACAAGTAATGTGATCACACTATTTTTTAAAACATGGAAAATAGCTATAAATGCAAAGTTTTGAAGCACCGTATTTCTCCTATCTTATGCTCCAAAAGGTGTCATATTTGCTAGCTAGTGGAAAGGCCAATAAAACACACCTACCACTGGAAGAGGTCATCAAAAAGACATGACCACCAGTTAACCCACAAGTTGGACCCCAGCAATTAGAGGCTTCTCTCCCCTTTCCCTGTCCTTGAAATATGTGTTCCTCTTGCCTTCCCTCCACCCAGGAACTGCTTCAAGAATATAGCTTTGACATAGAAATGTGGTGTTGAGACAATCTGGATTGGGTGCATAACCAAACTCAGTTAAGGACTCTGTTGAACTGATGCTAGTGGCAGGTGTAGAAATCTACTTAGTCTTGTGGCCATCCAGAGCAAGCCTCAAGACAAGGAAGTTCTCTTGCTTATTAAACCTGCCATCTACCGATCTTGGCTGGTCTGCCTCTTACCTTGGTTTCCTTGCCCACTTATAAGAAGACTGATTTTAGATTATACTCAGGAAGCTCATGAGGAGGTTTCACAGTAACACATACATATACACATATGTCCATACATACACAAATAAAACAAAATACAGTAAGATCATGTCTGGCATATGATGCTGTAGAACAAATAGACTTCAGAGATAGGGGAGTCCAAATGAAGCATATTTTGAGGAAATGTAAATTCAGCACCTAAAAAATTAGCAAAAATTTGACAGGAAATGCAGCCAGGTTTACTACAGAAGCACAGATCTTTAGGGAGTCTGAAGAATATTTAAGAGCCCCTTTTGTCAACCTTAGCCCTCAAATTTTATCTTATGCCTGAAGAGTGGTAATTTAGATTACTAAGTATTCATCTGACTTAGAAGAGCTGCTGTTTAGCCAGCTGGAAGGTAAAGAGCTTATTTAAAGTCATCATGCTTAACCAGCATCTGGTATATCTTTAGCAGGTATAGATATATTCCACAACACTATGAAACTTGAATTTGAAAGATTCAATGATCTTGGACAAAGGAGCTTTGAGATTTCATCGTCTTTGTTGACCTGTCTTTAAAATATGAAAATCAAGTTAGTTCTTAGTTCATTTCACATGTATTTCTTTCTCTCCTTAAATCTTTATGTGGTGGCTTGGGAGGTCCTCTTAAGCTGCAATTATTTGGAGACATATTTTCTTTCACGAAATAGATGCACAAAATTAGGCTTGAATTCCTGGCTCTGTGCCAACGACTAGCAGTTTTCTTCAGCATTTTTTCTGTGCTGCTTCCATAACTGGATAGATGATGGTGACTTTTAATGGCTGCTTTGGGGCTTGGGAAAAATATATATACATGTGTATAGAAAAGAAAGCTATTAAGGACAGGAGATTGTTGAAAGCTTTACTGACTTTCATGCTGTGAAGAGAAGAGGCCAAGATACCTTATGCTTTTGATGCCTGAGGGTCACTAACCAAAAAGGGAAAGGAGAAAAACACACTCACATGTTGAGGCTCTGATTTGAAATCATTTTTCTTCTTTCCATCTCTGGGTACCCAGATAGGGTCAAAAAGCCAGCACCTCAGTTATTTCGTTGAAAGGTTAACAAATGTCTCAACTTTCAGCACATATTCCCACAAAAGTGAAAACTAAGTAAGTTGAGCTTCGAGTCACTAATGCTTTCTTCCTGTTACAACTGTAGCCTCATGGTGAACTTTAGAAACAGGTTCGAATTTTTCATAATAATTTTCCCCTGACATAAGTGGTAGATAATTAAACTAAATTCTTCCCCTCAAGAGTCAGGTTATTTCTGCAGTCGGATAAGTCAGATTGGTGTGAAATGTGATCTAAGGTTCAATCAAATGTTATCTCTTCTTTAAAAAATGGTATCCAAGTCAGTCATTACATGTATTGTTTGCATTTAGGAGAAACTATGAGCTCATGTTATGACCAATACTATCATCTTGTGAAATCGCAAGTGTCTTTTTTTTTTTTTTTAAGAAAATGAAAACAGTTCTTTCAATGTGCTTCATGAAGCTCTTTCAGCACTATCATTAATGATCTTGGGTAGAATGGAATTGAGATTAGTCAGAATAGCTACTACTGGACAACTGCCAAACATCAAAGCAAGGCAAACAAAATATGTAAATTCTGTATACATGCTAATTTGGATTTATGAGAATAATTTTAGTTTTTTAAGTGGGGAAAGAAAAAAAGTTTTATGGGATAGACTTTAAATACTGTTGGGATTGAATATAATGGAATGATTGCAAGGTGGGAGAATTTTCACAAATTATTAAGCAATAATTTATTCCTTGATTAAAGTTTAGGAAATATATATTTATATTGCTTCTAAATTATATTTGTTGGTGAGTCCATACAAGCAACACTTTCCAGATGCTCCAGGGAAATACAAATAAAAACCACATTGAGATACCACCTCACACCAGTCAGAGTGGCTAAAATTAACAACTCAGGAAACAACAGATGTTGACAAGGATGTGGAGAAATGGGAACCCTCTTGCCTTGTTGGTGGGAATGCGAACTGGTGCAGCCGCTCTGGAAAAGTGTGGAGGTTCCTCAAAAAATTAAGAATAGAATTACCCTACGACCCACTAATAGCACTACTAGGAATTTATCCAAAGAATACAGGAGTGCTGATTCATATGGGCACATGTACCCCAAGGTTTATAGCAGCGCTATCAACAATAGCTAAATGATGGAAAGAACCCTAATGTCCATCACCTGATGAATGGATAAAGATGTGCTTTATGTAGATAATGGAATATTACTTGGCAATAAGAGAGAATGAAATTTTGCCATTTGCAACAACGTAGATGAAACTGGAGTGTATTATGCTAAGTGAAATAAATTAGAGAAAGATAGATGTCAACTGTTTTCACTCATATGTGGAATTTGAGAAACTTAACAGAAGACCATGGGGGAAAGGAAGGGGGAAAATTGTTTCAAACAGAGAGAGAGGCAAACCAGAAGAGATTCTTAAATACAGAGAACAAACTGAGGGTTGGTGGGGGTGGGTAGGGGAGAGGGGAAAATGGGTGATGGGCATTGAGGAGGGAACTTGTTGGGATGAGCACTGGATGTTGTACATAAGCAATGAATCACGGGAATCTACCCCAAAACCAAGAGCACACTGTATATACTGTATGTTAGCTAACGACAATAAATTATATTTAAAAAAAAATAAAGATGTAACTTACATAAGAAGAAATAAGTTTCCAGATGCTCAAAAATGTATAAGTTTGCAATGTATGAGAAGTCGTTCCGAGCAGTCGTTCCTGCTTAGCAGTCCCATGTACATGATTGTTAGTTATTATGGAAATGTTTACACACACATCATACTGCTGTTCAACTGAAAACGATGTGAATTCTGTTCACAAAAAGTAAAATCATGTTTTTAAAATAAAATTCAAGAAAAGCAACAAAACACAACATTTCTGTTATTTTGCTGTGTGTGTATGTACTTATGTATGTACGTATTGTCCACAGCTTTGTTTGCTTTGGGCTGATAAACATGCTACTATGCGCTCACCTCGTCACTGAAGAATGGTTAAGTCTCTAACCTTTCTCAATCTAGCGCTTTTCCATTCTAGTACTCATTTGTCTGAATGAAAGCAGACACGTACTCACTGTGATGACTTAACTTTGCATGGTAACATACTTTTTGAGCAAATTTTACATGTTATCTTGTTTTATCTTTATTTTATTGTGTAAGTAGATGGAAAATGTTATTATAGTTAATTGTAAACAAGGAAACTTAGGCACATAAAAGGGAAGTGATCTTTCTAAAATCACAGAACTAGTTGATGACTTATTTTTATTTTATACAAAGTAAAAAATTAATCATGATAAGTGTCTTGTATATTTAATCCCTGTTTCAAGGTAGGTATAGTATCTTCATTTTACATTTGAGGAAAGAAAATGTTAAAGTTAATTAACTTTCACAAGTTTATACAACCAGCAAGGGGTAATGTGCAATTTTAACCTGGCTAAGGCTGACTTTAAAAGTCATTCTTCAAATATATATGGTCTTTAGACTGGTCTATTTTTTTTTGTATCCTAGTCTTATTAACAAATCATAATTTTCTCCTTTTTCTCTTCTTTAGTTTCTTTTTCTTTTTTGGTGGAGATTATGACTCTCAATTAATGGAGCTCAATTTAATACAATCATAAATTTTGCAGAGAAGTAGCAGTTATATACTTCATTTGCAGATGGTTAAAATGTTTTGTTTTATTTATATTTTATTAATTATCCCATTACAAAAATCTCAGTGATCTCTGTACACAAGTATTGCATCAAAGAATTATTGCGTCTATGCATAATGTGTGGCTGTCATTGCAGAAAGGAAAAATAAAGCTAACCAGAATAAAATTTCAAGCTAAGCAAGGGATTTTTATCTTATTAAATATAAATCATGTTTGCATAAAGTTCACATAAAATAAACATAAAAATATAATAATATAATAATGTTCCTGTAATAACTAACCACCTTAGGAAATAATATATTATACATACTATTGATATTTCTGTGTCCCTTGCTCACATTTATTCTCCATCGTCTCTGCAAAGTACACTACAGTTGCATATTTAGTATTAATCCATCTCACGTATGGCTATACATTGTAAAATATATATATGTGTCAATAAACAACATGTAGTATTTATGTCATATATTTCAAAATATAAAACCACCCTTTTGAGTCATAAGAATACAGGCCTGCCTACACTGAGGTTGAACCAAGGCAATAGATACACGTCCCTGCACCACACCATCAACTGAGCAATCACCCAGTAAAAAGCAACAGCAGAATATCACACAGGAAAAGAAAGAGAGTGGAGATACTACATCTATGGCACAAACATGTGAGAATGAAAACCCAGAATGGAGGAAGAACCATGAGATAATCCTTATCACTCTGCAACTCCCACTCTAAGGTCAGCTGATGGCAAAATACATAGATGGATGGATGGATGGATGGATAGATAGATAAACAAAACAGCCAGAACCTTATACTACCATCCTTAAAGAAGATATGTCCATTTGCAGGCATAAATATTATTTTCTCCAGTCTTTACTGCTTTATACATTATGACTCATATTAGGTGAAAAATTGCAAGACAAAATAGAAAGAAAAATAGGAAAAACTCACATATTAAAGAGAAAATTTATAGATTCAGACACAGATATGATCCAGATGTTTCAATTATCAGATTGAACCTTAAAATAATCATGATTAATATGTTAAAGGGTCCAGTAGAGAAGATGGGTATCATGTAGGAACAAATGGGGAATTTCAACAGAGAGAGTAGAACTGGAAGAATTAATGAAAATAATACAAATGAAAGGAACAGGTGATAGCAGCAAATACTAATAATATAATAATAATAATAATAATGCCTTCAAAAAGCTCACCCTCAAAATAGCTGAGTAAAGTAATTAAAATAAAAAATTAGCCAATAAAGTTATCAAAACTTAATCACAAATAAAGAAAAACAGGATCCAAAAGCTATGGTATGAAAAACATAGAAAAACACGCAAGTTGTAATAAAATATCAAATTATCTTACACATATGTAATTAGAGCCTCATGAGAAAAGGAGGGAAAGAATATGCAAGAAGAAAGATTTGAGAGATAATAGCTAAGAAATTTCTAATAATCATGAAAGATATGAAACCACAAAACCCAAGAAGCTCAGGGAAACCCAACAAGATAAATAGGAAGGCACACAACACAACTATATGCCCATAATATTTGAATTTTCAAATTGCTTTTTAAAAAGTTAAAGGGAACATCTTTCAAGGAGCCAGAGAGAAAACAAAAATAAGAAATACAGCTAACATCTCCTCAGAAACTATGCAAACCCAAAGACAATGAATTGATATTTAAAGTAAAAAAAAAAGCAGGGGGGGGTTGCCCGTGTGGCTCAGTCAGTTGAGTGTCCAACTTCGGCTCAGGTCATGATCTCCCAGTCTATGAGTTTGAGCCCGGCATCGGGCTCCATACTAACAGCTCAGAGCCTGGAGCCGGCTTCGCAATCTGTGTCTCCCTCTTTCTCCTCTCTCCCTGCTCGTACTCTGTCTCTGTCTCTCTCTTTCTCAAAAATAAATAAACATTAAAAAAATTACATTTCCAAAGTTTAAAAAAAGGTTAATTTAAAACTATATACCTAGGAAATATAGTTTTCAAAAAATAAAGGGAAAATATAAAGTATTATTTAGTTATTATTTTAGTTACATATTTTTGTATTTCTTGATTTATGGGAATTTGTTATGTCTTCAAGACTTCTGTGCTGCTTGTTCATCTATTGTATAGATACAGTTCATCTATCTATATAACCAGTTCATCTATTGTATCTATTGTATGATATTTTGTTGTATAAATAAACTCAACTTTTAAAATCCATTTACGGCTGATATACATCGAGGTTTTTTTTTTTTCCTTAATGTAAACATTACTGAACTAGCATTTGTAATTAGTATCTTCTGATAAATTATATATGAATTTTCTTCTATGGTATAGGGCTAGGTGTGGAATTTCAAGTAAATGTGTATGTATTATATTTTTTTTACATTAATGAATATCCAAAAAATTGCAATGTGAAGTGTTTTAATTAATTTATCCCCCCCCCAGCAGTGTAATGTCATTTATCGTTTTCCTAAATTCTTTTCATAATGTGTCACATCAGGATATTTAACATTTTGTCAAACTTACTGAAATATAGCTGGAATCTCACTGTCATTTTAACTTATAGTTCCTTGATTACTACTGAGGTTGAGGAATTTTTCTATATATTAAAAAATTTTTTAATGTTTGATTTATTTATGAGACCTATAGAGGCAGAGCATGAGTAAGGGAGGGGCAGAGAGAGAGGGAGACACAGAATCTGAAGCAGGCTCCAGGCTCTGACCTGTCAGCACAGAGCCTGACGTGCTGCTCAAACTCACAAACCACAAGATCATGACCTGAGCTGAAGTCTTAACTGACTGAGCTACCACGCTCCCCGGAATTTTTCTATATTTATTGGACATTTAATTTCTTCTGTGAATCAACTATTTTAATATTTCCTTATTCTTCCTAGTAAGTGTAATTTCTTTGTCTTATATTCTGGCATTCATCCTCTGCATTTGTAAATAGTTTTTTTGCAGTCTATTTTTCTTTCTACCTTTTTATGAAGTCTTTTGATGCATGGAATATTTATGTTTCAAAAAGTCAGTGTAAAAATCTTTCACTCTTATGGTTTTCACTGTCTAAGTTTTATTAAAAATATTCATTTCTATTTTATCCAAATATATTTTCTTCTTGATATTTCAAATTTTAGCTTTCAATCTTAGATATTAAATATACGTAATATTTCTTTTTGAATAAGTAAGGTAGTGAGTAAATCTTTGTTTTTCTTATGACGTGGTGTTCTAGAATCATTAGACCATTTATTCTCCACTAAGTCTTCAGTTGTATTAAGGTATTAATGAAATGTAACAAAATACATTTAGTTTTGTCATAACTAAGTTTTCATATATATATGCAGTCATAAAATCATCACTTCAGTCAAGAGATAAAAACGGAGGGTCTCCTGGGTGGCTCAGTCGGTTAAGTGTCAGACTTTGGCTCAGGTCATGATCTCCCAGTTCGTGAGTTTGAGCCCCACATCAGGCTCTGTTCTGACAGCTCAGAGCCAGGAGTCTGCTTTGGATTCTGTCTCCCTCTGTCTCTGCCCTTCCCCTGCTCATGCTCTATCTCTCTGTCTGTCAAAAATAAATAAACGTTAAAAAAAAAGAAAAATAGATCCCCAAATTTTTCATGTCCCTTTGTAATTTCTCCTCTAAACTTTCCTTTCCCACTCTGCCCCTAGACAACTACTTCATATTTTTTTACTTATCTTCAGGGAAGCCAATTACATGTATGTTAAGCTGCTTGAGGTTGTTTCACAGCTTAATAAGGATCTATTCATTTATTTTCATGCCCTTTTATCTGTTTCATTGTAACACTATCCATTGCTGTCTTTAGGTTTACTAATTTTTTCTATTCCAAGTCCAATCTGCTGTTAATCTTATTCTGTGTGTTTTTCATCTCAATCATTTTACTTTTCATCTGTACACATTTGGTTTTCCATATATTTCATGTCTATATTTAACATGATTCTTGAGCATTCGGAATATATACTTCATATAATTTGTCTTAATGCCCTTGTCTACTAATTAATAATTTCTATTGAATCACTTTTCTCTTTATTATAGGTCGTATTGTTCTGTTTCCTTGAACACATTGAAATTTATTATTTGATGCTAGTATTCTTTAACTCCTATATTCTGGATATTTTTTCAATTCCTATATTCTTAAACTGGGTATTTTTTAATTCCTATATCCTTAAGCTTTTCCTTGGTGTGCAGTTAAATTACATGAAACCAGTATGCTCCTTTCAAGATTTGCACTTAAGTTTTTTTGTTAGGATCAGGATCAGGACAGCCTTTTTGTTTAGGACTAAATTTGACTCACTAGTGAGGTATATAACTGCATATGCTACCTGTTTTTTCATGAGTTACTGGGTTTTTCCATTCAGGCTTATGGAAAACAATGAATGATCCTCTGTATTCCTACAGAACTCTATCTTTGTGTGGCTCTCTTTTTTCTGGTCTTCTGACTTCTCAATTCAGGCTGTTTGGCCCCTTAGGACTCACAATTTTTTTTTTTTTTTTTTTTCAAGTTGAGGAGGCTATTATTCTCCACCAGGGTCTTCTTTTTCCTGCTGCCTCTGTCGCTTAGATATTTTCTTTGGGCATTAAGTGTGAGAAATCAAAGGCTCACCTGTTTTGTTTCTCTTCTCTCAGGGATCACTGTCCTGCATTACCTAATATCTGAAAATGGTTTTCTCATGTGTTTTTCAGTATTATAGTTGTTTTAGGACTAGAGCATGAATCCATTTCCTGTTACTATTTTTTAGCCAGAAGTGGAAGATCTCTCATTTTAAAGTTTTGGTTTTTGGTTCCAATTCACTGATCCATTTATGTATCACCACACAAATTCCACACTATCTTCCCAGTATAGATTTATAAACATATTTAGTATATTAATAGAGCAATTCTCTTCACTTTTATTTTTTAATTAGTTTCATTAAATCATAAATCTATTCTTTTTTATATAACATTTAAAATCAGGGGAGCCTGGGTGGCTCAGTCAGTTAAGTGCCCAACTTCAGCTCAGGTCATGATCTCACAGTTCATGGGTTCGAGCCCTGAATTGGGCTCTGTGCTGACAGCTCAGGGCCTGGAGCCTGCTTTGGATTCTGTGTCTCCCTTTCTCTCTGTTCCTTGCCCATTTGTGCTCTGTCTCTCTCTCTCAAAAATAAGTAAATATTAAAAAAAATTTTAATTAAAATTAGCTTTCCTATGTTCATAAAAATTTCTGTTGTAATTTTTATTGGACATACATTTAGTTTGAGATTAATTTGAGAAATCTAAAAATATGAAGTATTCCTATTTGTGAACACAGTTTCCATTTCTACTTATTTAGGTCTTCTTATCTTTTAATAAAAATAGAAGTAAAATTTTCTTTGTAAAAGTTTTTGAAATGTTTTAGTATTTATTTTCTATTTGTATTTTCAATTGCTTTGGACATTTTACATGCATTTAAATTATAATTTCTAATTATTTTTTGTCTAAGGGAACAGGTTGAATTTTTTTATCATAGATCTAATAGAAAATTGCTAAATTTTCTTAACTTTTTTTTAGCTTTAGCTGGTATATAATATTATATTAGTTTCAGGTGTGCAACATAATAATCTGATATTTGTATATATCACAAATGATTACCACAATAAGTACAGTTAACATATGTCACCATATAAATTTACACAACAAATTTTGTCTTGTGATGAGATATTTTAAGATGTACTATCTTCGCAACTCTTCAATATACAATAGAATATTATTAACTATAGTCACTACATCATTTTGACTTGTTTATTTTATAACTGGAAATTTGTACTTTTTTACCCCCTTCACCCATTTTGCCCATTGCCCACTCCATAACCTTTGGCAGTCACCAATCCATTCTTTGTATCTATGAGCTTGGCTTTTGTTGTTGTTGTTGTTGTTGTTGTTGTTTAATTCTACATATAGGTAAGGTCATATGGTATTTATCGTTCCCTTTCTGACTTATTCACTTAGCATTCTGCCCTCAAGTTCCATCTATGGTGTCACAAATGGCAAGATTTCACTCTTTTTTATGGCTGAAATGTATTATAGTAGACATGTAGGTAGGTTGGTAGGTAGATAGATAGATAGGGATAGAGATACATAGCTCACATCTTCTTTATGCATTTATGCACTGATGAACACTTAGGTTGTTTCCATATCTTAATTATTATAAATAACCAATGCTGCAATGAACATAGGGTGCATATATCCTTTCAACTCAGTGTTTTCATTTTCTTTGGATAAATATTGAGAAGTGGAATTGCTGGATCATATGAGAGTTCTATTTTTAATTTTTTGATGAACTTACATTCTGTTTTCCACAGTAGTCTCACCAATTTACATTCCCACGAACAGAGTAAAAGCTTTCTCTTTTCTCTACATCCTTGCCAACACTTGTTTCTTGTCTTTTTGATAATAGCCATTCTAACAGGTATGAGGTGCTATCTCATTGTGATTTTAATTTTCCTGATGATGAATGATATTGAGCATTTTTTCATGTATTTGTTGGACATCTGTATGTCTTCTTTGGAAAAATGTCTATTCAGACCCTCTGCCTATTTTTAATCAGATTTGGGTGGGTTTTTTTTTTTTAATTTTTATTTTGCTATTGAGTTGCATGAGTTCTTTATATATTTGGAATATTAACCCACTATCAAATATATGATTTCCAAATATTTTCACTCATTGTGCAGTTTGCCTTTTCATTTTGTTAATGATTTCCTTTGCTGCACAGTTTTTTAGTGTGATGTAGTACCATTTCTTTGTTTTTGCTTTTGTTGCCTTTGATTTTAGAGTCAAATCCAAAAAAAAAATCACCACCAAGGCTGACGTCAAGGAACTTACCACCTATGATTTTTTCCAGGAGTTTTGTGGTTCCAGGTCTTGCATTCAAGTCATTAATCCATTTTGGGTTAATTTTTGTGTATGGTGTTAAGACAGTAGTCTAGTTTCATTCTTTTGCCTGTGGCTGTCCAGTTTATCCAAATTTATTAAAAAGACCGTCATTTCCTCATTGAATATTCTTGGACCAATTGTCAAAAATTAACTGACCATATAAGCATAGGTTCTGGACTCTCTGATCTGTTTTATTGATTTATGTGTCTTTTTTTTTTTTTAATGTAATACTGTACTCTTTGGATTAGCATAGCTTCATACTGTAGTTTAAAATCAAGGAATGTGTGCTGGAATAAGTAGAAGAGAAAGCCACCTTGGGAATGTTACTTGAGAAATGCCATAAAACTCCTCCCTTTAAATAATTGCCCCACCTGCTGTGCCACAAGTCATGATATCCCCTTATTACCCATTCTTTTACTGAAAGCCGTTTAAATTTCTTTAAAATATTAGTATTATATGGACAACATGGAATGACAAATCATTTGTAACTACCACTAAAGCCTTATTTCATGCCAGTCCCACTGAGGAAAGGTAAAAAAAAAAAAAAGAAAAGAAAAAGAAAAAAAAATCAAGGAGTGGGATGTCCCCAGCTTTCTTTTTTTTTTTTTTTTTTTGTGGTTCTATACAAAATTTAGGATAATTTGTTCTATTTCTGTGAAAATGTTTTTGGAGCTAAATTTTCTTATTAGTAATCTAGTCTAACTACTAGTCTAGTAATCTATATAGTCAATCCTATTCTCTATGAAAATGACATATACAATTATTTTCCATATACATTTTTTCCTATTCTTACAGTGTATGTTATACTAAGAAATGTTGGCATGGATGACTTCTTATTTCTTTAATTTATTGATTTAATTAGCTATGTTAATAGATTATCTGGAGTTGAAATAGTCTCATACCTCTATAATAAATCTAATTTGATCAATTGTTAGACTTGAATTGATGATACCGTTGGCAGCCATGAGACTGCCTATAGACCACCAACAACAAGGGAGATTTATTGTCTAAAAGTTCAGTTGCTGCAATCTAAATTCGCCGCCTCATTTCCAACAAGGCCAATCTTCACACCAGCCACTGCTCTTACCAGCCAATGTTAAGCCCAGTAAGAATCAGTGATAACACTGGATCAGTCTTGGAAACAGGAGACATTTTCTGGTGGTGGACTTTGGCTTAAACTCTTTGTGATAGACTTGCTAAATCATTCCTAAACTTCCTGGAATATTTGATGCTCCCACTGAAACTTACTTTCCTTTCTCCTTGACTCAGGACCAGAATTGTACTGTGTGGCCTGCTGGTCCTCCCAGCCTTTTTAAACTTTATCCTTGTTTTCTCTCACAGACATTTCCTCTAATGAAATCCTTGTGTGTTTAATCCCATCATTATATCTGCTACTTGAAAGGCTTAGATTAACACAGCTCCTGGAATAGTCTGAGGAAACAGACTACAAGATTGGGATTGGGGAATGACTCATTCACTGCTCAACAGGCAAGATGACATCTTGGCTATTGGGTAAGGCATTTATATTACCAAGCAAAATGTCGTGGCTCAACTGTTGAAATTTTTACCAACAGTAATCTGGGAAAGTTGCCCCATGAAGGGAATGCAATGGGAGGTATAAAGTTGTGGAAAGTTGAAATGTATGAGAGTAACAATGCCTACAGAGGTAGTGCAGTTGGCTAGTTACTGCTACATTGTGTTGAAGGCCTGCAGAGGATAATGACAGACTGAGAGCTTTTAACTAGCAGTTAATGTAAGAGTCACAAAGGGCATTATCTCCTATAGTGGACAGGCTGACACACATGAGCAGTGAACTGAAGACCTAATTATTAGGACTGTAGCACTCTAGAGACATTTGCCTGCTCAGGAAAACAGATCTATTTTGTAAAGAGTGAAGGAAATCTAATATCTTGAAATATGTGGACATATAAGTATGGATGTCCCTAAAAATGTTGATTTTTCAGCTTTCCTGGATCCCGAAGGCCTGCAGAAATAGTCCACCCTTCCTTAGTATGACTTGGCACTTAACTGTGCTAGAGTATGCTACAGTAGTCTCTCTGCCACAGGTGAAAGATAGTCCCCTCAGAAGCTGTTCTCACGTGCTCTCATGGTGGCCAGGCAAAAAGTAGGATTAAATCCCAGCATAATTTGGCTGAGGATGTGTTGGGTTTGATAAGGGAGGATAAGGACTATATCTTCAAAGAATTGAAAGATTTAAATTGGCATGTATTGGTAGGAATGAAGAAAATACTTCTAAGATGGAATTTTGAGACTCCTTGACCAAGAGGATCAGAATGTAAGATTTCTTGTAATGGGGTGTTTAGGAGGTGATTACATCATGAGGGTAGAGCTCTCATGAATGAGCTCAGTGCCCTTATAAAAGAGAGCCTAGGGAGCACCCTCCCTACTTCTGCCATGTGAGTAGACAGTAAGTCAGTTGTTTACGAACTAGAGTATGAACTCTTACTAGACACCCCATTACCTGGGGCCTTGATCTTGGACTTTCCAGCCTTCAGAACTGTGAGAAATGTTGTTTATAGGCCACTCTGTCTGTAGTGTTCTGTTACAGGGGCCCTAACTGACTAAGCAGATATTATGCAAGTTGTAAGGAATATAAAGTATATGAGATTCCCTGGGAAAAACTGCACATCTTCCTGCATCATAGACATTATTTTGTATCATTTATTTGAAAACAAGACAGATATAGAGTACATACAATATTTTTTATGGATTTAAAAATTTGTAAGACTTTAAAGAAAATATTATGTTTTTGTAAACCATATCAGCCTGATAAAACATAAACACACACAACTGCACGTACCATTACATATAGCCCTCCACCAAAGTTTGCATATGCACACACACTTACACATGCACATAACCCCATTAGTCTTTTGTTCTCTCAGGGACACTTAGTTGAAAAAGTGTATAAAACTCTGTCTTATAGTATATTGAAATAATGACCACTGACAGAGGGTAGAGCTAGTCTTGTTAAAGATGGCACTTGTCAGATGAAGGCAGACTGAGAACTTTTTACTGCAGGACTCCAAGTTGAACCTATATCCAATTTACTGAAAACTAGATTATGTTGTTTTATGTTATTCCCTCTTCCTTGTGTTAACATCTACCTCTTACTCAAGTTTTGCATAGATGTCCAGGCTGTACCAACTGGACTATTAACCTCCACATGGGATAAATATTAAAGGAAAAGCAATGTGTCCAACTCTAAGGAGGAGTGATGGTAACTTTAATTAGAGAGAGATGCCCCAGTGACATCTTGTTAACCAATATTGAAGCGGGGTGGGGGGCGTTGCTGCTGTAACTACGTCTCTTTATGTAAAGATTTTCCCTATGTGGTTAGTAGTGGAGAATATGAGCAGAAGGCTACCTGCATAGCCTTAGAGCAGTCACTCCCTTAGTATGGGAAAATTGAGAAAAAGAGGTAGTAACTTCCCTAAGGTCATCCAGATAATTAATAGCCAAGCTATGATTCCAACCTAAGTAAGTTCAAACTCCCTAAAACATGACACCACATCATAAGCTCTTTTTTTAATGTTGTATTGGAATATTTCATTTATCACCCAGGCATTGGTTCCAGTCTTAGACTATGTGTGTAGGCCAAGTAAATCTCATCCAAAGATAGTGTGATATGCCTTCAAACTATAAAAAATTGACTATCATGATTATTTATTTCATGTCTTTACTTACCCAGGCTAAATGTTTTAAGTTCCTTCAGGCATTTCACATATATATATTTTTTCTAGACTTTTTGCTTTAAATGTACTCTGCTGAGCATTATTTCTATTAAAGTATGGTACCCTGACCGTGCTCAGTAGATTCCAGTGTGGCATGATAAATACAAAATACTATTTATTGTAAGTATTCATTTAAGTCCTCTTTGTTTAGTATAATGACATGCCTTGATTTACAGTCTTAGTTTATGCCTGTTATACCAGGATAATAGAGAACCTCCCTTTCATTTTTAAAAGGGACTAGTTTGGAAAATATACTATGTGATTATTCCATCTATAATCACATATGCATATTTTTTTGTGAGTTATCTTAAGTCATATCTTAAGTCTCATAAATGGAGGTATCTTCTAACGTATGGACACCTTTTTAAGTCCCTCCTACCTTATTTTTCCTGTATTTCTGTTTGTATCCTTTTCCTTCTAACTGCTCAATTTCTCATTCACATAGACTATTTCTTGGTAAAGCATCCTTCATAAAACTGTTTTATATTCTCCCCCAAAAGTTCTTATGCTACTCTCAAGTCAACAGGTTGATAAGACATTATTTGAGAGCACTTAAATATGTTCTAAACTAAGGTTTTGAATACTTCCCTTGTCCAAAATTGGTATTTTGAGTTTCTTTAGTCCTTCCAAAGAATCTGATACTAGATTTGAAATGAGCATCATTAATTGTGAGACACTAACATTTCAACAATTGCCCGTCAGTGCAAAAAGATTTGACTTTGTTTCTGATTAGCATTCCATATCTTAATTCTGTATATATTCCTTACCAGTGAGCCCTGTCTCTAAGTGCCTATGCCACGTTAAATGTTTAGAAGCTGCCCTATAATATAGCACATCTCCTATAAGGCTAATATCCTGACACATCATATAAGAAACAAAAGAGTATAGGTACTTGAGCTAAGCAAGATTGCTCAGGAACTAATGAATAAATAATGATATTTCATGAATAATTCAAGATGAACGTCGGATGCCTCAAACAATCTTTATCTGCAAAACAATAAAATCTTTTAATGTGACCATGTGACATGCAGTACAAATAGGGATGGGGTTAATTGTCTCCTTGGAAGCATGTATTACACTCCTGTATTCTGCCTCTGCATGAGGATTTAATGCACAGGTGAGGCCATAGAATAATGGGGATTTAGCAGCTCACTTAGAAAAGTGTATAAAATTGAATTCGAACCATAGAGAAAGGATTCTGACATTATGTTTGCCATCATCAAGGCAAACATTTCCATATAAAGAAGAATCAACAGCAAGCTAGCACAAGGAAATGTGGGGTAACAAAAGGCCGCAGCTCTGCCACTTACTGAGATTTGGGCCAATCTCTTGACCTGTTTGCTCTAAAGTTACTCAACTGCAAATTTGTAACTGCGTTGACCTTTAACCATCCCATGAGGTTTCCGCCACCTACAAGATATTATAGATCATTACAGTGTTGGTTCTGAGGGTGAAGAGACTTTTGCATATTGGTTTCTTTAGAATGTCAAGTGACCTGTCAGTTTCAAGAGATGGTAGTAGAGTAAAGAGGAATTTTAAAACAGTGAAGCTAACAAACACCAACTGCAGCAAAGCAACAACAATAAAAGTCCAGTCAGGAGACTTCTAGGACTCCACAGGGAGTTTGTGTGTCCTCTTTCATCCCGTTTCTATACTTGGATCATTCTGATTACTTGAGCTGCAGCATATATGCACTATGTGACTTTATGTCCCTCAGGCTAAGTGTCTATATCTATAAACTGAGTTTAAACAGTGCTATCTTCATAGGGTTGTGTAAGGATTAGTTGAGGTAATACATGCAAAACTCTTAGCTATGAATATTAGCTACTATTTTCTGATAAACACACATATAACCAACCCATATAAATTATCATAGACAAAATATAACTTATAATAAAAAAGATTTTCTACTACAGTAATCCAAGAAATAGTTATAATAACAAAGTGCATTTTTTTCCAATTACATTAATAAAGTTTAAGTTAGCTTCAGTACATGTGAAATTGCTATGAAATTGGGATTTCAGTATTTGCTGGTGAATAATGTATAACAGTTTTAAAATAATTTTGTTATTTATATCATTAATCATGTAATTTTTTAAACATTTTAATCTAATAATGTCACTTCTATAAATATATACAATGGAAAAACCAGATAAGATAAAGATAAGAAAAGCTAAAGATATATATGTATCCTTGGCAAAATTGTTGGAAATGGTAAAATAAATAATGCTAATACTCATCTATAACATAATATAAAATTTAAATGATAATATGAGAAATGGTGTCACAAAACGAGAAGCTGGAAATGCTAAGTATTACTGTGTTATCATTTCAACTCTGGAAACAGTCATATGAAAAAATACTGAAATTCAAATAAAAAGTGTACTACTTTTGTTTTCTAAACAAAATTTGAAGGATTCTTTCCTATTTTCCAAAATTTTTTTGTGATGTTGTTATATAGTTTATATGTAATGAAATTAGCTTTGGATTCTTGTAGAGGACAGATAATCTAAAACTTTAGCAAAATAATAATTATTTGTGTTCTGAAACAATTATGTTTTAAACACTTACCATATGCCAGGCTCTGAGTTTTCCAGTGCTGAAAGGAGGACTACATGGTTTATTGAATTTGAAATGGTTTAAGGAAGTGACCTTCTAGCTGAACTATCAGCCAGAATTTGGAAATGCTTTCTCCTCCTCAGATCCAGGTAGCAAACTCATAGAAATGAGACTATCCAATTAAGATTGTCTTATATCAGATATTATTAGTGAAATTTATCTAAACTCAGTCCTAAACCCACACACATGCACACACACATACACACACACAATCAGAGCTACAATATTTATCGAAACAGTCTGATAAAAATTCTAGTTTACTTAATACAATTCTAGTAGTAAGGCCCCTCTCGGGGAGATAAAAATCACAATTCAATCCCAAGTCAGTGGAGATCCCATTGTTGCTTGCCCCAAGGACGATGACTTCTATTACACTTCCTGAAAGTTTAGGAGTTCTAGACTAAGCTGTTTCATTTAGGCCTTCAAGACATGTTATCTCTGATTATTTTCTATTCTATTAAGTATCTTCCTTCATGGTTTGGGGGGAAAAACACCTCATTGGTTGTTTTTTATGATGATCTTTTGGAGTTATTCAGAATGGTTATGCCTTCTGCAAAATGCTTGAGTAATTTTTTTTCCCTAAAACTTAACATGTGACTCACAACTTTTAGTGTGTATGTTCAATCCATGCTTGATAATACATGCACTAATTACTCATAAAACCCTAAAGCTTGAGTAGGCTGTAGATGACCTGTAGTTAAACACAAGTTTTAGTCATTAAGAGCTGGTTGGAGGTAGGAAGAAACATAATACAAAGGATGGGTGAGTGAGGTAGCTTTGGGGTTCCCACTATTACCAATAATACACATTTTTCCCTGTCTACTTTCCCTTTTGCTTCAAGTACTTGAAAATTGAGGTCTAGCTTTTCAAGCAAATTAGAAATAAGTAGGGAAATAAGGTGGGAGACAATAAGGAGGTATACATATGTGTATACATATACTTATATACACAGACAAAATGTAGTAATATAATATGTATAATAGCTGTGTTATAGTTGAATAAATGTTTATGATAGTTAGTTCAAAGATTTACTTTGCACTGGTCCCAGAGTACCTCAAAGACTGTATTTTGGAGCTGTTCTAACATGGTTGGATATATATTCTTATACCAACAAACAGTGTTTGTCCCGGTCTTGTAACCATAGAAGGATGGCATTCTTTTTTTGTTTGTTTGATTGTTTGTTTCTTTACTCAGTTGGGTTAAAAACACATTTGGGAGAAATGATAGTGATTCCAGCAAAAAGAGAAGCAAAAATAATGTACCACAGACGGTAAGGCTAGAGGTAAGGAGATTCTCCGTTTGCTATGGCATTTTGCCATCAAGAGATACTATTATAGGTACTGATAGACGAGGACACCAAGACTCAGAGAGGTTAAGGCTCCTGTCCCATTTTAGACTGTAGCTAAGTGTATCTGAATCCAGGTCTCTAACTGGAATCAGAACTGATTTCACTGTACTTTGCTGCCACTAAAAGGGAATTTTTAGTTTTTGCAGCTAAGATCAGACTGTAGAGGTAAAGGAGAGTCTGTGAATCTTAACTCAGTTGGTTATGACACATTTTGAAAATCCCAGTCTAGCTTGACTTCCTCATTTTACAGAAGAAAAAACTGAGATCCAGGAGGTTTAATAACTTGCCTCAATTCACACAAAATCTAATTTCCATTTGAGATCTTGGAAAAGCACTTCTTGAGATATAATACTATTCAAGTATGGGGCAGTCATAGAGTCAAAAGGATTTCAAGCAGGTATCCGTCGTATCATTTTTTTTAAATAAATTCTTTTTTTTAATGTTTATTATTTATTTTTGAGAGACAGAGACAGAGTGTGAGCAGGGGAGGGGCAGAGAGATGGGAGACATAGAATCCGAAGCAGCTCCAGACTCCAAGCTGTCAGCACAGAGCCTGATGCAAGGCTCGAACTCACGAACAAGGTCATGACCTGAGCTGAAGTTGGAAGCTTAACCAACTGAGCCACCCAGGCGCCCCTCTGTCATACCATTTTTAATCCATATCACACCAAGATTTTCTTCCATTTTTAAAATTCTCTCCCAGTTTTGAAGAACTCAGAAGAATATTCTTTCTTCTCTGAATTCAAGCTATAACAAGCATTACTATGAATGTTGTCATGTAGCTGACAGAGCCTTCATGGTATTGCTTAAATATGTTTTATTGTGTTATATCTTCATAAAACTACATGTACACATGTATGCATGCTCTATGTATACTTTTAGAAAACAGCTGATCACCCATTTCCTTCACGAGGACCCTTGGTCTACTTGAAACTGTAATTATTAAGTCACTTCTGAAAGATTTTTTCAGAACTTAAAATCAGTAGAAGGTATATTTCTTGGCCAATCATAACATGTTTAGCTTTTTGATGAATATCTGCCTTTTTAAACTAACTTTTTGGCTGTAGAACCGCAAACTTTATGGCTCTTGTGGAAGAGCTGGTTATGGCTCAGTACAATGTTTAATATCATTTTGTGAGTCAGAACATGCATTACTGTTTCTGTAGCACAGTGGAACATGCAACACAAACAAATGATTTGTTTTAATCTTTCTACTTGGATATTTTGTTTGATATGTTTCATATGGCTTCACTAGTTTTTATTAATCATGTCTTACATATCTGACCAATCTTCTTTATTGTTCAGGAATAGAACAAAAACTGTATCTGTTCTTATGAAGACAATTGCTCCCTCCCCCCGCCCCACCAAGTTCTTTTAGAATCATTCTGAATCTCTTTGCACAGGAAATCTACCAAGTATGAAGCATCATATGAAAATTGAGTTTCAGCAGAATAGGGATGTGGATCTGAACTAATCTTCAAGGAAGTGTGCTACTAATTTCAGTCCTGCCACTGACTCCACGTATCATTATGGACAAATCATGCAACTTTCATAAGCTTTAGAGTCCTTGGCTTAAAGATGAATGGTTTCAACAAGATAGTTTGTGTATTTTCTACAAACTTCCACCTTTTATAAATGTTTCACTGAATAATTTTGTCTCCTAAGTTATAATTCATATGCAGATTAGAAACCTGATGGGTGCCTGTTCTATTTTTTTCCTCTCTATATAGAGAGATTTATATACTAATATCATGTTTTCTTGAGTCATTTGGAACAGTGGCATTTTTCCACAAATATGTGCACACAAATGGAATACATGCGTCTTGTAGAAGCTGGAGAGACTACATAAGTAGTTATAAGCATAGCTACACATGTATACACATGCACACAAACACAAAACTCAGAGTGTGCGTATATATACTGTGTGCACATACATTTTTCTCTCATTTACTCTCCCAAAGTTTATATTCCCTTGAGCCAGAATCAGAACAAGACATCCATTTCACTGTACACAGAAGTCCACAATGAGGGAAAGTAAATAAGAATCTCTAATCAAACTCTGCTTCAGTGTTAGCACGTAAAACAAATCTGGCAGGTCAGTGGGAATTTTTGTCAATTTTACTACCAAGTGGATAAAAAGTAATAGGCACTTATTTCTAAAATAGTTTTTCTCATTTCACATTAAGAAATAAAATGTTTACAGTGAAAATTTATTTTTGCAGTGGAAGTTAGAAAGTGTGTTAAACTATACCACAACTGTTTTTCTTTAAGTGTATAAATTTAAAAATGGCATTATATAGGAACAGACAAAGTCAAAAGGTAGGATTGATCTAAGTACAAAGTTTTACTAGCCAATTTTTTACACAGGATAGAAGGAACAGAGATTGAGAAACCAAGCATGAGAACCTTATGAAAGTTCCAACAAGAAATAAAAAGTGGGACACATTTCCATTTGTTCACTTTACTCATTTTCAGATAGCCTTTACACATGTATCCAGAAGCCAGGAAAAGTGGAGCAAATATTATCTTTGAATGTGGAAAAAAAAATATATATATACCTTTTTGAGATCCAGGAGCAAGACTTATGCCAGTTGCATGTTTGTGGTATTCTAAAAAATAGATATTTATTTATTTATTTTTGAGAGAGAGAGAGAGAGAGAGAGAGAGAGAGAGAGAGAGAAAGAGAGAGAGGGAGCACACTAGTGGGGGGAAGGACAGAGAGAGGGGGAGATACAGAATCTGAAGCAGGGTCCAGGCTCTGAGCTGTCAGCACAGAGCCTGTTGCGGGGCTTGAACCCACCAACCACGAGATCATGACCTGAGCCAAAGTCAGACACTCAACCGGCTGAGCCACTCGAGCACCCCAACATGTTTGCAGTATTTTAGTGTGGTCTGTGATAATTGCTGAAATTCAGTGCCCTGTTTGCAGTAATTAATTTATCTCTTAGTTTGTGCCTTTTCTGGTAGATATCTTAAATGGTAATTTGAAAATTAAAGTAGTCATATATAGTAATTGTCATTGTGATAGTTAACTTTATGTATCAACTTGGCTAAACCATGGTACCCAGATATTTGGTCAAGCTCCAGTCTAAATAGCACTGTGAAAATATATTCTAGATGAGTTTAACATTTAAATTAATAGACATTGAGGAAAGCAGATCATCTCCCAAAATGTGGGTGGGCCTCATCTGATCAGTTGAAGGCCTTAAGAAAAAAAGACAGGTCCCTCAGGGAAGAAGGAATTCTGCTCCCAGGCTATCTTCAACTCAAGTTGCAACATTAACTCTTGCCTGGACATTCAGCCTGACCACCTGCCCTGCAGATTTTGGACTTGTTGTCCTTCACAATTGCATTCCTTAATATAAAGACATTTCTCTGTCTCTCTCTCTCATTCTTCACACACATACACACATGCATGTATATATGTCCTATGTATGTCCACCTCTCTGGAGAATACTGATTAATGCAGTCATGAGAGGGTTCTTCATGGGAGACATCCTGTCTCTAATCCCCTAATGATGGAATTTGGGAACTGCCGGTAGCATAGCTAGTCATAATATCTCAAGTGAACCTTGTGTGGAACCTAATCTCAAAAGCAGTTTAGAACCTAGTTATTTAGGGATTTATGAAACACAGTTTTACATTGTGCATTTGTGTCTAGAGTAAAATGGGAAATTATTCCTTAATGTAGATCTTTACCATACCTTAAACCATTGAGCAAGTACTCATTCAATTTTCCATCTCTAAATTTTGGGTGCTGTTTGTAGAAAGAATGGATTGCAGTTAACTAAAATAGAGTGAAAATGTTCCAAGGAACCAGAAAAAAAAAGAAAGTGTATTATCTTCTTACTTGAGTATAAACAAATAGATTATAAACACATAACCAAAGACTAAAAAAAAATAGTAATTGAAAGTAAAGATTCAGATTCACACCTTGTCTCCTTTTCTGTGTCAAAAATGTTAAAACTTACAGCATTTTCTGTTTACAAAAAAACAATTCTGCATGTTAGTGTTTTACCTCTGAAACCTAGGTGATCATGTTATGCATTTTCTACTTGGAGGACGAGGAAGTAAGATAAAATATATTACTTCCTACTTTCATTACTTCCTTGCTTCAATTTTGGTTACTTATGGTACTATTTTTAATTCTTCTGATAACTATATCTGTATTTTATGTCATAAATTAAACCTCTGCTTTTTAAAATTTTTTGCTACAGTCTCATCTATCCGCTCATACTCTCCTTTTCATCCCAGACACATTTCAATTATATATACTACGTTACACTGTCAAATTTTACACCATATATATTGTTTTGTTACTGTTTAACTTCATAGACTTAAAAAAATACATTACTTTATTATTGTTTTACATATTATTCAGTGAAGAATTAAGTAGCATATAATATATTAAATGCTTAAAATATACTGTATTTCCACCTTATTCATATTTGATTTTCCTGGGAAACTCCATTTTCCCTGCAATTTCAATCAATTTCTTTGTCTCTGTGTGTGACTTTTTGACAAGAAAGTTGCCTTCCTCATTATATAACCAAGAGCATCCAGATTCTTAATCACACTTTTTAGAAAAAGTTTTCTCTATCTTTATGAAAACATTCAACAAAGAGCCCCGTGGTTTCCTGTTCTCATTTATATTGATTATGCTTCAGACCTGTGGCCAAATTGTCAAGCTGGGAATTCTTTCATGTTTCTGGGTGAATTCCCTTTTTTCCTAGATCCTATGATGTCGACTTCCATAGATTCCTTGTTAATTTATTGGAGGACATCAAATAAGTTTTTAGCACAAATGTGCAAAGTACAATTTCCAACTTGTCGCGTATTTGTAACTCACTTATTTTCCTTCATGCTTGGTTGACTATGTCATGGAGCTTTCTCAGTTGCATTTTCAATTAACTGCAAGTATATTCTTCAATGACACACTCAAAACCTCCAGTTCATGAACTCTTTTGCTTTGTCCAGATCCATCGGTCCTCCTTTTCCCCCCTTCTTCATATCTTTATATGTTCATATCTTTATGTGACTTCAGTCTCATGATCCATGATTTTAAGAACATTATTGCCAATAACTAACTTCCACCTTCTGTCTTTTCATCATACTCCATGAAAACTCAGACCTGATGATCCCTGCTATCTCTGTTTTCTGCACCCATTTCTGAGTTTGCAACCATAAGTGGAGAAAATTGTGTAACAGAATATATCAGTGGCACCACAAATTTTTTAACTCAGACTTCAAATGGTTTTTCAATTTGTATTCGGTTTATTTGATTATACTCTTACAGCTGGATCCTCTCCATCAAAAATCAAACAAGTTCAAGTGTCTCCCATCTTAAAAGATAAAGTCACTACCTGTCTTGAGTATACATTTCGTTTTTGCCCGTTGTCATCTTTGCTGCAGCCTTGTCATGTGTGGATCTCAGCTTTTTCAACTCTGGTTTATTCTACAGTAATATGCTATCTGCCTTAAGTCTCTCAGAAATTCGTTGAATGTTTGATCCGTTTGGCTCTTTAATTCCATTCTTGATGTAATGGACTTGGTACCTTTTACATTCTTAACAGGGTATATATGGGTATGAAAAGTAATGCCTGTTTTCAGGTGACTATCTTGTATTTAAAGACTACATAAAGCTTGCATCACTATAGACTTAAGGGAGATAAAGGAGATAAATTAGGCCATTTATTCTTTAAATGAGGAAACTGATGTCAAAATAATCATGTGAAAGCATGATGTGATCAAAATATTTATATTAGGCTTGCTCTCAACTGCAACTAAATAAAAGAGAAATGAAAATGGAGATTACCATACTGAAAATACAATTATTTTTATTTTTGAAAAAAACATTAAAAAATGTATGAAAATAAGAACTTTATTTTTCATTTTAGTGTATTGCAGAAACTAACTTCTACCCCATTAGCCCTCCCTAAATACTCTTGTTTTTCTTTAACATTAAGCTAGTCACGTAGAAAGTTCTAGTTCAAACCAAGGTAAATTAAACAAGTAGCATCTTCCCAATAATTAGTTTTCCATTAATTTATTGTAATTTGTTTCCTCAAAACAAGCTCTAAAAAGTATTTAAATTTGGAAATTATGATAAAATGTTATCAAAAAAATACATAATTCAGTAAAATAAGTGTCACTGAGTATTCTTAATCCTGGTATTTACATAAGACAATAAAATTATATCAAGACCTAGAATGTGACTTATACACAAATAAAAACAGTGCTTTAGGCAGAAAATTTACTAAATAATACATATTCAATATGATATTACTTTGGTTGGAGTAAACTTCTTATTGCTTCTCATAGGGCATGGCTATGGTCTGTAGAGCCTGATGAGTCATGTTCTTACATAGCCCACTCATGATTTAATTTTAACAATTTAATTATCTGGAAATCATTTACCATAATCAAAGACTATGAAGTATTAATCAGCTTATCATGTGTCTCCATAGGAATGAAATTTTAAAAATAGTAATATATATACTTCTAATTGAAAATAACGAAATATTTAAAAATACATAGAAAAATGCATTATGCATTTACGTTATTGTGCTATGTTACTTTTTCCCCAAAACCCATTTCTGTCAATAATTTTAGAGTACTAGTTATATAATTGTAATAATTTAAGAAATCACCCATTGAAATACTTTTTACAGTCAATGTTATTTCAAAAGTTGGTGCTATTTAAAAAAAACAGGATATATGTTAGTACCGTTATCAAATTATAACATTAGTTTTCTTGATTTCATTTTATAATATGATTTAAGAATATTATTTTCTAAATATGTAATATTTTTTCTGGTGTATCGAAAGTTGCTTATCTATATCTATATCTATATGTCTATGTATAGATACATCACCTATATTTATATATCTATATAAAATGAATCTATTCCTATTGAATTGATACCACTACTTGATACCTTGGATACCTTCTGAATGCTACCCTTGGTGACTAATAAGACACTACAAAATTTGGGAGAACGTTTGATATTTGAGTTACTAAAACACTATGGATGGGGTCCAAGTCTTTCCAAATCACACACTATGGTTAATGGTTCCATTGAGATTTTCTTTAACCAGTTTTCCTTAACATACACAAAATAAGTCTATGAAAATGCACACTTATGAATGTGATAATGTAAAAAAGATTGCTTCTTTGCCTAGAACAACTGAAGCCATTTTTTTTTTTATTTCTGTGGTTATTTCTTGTCTGCCTGTGGCATCTACACCAGTTCTTGAACCTAGAGTTCTCTTGGTGAGAGTAATTAATGAACACTTGAGAAAGGAGTCATATAGTGACCAGAAATCACCTAGCATTTTGTGAGGTGTTTTGTTTTGTTTTGTTTTGTTTTGTTTTGTTTTGTTTTGTTTTAGGAGATACTACGATATAATTAAACACGTACTTGTGAACAGAAACTACAGCCAGGAACCTATACTGCTTATCATGACATGAGATTGATCCTAACAGAAAGTGTTTTGCTTTCTTGCCAAGTTCTTGATCTTGTAAGTGGCTTTCTTCTCCCATTTTTAAATACTTTATGTTTTGTTACATAAGATGGTGCAAAATATTTTATGTGCAAATTTTTAGAATTTTTTAAAGAAAATTTCAGAGGTAACTAGACATTTTCTTTAATTTTAGATTTTAAACAGAGTTTCATGTATAATATTTGATATTTTAGGGGTGCCTGAGTGGCTCAGTTGGTTAAGTGTCCAAACTCAGGTCATTATCTCACTGTTTGTGAATTCAAGCTCCCGGTCGGGCTCTATGCTGACAGCACAGAGCCTGGAGCCTGCTTCAGATTCTGTGTCTCCCTCTCTCTCTTCCCCTTCCCACTCACTCCCTGTCTTTCTCTGTCTCTCTCAAAACTAAATAAACATTAAGAATTTTTTAAAAAAGTAAAAAATGATTTGATATCTTAACAACCATTGACCTTTGATCATTTCAGTCTTTAAGATATTGAATGTATGCTTTCTCCCAAACAATGATCTCTTCTTAATTTTTCATACTTGTTTCTAATTTTTAAATAATATGTTAATTACATTACTGCTTTGGTATGACACCAGAATAATATGAATATAATGAAGTATTCATGGGTACCTTCCGGTGATGATTTAGTAAACATACTATATATATATATATATATATATATATATATATATATATACACACACACACATATATACATATATATACATATATACATATATATACATATACACATATATATACATATATACATATATATATACACACACACACATATAGTATGTGTATATACTATACTGTATATATATACTATACTATATACTATACTATATATACTATATATACTATATATATAGTATATATATACTATACTATATAGTACTATACTGTACTCTATATATATATGTATATGTATATATATATATATGTTTAGAATATATAGGCCTCCCTCATTTTGCATTTCCTTTTATTGCACTTCACAGATACTGCATTTTTTTTTTTTTTTTTTTTTACAAATTGAAGGTTCGTGGCAACCTCATGTCAAGCGAGTATCGGCACCATTTTCCAACAGCATTTGCTCACTTTGTATCTCTGTCACATTTTGTTAATTGTTGTAATATTTCATACTTTTTCACTATTATTATATTTGCAACGGTGGAATTTCATGATAAAACTTGAACGAATGAGGAGTTGCTTCTTAGGGATGAGCAAAGAAAGTGGTTTCCTGAGATGGAACCTACTCCTGATGAGTATGTTGTGAAGATTGTTGAAGTGGCAACAAAAGATTTAGAATAGGACATAAACTTAGCTGATAAAGCAGTAGCAGGATTTAAAGCATTGACTCTAATTTTGAAAGACGTTCTACTGTGGGTAAATGCTATCAAACAGAATGCATGCTGCATAAAGATATCGTTCATGAAAGGAAATGTTAATTGATGTAGCTGACTTCATTTTCTTATTATTTCTTCATTCATCTTATTATTTCTTCCACCACTGTCTTCATCAGTCAGCTAGCCATCAGTATTGAGGCAAAGACCTTCCACCAGCAAAAAGATTGCAATGCGTTGAAAGCTCAGATGATGGTTAGCATTTTTTAGCAATAAAGTATTTTTAATAAGGTATGTACATTGTTTTTTTTTTAAACATAATGCTATTGCATACTTAATAGACTGCAGTATAGTGTAAACATAAATTTTATATGCACCGGGGAACCAAAAAATTCATTTGACTCATTTTATTGCAATGTTTGCTTTACTGTCGTGGTCTGGAACCAAACCCATAATATCTATGAGGTATGCTTTGTACATATGTTATATATATGTATGGAGAAAGAGCGAGAGAGAGAGAGAATTAGCATATACAGTATATAATCATTGTGTGTGTGTGTGTGTGTGTGTGTGTGTGTGTGTTGTCTTACATATATAAAAGATAAAAAAGAGATTAGGGACCTTTCTTAATCTGTAATGACTATGGCATATCCTATGCTATAGGATGGTTTCTATGGTTTCTATGTTACTTAGTCTAAAAAAATTCTGAGTTTTATTCTTTGCCCTTTTTTAAGATTAAGGGGAAACATTAAGTTAATTGAAAGCTTCTGATTATTTTTGGTCTTGATTACTATATTTAATATTATTCTAATAATATAGTTATTATACATTACATGTATAGAGTTAGTAGTGATTTAATAAGCTGTTCTTTTCAAATTTTGTGAGTTGAAGTAGTTTATCCACAATTAGTGCTACTCTTTGATATTTTAAGCATGGACATAGAATAGAAACATTATGTTGTTTTATTCTGAATCATTCTCCACCCCATGTGGTATGTCCTCAAATCCATTTTATTATGAAAACATTGTAAATGTTTTTGATGTGATAAATCTGACGTGTTTTCCTATAACTCATTCATTGACTTCAGTAGAAATTGTGAGGAAGCACATTATATTTTGTGTTGCTATTTGTTTTAATTTTTCTGTTACATATAAAATAATACATTCTTGATTTTGCTTTTTATTATTTTAGATTAGAATGCAAAGCTATTTCATACCTAGACTTAGGATAAGTGTTGGTAATCCTTCCAAAGTGATATGTGGATTTTTTTCTCTTACTTGATTTTTTTACTCCTGGAGATTTGGTTATTCTCACAGGTGATAAAAGCTTAAATATTGTGAGATAAATGGAGTTAGTTGTAGTAGCTGGTCTACATGCCACTGCTACTTAACCTCCATGTTCATATTTTGATATTTGACTTGTTTCTGTAAGTATAGGTCTATGGTGTAAGTAAGAACTGTGTTGGTTTGCAAATTCAGGAGTTCCCCAGGTGAAATCTGAAACTGACCCCTTGTACCTAGAGTAGGAAGAGAGACTGAAAAAAGAGGCAGGACACTCCAAATTGGTAGATGGTAGGTTTAATAAGCAAAGGAACTTCCATTCAAGGCTTGTGTGGGTGGCTCCAAGAAGATTCTGATAACCAGAATCCTCAAGTTCACATAGAATCCCTAATGGGGTTCAGTAATATATACAGTCCATATGGTCTCAACAGCACATTACTCTCTCAAGGTTGCATCTTTGAAACGGCTCCTGCTGTGGAAACATAGGGTGGAATGTACATTTCCAGGACAGGAGGGAGTAAGGAGCCTCTGTCCTAGTCCAGTTCACAGGTCAACTGGCAGTCACATTCTCTTAATTAATTCCTTCAACACATTGGTAGTTATCATGTACACTCAGCACATCACTTAAAGCAATATTAAATTAGGCATCTCATCTGATTAGGGACCAGTACCCAAATGTGCACTTCTGTGGTGTTTATTCAAGGTCAGTAAGTAACCTACCCAGGAGGAAAAGTAGCGATGGAAAAATGCCTGTAAACTCGAAGTTATCATTAAAAGACAGAGGAACTGAATACATACTTTTCTAAAGAAGACATCCAAATGGACAAGGGGTACATGAAGAGATGTCTAACCTTTCTAGTCACCAGGGAACTGTAAATCACAACCACAATGACATATTACTTCACACTTGTTCGAATGGTTATTATCAAGAAGACAAGTGATTAACGATTCTCTGTTCGTGAGAATGTGGAGGAAAAGGAACCCCTCATATTCTATTGGTGGGAATGCAAATTGGTTCAGTCACTATGGAAAATAGTATGGAGGTTCCTCAAAAAAAATAAAAATATAACAACCTGAAGCTGATTTATTTCACTTAACATAATACCCTCTAGGCCCGTCATGTTGTCACAAAGGGCATGATCTCATCCTTTTTTATGGCTGCATAATATTTCATTATGCATACACAAGTGTTCCACATCTTCCTTATTCATTTATCCATTGATGGACACTTAGATTCCTTCCATATCTTGGCTATTATAAATAATGCTGCAGTAGCACCTGGGTGGCTCAGTCGGTTAAGTGTCTGCCTTTGGACCAGGTCATGATCTCACAGTTTGTGGGTTTGAGCCCCGCATTGTGCTCTGTGCTGACAGCTCAGAGCCTGGAGCCTGCTTTGGATTCTGTGTCTCCCTCTCTCTCTGCCCTTCCCCAGCTTGCGCTTTGTCTCTCTTTCTCTGCCAAAAATAAATGAACAGTAAAAAAAAAAAAGTTTCTTCTTTTAAATAAATAATGCTGCAATAGGTATGCATATACCTTTTCAAATTAGTGTTTTTTCCCCCTTTGGGTAAATGCCCAGTAGTTAAATTATTTGATTGTATGGTATTTTTATTTTTAATTTTTTGAGGAGCCTTTATACTGTTTCCACAGTGGCTGTACTAGTTTACATTCTGACCAAAATTACATGAAGACCCATATCCTCAGCAGCACTTGTTATCTCTTGTCTTTTTGATCTTGACCATTCTTACAGGTGTGAGGTGAAAACTCATTGCAGTTTTGATTTGTCTTCCCTGATGATTAGTGATGTTGAGCATCTATTCTTACATTTCGTGGCCATCTGCATGTCTTCATTGGAAACATATCTATTCATGTCCTCTGCCCATTTTTTTTTTTTTTTTACTTTTTTGGTTTTTTGACCATTGGGTTGTGTAAGTTCTTTATATGTTTTGGATATGATTATTTCACTCATGTGGAATCTAAAAAACAAATCAGATGAACAAACAAACAAAAAGCAAAATCAGACCTGGAAATACAGAGAACAAACTGATAATCTCCGAGGGGATGGGGTATGAGATGAGCAAAATGAGTGATGGAGAGTGGGAGATACAGGCTTCCATTTAGGGAGTGAATAACTCATGGGAATCAGAGGCACAGCGCAATATTTTAATAATGTTGTATGGTGACAGCTACACTTGTGATGAACATAGCATAGGGTATAGAGAGTTGAATCACTATGTTGTACACCTGAAACTAATGTAGCACTGTATGTCAACCATATTCAAATGTTTAAAAATTAAAAAAATAAAAATGAAAATACAACTACCATATGATCCATCGGTTCCAGTTTGGCATATATCCAGAGTAGATAGCTGCACTCCCATATTTATTGCAGTATTATTCACAGTAGCCAAGATATGGAAGCAACCTAAATATCTGTCAATGGATGAAAAAAAAAAAAAAAGATGGGAGATACACACACACACACACACACACACACACACAGGGATATTATTCAATCACAAAAACAAGAAGGAAATCCTGCGATTTGTGACAACATGGATATACTGGGAGAGTGTTATGCTAAGTGAGATAAATGAAACAGAAAACAAACACTGTATGATATTACTTAATATGTCAAATGTGAAAAAGCTAAACTTCTAAAAACAGAGAATGGTGGTTGCCAGGGGATGGAGGGAGGTGGGAGAATTGGGGAGATGTTTAAGGGTACAAACTTGGAACTAGTAGATAAATAAATTGTGGAGATCTAATGCATAGTATAGTGATTATAGTCAGCAATACTGACTTTAAGCTTTAAAGTTGCTAAGAGACTAGATCTTGTGTTCTCATTACAAAAATAAAAGATGATTATGTGACATGACAGAGCTGTTAACACTAAGGTGGTAATCATATTGCAATATATAAATGTATCAGGTTAACATGTTTTACACCTTAAATTTATACAATGTTTCATGTCAATTATATCTCAAAAAGAAAGGTATCTAGGATATGAACAAAACATTCAGTACCTAAATATCTCACTTATAATTCCCTGTTCCATAGGAGGAAATAAAAAGATATTCATGGATAACTTAGAGCTGGCAGGTTTCTGTTCTTGGAGTATAACATCAAAGAATAGTTTAAAATAAAAGAAGTTTAAGTAATGGTTCCATCTTCATTTATAAAATATAGCAACTGTAAAATGAATAGTTGTATACATTGCTATAAAATTTCTGTCTTATGTTAACTTTTCCCTGATCTTCAAATGCATTAGAATAGCACAATATTTCTCACTTTATGTTAATTATTGCTACTCTTAAAAGTGTTTAAACATTTTTTATCTAATCCTCCCATGACATTTCCATGTATATGTTATGTATTGTGTGCTCTATGTTAATGTGTGCTTTATACATAAAAAGAGTGAATTTTTTTAATCCCCAAATCTCTATCACCCCTTCTGGGCAATATCACCCCATTTTCAGAATTCCTGAAATAACTCTAACCCTGAGAGTTAAATTTAGTTTTTTAGAGGATCAAAACCATACATGTTAATTTAAAACTGTGATTCAAATAATACATTAAGTTTAAAAAATTAAATACTGGGCCTAAAAATTTTTCTGTATAGGATTTTTACAAATGAATTTCTGTAACATCAGGTTCCATTCTCAGTAACATGAAGAAGGGCCTAAACAACTAACTTTAAAACTAAACCTGACTAAAAAACTAAAAAGTTCAATAAACCTTGAAGTTATTTTGATATTAATAACTCCCAAATAAGGCTTCATTCCAACTGGGCTATGAAAACGGATTCTGGGTGGTTCTGATTTAAGACATCCCTAAGATGGGGGTAGTCACCAGTTTTTCTGTCTTCTTCCTCTAGTGAAAACTGTTTATGCCCTCAAGTGAAGGAAGGAAGATTTGGTTGAAGTTCAAAACCAAACAAAAGATACCATAAGTGTTCATTGAAATAAATGTGCCAAATGATATGGACAAAGAGGTTGATAATTACTTTCTATTGCAAAGATCTCATTTCTGCAGTTCTAGAAGTCTAAGCCTGGCAAACTGTGGTTATATCATTAACTGGAAACTCCTTCAATTATGGAGTGGGGTCAGAAGTAATTTCTTACTGTGGCTTATACAACATGATGATCATTGGAAAGGCACTAACATAACACTTAAGGAGAAAAATGATCATTTGAAAACTACAGGCTGAGCTCCACTTCTAAGACAGCCATAACATTATTGTTGATATAATTAAGTATTCTTCCAAACAGTAGCTAGCTTTTAAGTATCAAAGAAAAGATAATATTTTTTAAGTTTATTTATGTGTTTTGGGAGAGAGTGAGCGAGCAGGGGAGAGGCAGAGAGGAAGAGAGAGAGAATCCCAAACAGGCTTTGCACTGTTAGTGCAGAGTCCAATGCAAGGCTGGAACCCATGAGCCATGAGATCATGGCCTGAACCAAAGCCAAGAGTCGGACACTTAACTGACTGAGCTACCCAGGTACCCCAAAACGACATTTCAGGGGCACCTGGGTGGTTCAGTCAACTAAGCATCCAATCCTTGATTTAGGCTCAGTCATACCACCATTTGTGAGTTTGAGCCCCATGACAGGCTCTGCCCTGACAGCACGGAGCCTGCTTGGGCTCTCTCTCCCCCTTGCTCTCTGCCTCTCACTCATTCTCTCTCAAAAATAAATAAGCGTTTTAAAAATGACATTTCAGTTCATATGTTTGTGAGTCTTTAATAAAAATCAAAAATAATTCATAAGAAGCTTACCAGTACTTTCCAATTCCATTAAAATATTTAACTGAGAGAAGATGTTTTAAAGAGTTTAAACACACGATAAAATTGAGTCATTCTTAATTAGAAGCTGAATTAAGCTTCTAATGTTTAATAATTGAGCATATTTTGGGGGCACCTGGGTAGCTCAGCGGGTTAAGCGTCCAGCTTCGGCTCAGGTCATGATGTCGCGGTTTGTGAGTTCCAGCCCCACATCGGGCTCTGTGCTGGCAGCTCTCTTAACCTAGAGTTGCTTCAGATTCTGGGTCCACCCCTCTCTCAGCCCCTCCCATACTCATGCTCTGTCTCTTTGTCTCTCAATAATAAATACACATTAAAACTTAAAAAAATAAGCATATTTTTTCAGCTGGATACATAGTAATAGAATTTAGTAGGAATCAATAAAATCAATATTGCCAAATTCACCCGTGAAACACCAGACCTTCATTCTTAACTCTCTTTCATTTTGGGCCAATTACTAGGTATTAATTGAGCAGCTCCATGGTATGAGCAACATAATCAACTTCCCATTCCTCCTTTGCTGATACATGCTTTGCTGCAAAAAGAAGAAAAGGGGGGGGGGGGAGAGATCCTTCCACCATTTTTGACAGCTGTGAGAGAGGGACATTGACAAAAATGTACATGCTCAAGTCCAAATTGGAACCAAGAAAATTAAGTAGAGTTTTTTATGATGGTAGCCTCATATTTCTCACCTGCCTAATTTGAGTTTCTGCCCTCCTTTCATGTCTGAATGTGGCTTTCTGGGAGAAGCTTTCAAATGAGTTATACTATTACAAAAATCTTATGATAGGAGTATCTCCTTAGCAATTAGTCAATAGACAGCAAGATTTAAATTAACATAACATAAATTGAAATATATTTTTATTAAAATAACTGTTATGATACAGATTAAGTAAGTCTTTGATATATTAATTGTCCATGATATACAGATATGATTTTTAAATCATTCAAATTCACATTGCAACATTAGCAAGTTAATAATGGAGACCAGTCTTGAAAATGAGAAGCTTTGCTTCATTTATTTTCTAGGATGTTCAGATTACTGAGAGCTACAATTGAAGAGGTCTCTACTAGTGCAAAAAAACAAAACAAAACAAAACAAACAGACAAAAAACCTAAAATAAAATTGGATAAGAAAGTCTACATTTAAAATTAAGCTTTGATATTTTATAATATTTTAAATATTATAAATATTTTTTTATTTTAAATTAAATTTAATTTAATTTAAATTTAAATATATTTTAAATATGATCTTTTATTTATTTTTTTAAATTTTTTTAACGTTTTATTTATTTTTGAGACAGAGAGAGACAGAGCATGAACGGGGGAGGGTCAGAGAGAGAGGGAGACACAGAATCTGAAACAGGCCCCAGGCTCTGAGCTGTCAGCACAGAGCCCGACGCGGGGCTCGAACTCACAGACTGTGAGATCATGACCTGAGCTGAAGTCGGACGCTCAACCGACTGAGCCACCCAGGCGCCCCTATATGATCTTTTATAAGTTACCTTAGTAATAATACCAATAATAAAACAAAGAATAGTAAAATTTGCAACATTGAATTTTTATGGGAAAAATGCCATCGAAATAGAGGCATCAGAAAAGAGCTTTATAATAAGAGTGTGGACTAGACTGGTACTGTCAGGATTGTTGTGATAATAAAATGCAGCCCGTATGTTACATAATAAAGATTTTAACTCCTGGTAGGTGCTTACATTACTTACTCATTTATCTATCCATCCATCTAACTCAGAAATCCTTTGAGGGTATTGTGTAAGTGATCTAGTGGAAGTTTTTTTATTACTCAGGATAAAATACACTGTGTTCAATGAGAACAGCCCCAACATCTCACTGGAGTAACACCATGAAATCTTATTTCTTTTTTTTTTCAATATATGAAATTTATTGTCAAATTGGTTTCCATACAACACCCAGTGCTCATCCCAAAAGGTGCCCTCCTCAGTACCCATCACCCACCCTGCCCTCCCTCCCACCCCCCATCAACCCTCAGTTTGTTCTCAGTTTTTAAGAGTCTCTTATGCTTTGGCTCTCTCCCACTCTAACCTCTTTTTTTTTTTTTTTCCTTCCCCTCCCCCATGGGTTTCTGTTACGTTTCTCAGGATCCACATAAGAGTGAAAATATATGGTATCTGTCTTTCTCTGTATGGCTTATTTCACTTAGCATCACACTCTCCAGTTCTATCCACGTTGCTACAAAGGGCCATATTTCGTTCTTTCTCATTGCCACGTAGTACCCCATTGTGTATATAAACCACAATTTCTTTATCCATTCATCAGTTGATGGACATTTAGGCTCTTTCCGTAATTTGGCTATTGTTGAGAGTGCTGCTATAAACATTGGGGTACAAGTGCCCCTATGCATCAGTACTCCTGTATCCCTTGGGTAAATTCCTAGCAGTGCTATTGCTGGGTCATAGGGTAGGTCTATTTTTAATTTTCTGAGGAACCTCGACACTGTTTTCCAGAGTGGCTGCACCAATTTGCATTCCCACCAACAGTGCAGGAGGGTTCCCGTTTCTCCACATCCTCTCCAGCATCTATAGTCTCCTGATTTGTTCATTTTGGCCACTCTGACTGGCATGAGGTGATATCTGAGTGTGGTTTTGATTTGTATTTCCCTGATAAGGAGCAACGTTGAGCATCTTTTCATGTGCCTGTTGGCCATCCGGGTGTCTTCTTTAGAGAAGTGTCTATTCATGTTTTCTGCCCATTTCTTCACTGGGTTATTTGTTTTTTGGGTGTGGAGTTTGGTGAGCTCTTTATAGATTTTGGATACTAGCCCTTTGTCCGATACGTCATTTGCAAACGTATGGCCAACTAATCTTTGACAAAGCAGGAAAGAACATCCAATGGAAAAAAGACAGTCTCTTTAACAAATGGTGCTGGGAGAACTGGACAGCAACATGAAGAAGGTTGAAACTAGACCACTTTCTCACACCATTCACAAAAATAAACTCAAAATGGATAAAGGACCTGAATGTGAGACAGGAAACCATCAAAACCCTAGAGGAGAAAGCAGGAAAAGACCTCTCTGACCTCAGCCGTAGCAATCTCTTACTCGACACATCCCCAAAGGCAAGGGAATTAAAAGCAAAAATGAATTACTGGGACCTTATGAAGATTAAAAGCTTCTGCACAGCAAAGGAAACAACCAACAAAACTAAAAGGCAACCAACGGAATGGGAAAATGAAATCTTATTTCTAACTCACATCAGTCTAAAATAGGTCTGGCAGCTTTCATTGGCTGTTCTGATGCTATGACTTTTAGTTTGAGACTCAGGTTCAAGTCCTATCCCTGAGGTGTGGCTGAAAAATTCCTGAACCTTTAAAATTACCAGTTCCATCATTTGTAATTTGAAGACAAAAATAGGAGCTACCTAGAGAGAAAATTAAATGGGGTAATGTGTATAAAGCGGTTTGCACCAAAATAGCCCAGAGAATAAGCTCAATTAATGTGAGTCATTATTTTTCTGGGAAAATTCAGGGTGTAAGGTAATAATAAATCAGTTCAGGATGCCCCAAGGCTTTCTCTTCTAACCTTTATGGGAGCAAATCTTCATCCAGGGTTACAATCTTCCCCACCACCACATCTACCCCCCGATCTCACAAGTCAGTCCATATTCACTAAGACAGCAGCCTCTGATGTCTGATTGTCAATATGAAAAGCTTCATTCTTTACACCTATGTTGTACTTTGGACATAGTGTTAGTGATTCTCTCTTCTTGTCATGCCTGTTATTTCTGAAGCAGACAAATAAAACCCTAAGAAGTCTTAGTCTAACTACCTTTACTTACTTCAGAGTAACTTTCTTGTTTTTTTCCATTTGACCTGGGAAATCACTGTGGGGAATTTAAACATCTCAGGCTCCATCTTTTGTTCAGACTACATCTTAATGTCTGGAATCCTTTTAGTATCTTTGCCTTATGTTCCTACCTCCTTCCTTCATGAGGAAATGGACAAGAAATAGCCATTTATGTTTTCCATTTCCTTATACGTTTTCCATTTCCTTATAGGGACACATGTTGGGAGACCCACCAAGCTTTTATTCCTCACACAAGACTCCCAGCCTTTCATTTCCTGTCAACAAAATGGACCACAGCTGGAGGTATAGGGAAACATTCACTTGTTTGACTCCTTTTACTCAAAGACCAAAATTCAAAAGAGAAAAACAAAAAACACACACACAAAAAAACCCCAAAACCCCCAAAACACAAAATGACAATCAAACAACAAAAGAATCTATGATGGAAAACCTATGAATGTGGCAACACTTTCCAGAAGTTTGGGAAGTGGTAAATAGACACTATGAATTGTGACACCCTCAGATGGTCTTACTCAGCTTTCTTAATGTTATGTTGAATTAGTATTTTATGTTAAGAAAGTAGGAAACTGTTTAAACTCTACGTCAGACTGTATAGCTCAGTGAGGAGAACTGTCATGTCTTCTTCTTCCCTATGTATACTTCCCTATGCTTTACTCAATCTTTGACACCTAGTAAGTGCTTGATGTATGTATGTGTTGAATAAACATTCAGCAAACATTTATCCTTGCTTGTTAAATGCTAGGCCTTGTGGTGAAGTGATTGGCTATACAAAGATCAACTTAGTAGCCATATACATAATAGACTTTTCAAAAAGTAGTTCTATTTTGCAAATTGGATTTCCAAAAATATCTTATGATATGGCATAAAATTCACTGGGGGACATCTAATTTTTTGTAGTCTTAACCTTCAAACATGAAGGATAGAAAATAATGGTAAATTATAAACAAAATCCTAAGGACATGGACAGGAAGAAGTAAAACACTCAGTATTTGCAGATGACATACTATATATAGAAAACCCTAAAGACTCCACCAAAAAATGATTACAATTATTAAATGAATTCATTTTAGTTGTAGGATGGAAAATTAACATACAGGAATCAATTGTGTTTTCTTTACACTAATAATGATGTAGCAGGAAAAATGCAGAAAATCCATTTACAGTTATATCAAAATAATAAAATACCTAGAAATAAATTTAACCAAGGAGGTAAGAGACCTGCACTCCGAAAACTAGAAGACATTTATGAAAACAATCGAAGATGACACAAATAAATGAAAAGACATCTCATGCTCATGGATTAGAAAATTTAATCTTATTAAAATATTCATACTACCCAAAACAGTCTATAGATTCAATGCAATCCCTATCAAAATACCAATGCCATTTTTCATATAACTGGAATAAAGTTTGTATGGAAGCACAAAAGACCCCAAAGAGACCAAACAATTTTGCAAAAGAAGACCAAAGCTAGAGGTATCATGCTCCCTGATTTCAAAACATATTACAAAGCTATAGTAATCAAGTCAGTATGATGCTGGCATGAAAACACATGCATAGATCAATGGAATAGAATTGAGAGCCTGGGAATAAGCCCACACATATATGGTCGATTAGTCTATGACAAAGAAGGCAAAAACATACAATGGGGAAAAGACAGTCTTTCCAAAAAATGGTGCTGGGAAAACTAGACAGCTATATGCAAAAGAATGAAACCGGACCATCATATTATGCTACATATAAAAGTAAACTCAAAATCAATTAAAGACTTGAATATAAGGCCTGAAACTATAGAACACCTATAAGAAAACATAGGCACTAAGCTCTTGGATATTAGTCTCAGCAGTGTATTCGAGACCAGTTTTCTTAGTCAAGGACAACAAAAGCTAAAATAAACAATTGGGATTACATCAAACTAAAAAGCTTTTGCACAGTGAAAGAAACCATCGACAAAACAAAAAGACAATATACTGAATGGGAAAAAATGTTTGAAAATCATACATCTGATAAGGGATTAATATCCAAAATATAAAAGAATTTACTCAATTTGATATCAAAAAACAAACAAAGAAGACCTACAGATGGCCAATGGGCACACAAAAAGATGCTAGATGTCACTAATCATCAGGATAAGGCAAATCAAAACCACAAGAGATGTCACCTCACACCTGTTAGATTGTTTGTTATCAAAGACAAAAAAAAAAAAAAAAAAAAAAAAAAAAAAAACGTTGGTGAGGATATGGAGAAAAGGGATCCCTTGTGCACTGTTGGGAATGTAAATTGGTACAGCCACAATGGAAAACAGTATGGAAATTACTCCAAAATTTAAAATAGAACTTCTGTATGATCCAGAAATTCCATATCTGGGTATTTATCAAAAGAAAATGAAAATGACAATTTGAAGAGATATAAGCACCCCCCATTTTCACTGCATCAGTATTTATAAGAATCAAGATATGGAAGCAAAATAAGTGTCTATATATATATATATATATATATATAAAGAGATATTACTCAGCCATAAAAAAGAATAAAATCTTGCTATTCGCAACCACATGGATGGGCCTATGTTAAGTGATATAAGTCAGAGAAAGACAAATACCATATGATTTTATTTATACATAGAATCTAAAAAACAAAAAATATCAGAAACAGTCGCATAGATACAGGAAGCAAACTGTCAGTTATCAAAGGAGGTGGGGTTAAGAGGTATAAACTTCTAGTTCTAAAATAAATGAGACACGGGGATATAATATTCAGCATGGAAAATACAGTCAATAATAGTGTCGTAGCTTTTTAAAAAAATGTTTATATTTATTTAATTTTGATAGAGACAGAACACAAGTGGGGGAGGGGCAGAGAGAGAAGGAAACAGAATCGGAAGCAGGCTCCAGGCTCCGAGCTGTCAGCACAGAGCCTGACCCGGGGCTCCAATTCACAAACTGAGATCATGACCTGAGCCGAAGTCAAACACTTAACCGACTGAGCCACCCAGGTTCCCCAATATTGTTGTAACTTTGTATGGTGATGGGACTAGTCTTATTGTGAGGATCACTTCATGGTGTATAAAAAGATTGAATCACTATGATGTCATCATTATGGTGTATGGCATTATTGATTATTGATTATAATATACCTAAATATTATCACTATGATGTATATCATTGTGACATATACCTGAAAGTTGTAGGATACTGTGTATCAATTATACTTGAATTAAAAAACCCTACCAGCAAGTAGACTAGCCAGAATATGAATATACATAAACTTTGAAATGGCATATTTTTCACACAGTTTTTTTCCTGAGGCATAATTGTCATATCACATTATATTAGTTTCAGGTGTACAACATAATGATTTGATATTTGTATGAATTGCAAAATGATCACTATAATAAATCTAGATAACATCACATAGTTTGAAGTTATTTTAAAATTGAGGAGAAAGCCATCAAAACAATTGCTCTGAGGTCTTTTCCAAAGTTATATTTCAATTTGTATGTTGCTAATAGAGGATAATAGTGAGAAAGCCCAGTCTTAAGGCTGTAGAGTAACATAAAATATATAATCTCGCCTCATGGTACATCCCGGCCAGAGATCGTTCAATAAAAGGAAATGAATATATACTAAAAATGTTCAGAGATAATTATGCTAGTTTTTCAGACTAAATACCTTGGAATTTGCAAAGACAGCTCATAGACAAAAGGGATACCACTAAAATCCAGTGCAATAGATTTCTCTATTCACAGTGACAGGAACATCTCTCTCAATATTACTTAGCTAATGAACGAATAGATCTGCTGTGAAGTTCCTAGGAGGCTCATTTTCTTGAGAACAGTAGTAAAAGTTAGCTGATGAATGACCTAAACTGCTTAATGTTTCTCCTTATAACTTCTGAGCAGCAAGGCGTATCCAGGCAAGTACTGAAGGAGTTATCCTCGGGAGGCCCCGGTGTCCTTGCAGGTTGTCAGAGGCAATGAGCCAGGTTTATTTCAAATGGCTCCTTAAATGAACATTTATTTTGTGCCAGTAACACGTTTTTGATTAACAGCTCCTTTGACTAATTTGCTTCCCCAAACAGCCCAATAAAGGACTCGTTTAAAACATAATTAAAAGCATGTTATTGCTAGTAGTTAATACTGATTAAAACAGGCATTAAGACAATTATCGTTGAAGGAAAGTAAGCACCCCGTAGTTAGTATAGAATCCATCCTTACTGTTTTTATGCATCTCGTACAGAACTGGCTACATGACAAGCTAGAGCAAGGGCTCATTTTTTATGGAATCATATCAAAGTATGTTCCCATTTTGCTTGTTTCTTTCAGTGAATGTGCAAGTTCTTATATAGGTGGGCTACTGAAATAGTTTTTGCCTTGTGCAAAACACTCATATATTCAACCAGGTAAAGCTCGTTTTCAATCAATATGAACCGATTTGGGCTGTATGGGGTAAAGTTCAGCTGTTCTTTTATTGTTAATAGGACATATACCTTTATTCTTTCTAAACGCTCTCATTACACAAAACTTGCTTAGTCACATTATAGATTGACTGCAACGGATGTTTTCATTACTGTTATTTGGCACTTTGATCCATTTGTTTTCGTATTACTTCTTGTTCAAATCATGTTCTGTTGTGGTGTGAAAGAAAAATAAGACCTTCAGCGATTTCTGATTCTTTTTTAAAAAGCATCTTTTTAAAACAGAACAATAGTGGAAATTAATATTATATGAAAGAAATACATCAAGGTTTTGCAACAACTTCTCTGTTTTGCATCAAATTATGACTTTTCAGGAATTGTGTAGGTAATATAAAAAGAGCATGTGTTTTGCATGAAAGATTATTTTATTGAAAATGAAAATACAGAAAGCAGCCTCAGTTCATATAAAAGATTCCTTTCTAAAAATATTTTTCTTGTGAACAATTTTATATTTAAGTATAACCTCTTGCTCTGTGACTCTTCAAGAAGGCATATGGTGGAAATAATGGAAATTCTGTTTTGGTATACTTGAATACAGCAAAACTGCCTTTACAGAACGGATGTATAAGTCACTTAAAAATTTTAACATAAAAGATTGCGGAGATAAAACCAAGCCAACGGATTTGATCATTTGTTTTAGATTCCCATTTTGCTCTGGTAGCCCCTGGACAGTCTCACAAATAGATGGCACTCACCAAGTGCCTTGACAAAGTGCATTGATCAAGAGACGATTTGTCTTTTCCTTCATGGATCCAAGAAAAGTCTGGGCTGACTACAGTCACCAGAGACCGGTTTCCAAACATTGTACGGCTTGCAGAGATAAAAATCAAAAATCAAAACAAAATACACACATGCACACACATATGTACACACATATGCACACACAAACTTGTAAGGTGATAGGTGGTCTAAAATTATATGTGGGTGGGGAGAGGGAATGTAAAAAGGGAAAAGAGAAAGGTTTTTGTCATATTTGATATCAGGAATAAATTAATTTCTTTTCATTCTACTGTAGGCTTTTTACAACTCTTCTGGATGATTCCAAGAGCTTTCTAAAATGTCTTCCTTTTCTACTTTGGTTAATCCTTCACACTGCCATCAAAATTATGGTTAAAAAATGCAAATATGATCTCCATCTATACTAGTTAAAACCTCTCCATGATTCATATCGATTCTTTTTTGATAGAGTTTGATTCTTTAATTATCTGACCTCACTCTATATTTTCAGTCAAATTTTCTGATCTGCTGTCTTGTGTACCTCATGAAACCTCATGGAATTGAACTGTTTTTTTAAATCATGTTAGCTAGTGGGAACTCTGGTACACAAAAGATAATTAACAATTTTGTTGAATAAAAATATATTTCATTTTAGGTATTACTAATATTGTGTCAATATGTATAGGTATTTCTAATAGTGTATAAAATTGCAGATAGTATTTTGAACTATTCAGAGAATATTGTGAATTATTCCACTTAGATTAATGGAATAATCACAGGAAGTTGGCAACTACTACACAGCTTGAACTGGATTTATTAGGTAATAGTTAGGAGTTCTGGTTAGAAAAATGAGCTGTAAAATCCGACATAACCGCCCAGTGCCTCAGTTTCTTCATCTGCCAAATGAGGATAATAAAACGTGATTTCTAGGGAAGAGTTAATGGGTTAATAGATGTAAATTTCTCAGGAGAGTATGTGGCAAATTTTATGTAAAAATGAGCCTTTATATCAATCTCAGACATCTCTGTGCACCAAAAGAAACCATTACATCAGTGATGTCAAAATATCTAGGAATATACAAGTCTATGAATCTAAAGTAAACAGTTGTTTGTGTCTTCCTTTGCTCCTCCTGATCCAGATTCTTCCCTCTGCTCGAGGCCCAGGGCGTTGGCCCACACAGACAACACTAATACACCCACTGCCCTCTAGCTTAAGGTGGGGTCACGAGTGGGGAGAACTGGCAGGAAAAGGAGAAGAGTGTGCTCAGAGAACATATTGCACTGGCACGAGTGGCTGACTGGGTTCCAGGACCTGAAGCCGACAGGCCTGGGCTGGGACTCACTCCATATGGCGTTCCCTTCCTCTGGGTCTAGTAGCCAAGACACCCTTTCCCCCATCAGGCGGTGGGGGTGGTGGTGGTAATGGTTGTTGCCATCATCTTACTCCTACCAGCCCTGGTTCTACTCTTCCTGGCCATTAACTGCACTATACGTCACCTACATCTTTGAAGAGTTCATTTATTCAACTCTTCTGAAATGTTACCATCCATTTCCTGTAGGGACCTTGACCAAAGCGATACTAAAAAGGAGTAATTTGATTTCAAAATCTTTTAACTAGTTTTGCTTGTCAAATATATTTGCTTATTGTGAAAGATATCCAAACACCCACCTAATGCCAAAATAGTTGTTCTTATCTTTATCATGGTCATTACAACTGGATATTTGAATTGTATTTCATCAAAATATGGTTTTCACTTTATGGTAGTAGATTTTTTTTAATTGATAAATTGAGAAAAGCAGTTGTTTCTGGCAGATTTGAAACCAAAGCAGCCTTCTGAAGATATTGGGGTCATAATATGGATATTAACTAAATAGTAATGTATTGTCTTGTCTGGAAACTTAGCTTTTATAAACAATCACTTGGATCCTGGCAGAACATATTTGCAATATAATCTATTCTAGGGGCACCTGGGTGGCTCAGTTGGTTAAGTGGACGACTTTGGCTCATGTCGTGATCTCACGGTTTATGAGTTCGAGCCTCGCATTGGGCTCTGTCCTGACAGTTCAGAGCCTGGAGCCTGCTTCTGATTCTGTGTGTGTATGTCTCTGCCCTTTCCTCACTCACTCTCTCTCTGTCTCAATAAAATGAATAAACATTAATTTTTTTAATGTAATCTACTCTACTTACAGAAATATATTTGCCTATCTTGACAACTGAAAACAGTAAAATTGTCTTTCCAAGTAGCAACTTTTTAAATTCAATATTGAAAAAAAAGTTGGTGGGCAAGGTGGAGAGTGCATGGATAAAAGTAATAGAAAACACAAAGGGAATAGGAATTTTCTGCTTTGCATTACCCAAGGTGTTATGCTCATGGCAGTAATGTTCAAATATGCATTTATCACAGAGAGAGAAAGGAAGAACGAGAGGGAGAGAAAGAGATTTGAGAATCAGAAAATAATAAATTTGACTTCTGATTTTTTTTTGACTCATGGAAAATATTGCTGCTCTGATTGTACTTAAAACTCCATTGTTCGGGTAAATGCATTGAAATAATTTGTATTTTCCATCTATAAAATGGGGAACATAATGCCTTCATTTAAAAGTAAAACATTTACTAGAATAATTGAAAATATTTGATTGTGATAATAAAGCAGTATTATTGAATATTACATTTTATCAAGATATTTTGTATGTGGAAATTATACTTGCAATTATAATAACAGATATATCAGCTTAAAAATATATTTTGATGATATTACAGTTTTATTAGAAAGTTAAACTCGTAGAGACTCTTACCCACATATATTGCATAGGTAACTCTTTAGAAATTCATAAATTATATTTCTTTTTAGTCTTCTGTTGACATTAGCTTGTTTCACTGCATGATGCAAAAAAACAAGCAAACATGGGTAACTTTTTAAAATCCTGTGAAATATAAAAGCCACTTCAAAGCTAATGGATAACAATAAAGTTTGAAGTTTTTTTCCCAAAAGAGTTCATTTTAGGAAAAATTCTATGCAAATTTGACTTTACAGATATGCTTCCTTTCAGAAAGTAGCCACCAGTCTTTACACTCCAACATAATTTTAATTCCTGAAGTCTTACGGAGGACACATTCATTCTTTGTGATTATTCGGAAATAATATTTGTTTTTACGCACTCCAAACAATGGATGCAAACCTGGAAGAGTTTCCTATTCTCAGAGGACTTCTGCCCAGATCCATCAAGGCCAAGTAGCAGTCACTCACAGCACTTTGAAAACCAGCAGATGATGTCTGGTTAGAAGTAACAGACTTTGGCAATACTAAGAAATCTAAGGGCCTGTGTCTGTTTTGAAGGAAGCAAAAAGTGACAGATTTAAAATGAGCTGAAATGATGCAGTTGTCAAATGAGAATCTGTTCCAAAATTGAGATTTACTGAACCAACAGTTTCTCCGCCAGTGCACTGTGTTGGTCAGACATAGAAATTTTATGTTTTGGAGGAACAGCCAGAGGAAAACCAGCTGAAACAGCAGACGGTGTACCTCGTTCATGACTTTACACTTTCTGGCTTTTCTCTTGATGTCCCATTCTTAATACTGTTAGGATACATCCTCTTACATTTTACTACCCAATTAATTGGAATGTAAAGAGTTCATTATCTACTGTGTGATTGTTTACCTTCTTCCTAAGAGAGGAAGTTCTTAGAAGAATTTATCCAGCTTATACATGAAGAAGAAACTGGGGCAAAAAGTTTATTTTACTCTCAATCCAACTTATGGGCAATACTGAAATGGATCCTTTAAGGCAGTTGTGGTTCATATGTAAAAGAACTGATCTAATATTAAGAAAAAAAATTGGCTTGGGGAATGCAGAGCTGTGGAGCCATGGAAAATAATTGTTCACAGAACTCCTGACAGTTTCAATCACAGGATTCCCTGCAATGACTGGAAGAAATTGCAGAGTAACTTGTTCAGGGACGATTCAGAAATTGATGCAAACCCAAAGGATGACTTCTTTGTTTCTGATTTAAGATGTGGACCACAACAAATATATCATCATTAAGTTATTTTTTCCTAACCCTTAGGGCCTTAGGGCCGTGTGTGTGTGTGTGTGTGTGTGTGTGTGTGTGTGCGCATGTGTGTGTGTGTTTTCCATGTGCTTGTACATAAACATGAAATTGCATGTTTTGAGATGAATCAGGTTTCTTTTCGTTTTCCACAAACATTGTACTAGTTATCTATTAAGAATAAAATTTCCCCAGTAAAATAAACCTGATGTTGCTTTCCATCCAAGAGTTTGTGAAATTGAAGTTGAATTTAGACCATACTGTAACACAAAGAGATCAATCCTTTTATACAAATCCGTGTGTAATTCCAAACCAAATAGCTGCAAAATAAATTGGCAACTGGTATATTCTTTATAATACGCTGCCAGTTATGGAGCTGGGATAAACTAAACCTGGAATTTAATTACAAAAGAAAACCAAAAGAATCTGAAAGAAGTAGGAAACTGGGTAAGAATTCATTTTGATAATATGCTGAAAACCTTTCTTTTTCTATATCTTATTTCTTAAATGCCCATCTGTACATACTAGTTTCTTACAATTGAACTCAAAATCCCAAAGTAACTGAGAGTATATGCTCAGTTCATTTAAAGCATAGAAAAGCAAACAAATAAATAATTTTCATACTCTGATTGCATCTACTGTCTGCCCATTTAGTTATTATCAGCATAGTTGTCTCTCTTACTTCTGAATTGCCTGCCTTTGCTAGCCCAAACCATACCAACGTGCACCCCCCATAAAGCAGCTTTCTCCAGAGATACTTAATAAACATTTAAATCTATGATTACAACCCGTACAAATGACACTCTCATAGAATTCTATGTACCCAACCTGGACAACCATACATGTATCATGCTGTTTTAAATTGTTTAATTCTTTTCTGTCTTCATGTTTTCTATGAATATCTTGTGCATCTCTCCCTACCATCCCTACCATGAGTGAAGAAACATACTCATTTAGAAATGTGTCCTGAAAATAAAATCCTCTAAAAAGCAATGGCTCATCAGGAAATTCACCACTTTGCCCACTGGTTACAGAGACTTTTGAACCAAATTATGTTCCACGTTCACTGGAAAGTATCACACTAATTTGGTAATCAAAGTGTCCTTTAAAAGCAGACAATGCTATCTGAGTAGTGACCAGTATACTACAACTCATTTTAAGATAATAATCTAACAATATATTCAGAAATTTTTCATACATGTGCCACATTCTCAGATTCCTAGGGAGAAGCAATTCCTGTCAATTCTTAATATAGGCATTAATGCCAAGTAACATATAAGAAACAGACTCACAATATTTTCCTGGCAAAATAACTATAAAACTAAGAACTTTGTGTTCTAGGACGTTTAGAATAATTCCACAGTGAGATCTGCTATTACAATGAATTTGTGAATCCTAAAACAACCTACACACATTTTGCTATATTGAAATATGAAATATCCAGAGAGGGATATTATGCATTTCATACATATAGAAGCATAGATTGCTCTTTGCGTTAATCATGGCCATTTGTGTGCATTTTTTATTTTTATTACCTAGGCTTGGAGCAATCTTTGCAAAACAGACCCATAACAAACACGTAAAAATGGAATAAAAAGCACATTCCCCATAAAGTGCTTGCACAGCACAGAAATGTAAAATTTTGGCACCCAGTCAGTTTTGTGTGGTATAAAAAAATTTCTTATATTTAAATTCTCTGTATTTTACAAGTCTTTTTATGTAAAACCTTAAGTGGAGTTGACTGTTTATCCCGGTTGATTTGGCCACGTGACGCCTTCCAGGTTGGGGAGCTCTCGCTTTGCTGTTTCTTATCAGCCCTCCTTACTACCGCCATGTGGGGCCAATTTGTTCCTTCTGCAGAGAAAGAAGGGGTTTGGATTTAATTTGAAGCCTTGACATAAGGTTTAATTTGCTAAAAAGGGGAGCTATGCCATTGTAAATCTTGGAGGAGACACTCAGGTTGTGAGAGCTGTCAGCCCAATCTGTTTTAAGCACTGTTTGAGGTGTTTGTTAAAGAAACTATATTTCCTTCAAGACCCTACTCACCTAATTGAATTGATGCTTAATTGCAAATATAATTCTATTCTGTATTCTGATCAACTGTTTATTTTTTGAGAGAAGGATGATGGGTTATGGAAAGTTTCCATATGAAATATGTATTTACAGTAGATGCACAGATTAGATAGTGGGGTATGAGTATGAAACTCATGAAAGGGAAATCTTCATCTTATTTTTTACATCTCAATAAAAATAGAGGAGAAGGAAATATGATGAGCTACATTGGATGAGCTCAATAGAGAAATATGGGAGATTCTTAACTGTGAGGATTATTTCAGAATGAGTAGTAGTTATGAGGAAGCTGGGAAATTTTTGCTTTTCAAAGTTTTTAAAAATTAAGACAGATTCACATTGGTAAATTTTGTTTGGGTAGTTTTGGGCTAAGAAATGAAGAAATGGGCTAATTTTCATCCTTGGGGCTTTACTGTATTCCTGTCCCTGGAGCATTTGTGACTGTGAGGGGGCTTTCAGCTCCGATGATGACTGAAGCGGACACTGGCAGGCAGTGCATGGTGATGATGGATAGAAAATATCCTGCAGTGCATGAGCCATTTCTGTACCATTTCTGCCCTTCCTAAAATGACATTAACTCTGCAGTTAGAAAAATATACATAAATATCTCTTTTATTTACTCCTAGAAATGGTATGTTTGTATGTTCATGTTTGTGTGGAGTGTGTTTGTGTATGTGTTTAATATTAGGGAAACAACATAGTCTGATGTATAAGATCACCTTCTCTGGAGTCTATTGTCTAGATTTGTATTCCAACCTAGCCATTTGCTATTTTCTGAATAAGGTATATATACACTCAGTGCTTTAGTCCCCTCATCTCTAAATTTGGGATAGTAATAGTACTTGCTTCTGTGTTTTTGTAAGCATTAAATGAGTTAAGACATAGGTACTTAGGACATTGCAGCAAAACAAAACAATACAAAAATATGCAGTACAAACATTTGTGTTTATGGCTTACATGTTAGTAGTTATTATTAATTACTATTTCTTCTGTGATCTTGGACCAACTTTCTACAGTCTGACAAACTCCACTCCTTCCTTCATGTTTATTGCCTATATGAATAATTACAAAGTGTGGACTTGCAGAAATAAATTATATTTGCCCAAGGGTATTCAGAAGTCGAACACAGGAAACTTTTGAGTTCCTTAAAAAAAGTCAAAGTATCCATGAATACTCAATTCTACTTCCAAACTTACCTATTTTGTGACAGATACATAGTGATAAATACTTTGGGGGATTATAATCTCCTATAGTGTTTGAGATCTAAAAATCCAAGTGATGGAAAGTTTTAGAAATGGGAAGGAGTCATATTTTTCATATATTTAAAAATTAGTATTTGTAGCTTATAAAAGATTTAAGTTGCAGCAATTCAAACAAATGGGCACAATATCACATTGTTTTAGTAGAAAGTGTGGATTTTTGATTTTTGAAAATAAATTCACCTTTATTGCTTTGTATACTTATGTAGTCTTGGGATTAATTTGAGAAATGTTATCATCAGACAGCATCCTTTGTGTTCTGGATAATAATTTTGCTTGGAAATGAGCACTGATGCTGTACTAAAAAGTTTCAAGCCTATTAATAGTGTCCTGTGGGCCCTACTAATTTGCTGAGAAACCTTTTGTTTAATTGCAATCAGTCATCAAGTGTTTTATAGAACTGCCATATCCTTAAATGTGTGCTAGATATTGTGAAGGTACTGGTGAAGCATGTGGCATAGGACCAGTACTTGTGGAGCTTGATGTCTAATTAGGAGGAAAGCAAGACTGATACATGGCCATTACTTTTCAGGCAGATAGATACCTCGATACCTTTGTGCATCTGCACTGCTCTGCACAATGGGTGTTTGGCAGTAAATAAGACAGACTAAACAAAAGATGGTGCTTGCTTTCTAGAGAGTTTGGATTGGAGGACAGACAGTAAAATAAAATATTTAATACCAGATGGGGATAAGGGTTATACAGAAAACTAATCTCTGAAGGGTGCTAGAGAGAGCAGGGATGAAGGTCTTCCAATTTTAAATAGGCTGAGCAGTAATTTACATTTGAACAAAGACCTGAAGAAGCTGAGGAAGCCAGCAACAATTAAAAGATTCCAGGTTGAATTGAAAGTAGCAAATACAAAATCCCATTAGCTAGAACTTGGCTGGTAAATTCCAGGAAAAGCAAGGAGGGCAATAAATTCAGTTAGAAGTAAATGAGTGAAGGGAATGTTCAGTGGGATATGAGTCAGAGGGGGCCAGATTGTATAGTCTATGTGGGCATTTTAGGACTTGGTCTTAACTGACTGAAGTAGAGTCATTGGAGGGTGTTGGAAAGAAGATTTATCTGGTGAATTAATCTGACTTAACAGTTTTATAAGGATTACATGGCCCGCTGGGCTGAGTATAACCTTGCCTTCCCGCTAACCCCTATTACAGGAAACCCAGAGACCAATGAGGAGATAAAGATGATGTTATCTTAAGACAGAGTGGTGGCTGTAGACATAGACACGGTGAAATTTCTGGATATATTTTTATGATCAAGCCAACAAGATTTGCTGCTAAATTCATTAGTGGGAAGGAAAGAAGGTGGAGTCAAAGAGGAAGCAAGGTTGTTAGGTCTGGGATAGTGGGAAGAGAATTTGTAATCAATTGAGATGGGAGAAGCTAGTAGAGCAGGTTCGTGGAAGAATATTATGAGGAGTTTGAAGTGAGGTATGTTACATCTTAGCTGCAGGTTTGGTATCAAAGTGGGATGTCAAGGAGACAGTGTATACATTCCAGTAGGTTGCAATTTAGGGAGTAGGTCAAGGTTGCCGATGTAAATTAAGCTGTCTCAACTGGCTTTTAAAACCATGAAATTGAATGAGAACACAAGGGAGTGTGTGTAGCGGAGTATAGAGAAAAAAAGAGGTTCTTCAATTTATCCTTGAGGTACCTAAAAGATACAAGTTTGGGGAAAAGGGGTGGAGCAAGAAAGCATACAGAGGAGGAGTAAGGAGTGGAATAGGAAGAAAATAATTTTGTTTTGGAAGCAGGTACCTGTTGGAAGGGAAGGCAGGAGCTTGTGGAAATTATATCCTGATTGCTTTCCCTTTATCTGAAACTAGGAAAAGTTATCAGCTGAGGAAAATAATAGAGACAGGTGTTTTAATTTTAAGGAAAGAGAGAGCTATATCTACTAGGAGCTTGAGAAAATGAGCAGATAGGACAATATCATATGACTACTGGAAAACCTTAAGAGTTGTTTGAGTTTTGTGAGCAAGAATTTATTATTTTTTAATTTTTTATTAAAACAATTTTTAATGTTTATTTCTGAGAGAGAGAGAGAGAGAGAGAGAGAGAGAAAGAGAGGCAGAGAATAAGTGGGGGACAGGCAGAGAGAGAGGGAGACACCGAATCTAAAGCAGGCTCCAGGCTCCTATGTGTCAGCACAGAGCCCAGATGCAGAGCTGGAACTTACAAACTGTGAGATCGTGATCTGAGGCAAAGTCGGATACTCAACTAACTGAGCCACCCAGGTGTCCCTGTGAGCAAGAATTTAAATCCAAGCTAGTTAGGATGATTGTGTGGCTTTTTTCCTAGTGACGTTAATCTGCATGCATGCCCGCAAAGTGTTCTGATTAACAATCTAGGTATCTAGGTATTTAATAAACTACTCGATACTTAGCAGCTTAAAACCGCAACAGCCTAAAACCACAGCAATCATTTGTTCTCCTCACAGACCTGAAATTTTGAGCAGGCCTTAGAAAGTGTTGCTCATTTCTGTTCACACTTTCAAAAGTATTGAGCCATGGTGGTTTGACTGGAGCTGAAGGTGGCTTACTCAAGACTGGCAAGTTGATGCTGCCAGCCTGCCAAGAGCTCAGTGGGCTGATGGCTGGGTCCTTGGTTCCTCTCCACGTGGGCCTCTCCACAGAATCATTGGCCTTTCTCACAGCATGGCAGCTAGCTTCTAAGACCAAGCCTTGGAGTGACACTTCTTTTGGTCAAGTAAACCACAAAGATCCCCTGAGATTCTCTCAAGGGAAGGAAAATTAGACTCCACCTTTACTGGGAGGAATATATGGACCTCTTTAGTCTAGTACACAACTTGGCAAGGGTTTGGATTTAGTCAAGTTTGGGTGTTTTTCCAGATGAGTATTATGAGGAAAATTAAGACCAGAGTATATTCTCAGGTAAATTTATAATGACAAATTATGAAATTTAATAGAGTAAGGTTGGGAATTAACACAGAAACAAAGCGATGACCTATGAAAAATTGGTAGGCCTAATGGACTTTAGCTTCCAGTGGAGTTGAACCATGGTTGGAGAAGAATGGGGGATCCCTAAAATCTGGATGTGATCATTTCAGGGATAGGTGCTTGGACTGAGATTGCAGATTTGTTTGTTTGTTTGTTTGTTTGTTTTAGAGAGAGAAAGAGAGCATAAGCGGGGAGGAGCAGAGAGAGAAGGAGACAAGAATCCCAAGCAGGTTTCTCACTGTCAGTGCAGAACCCGATGTGGGGCTTACTCACTAATTGCGAGATCATGACCTGAGCCGAAATCAAGAGTTGTACCTTTAACTGACTAAGCCACCCAGGTGCCCCCGTAGATGGGTCTTAATGGAAACGATGTCAGTCTATATTATGATCATGGAAATAAATGGCTATAAAAGACGTGCATTTTTAAAATTTATTTATTTATTTTTAGAGAGAGAGTGGAGGAGGGGCAGAGAGAGAGGAAGAGAGAATCCCCTATAGGCTCTGCACTGTAAGCACAGAGCCCGACCTGGAGCTCAAACTCACAAACTGTGAAATCATGACCTGAGCCTAAATCAAGAGTCTGACACTCAACCAACTGAGCCACCCAGGAGCCTCAAAAGATAAACATTTTTTTTTTTTTTTTTTTTACAAAAAAGATAAATGAATGTGGTAGGAAGCAAAGAACATCTCGGAGGAAAACATAAATCTATGCCTTTAAGAATTTGTAAAATAAGAAGATAGCATGTGTTTTAACAAGGAGTGAAGGCATAGACACAGGAATAAGAATTACATGTTGGTAAAAACGCTGTTTTGATTAGTGGAAGGTGTCTACTAAGAAAAAAGACCACTTGAAGGATATTGAAAATCAAGAGGTGTTTAGATTTCACGAAATTAGATATAAGACATCATGAATTTTTCCCTAGCAGAATAGCATGTTGAAATTGACTTCTAAGAAGGGAAAACTAGTGATGAAGAGAGGCAGATAAGAGAAAAAAATTTTAATAAACAGCATGTTTGAGCATAATTATTGACTGAACATGAGGTTAGCTAAAGGGAAAAAGTAAAAAACATTTAATGTTTAGAATTTTAATTGACCAGGAATTTGGTGATATAATTTGGCAGTTATATGGAAATTGATAAAAACAAAAAATCTGGAATATGTTTAGTTTGGCAGTGGTTTGTTGTGGCAAAAAATACACTTCAAATTTGCCATGCCTTTTTTGAAATTTACTATGCATTGATTATTGATTTGCTTATTTGCCCCCATATTATTTGAGAAATAATTCAAAGCAACCGATAAAGATATGATACATGAAATATACTATTTAGCTGGTGTGGTGTAAATAAACATAACTAAATTTCATATACATTCTCTTCAAGGAATTTATAAATAAAATGAAGATATTTAGAAAGTATTTGCAAGTGTTTACATTTCAGGCAAAATGACAAAGGTAATTAATATGCTATCTAACATATACCATCTACAACTATCTGACTACAGCTATCTAACATACACTATCTGACAATATGTTGTATATCAGATACTCAATATAATTTTTTTAACTACCAGTACATGGCAGGTATCATGTATATCATGTCAGGCAATGAATAGAAAACGTCATTACAAAGTGAGAAGCAGTTCCTGCCCTCATGGACTTTCCAGTCCTACAGGGGAGACCACTATCAAATACCATATTTCACTATTTTTAAGATGCAACTTTCTTCCATTTCGGCATCTCTGAAATTGGGACGTATCTTATAATTCATAGTCTTGAAATTGTAACTGGTGGTGTTTTCTCTTTCTTGGTGAGTGCTTGCAAAAACAGTGTGTCTTAAAATGATGGTATTTTTTTTAATAAAGTGAACTACAGTAAACATAAAATAAATATAAAATGTTTATTTTTTTAAGTTTATTTAATTATTTATTGAGAGAGAGCGATGTAGAGAGAGAATACCAAGCAGGCTTCGTGCTGTCAGTAGAGAGCCCGATGCAGGGCTCAGTCTCATGAACTGTGAGATCATGACCTGAGCCGAAATCAAGAGTCAGACACCTAAGTGACTGAGTCACCCAGGTGCCCCAAATGTAACATATTAAAAGAGAAGTGCAGTGTCCCCACTCCTTATTTTATGGGATCAAACCTTGTAGTAACAGGAAGAAAGGGACTGTGAGAGAAATTGGAAAGAAGGAAGAGCCCCTTTGTGGCCTGAAGGAACCCAGAATATTGAAGTAGTTAAGGGGGAGTCAGTGAGGCTGAGAGCAGAAAACAATGAGGACCCTGTTTCTAGAAGAATCCGGAAAAACTGGGAAAGTACAGACATTCCAGGGTCTTGTAGGGTAAATAAGCATTTTGTTGTTTTTTTTTTTTTTCTTTTCTTTAGAGAAATGGGAAGTTCCTGAAGTGTCTTTATTTATGGGCTAATATGATAATCTTTGTGTTCAGTCAATGTGTGTAGAGAAATTAATGGAATTAATGAAGAAAAAAGAGGGAATAGCAATGGAAAATGACAATAGATGAGAAGAGTTTAGCAACAAACAAACAAACAAGTAAAACACCTCCATAAGGATTAGTTACACTCTGCTTTGAGTTATAGATGGACATTCACCAACAAAGTGTATAAAATTGAAATTTGCTATTCCTCCAGAATTCTGTAACTATATATTTGACACTGGGTCATCAAGGTGTCAAGTGGCAATAAAAATAGATATAGCACCAGTTCTAAAAGAGATTACTGAAAGAGAATGCCCATGCAAACTAATGTGTAAACAAAAATGTAGGTAAAGCATGCTTTTGGATTTTCCAAGCATGTTTCCATATAATTGGACAAAGATGACAGGACCAAAGTAAATTCGTTACCTACTGTCACTTAAAAAAAATGATGGAGTACACAATATAGTCATAATGGCGTAAGAATTTTTGGCATTGGGAATGAGTAAAAATAGTATTTCACATTTTTTTGACATTTAACCTTACTATGTGCCTGGTATGGATTTAAAACTTTGCTTGGATTTTGTTATGTAATTCTCCCAGTATCCTAAGCAGTAGGAACTGCTATAGTGTCTTTTTTGCATATCAATAAACCCCATCACATAGTTAATCATAATAAATCCTGAGTTCTGGAATTGACCCCAGGTAGTCTGACTTTCCAGTTTCTAAAACTCTGCTTACCAGATGAGACATATGGCTACAGCAGCTGAGACGCATCCTTTACATAGTACATATTTACTACATACCTACTTTGTTCTGGTCCTAGCAGTAGGAATAGAATCACAACTTTTGAGGAGACAAAGTACCTGGTAAGAATCCCCCCATGTAATTCTTCATCCTGACTCTTGTAGATTTCAGTCATTTACCTTTAGTTTTGCTGTAAGGCTTTGGATTGTGGTGCCATGTAACAACGTGCTTCTAATTTAAGTAGCATGTATTACCCTCTTAATGTTACTATATATATTCTGTTTTATAATGCAATTGACTGAGGAAGGTTGTGTTTTGTCTCATTTTTTAGCCAGCAAAAATATACACCCCTTACTTTTCCAGACTCTAGAGCAACATCAAATTAATTTAAAGTGTGTTTCATTTTGTTTAGTTTCTTTGAAACTCTCTTCTTGCTGTTAATAATAATAATTACTCTTTCTTAGCTCTCCGATCAGCTAGTAAATTTCACCAGTTGATCAAATTGGGCAAATGGGATGAAATAGAAATCTTAGTTACATTTATACTACTTAAAGTCCTACCATAAAGTACTGTTCCTTTCAGCTCTGTTAGCTTGTACTGTGTGAAAAATTATGCCCTCCTTGCACCATTGCTGTATAATACATGTATGAAAAAACAAAAAGCCTGAAGTCCTAGTAGCATTATCTGGAGTGCCAGTATAGTTAGCATAGGCTTTCTATGTATTTCCAATATTTTAAACGTTGAAAACTTACCAGTGCAAAGAAAAATTGCAGAGTATTGCTTTGAATTATAGAAGAATGTTCTATGAAATCTCCAATCCAAAGTATAAAATATAACAAATTCTAAGAAAAGAGTGGCAAACAGGAAGGAAAATGACATATTTAATATTAGGCTGGTGCTGAGATAGATCCTTGTCCTCATATTATGAAGAATTAAAATACATTTTTACATACGTGTGATAATGTAAAAATCATGTTGCTGGTTATTGCGGCCACAATGCATCGAGATATATATGGATTTAGAATGCCTTTATTGTAAAAATGGTGCAGCTCATGCTTCCTTTGTATGGCTTCGTTGGGTATAGCCTTTGAGTATTTCATTCCAAGAGTTCTGATACATTGTGGTGATCCTTCCACTTTCTCTCAACCATGTCCACTTGGTATCAACATCTGGTTTGGAGTAAAGCTGTTGTCCATGGCTCTTCAACTGCAGAAATAACTATTTTCAAAATAGTTTCCATATAGTTTCAAATAGTTTCAAATAGTTTCAAAATAGTTTCAAAATAGTTTTCAAATAGTTTCAAAATAGTTTCAAAATAACTATTTTCAAAATGTATTTATTGAGGGACTCGTGGTGGCTCTGTCAGTTAAGCATCTGACTTAGGTCAGGTCGTGATCTCATGGTTCATGACTTCAAGCCCCACATTGGGCTTCCTGCCAACAGTGCGGAGCTCGCTTTGGATCCTCTGTCCCCTTCTCTTTCTGCCCCTCCCCTCTCATTCTCTCTCTCAAAATAAATAAACTTAAAAAAAAAAGATATTTATTGATCACCAACTGATTGTCAATCACTGTCTGTCCCATGTACTCACAATATATCAGTGAACAAAATGGACAACCCCTGTTCTCCAGGAGTTTATACTCTAGTGGGACTACACAGTAAAGGAAGAAACAACAAATTAATGTGTAGGATATCAAATGGCATTACAATCTATAAAGTGCTATAAAGAAAAATAAATAGGGGCGCCTGGGTGGTTCAGTCGGTTAAGCGTCCGACTTTGGCTCGGGTCACGATCTCGCGGTCCATGAGTTCGAGCTCCATGTCGGGCTCTGGGCTGATGGCAGCCCAGAGCCTGGAGACTGCTTCTGATTCTGTGTCTCCCTCTCTCTCTGCGCCTCCCCCGTTCATGCTCTGTCTCTTTCTGTCTCAAAAATAAATAAACGTTAAAAAAAAATAAAGAAAAAGAAATTAAGAGGATGGAGAGCTAGAGGCAGAAGAGTAATATTTTATATACTGATTTACATAAAGACCACTCAGATATGGTGGCATTTAGATAAAAACTTGCATGTGGTATGATATGTATATAGAAAGAGGAAGATCTTTCAGGCAAAATAAATCAATACAGTCAAGATTCTATAGATTTTTTCTAACAATAACATTTACCTGGTTTTTTATGTCAAGTGTATGAGAAATACTTTTTTTATCCTACGAAATCTTATGCTGTGAAGTGAAAAAAAAATATTTTTTTAATGAGAAAATTCTGTTTCTGGTACGTATGGCTAGAGATAGCCTAAGAAGAGATGGTGTACTCTGTAGCCAGAGGCCTCAGTTCAAATCCTGTTTCAGACACTCACTAGCTGTGTAAATATATAATAGGTAAATATATAATAGGACCATGTTATATATTTATAATAGGACTAATAGCCAACACAAACGTGAACCTTATTCTTCTAGCCATTGGTGAAATCAGGAGGAAGGGAGATGAATTCATAACACTCATTGAATCATATACCAGACCAATAAACTTGACCAAATCTCATAATTAAGATGATTCTTGGAATCATTTACATGGGTCCAACTCAGATTGACTCTTGGTTTGAAGGAGCTAATAGTATACCAAGAACATGGGTCAATGACCGGTCTTTGCTAACTTTTTAAAAAGAAATATGGGACAAAGTTTATATATTGTGCTTATTTGAAAATTTGCTCCATTCATTTGACACTATGCTACTGATCCAGAGACTATGTAACAGGGGTGTGCTCAATGTAGACAATGCTTATATTTCCTCAATTCCTTGTTTAGCAGCTTTTAAAAGAGTACATTTTTGACCAGTTATGGCAAGTTGGCTCATCTATCTCACATATCATCTTTAATTCACAAATTAAAGATCCTGGAAATAATCACAAGTCCTTGGGAATCATCAGAGCCTTCTCTGTCAATTAGCAAAGTTTGCACAGTGAAAGGATTTCAAATGATACAATACTTTACTTAGTTTCGTCTAAAAAGTTACACATATGCAACTGGACATTGAAAAAAAATGAACTACTCAATCATGCATCCAAACATGCAAACACATAACACTAGGTTGAACTCAAAGCCAAATTTGAGGTTCCTAAGTTAAAATTCTTTTTTACATTCTGAAACAAGTTTCTAGTTGAAATAGTATATATTTTGTGGTTGGAGGTGATGGTTGGTGTCACCAAAAAAAGAAAAAAAAGACCTTTTTAATTGATATGCTAATTTTCACAATAAAAAGTATTCCCCCTCCCACTTGGGTCATTGAAAGCTGGTTGAAAGTGCTCTAAAAGAAGTTAACTATTTTTATTTTTAAAATTTATCATTGTTATGTGTGCATTATAACAAATCACATGGTACAGAAGGATTTTAATGAAAAGCAGTCTTCCAATTATTTTTTTCTTATTCCCATCCTCAATCTCCAGGGCCAATTTTTCTATTTCCATTATCATTCTTCTGTAGGTTATCTTCCTAACACTAGATATGTTTATATGACCATTTCTTAATTTCCAACTTGAGACAATGTCTGTTGACTTCCTAAGAAAGGCAAGATTTATCTCATTCTATTTCATCTTCCCTCCCCCAACTTCCTCCCAAAGTTGGACAGTTTTATCATTACTTTGAGAACTTCCATCCATTACCTTGTAACTCGGAATGATTTACATATACCTCTACTTATTGAACCATCAATTCCAGTCAGTATTTTAACTCTCTTCTCTCCACCTTTCCTCTTCCTCATTTTTTCTGATCTACTTTAACTTACCAAGCTGGTTAATGCATTCTCTTCTTCACACACAAGTAATTATTGCATGTTTTGTCCATGGGCTGATTTTTAAAGTTGTAAACCAATTTACAATGTCTACATTATTATGACCATGTGAATATTATTCACTGCCAGAAGAAATAGGATGAAATTTCCTTCCTTTAAGGCCTAATGCCATGATTCTGGGAACACTTAAAGAAAAAAAAAAAAAGCATTTTTAGGATCAAAGTCACCTAGATTCTTATTTTCTGCATACCATTCAAGTGCTCAGAATCATGGTGAATTTTATTTGGGCTTACATTTGGACCATAGTATTTTGTCATTTGTTCATTTTCTTGGAAACTTTGTCTTTCTCTGTGTGTATTTACCAAAATATCAAAATTTCCATCTTTTTGTGAATATTAGCTTTCTTGAATTCCTCCCCCCACCATTTTTGTTTGTTTGTTTGTTTTGTTTTGTTTTTTTCATGGAGGCCTCTTTCCTGAGGCTCCAACTTGGATTAACTCATTTTTAGACCTGAAAAATAAGCTATCAGCCCAGACTTGCATTGAAGGATTGCCTGAGTTATAGTCTCCATTGCTGAGATCAAATATTTTCCCTTTTAGTATTATAAGCTATTTTTTTCTGGAACACATATGAAAATAACTGTCAAAGAAAGGATACATAGAAGGTGAATTTTTGGAAGCCCTCTCTGTTTGAAATGTCTTTATTTAGCTCTCACATTTGAGTAACACTTTGTTGTGACCTAGAGTTCTAAATCAAAAATATGTTTTCTCCTACAATTCTTTATTCTTTTATAATATGGTATTGCTGAGGTGAATTCCAGTTCCAATCTCAATTTTATTTATTTTAAAAAGGCATTTTATTTATTTGGAAAATTGTACTAGCTCTATCCTTAGAATTCCTAAATTTTCACAAGGATATTTGAAAAACAAGATATTTCCTTGCGTAATGGGCACTTGAATTATCAAAATCTGTTAAATCTAAAGACTTCTGACTTAAATTCTCTGCTATTATCAGCTTTTTTCTCAACTTTGTTTTTCTAGAGCTCTTTTTTAGTAGGACGTTCATGCTCCGTGACTACCTTTTTCTCTCACATTTTTTTAATGTTTATTTATTTTGAGAGAGAGAGAGAGAGAGAGAGAGAGAGAGAGAGAGAGCACGAGTGGAGTAGGAGCAGAGAGAGAGGCAGACACAATCCAAAGTGGGCTCCAGGCTCTGAGCTGTCAGCACAGAGACTGATGCAGGGCTGGAACTTATGATCCACGAGATCATGAGGGATGCTTAACTGACTGAGCCACTCAAAGCATCCCTCTCACATCTTTTGTTAATCTATCTGTCATACACAAAATATCTAGCTGTGTTCTATAGGGTCAGAACACCCCTTCCCCTCCTTTTCCTCCTCCTTGTTTGTTTGTTTGTTTGTTTGTTTGTTTGTTTTGAAAGCAAGCTAGTGAGTGTGTGCCCCGGGAGGAGCAGAGGGAGAAAGGGAGAAGAATCTCAAGGTTCCATACCCAACAGAGCCCAACGTGGGGCTCCATCCCAGGACCTTGAGATCATGACAAAATCAAGTCGGAGGGTTAACCAACTGAGCCACTTTGGCACATCTCTCCTCCTTTTTTCAGTTGAATCTTCAATCTCTAATCACCTAAGCACACTAATTGTATTCTTTAATATTTTTGCTTTCCTTTTACATAGCATCATGTTTTTGTTATATTGACCTAATGTCACCTCTGATTTCTCTGTTTTACAAGAAAGGATTTTGTTTTCTCTTCTTTCGTTTACTGAATTACTCATTACCTTTTTTAGCTCCATAATCATCTTTTCTGTTTATCTTGGTATTTCTCTTTGATGCTGTTGATTTTGCAGTCAACTGATGATCTTATTTGCCTGTTCATATTTAAGAAGAAAGAATGGTTAGGGGATATAGGTTTCTTGGGCAAATTTGCAGACCTGCAAACAGTTCTTTTCATGTACATCACTTGAATAGGCAGTAAGATTTGTTCATATGAGTACAGTGGATCATTAGGCTTATCATAGATTTATGAAGCCAAGTTCTAGGTATGCTATTACACATCATGTGTCAGAACAAGCAGAGCTGTATTCAGGGCTTCAATATACACATCAGCCTTACTGTTTCTCTCTCCAGATATCTCATTTAATTTCTTTCATAAACAATGTCCTGGGGTTGTTGTTTTTGTTTGTTTGTTTGTTTTGTTTTTCCCCCCATAAACACAAATGCTGGGCTACCTTGTAGCAGTATGGCTTGGCATATTATCTAAAATAATCACTCTTATATGATCATTCTCCTTCCATGTCATTTCGGCCTCTAAGCCCAAAGCCATTTCAGTGGTCTGATGGAAACACGATTCTCATCTCCCAGGGAGGAGAGACTTTTTATAGCAAATTCTGCTCATTGATTTACACACTTCTACTTTCAGTCTCCTAAACCTCGCTGAAATAGCTATGATGATATTGATAACCACCTGTCCTATTTGGTTCTCTGGGTTTATTAATTTTATGTGATCCATGTCGTTTTTATTCAGAAGGCCCTCAAGAGGAAAAGGGGATTAATTCATTTTCTCACTATTTCATCTAGAATTGGAAGTCAAGAAGAGATATGCAAATTCTCAGGTTTCTAAAAGGTCATCATCTTGAAATAAATAAATATTAATGACATGCACATTTAAAATTAATAACAATGAAACATTTGTTTCTTTTCCCTAAGAGAATTATAAGAAGTTATCTTAAAGCTCTTGTGAACAAATGATAAATTTTAAGAGAAAGCAAACAAGCAGAAATTCCCCTTTAAGGTTTTTCAAGACTGAGATATGACCATAACCAATGAGTGGACATGATATTTGAAGCTCAAAGTCTGAGTCATGTTTCATAGTTAGAATATGAGGATCCTAAAGATGAACTAAATGAGAAAGAGAGAGAGCGCGTGTGTGTGTGTGTGTGTGTGTGTGTGTGTGTATTCCCCTTTCTTTTGGAAACTAAAGATACTTTCCTTGTTTCATGGCAAAGATTTAGCCAGGATTATGGGATTTATGAGAGAAAGGGTTTTATTATTTTACAGGAAGCTTTTTATCTGAATCATCAGTATATGGCTTGTTACTTATCAGTTCTGTCATCCTGGGATCTTTTTCCAGCAGAATTTATAATACGATAGCTCTTATTCCTAAAGGGATATGAAAAGTGCCACTTAGTGAGCTGCTTCTGTGCCACCAAATACTATTTGGATTTCCATTTTTACATTGTAGTGAAAAGGGCCATTAACTCTTCATTGAGAACTCATTTGGTACACAGGTATTAATTTAATTATTCTTTTATTGGAAGCATGGTTGAAGGCAGTTATAAAGTTACTGATTTGACTTATTTCTGGTAGTTGCATATATCTGATATTTTATTAATATAAAAAATGAATTATGAATGGTATCATAACACACTATATTGTATTATTTTATAATTAAGCTATAAATTCGTTCTTATTTTAGTAGTGATAATATGAGAAATTATTGCCAAAGGTCATGGTCCATAATAAAAGATACACATTTTTCTTTCAAACAACTTACACATATGCCAAGATTTTATGATAATTTTCTCATTTTGACTACTTAAATGTATAATGGAAGTTATTGATATCTGTTCCTCAAGAAGATCCAGAATTGCGATATTATGAAGTGCATGTACAAAGTGATTTCTAAATACGGGTTATTAAAATGTCAGATGAAACAAATCCTCCGTATTTATAAGTGTGTATTTTCTCTGGAAATCATGCTTGTAAACAATGTGCACTTTCCAGGGAGTCAGCAATTTGGGGCTTCCTTTTGCACAAGTACAGTGAAGATGAAGCATCCACACTGTACATTCCTCGGCTAAGCTGTGATATAAGCTAGACAGGAAATCTGTGACCCCAAATTAGGGTGTGTATGTTCAGTTATTGTAGATATATGGTGATTAGTTTGCGCCATGGCAACAATTTAAGGTTTTGCCAGTTTTTCCAATTGCATTTCACTTCTTAGAATTTATGTCAAAAGTCGAAGGTCATGATTTTCAGCTATTAATCTTTCCTGTCTGGAAAAAAACAATCCAAGTGTGTTTAGCTGGAAGAGCTGCCTCAAGCTGTTGACTGTGCAGGACTAAACTTTCAAATGTTGCAGTTTGTGTAACCAATCCCCCATACTTACATTTCAATGACAGATCTTTTTATTTTGTTTATCACCAAATGACAACGCGAACATGTCATGATACGGCTTTAGACATGCTGTGTGGTCATTTGAAGCAGTATTTCTAAATTGATTTTTTGGCCCAGGTCTCTCAAAACTCTTTAAAAGCATTTCATTGTTATAAAGTCTCTCAAAACTTACTTCAAGCATCTTATTGTTAGATGCAACTAGGGAGAGAAAAAATAAGCTTTTTATTTACATAAGGATGAGAGTAAATCACTTTGTCTTCTTGATTATCAGTTGTTTGGTTAATCAGAAAAGCTATGTTATTACAGTATTTTTTGTAGGCAGCAGTTTAGGAGAAAAACTGCAAATGGTGTCATGGTGAAATGTGTTACTGGAAATTGAAATTCCAATTTTAAAATTAGACAGACATTTTATGTGTTTATCATATTAGAATAATTAAGTTTCTGCTGCAGATTAGAATGTAAACTTTTAGCAAAAGTATACTCTTGCTATATTTTGGTAACACAAATGTTATTATGAAAGCACTGTAGGGTTTTGGGCTTTTCTGGATAATTATGAGTAAATGATCATTTTGTAATGAAATCATCCTCGGCTTGTGACTCTCAACTGATTTTTCCATCTGGTGTTTGTCATGTAAAGAGGTCCATTCAGCAGTATTAAGCAGTTTGAAAAAATACCAACCAAACTTCTGTATTTACAGAAGGTCCTCATTCAACGTGGTGTTTCCAGATTTCTCTCTCTCATATTTATATTCTCTCTCTCTCTCTTTCCCTCTCTCTCTCTGGAGGGCCTTTTCTTCATAGGAGGGCATAAAGAACGTTGGCATTTTATTCCTACTTCACCTAAAAAGTTGAGTTAGTTCAATCATTTTCTATCTATTCCTCATTTATCTTACATAGAAAATATAGGGGTGCCTGGGTGGCTCATTCGATTAAGTGTCCAACTTGTGCTCCAGTCATGATCTCGTGGTCTGTGGGTTCAAGCCCCAAGTTGGGCTCTGTGCTGACAGGCTCAGAGCCTGGTCCCTGCTTCAAATTCTGTGTCCCCCTCTCTCTCCACCTCTTCCCCACTCTCTCTCTCTCTCTTTCTCTCAAAAATAAATAAACATTAAAAAATTAAAATAAATATAAATACTGCTTTAAACAGATTTGTTACTTGGGTAATGTTGAGGTCTGCAAAAAAAATAAAGGAGATCCAACCATAGGACATTTATTTCTTAATCTCAATTTCTAAATTATTATCTGATAATAATCATTTGATTACAATAAACTTGTTCCTTCTACCTCTACCACCAATGTACCCTTTTGAATCAAGCCCCCTCTTTATCCACACGATTAAGTACAAATTATCTAGTTCAGCCATATATCAGAGAATTCTCTGTAAAGCTTTCCCATGTATGAGTCACCCATTTCAGAGTTGAAATATGCACAGGTCCAGTGTTCCAGAAAGTTTCCAGGATTTTTTTTTTAAGAAAAGAAAAGAAAACAAACAAACAAAAACTTCATTGAGTTACGTGTTCAAAACTGTGTTCTGTCACATTTTTCCTTGCTAGGTGTTTCCACTTGCCAGACCTGTTCACCTTCAGATGCATCTGCCCTGCCCTGCTTGCCCTGTTTTATCTTGCAGCAGAACCCTACTCCTGCAAGATGGGTTTCTTAGCTGACTTTTGGCTGGGTTTTGCCATCTGAAGCACACTGAGAGTGTGGAGGGCAGGAGTGGAGAATGTGGAGTGATTTCACTTCTTGGGGTCTTAACAATGTCTTCCCCAGTTGACACCATCTCTTCTGGAAGATCCCAAAATGGTTTCAGTGTCCTCCACATGAACATGTCTTTGAGTTCCAGTAAAATGACTGGCCCGTTGTCCCTCAAGTGTAGACGCCTGTCGTTACTAATGCACAGTTCACTTTCCCATTCTGGTCTGGGGTGGTGCCCCTCTGCACTGCTCTCGAGCCAGAGCCTACACCCCACCATCTGGCTTTTGAGGTGAGGCACCCTGGCACTGTGACTCTGAGGAGGGGAGGGAAGGGAGGCATCCATGAGCATTGAGGTTTGTGTGAGACTGGTGCAAGCCAGACTCCTTATGAACAACTCTGGAAAAAGGGGCCACCAGCACCAAGGGGCTCCCAGGTGCACCACCCTTGTAGAGCTCCCAAAATCTTATGAGATCCAGCTTCCTCTGGGGAGCATGGCAGGGGCTACAGCACCTTAGAGTCTGATTCTACCATTTTCTGAGCCATCCCTGACATGCAGCACATTCTAGCCCATTCCCCACTGCCCCTCTTTCAGGACCTGCACTTACTCCTCCCACACATACCCAAAGTCACAGAGTAAACCCTGCAGGCTCCAACCATGCCTTGTTTGCTTTCATGGAAAACTCCACATTCCTCCCGCATGGATCAAGGCCCCCTCACCAACCCTCCAGCATCACCCATAAAAGAAAAACAATTTTATAATGTTTATTTATTTTTGAGAGCGAGAGAGAGAGAGACAGAGCGTGAGCAGGGGTGGGGCAGGGAGGGAGGGAGGCACAGAATCTGTAGCAGGCTTCAGGCTCTGAACTGTCAGCACAGAGCCCAACGGGGAGCTCCAACTAGGGGCTTAAACTCACGGACCACAAGATCATGACCTGAGCTTAAGTTGGACATTTGACTGAGCCAGCCACCCAGGTGCCCCAAGAAAAACATTTTTATAATGAATTAAAAAGTTTTTTGTTATAGAAAACAATTAGTCCTCAACATCTGTTCTTGTTAAGTTCCCTGTAAAATAGTAAGCTTACATTCCATACGGTTTCTCGTGAACAGGAAATCACTATGCTTTTGGTCCAAGATAATCTTTGGGTTGCTTCGTTCAGTTTACTCTGGTTGTCTCTGTAACCGTCTTCTAAATGATGTCACCAAATACCTGCTTGGAATTTCCTTTGTTTTAGCTACCCAAAATAGTTCTTCTTTTGCTCACTGGATCTTAACAGACACAGGCGTCCACTTATATTCCCAGATGATGGGCAGGAGAAAAAGATTTTACCTCTGCCTATATGCTGTAACATCATATGCTTTTCATTCCAGTGGAAGAGCCACCAGTAAATAGGATAACTAAATAATGTGTGTGATATATTGGAGAGTAGTATGTGCAAGAGATAGAAAGAGAGCACAGGAAGTGAATAGAAAGTGGGATTAATTTTAAAAATGTTCATGGTAAAATTAAATTACACAAAACTCTGTCTCATGAGGATTTTCCTTAGCTGAGTCTTTTCCAGCACTGGGGTGGTACCTGGCACAAGCCAATTCTCAAAAAATATTAACTTGAAGATATGAATATAAAGAAGGGAGTTATGTGTATGGACTAGAGTCATTGGCAGTAGTTTTGTGGAAGAAACATGATTTCATTTAGTTCTTGAAGCACAGAAAGGATTTGGAAAACATTACTTTTGTGTAACTGCTCTTAATTAAATCAATACTCTTCTCTATTCCGTATCTCATAGAACCTTGGCGGAGATGATATTAAGGCTGAACTGCATGTCTCTTCCTATTCCAACATCACTTAGAAAGTAATGATTTATTTGCAAGTTGAATATATTTGTGTCCATGTATATGTATGTAAAAGTAAAGGGGAAGTGAAATTCTCCTATTACACATTAATCCCCCTAAATTCAATACTGCTATTTCAGTTACGTTTACCTCATTTTTAATTTTGCCTTATAGAAAAGTATATTTTAGATATCAGTCTGTTTCAATAAACTCAAAGTTACTTTCTAATTTGTTTGGTCTATTGAAATTTTATTTTCATTTCTTCACTCAGCAAATATCTATTGAGAGCCTACAGTGCTCTGAGGACTATTGTAATTTCTGAAGATACCACAATGAGACATGAATGTCTCCCTTTATGGGCTTACATTTTAACCGAAGATGTAGGGGGAGCAAGCAGAATAAAAATGTAAAATGTCTGACATGTTTAATATTGATAAATGATAGAGAAGAGAAATGGAGCAGAGAAGTGAAGCTAGATAGGAGGTGCATGTGTGAGTGCTCCCGTTTTAGACTGGTGGGTCAAAGGCCTCAAGAAGAAGAGAAGGTTTCAATAAAAAAGGCGATGCAAGCAAAAGTGACCAGCCATGCATGTATATGAGGGAAGAGTGTGTCAGGTGGTAGGAACAGCAACTGTAAAGGCTGGCGCCAGGTAACACCCCAACGTGACTTAGTGCCTGGGATCACTACCTTGCTGCCAGGAGGATCTCAAGTTTGGCTTTGTTTCATTTGTATTGTTTCCTGTGGCATTATAAATCTGACTCCTATCACAGATAGCTAACATACCAGTGAAATTTCCAAAGTCAACCTGTTCTCAAATGCATTCATTCAACTTTCATGACCTTGATATTTTTTTCCATAGATTATTTTATAGGTTTTGAAAAGTGATAGGCAAAGTGGGCAAGAATTTTGCATGGGGCATTATGATCCAGAAGTTGGCATTTAAAGTCACATGCTGGAGAGAGGATGGGAAAGAGAATGTATTCAGTATTCTAATGTTAATAGAAAAGGAATGTCTCAGATATATCAAAAGCCACACCGGGAGTTTGTAAATTGCACAAGAATGAAAATATTATTTTAGGTGAATATTGGGAATCCGGAGTAAGATGGAGCTGACAGGGTGACAGGCTTTTTTTGCGCAAGACATCAGCTCCAGGGAGCAATGAAGCAAGACTCCTCCCTCCTCTTCTGACTTTTCAGCTGGTGCATATCTCTGCTAATCAATGAGTTCAGAAAAGAAGAATTAAAATAAAACCAAATTCCAAAAAAAGTGATTACTCAGTGAGAGTGAAAATGCCTATGTGGAAAATATTTCAAATCAAACCCTCAGAAAACAAAAAACTCTGAATTTCCAAGAAATGCTATGCATGTTGGCAGAGCAAACACAGACACACCCCAGATCTCTGAACTAACATATATGAGGTGTTAATGACCCACGGATTAACATCCACACCCGCCTTCAGCATACAGAGTGATTCAAAGGCCGGTCAGTTCCAAATACCATGGCCAATCAGGAAGCTGAAGGATTATCACTGGATGACACAAATTTAAAAGCAGCAATATGATACACTTTTGAGAGAAAATGCCTCCAAAAAACTTCTTAAGTATTCAAGTTTCATTTGGTTTTCTTTCTGAAATTTAGCAAGTACTTATAAACTAAACTGCTTTTGATTCTGTGCCTGTATCAAAGCATATTTGGTGAAGTTGCAAGAGGTATTTCAATATAAACTCCCACTTTCCTCTTCTAAAATTTTTCCTTTTGGGGCCTAGAAATTTCCGTGTCTGGTTTTATTTTTAATGGAAACTCCTTGGAAAAATGTGAAAAATCCATAGATCCAATAAATGCTTGGGAACTTTGGCATGGGGACATGGAGGTCAGCTTCCGCTGTCTTTATCAAAAATAAATGCAATTTCTATTCTTGTTATTGTTCAAAAATAGCATAATAAACCACTTCAAGGTTCCCACCAGATTAAACCTCCAGGGAGAAAAGTATGTAACAGCAACATAATCCAACAGTACGAGAAGAGTACTGAGTCAGTTGGCATATGAAAAAGTTTCATATGAAGGAGCAGGAGGAGATGGGGTCTCAACATGACAGAACTGAATCTGAACAGGAAAATCTGTCTTCCATTTTTGTCACCCCAGAACACAAAGCCAAATTGGAGTGACTTCATAGAAGAACAACAAAATGATTAGGGCACCAAGGGCTTGATTTATGTGGAGAGATTAAAAGAGCACAGAGTAATGTATATTTTGGCTAAGTGATTGCTAAGAGGAGCATGATAACAGTCTGCAAATATGTGAAAGATGTAAATGCCTCAGGAGAGGAAGAATCCTCTGGCAGGATGCAAATGGACAACACAAAGGAAGAAGAAAATGTTTGAGTTAAAAATGAGAAGAGGGGAATATGCTCACCGTGAGAACCAACCCCATTCTTAGAAAATCAGTGAGCATCCTCACTCTTGGGACTTTTGAAATACTCCAAATAAAACCCCAGGAGGCTTACTGAAGCAGTTCTTTGCTGGTGTAATACTATGGAATCAGTGATGCCTTGAGTCAAAGGAAGAAAGTAAGCACAGGTGTGCCTCTGTGCGTGTGTGCGTGCGTGCGTGTGTGTGTGTGTGTGTGTGTGTGTACCACTCACATGGTATGTGGAGTTGGAGAAGGATAGAAGAGTGGGGTCAGTTGTACTTTGAAAAATAAACAAAGAAAAAAATAAGAAAAAAGAAAAATATTTCCCAGTCGCATTGCAATGGAGCAAATTTTAAAAGTTATGAGTAACTTTTTTTTTAAGGGGAAAAAAATCTATTGGATTTTGGAGATTGACCAAATATGACAAGCAACTCCTGAGGTCTCGTTGCCCTTGTATGACATCACTCACAGGATGTAGGTAATTATATCTCATCCCTACTGCCCACACTTCCTAACCTCAAGGTTAGGGGGGTGGTCATAACTACTTTTTGAGCATGTTGGAATTTTGTATTTAAACGCCTCTTATCCAACCATGATATACAATCATCTTTGAGGCAGTTTGTCTGTAACAGCCTGGAGTGGTGTTGCATCAACCTTTGTAAATGCAGAGTAAACAATATTGATTTGAAGAAATGGAGAAAAGAGGTGTTTTCTTTCTCATGCCACCCTTCCCTGGACCTCTGGCTCCCTTCAACACACCACACGCAGATACCAACACATATGTTAGTATCTGAAAAGGCAACATTTACAGCCATTTTCCCTGGGAAAAAAATGGGGAGAATCTTCCACAGAATTAATAATAGGTTGGGAGACAGACGGTGAAAAGGAGAATTTTCTCTCTCTCTGCCCCACCCCCTAGAGTTTTGCAGCTAACCAACAGGAAGGCTGTTTACCTCTAGCAGTAGGTCAAGTGCACAGCCCTCTGCACAGCCAGCACTCTGTGGAGTGACCACATGCTCCAGCTGCCATCCTCGTGAGACTGAGCACATCTGCTTGGAGATGTTTTCAGCATTCCCTGACCTGGGGCATGGGAACCTCAGAACATTTCCTAACCCAGGTCTCATTAGCTTGATACAATTAGATTACTGAAGAATGCAGTTGACGAAAGGCACATATTATTTATAATTTCCATTAGCAGTAAAAATTGTTCCAGACAAAATTTCATAAGGCCATCTCATGTCATTTGTCACACGATTAATCTCACCAAGGGGTTGGGGTGGGGGGAGGGAAATGGCATAAAAGAATTATAGGAAATCTTTCTATGCCAAATATTTGATGTAAGAGGTTTTTTTTTTTTTTTAATTTTCTTTCTTTTAGACAGGAACTATTACTACTCTTGGTTTAGTAAGATGTGTGTGTGTGTGTGTGTGTGTGTGTGTGTGTGTGTGTGTGTGTTTTGGTTAATGTGTACAGTTTTTGGAAAATATATATGATAAAAATTATAAAATATTATTTTTCAACTTGTGAACTTTTCTGAGAATGAGTTCAGGGATAAGTGATTACTGGGTTGACATTTACAGTTTAGGGTCTAAACTGTCATTAACAGCACTTAAAAGTAGCACATTGGTTGAAGTGGGAGGTACGTTGGGGGCTAGGTGGGAAGAGGTAGTTTCCAGTATCATTTATCTCTGTCAGGTCCTCATGTTCAGTCCTTGCAGAAGACCCCAAAAAATCTTCCCTGTAATTCAGTTTTCCCACTTGTATATTTAGGTGATTGCATCAAATGAACATTAAGAATCCAGGTAGATCTAAAGTCATTTAGTTAGTTGGCTAATGATTAGAGGAGATGAGTACAATTTGTTGTTTGAAAACTTTATAAAGTTTTATAAAAAACTTATATAAAGTATACATGAAGTTATATGTATTTATATACATTATATTATATATATACATGTATATATTTAAGATAGACTAATATATTGCAAAATGGATTTTTAGATTCTTTTTAGGGGAAAACAGAAAAAAATAAACATTCTTTTTCAATATGTATAGCAAATAAACAGCGTATTAAATGGATAAAATGAACTTCCTCTCTTATAGCTTTTTTCTCCCCTTCTTTGCCTTTACTGCACACTTACGAGACGATTAGTTATTAAAGGATTCTAAGCAGGGTAAAAAGAAAGAACATGTTCTTTTTTGCTGGAATGATCCAAGAAGACTCTTCAGTCATGCCACTGCAGTGTTCTGAGGAAGTTATCCAAGCTAGTTAGGACTTTAATAAAATATGTTTATATGGAATTCAGAGGTCACAAAATCGTTCATTCTCAATTCTATGATCCTCCCTAATAAAGGGCCCAGATTTATGTATTTTCCATTTGTAGACTTCCATATCATAGTTTTTGAGATGATGCTTACACTAAGCATATGGATTATTCTTTGATACAGAAAAAGAACATCCAATTAGGTTTCCTTTTGCTTTATGTTTTAACAATCCTTTAATGAAATAAGGACATTCTACTATGAAACAAATTGTTATGATGGCTGGTAAATTTTAATGTTGTAAAATACAAACAATTATTCTACATCATGGGTTCAAACAGATTAATTAATTAATTGATTAATTAATTTATTTATTATTCATTAGTTCACTCATTTACTCACTAATTTAATAGACACTTATTAAGCAAATACAATTCGCAGATACTCTTGGGCATAAGGACACAACAGTTGTGTAGGTAGGTGCTGTGATGAGATACACTGGGGGCTCTGGGAATCCAAAATTAAGTCACTTAACCTTATTTTTAATATTAGGAGGAATCTTCCATGGGGTGCTGCTTTTAAGCTGAGATTTAACAAATAGTAGGGTGTAGCCAAGTGAAAAAACATGGTGAAGTAGGAAACAAGGTGGTGGTTCTATGGCGAAAATGATGCACAGAAAAAGACCCCAAGGAAAGTGTCCCAAGTTGAGATGGCTAGGTTGAAAGGCTTAGACATTTATGTATATGACGATAACCCTCCAGAAAGGTTGTGTCAGTTTATATTCTCACTGAATTTGGACAAGAGAGAGCATATTCCCACAAGTTTTACTAGGGATAAAAAATCTTAAGATTTATTAGCTAAATACTAGTTGAGTATCTTTTACTTAATGCTATGGAGAGTGTGGTCTGTACAGGATTAACATGGATAAGACACAGACTCTGTTCCCCCGCACTTGTCATCCACTTGAAACAAGAACTAAAGCAAAGAACAATATTGAATTATATGTATTAAGAGCACAATTGTGAAATTCACTTAGAAACTGGTGAGGTGTAAGTAGTAAGGGGAATTAGTAGAAGTGGAACAAATATCTACTCACTTGATGAAAGAGTACGGAGAGAAAAAAAATAAAAACTAAAAGAATAGGGAGAATATGAACAGACTGTATTTATGCATTTACTGGATTACTTTTCAACTTAATATGCTTGTTATAATCAAATTATGAGGCCAGTTGCTTTTGCTATCTATGATCATTTTCAAGCTAAAATGTATAATAAAAGTTCTATGCCTCACCATTGTAAATTGTAATGATCTCTTTCAATCTCTTTATCGTATTTGCTCACCTAAATTCTTTATTTTTTTTTAATGTGTATTTATTTTTAAGAGAGAGAGAGAGAGAGAACAAGTTGGGGAGGGGCAGAGAGAGAGAGAGAAACACAGAATCTGAAGCAGGCCCCACGCTATTAGCGCAGAGCCCAAGGTGGGGCTTAAACCTACGAACCGTGAGATCATGACCTGAGCCAAACTCAGACACTTAACTGACTGAGCCACCCAGATGTCCCTAAATTCTTTCTTTTTAATAAACATGATTATACACTAAGTGCTGATTCATTTCTAAACAATATCCTACAAAACTATGAATCTCTTCTCATGTATCTGTTTTCATAAACTTATAAAAGCATAAAACCCAAACACCTATATTTGAAATTATTTCAAATGATAGAAAATCCATTCTACATCCAGTGTTATTCATTTACAGCTTCATACAATTTTATAGTAGTCGCTGCTTTTCTAAGCAGTCATGATCTACATTGATTTTTAAAAAAAATATGTTAGAATTAGAATAAAGAATAAACTTAGACCTAACTTTCCAGAGCCACAAATTGTCCAATTTCATGAGATTTGATGGAAAGTACACAAACTATAGAATAAGTTAGATCCAGATTTGAGTTGTTAGATTTTGCATCTTTTGAATGAAAAAATATTACCCATTTTTATTTATTTTTTGTTTTATTGTTATTTTTAAAAATAATTTATTGTTGTTAGCCAACATACATTGTATACAATGTAGTCTTGGTTCAGAAGTAGATTCCCATGATTCATCACTTACATACAGTATCCCAACAAGTGCCCTCCTCAATGCCCATCTCCCATTTCCCTGCAGCCCTACCCCCGTCCCATCCCCATCAACTCTCAGTTTGTTCTGTGTATTTAAGAGTCTCTTATGGCTTGCCTCCTTCTCTGTTTGTAACTTATTTTTCCTTATTTTCCCCTGTGGTCTTCTGTTAAGTTTCTCTAATTCCATATATGTGAAAACATATGATATCTGCCTTTTTCTGACTGACTTATTTCACTTAGCTTAATACCCTGTGGTTCCATCCACGTTGTTGCCAATGGCAAGATTTTATTCATTTTCATCATCAATAGTATTCCATTGTATATGTGTATATATACATACATATATACAATGTATATATATGTATATATACATACCACATCTTCTTTATCCATTCATCAGTTGATGGACATTTGGGCTCTTCCCGTAATTTGGCTATTGTTGATGTGCCACTATAAACATTGGGGTACATGTGTCCCTATGAATCAGCACTCCGTATCTTTTGGATAAATTCCTAGTAGTGCTATTGCTGGGTCATAGAGTAAGTCTATTTTTTTAAATTTTCTGAGTAAGCTCCACACTGTTTTACATAGTGGCTGCACCAGTTTGCATTCCTCCCAACAGTGCAAGAAGGTTCCCCTTTCTCCACATCCTCACAACATCTGTTGTTTCCTGAGTTGTTGAATTTAGCCACTGTGACTGGTGTGAGGTGTATCTTAATGTGGTTTTGATTTGTATTTCCCTGATGATGAGCAATGTTGAGCATCTTTTCACGTGTCTGTTGCCTATCTGGGTGTCTTCTTTGGAAAAGTGTCTATTCATGTCTTCTGCCCATTTCTTCACTGGGTTATTTGTTTTTGGGGTGTTGAGTTTGGTAAGTTCTTTATAGATTTTTGATACTAACTTTTTATTCAATATATCATTTGCAAATATCTTCTCCCATTATGTTGGTTGCTTCTTAGTTTTGTTGATTGTTTCCTTTGCTGTGCTCAATTTTTTTCTTGATCAAGTCCCAGGAGTTCATTTTTGCTTTTATTTCCCTTGCCTTTGGAGACATGCCAAGAAGTTGCTGTGGCCAATGTCAAAGAAGTTGTTGCCTGTTTTCTCCTCTAGGATTTTGATGGTTTCCTGTCACATGTTTAGGTCTTTCATCCATTTTGAAGTTATTTTTGTGTTTGGTGTAAGAAAGTGGTCCAGTTTCATTATTCTGCATGATTCTGCATTTTAAAATATTAGCTACCGTGCTCGCTTCGGCAGCACATATACTAAAATTGGAACGATACAGAGAAGATTAGCATGGCCCCTGCGCAAGGATGACACGTAAAATATTAGCTACCTAGGGTAAGCTATTTTACTTCTTTAGAACTCTTTGACTTGCAAGTTTGGATATCATAGTAACTCATATGTATTGAACTAGTTTGTTGACAGTATCTTCCACAGTTAAGGGTACATTGTAAGCATTCAAAGAATAAAGTTATGTTGTAGAAATGACTTAAGAGTTGGGGTAATGATTTTGGAAGTCAGTATTTATTAAGATAAAAGTTAAAGTTTAATCCATAAAGGGATATAGTACCAATGCTATTTTTTTCATGGCATAACTTTTGCTGTTTAATTTGGACAAGCTGAAATTAACACAATTTCAACTGCAACCCTTATGTTTTAGGTTGTGGAGGAAGGGAGTTCAACATTAACTTTAACTGGAAATTAACTGTTAAATCTGAACAAGCCAAATGAAATTAAATATGAAATCTCGAAGTATTTCTGCCTCTTGAAACTGAAATTGCATGCATTTTCTATTCTAAAAAGTTAAGTATTTCACTGGTAATGTCTTTATTTTGTATTTGTTACAGACAATTTCATCATCCAGAAGACTACTGGTAAGTTCAACCAATTTCCTACTGATTTAGTCAAATATGGATTCAGGTATTGGTCTATTATTATCTTTTTATCTATTCATTCTATTAGTGGGCATAAAATTATTAGTATTTTTCTTGGTGAATACAAATGCTTGAATTTGGAATTGTTAACATTATGAGACAGTGAAATAAGAAATATTAAATACATATCAGTGGGTTCCAATAAACTTGTCTTAAAAATGCAATAAAAATTCAGCATTAAAAAGGAATATTAAATCTCTTTCACATGAATATTACTGTCATTCTCAAAAATTTCCTTTCACAAGACTATTTTTCCATCAATATGACCAATATTTCCATGTTTATGTTTTGTTTTCCTCACTGATCCTTGTTTTCTATATGAGAAACAATTTTGATATCTATTTTCATTACCTCCTATCAAATTAAGTCCATATCATCCCAATGTGAGATAATGAGATAGGTAAAGAACAAGTTTGTCATCAGTAAAAATGGCTGTCCTGGAGGTCAGATGTGGCCTTAAACGGTAGCAGAGGAGGCCGACTCAGAAGTGTAGGAAAAGGATGTCTAGCTTTTGACAGGTAAGTGTATGGGATTTTCTTCTAAAACTTTGTGATAACAGACCAGTTGAATGTTCATCTACAAATGATTTGAGAAAATTATTAGTATTTTTTTAAGGTGATATCCTTGGTTAGGAGTTTTTATGCCATTCGCAGTTTATTTTGAATGAATGCAGAACAATTTTCCTTTTTTAGTCTTAATTAACTTTTTCTATACAATTGGAAATCGATAAAATGTGAGGAATCAATTTGGAGTTGGGTGTTCTGGATCATGAGTAACACCTGAGTACCTGGAATCTAGGACAAGAAGTTTGGTAGTACAGATACAGCATCAGCATGCTAGCACATTCCCAGAAGGAAGGGAAGCCAGGAGGCAGGTGGGAGCAGGCCAGAAGACGTGCAAGGGCAAAAGATCAACGTATAGCACAAGGTTTGGCACATGGTAGGTACCTAATAAATGTTTACTAAATGAATAACCATGAAAGCTTGCTGACAGGTTTGATAGACACAGGTTAAAAAGGAAAAGTGAGGAAAGAAATTCTATGTTTATCTGAAGGTAGATATGGGGATAGGAAAAAAAAAAAAAAGGAAAGATGTTAAGCAGTGGGGAAAACATGGCAAAACCAGATTGGACTCACCTTCTATCAGAGGTCCTTTCAAGGATCCACTTCTCTACTGAAGTAAATACTTAGTTGCCTCTCTTCACTCTTTTGTCGTTACTACTTGTCATCTAGTAAGAAAGCTCTTCTCATTGAGTTTAAAGTTATTGATCTATTCTCACTGAGGCATTACTCATTAAGGACCTCATCCTAAGATGAATAGAGCCAAACAACATTGTTTATGATCTCACTTTATTTCATTATAAGGCATGTAGATAACAAAGATGGAGTAGGAAAAGCTAGATTAGGACATAGTACCCCTACTCATATGGACTTAGCTAAAAATCTCTAAGAAATGCATTTATCTTTTTTATATGTGTTTGCCTTCTACCATTTAGCATTCAGAACAGTGTTTATGAATAACCTCCTGACCTGAATCAATTAGAAAATGTAAGCAGGAAAACTTAGGATATTATACTGTTTCTTATATAATGTCTCAATTTAGGAGCAGATAAGAGATCAGATTTGTCCATATGGTTGATCTACGTTGCTGAAATTCACAGGTTGTCTGCTTTCTCCATGTAAACACATTTGTAAACCTCTTCAGTAGCAGGAACTTTTCTTGAATTAACCAAATTATGACCTCTGAAATTCTCTTAGTAGGATTTTAGGAACTTCCCAATCTTTGATTTTTCCTTTCAAGGTATTACTTTCAAAATCTCCTTTCAGACATTATTTAAGTTAATTCTATAGAATCATAAAAGTAAATAGGGAGTGCCTGGATGGTTCAGTCAGTTAAGCATCCAATTCTTGATCTCAGCTCAGGTCTTGATCTCAGAGTGCTGAGTTCAAGCCCCAAGTTGGGTTCTATGCTGAGTGTGAAGCTTACTACAAAAAGAAAAGAAAAGAAGAGAAAAGAAAAGAAAAGAAAAGAAAAGAAAAGAAAAGAAAAGAAAAGAAAAGAAAAAAAGGAAAGGAAAGGAAAGGAAAAGAAGAAAAGAGAAAGAAAGAGAGAAAGAGAGAAAGAAAGAAAGAAAGGGAGGAAGGAAGGAAGGAAGGGAGGGAGGGAGGGAGGAAAAGGTGAATAGTAGATTATACTAATTAGGCAAAAAGAATAAGAATCCTTAGATAAACTTTCAGATTTTATTTGAAAAGACAAATATGATCCACATGAGCTCACCACCCTTCCTACATTGAGAAAAGGTGATATAGTTTGTTTCTATGCTGTTGTGATGTGAAGGGAGGTTGCAAAGGTTCCAGAAGTCTGATGGAATATCCCCTTAGTCCTCCTAACATGGAAGCAAAGATACTTCAAAGCATGGATCTGTGTCTTCCATTGCTGTATGCACATTTATATTTCCTATCTGGATGAGAGCTCACTATGTTGTAGGAAGTGCTTTAACTTGGACAGTGAGAACCATGCTCTGATCCTGACACAAAATAGCCAAGTTCCTTTAATCAAGTTTTTTGGCTTTCTAAGTATTTACTGTCAGATAAAGATGTTCAAGGAAAGGCCTGTCTCCTCCCCTAAATATCTAATATTCTAATATTTGCTATCATGTGAATAAATTTTTCCTTACATACTGAAACATAGCTAGAGATCCATGATCAATACTTCTTGAGCTAAAGCATTCAAAAATATATGCTGATATAACTGTCCTCACAGGTAATATAATTTGTCCTTAAAAACACGATATAGGTCTCCAGACCATGAAGATATTACATCATGGACATCATCCCAAAATGTATGCTTTAAAAGGATCATTGTTAATGTTCTCAAAAACTTACTCACAGTGTTATATTCCTAAGGAGGTTTGATGATCCTGACACATCTAGTGGTTTATATCTTCAAATATGTTAACGATATGTATACGTATATATAAAATTCATTTGTGATTCCTGGCTGAATAAATCAAGTAATTGTAATCTTTTAGCATTGGGAACATTTTGATCATCTCACACTGTAACAGAGACTGAGGAGTTGAAATTAAGAATCATAAAATGCAGAATAAAATTATAAAGACTTTCTTGTAATACAAAATTCATGGAAACAAAACTCTAATTTCCTGATGGATATATTATATTAATGTAATGGATACCTCAGTGTAGTTAAATTGCATTAAATGGTTATTAATGCTTGAATAAACTTCAAGGAAGTGGGTACTGGTTGAAATGGGATAATATTTTGTTCTGCTAAATTATACGTTAATTGGTATTTCCTCTCTTGTAAAAGGACCTAAAGGGTTTAATAAAATATGTGGTAGAAACATTATTTTTTTTTCTTGAGATATTAAGTCAAGAGTTTAACTGGAAGTGTTTCAAACCTTTCCCAGAAAATTCTTCAGTATTTTTGATGACATGGGTTTTAGGGACTCCCAAAAGTAAATAATTAAAGCTTTTAGTCATCCAAATAATGATAGACTGCGTCATGGGAAAAAATGTTACAAATTGTACAGTTGAGATTTGTTTTCTTACTGCATGTTCCACAGAGGGGAGGGAGGGAGGAGGAGACTGAGAGAGAAAAAGAGAGAGAGAGAGACCGATTCCAGAGGCAAGGGCAAGCCATCTTTGTTATTCTCAAGTTACTTCACAAGCTGTATTTGATAATACAAGGAGCAAGACCTTGCAGTTCATTTTCTTTTTATCAGATTATGAAAAGTACTGGAAACCTCAAGTTTTACCTGAGGGATGTGGTGCTTCTGCTATCATGAGGAAAACAGCTGCAACCAAGTACTTGAATCTGGCCAGGCTGGAGTTGTGTTTTGAGTTTAAATTTTTTGAGTAAACTAGGTGATAAAATTAGGTCCATGCCGCCAGATGCTTATAGACAGAGTACCTAAAGATTGTATAGTTCAGGACTCAGCACAAGTGGAACTGGCACAGGGGGCATGTCAGGAAAATTAAGTTGAGGAACTTAGAAAGCATGCATAGATTTACAGTCCAGAGTTAGTGCACTGACTTCTATTTAAACATTATTTAGAAGTTTCAGTGCTCAGTTCTTGTCTTGTGGGAGGCACATCTCATTTTCTTTAGGGTCAGCAGTCATACAATGTTACTCAAGTGTCATACAAAAAAGGAAACACAGGCCACTCAATCTAAAATAATAGACAATGTGGCCCAGTCACAGGGACTACATCACCAAGATGAAATATTTGTAGCACTGTAAAGGCTAAACCCATGGGGCTGGCAATTCCAAGTAAGTAAGACCAACAGGAAGTGACCCCAACTCCATGGTGACACACTGCTTTTGAATTGAAACACACTTATCAACAGGAAAGTTAAGAAAGGAGAAACCAGGGAAAAGAAGTGAAGAGTCATTAATCAAGGCACCAAAGGGGGAAAATGGTCTGTGCACTTCAGGATAAACAGGAACGTTGTAAGGTCAATGTAAATTCATGGCCATTTAAATCTATCACTGAAAGCTGTGTGTACCCCAAGGCCCTTTAGGGCAACCTATATATATATATATTTTTTTTCTCTATTCTTTTGTTCATCTTGAGGGAATACTGGGACAAAATAAAAGGGTTAAACTTCAACTAAACCAATACAATTGAGATGCACATATATATTCACATAGGGAAGTGAGTAAAATAAGGTGTCTTTCAACTTTTAGTATATTTGTTAGCTACAAGATAACATTCATGGTTCAGGATTTTAGGCTTTGTATTGGATTCTATCTTGTTCAGTTTTCTCTTTCTGACATAATTCTCTTTGGAGGCTGCTGCATTTGTTATTTTTAAAGACACGCTTTATCAAGACATGACAAAATCTTACTTTTCCAGTGATTTAAACCTGGGAGGTACCTAGCTTCTAGTAATTCTGGCTGTTTGTCATCTAGTTTACACAGATGGAAACTATTGTTGTTTCTGTTGTGTGTGGATGGTTCAAACTCAAAATCCTGTATCATTATGTCTTCTCTGGAGAAAACATAAAGAAATTATATTGGTCTCCAAAGACAGTGCACCTAATAACACAGTACATGGGAAAATATCTTCCTTTCTCTTAACACTTTCTAGACCGTGCAGACAAAATAAAAGATCTGATTCCATGCCAAGAGCAAAGTAAACACACTGTTGGTCTGTAAGATTTTAATCCAAAAAATTACGTAAAATATTTTTATCCCCTAAAGTAAAAAACAAAACAAACAACAACAACAACACCCCTCAGTCTTTGCACTGCTTTAAATCACTATGAGATGTGGGGTGCCTGGGTGGCTCAGTTGGTTAAGTTGTCCGACTCTTGGTTTTGGCTCAGGTCATGATCTTATGGTTTGTGGGTTTGAGCCTAGCATCCGGCTCCGCACTGACAGCAGGGAAGCTGCTTGTGATTCTCTCTCTCCCTCTCTCTGCCTCTCCCCTGCTCATGTGTGCACTCTCTCTCAAAAATAAATAAATAAAAATAAATAAATAAATAAATGAATAAATCACTATGAGATGTGATTGCATTATTTCAGTGGAAAGTATTGGTGACAGGGTAGACCTAGTGCTCTATCTCCTTACTAACTCTGTGAGCTTAAATAAATTACCTAACATCTCCATATTTAATTGTTTTTAGAATGCCTCTTTAAAATGGGGCAACACCCATCTCCTAAAGTGGTGGTGAGGCTTTCATAGCATATGTGCATTTGTTTGTTTGTTTTATAACAGTCCTTAGTTTCTATCATAAAGGAGTATATAAAAAAGAGTAATCATAATTTATGGCTAGCCCAATCAAACCAATTTATCATGGCTTTCTAGAGATATCAGGTGATGTCTTATTTCATAAACTGTACTAACAACAGTGCTTTTAAATAATAATAAACTTATTTTTTTTCTTTTTATTATTTTGATTTAATTCATTTATTATTATTTTATTTTTATTATTAATAAAATTTTTTTCTCTAAAACACCTATAAAATTTAGCAAATTCTTCTCTTATTGGACACTTTACTCCCGCCCCCAAAGTCCTATGATTAGAGAAACTTACTGTGTTATCTCAGTGAGAAAGGCATATTATCTCCTTTAGATGACAATCCACCCCCACCATCCCCACCTTGTTTAATTCAGGAAAATGTTCCATATCTTGTGGGACACCTTCCTGCCACAAAGTAGAAGATGTTTTTTTGCTGAGTAATTCTCTTAAAAGAGTGTAATTCTTGGTGTGGAGGGAGTGTAGTTACAGTTGCCAAAGACTTTCAGTCTCTGTTTAGGAGGTTTATAACATTTCTATGTCTCATCCTATTCCTAACCTCGTCCCAAACTGTGGTAGGTCTTAGGGATACATAGTCTAGACAACGGCATTAAACCATGAAAATCTGTTCATCACACATTTTTGTCTGGAGGCTTCACCCCGCCTCCTCCCGACCTCTTGCTTTCCATTATCTGGGGCACTTCGGGGACTGATTGCTACATCTGACTCTTGTAAAGGATACAGCAGCCTGGGAAATATGTAGAAAGGAGATTTTTAGGTGTAAAAAGACATAAACTTAGTCTACAGCTACGATACAGTATGAATAACTGAGAAGTGATGGAAGAACTGAGAAACAGTGAATTCCTTTTGGTATATAGGAAATGGCAACAGGTTAAAAGAAGAAATAAAAGAACAGGAAGATGTCAGTTATCAACTGCATTTCTGGACAAACATAAGAGAGTGGCCATATGATTTAGAAAATGATAAAAATGATAATTCCACTGATGAATTTTATTCAGATACCTAAAATAAAATAAATTTTATTATTTTAATAGTATTCAGATACCTAAAATAAAAGGAAATCCCATGGGTCACTTATAAAAATAGAGATTTTATATTCCCCTTTTGCTGACAAAAGCAAGAGTTAAAGATTGAAAGGTAAGTGAAAGCTTCACGGTGGAATCAATCCCAAGATAAGAACATTTAGAAACCTCTGGGGATAGGGGGAAACCTGAAAGAAACACTTAGGGATGTTCATTTTACTGGTCAGTATAACTGAGGGCCTTGTGTAGGGGAAGACCAGCCTATTGCCAGTGCTTTCTGTGACCTAAAGGGAAGGTGTGTGCTCCAAGTGAAACTGTGCAGACAAAGAATGTGAGAGCATATGGACTTCCAGTGACGGACACTGTCATAACAGCCAGGCTGGTCATTTGTTATTTCCAACTGTTGAGCTCAGGGGCCAGCAATTCATAGCCTTTCCATAGCATTCAAGTTTATTGCTTCTGCTAGAGTCAGAAGGGGCAAAGTAATCTTTCTAATGTATTCTGTGGCTTTTGAGTGAAAATCTAGCTGTGCAGCATAAAATCTAACACAGGATTCAACTTGCTGATGGGCATAGGTTCTCAGGACATGGATTGCTGCCTGACATGGTGGTGGGCCCTGTAACTATCAGATTGGAGTTCAGAGGACCTCCTTATGTTGTATCTGGAAGCACAAGACAGATATTGGGTCAACAAAGAGGTTAATATAAATATGCAGAAGCAATGGAGTGCAGTGGTAACAGATGTCTGACATGCTGTTCTGTCAAGGGAAATTTGTGACTATGAAATGTCAATTATTAGTGGCCTAATAGTGGTAACATTGATGATTTAGATCATATTGTAGATGATGATAATTATGGAAGGCTGTGTGCTCTCCATTGTGTGATTGGCTTTTAACATGATGCTTCTCATTTAAAAAAAATATTATTGAAGCTATTATATTATTACTACATCCTAGGACAAAATGAATGAACTGTTTTCCCAGAATGACAGATGATCACTCAGATGATCATCATCCACTCAGATAAAATCATAGCAGACACCAACTCAGTTAGTACTCCCCAACAGAATATTTTTTTCAACTTTCATTCCCTCAGTTCTCTTTGGCCATCTATCTGCTAGCACTGATCAGATTATTAAAAACATCTAAGCTATTATAGATGAGGAATTAGATTTGATCTCTTCTACTTAGAATTGGCAACTAAAATGTGAATTAACAAGAATGTACTGAGCAACTGTCACATTCAAGACACTGTCTTAGTCATCTGGGGATAGAATGGGGAAAGGACGTGTGGGATACAGAAATGTATATTGTACACACCACAGTCTAGTCTATTATAGGCATGAAATAAACATACATGGAAAGCTTAGTAAAATGCCAACATTGGATTTTAATTCAAGAACACAAGAGAGGCCACAGAGCAATCTAAGATAGTTTTCATTTAAAGAAGGAGGGTGTGAAATGCTATGAATGTAGAGGAAACTGTAGGGTCTTGGAGTAGACTAAAATGAGGTCTTTGAACACTGAGGCTACACGGGTCATTGATACATAGAGCTGAGAGAAAAAGCAGAGCATGGATGGCATGAGCACAAAATCAGGCATGGAGGACAGGACATGCTTCCTAATTCAGTCATGTTAACAAATGACCAGGCTTAGATGTGGGTGTGTAACATTTTAACTATTTTTCAAATTAAATCCAAGGCTAACCTGGCTGGTAGTGGAGGGCGACTCAGCCCATTTTGAAAACTCAAATGTCCAGAACCAAACATTGTAAGAAAATATTAAAGGAGAAGTTAAAGTAAAGAAACCAATCAAATCTACAGTGAATATGTGTTAGACGGGCGTGAGCAAAATTAAGGTCTACCCCATTCCTTCCCGACACAAATGCAATCACTATGAGATTATAGGCAAGGCATAAGTCATATACATTTTTCCATTAATAGTGTATTTAATTTATGAAAACAACTCCAATAAATTCCTCAGGAGCAGTGTGAAAACGTTCCTTTTTAAGATGTAGTTAGAATGGGTGTGCACATCAAGACTGGAGAGATGTCAAGATGGAAGGCATTAGAATACATTCGTCCATATTCCAGTTCCTGTCACTGCTAGGGAGACACATGCAGGAGCACATCAGCACTGGTTGTAAGAAGGGGAAGCTGCCTTTCTAAGCACAACCTTGCACTTGGAAACATAGGGCTGCCGGGGCCAGAGAAACAAAAGCCCAACTGGACTTGTTAATGGCGTGACACTCTGCTCTGGTATGGCATTTATAAAATAGCTACACATCCAGGAAGACTCCTTAGTTGCTTGGTCACTGAACTTGTTAATGCTTGTTTGCTCTGATTACTGCTTTTGAAATTTATAAGGCCTTTCTCCTCAAGTGTTTCAAAAAACTCTCCGGGCAATGCTTTTTAAATAGTATCTTGTTGTACAGTGTCTACATTGTAACTACATCACACTGTTCTCCACAGTGTGGAGATTTACATTTTGAGATTTAACCAGAAATTTTGCTATTGCATTTTGCTTCCACTTAGATTCTTCAGAATTAACAACTTTCCTCCCCCATTTTCCTATAATTCTCCATACAGACTCAATCTTAAGGATAAATTAGCCAATGTCTTCACTCCCTATAGTGGCTTCTTAGCTGTTTAGCCATTAAGGAAACAGAAGTTCTGTTTCCCAACTTTATGAAACTTCCATAGTACTTCAGGAAGGGCACCTGCTTAATCCAGTAACCAGAATAAGGTACTCTAGCTTCACTGCACTACTTTGGATCTTCTGTAGTTTTCTCAAAGCACTGCTCCTCCTGCACCCTTACACCAAACTTGAGAGAGGATTTGACAAATTCCTGCTTGGAAACTCCTTAACTTTCCAAATATAGGCCTCTACACATTGATTTTAATTAATTACCAAAGATAACATAAGTCATCCTGGAGGTCCAATTGCTAATCCTCCCAGTCTGTTCTCATCTAGGACATGGACAATTTATCCATGGTAAAATTTAATTTTAGCTATAATTACAAAAGTTTGAAATTAAATCTCACTAGTGCTATGCTCCCATTAATATGGACAAAATAACTGATCTACATAGGATTAATGTGGGGGACAAAAGTAAGATTTAATTTTTAACTTTTATAATTAATTTGGGAAAATGTGATAAAGGATTTTGTTTCAGAGAGGGAGGAAAAGAGAAAGTTTCAGAGTTCTGAGGAAGATGTTCCAGCCATCCCTCAAATCTCTTACATCCTTAAAGAATCTCGTATAAGGTAATATGAACTGACTCAAACTAAAAATAATGTGTAACAGTTCCTAAACTTGAGGAGTTGAAACTTGAGCTTATAGCACATTTCTCTCCAACAGTTAAAGAAGAGGGAATTATGGAACAGAATTCTGACTTTTTATATACTACAGGACAACCACATGGGCTGCCTACACACACACACACACACACACACACACACACACACACACGTATGTAATCATAAGGAACACAATATTCTTACCACATTCAACATTTCTTCATACTGTAATACTGTCTCTGGCATATGAAATTCAAATTATTAGGGTCCAGAAAATTAAAAGAAATGGGCAAGCATATTAAGAACCACACTCTTAGACCTATTCAAGAAAATCTCAACACTTATTTTTCTAGTTCCTATTTGTTCTACTTAATGACAATTCTGGTTTAAGGAATAAAACATTCTCAAGTTTCAAAAATGTCCAACTTAAATTGTAAAGGGAGTAATGAATAGATTCACGATGTACTCTGACCACAGAGCTCTGGGAGAATATGGACAAGAGGGTCTTTCAGTAACCCTAATGTGAACTAGTCTAGTGGGCAATCCTAATGAGTAATAGAATGTAAATGATGTCCATCAGCAAGCTGAGGCAGCAGAGACACTGAATGGGAACTATAGCTTCTTTTTTGCCTCAGACATACAGGTTGATTGGAGATTTCGTTTCCCTCTTCCTTGTGTATGCCTATTGTCTTCACTGTACTGGTAGCTTATGAAGTAAACACAAGATAAAATGAGGTGAGGGGCGCCTGGTTGGCTCAGTTGTTCAGCTTCAGACTCTTGATTTTGGCTCAGATCATGATCTCATGGTTTGAGTTCAAGCTCCTGCGTCAGGCTCTGTAGTAACAGCGCGGAGCCTGCTTGGGATTCTGTTTCCCTCTCTCTGCCCCTTGCCTGCTGGCTCTGTATCTCTCTCTCAAAAATAAAAATAAAAACAAAAATAAATGAGGTGATACAGGGTTTAGATATATAAAGGAAGGAGAACAAAAGAATGCACTAAGTCCTGTGAGTGGTATACCACATACTTTTAGTAAACATAGAAGAGACAATTACATTATGTTGACCTAAATACATCCTGAAGTTTGATAGTCCAAATCTCTCTTATTTTAATGAACCAGGTTTACATTTTAAGAAAATTAAAGATTGATTTCCCATAGGATCAATGATATATTTGGTTATTATATTGCTTGAGAATTTCCAAATAGTCACAAATAAATGTAGAAAAGCTAAAAATAATGCATGATTTTGGAGTAACAACACAATTATGATCAATGAAATTTAGTGATAAGATATATAAATGAAGCACAGTCTTCTCTCATTGGATAGTACAAATAATAGAATGTATAGATTGTTTCAATGGTTAAGTTACTGGAACATTGGAAATTGAGGGTTAATTTTAACAGATCTGTAGGATGCCAAAAGATTGCAGAGGGAGCATTGACTGCTCATCTAATTAGCATTAAAGAAGTACAAATTATTCAAGAATATGTTTCAGAGCATTTTTATTGGTGGTAACTCATTTGAATATAATCCTATAATATTGTGTGCCATAAAGTGATGGGAAATACAAAATTATTTACTGATAATGTTTTAATTTATCCCCTTAAAAAGCATCATCTCTCATATTGAAAAAAGGCCAGTAGTTACTGAACTTCACTTCTACATGTCAATGTCCTACTATTGATTGGCAAATAAAGAAGCTTGTTGAAATCAATTAAAGATGGAATATAAACCCAAAGATGAAAAAGAGGCTACTGACAAAATCTGAATGACTTTATTTGGTGGAAGATAACAAACATCAGAATTTCCCATGAACATTTGTTTGATTCTGGTATAGTTCATCCCTAAAACCGTGAAATTGATACTGCTTTTTATCAGTATTAGATCAGACTAAAAATGTGAGATGGTGAATAACACAGATCAGAAACTTCTCTTGTGAAAATCAATTCTGAAATTTTCTTTTTGATTGTTCTCTCCCCACTTTTGGTCCTGAAATATTTTGAACTCTTCTGTAAGAGATTAAAATGTAACAAATATCTAATCAGCTTAAAGGCGAAATTATTTTGGAATCAAGAAGTTCAGATGACTAAACAATGAAAATAAATCATATTCAAATTGGCCCCACAGAAGAATGAATCAGATATGTTTTATTATAAATGATCAAAGATGTTTAGTTTTCAGAAACTTTAATCTCACTACTAGTGAGCCAGCATGAGGATATAGTTTGATATAGTGATTTGTATTATTTAATAGTTAAATAAAACTGTGTAATTAATACAATTGTAGTGATATGTCCTTGTCAAAACATCTGGAATAAGAGGCTAATATATGTCCCAGTTTAATTATTTTGGAGAACTTTCGACTGGCTATGTAGATTATGAGATGAAATATTTCTGAATTAGGATAAAAATTCTGGAGGGTTTAGGAAGATATCCTTAAATATATTCACAAACAATTGTAGAGTGTATCCCAACACACGAACTGGAATCTGTACACTTTCACAAAATTCATATCATAAGATAAGATCAGAAAGAGGTAGAACTTACCTATGACCATAGCACCACATCAACAAATGTTTATTTTTCACTGAATATTTGTGACATCTTGTTGGATAGAGATGTGCTCAGACACAGCTCATGTGATTCTTTTTAAGGTTCTTTAAATGACTTACCAAAAGTATACATTTTATGTAAAAAATCTACAAATTTGATGGTTCAGCAGTACCACTCCCAGTAACAAATGAACATAAATGCATTCATATGTTCATCCAAGGCAAGGGCACAAATTCTTATAGCAAGACTGTTCACGACAGCCCCGAACTTGGAAACCACCCAAATGCCCATCAACAAAATGGTGAATAAATAAAGTGTGTTATAATCACATAATGGAATAACATAACAATAAGAATGACTGATACACACAACAACATCATGCCGAGCAAAAGAAGCCAGACACAAATGAGCACACGCTGTATAGTCCTGTGTATATGAAGCTCAGGAACAGGCAAAGCTAACCTATCATCTTAGAAGTCAGGATTTATGGGATGGTAGTAGTCAGAAGGGGCATGAGGGACTTCTAGGGGTGGGGGAAGTAAGGACCCTTGGAATGTTCTATTTCTTGATCTGGATGCTGGTTACACAGGTGTTTTGTGGGTGTGAAAATCCATTGAGCTATATATACCTGGTTCATTTTTCTGAATCATGTTGAATTTCAATAAAAAGTTAAAAATGTTTTAAAAACTACAAATTTGGGGGGGAACTACAAATTTTGTTGTTGATTTTATAGTTCTTAAGCATGGAGTAGTGATTATTCTAACTCACTTGATGACAGGCATTTTTTTTTTTCTGAACATATGAGAAAACAGTGTACAGAAAGGCATAGTGCATAAAAATTAAGAATGTGGTTTCTACACTGTGATCTGTATGTCTGTGTCCCTCCAAAATATATATGTTGAAATCCTAACCTAAAATGTGATGGTATTTGGAGGTGGAGACTTTGGAGTTGATTAGGCTATGAAGATGGAGTCTTCATGAATGGAATTAAGCCCTTATCAAATGGCCCAAGAATGCTCCCTTGCTCCTTCTGCCATGTGAGATTAGAGCAAATAGATAGGTATCATTGAGGAAGCTGGTCTCATCAGACACTGAATCCAAGGGTACCTTGATCTTGGACTTCCCAGTCCCGACAACTGTGAGAAAGAGATATTAGTTGCTTATAAGCCACTTGGTCTCTGGCATTTGGTTATAGAAATCCAAATGAACTAAGACCTAGTATCACATTGGTTTGGTTCAAATCTCCAGCTCCAAGGTATTAGTTTGGTGACTTTGATTAAATCTCTCAAACTCTTCAAACCCTTAATTTCTCATTTGATATATGAATGTGAGAATAATAGTGTCTAATTCCATAATGCCACTGCTAGGCCTGGCAACATTAAAGACTCTAACATAATGCTTGTATGACACAAATAAAACACAGAGAAAAGTTACCATGTTTGTTTGTTTGTTTAAATTGAATTATAATTAAATTTATTTAAAATGAACTCTTTTGGGAATCTACCATATTTGACTCGTGTATAGAGTCATGTAATTACGAGCAAAATCAAGACACAAAGGAATTCCATTACCCCCCACAACTCCTTGTGCTACTCTTTTGTAGTCAAAAGATGATTTATAACCCATGATTTATAACCCTTGTAGCCACTAAACTATGCTCTATCACAATAGCTTTATCTTTCCAGAATGTCATATAAATGGAACCATACAATATATTGAATTTCGAGACTGCTTTCTGTCATGTGGCATAATGCATTTGAGATTCATCCATATGGTTGCATGTATCAATAATTTATTTTTCTTTTGTTTTTGTTTGTTCATTTGTTTGTGCATTTCCTAGTTCAGGGATATTTGGGTTGTTTCAGTGTTTACTGATTACAAATGAAGCTGCTATAGACATTATGTATAGGCTTTTGTTTTGTTTTTATATAAGACAATTACTGAAATATACTTCACATAGATTCAAATCATGTGTTTAAGGAGTACAATTCATTGGTATTCAGTGTACTTATAGAGTTTTGCAGCCATAAACTCAATAAACTTTAAAATATTGTTATCACCCAATGGTGAAATCCATTTTTAATAATTTAAGGAACTGTCAAACTGTCTTCCAAAGCAGCTGCCCTGCATTACAGTCACATCAGTGATGTATGATGGTGCCACTTTCTCCACATCTTTATCAGCAACTGGTTTTTCTCTTAGGTTTTTATTATAACCATCCTAGTGGCTGTGAAATGGTATCTCATTGTGGTTTTTATTTATATTTCCCTATGGCAGATCTTTTAAAGCACCTTTCATGTATTTTTAAGTCATTTGTGTATCTTTTTTAGATATAGATTCACATTTTTGTCCATTCTTTTAATAAATGGGGTGTCTTTTTATTTATTTATAAGAGTTATTTATATATTCCAGGCACATCAGAGACCTAATTTATTATTTATTTATAAGAGTTATTTATATATTCTAGTCTCATCAGATACATAATTTGCAAAAATTTTCTCCCATTATTGGGTTGTCTTTTCTATTTTATTTTATTTTATTTTATTTTATTTTATTTTATTTATTATTTTTTTTAATTTTATTTTATTAATTTTATTTTTATCCCCATTGCTATTTCACTCATTCCACCACCCACCTCCCCTCTGGCAACCACCAGTTTGTTCTCTATATTTAAGAGTCTGGTTTTTTGTTTGTCTCTTTTCTTTATTGGCTTTGTTTCTTAACTTCCACATATGAGTGAAATCCTTGTGGTGTTTGTCTTCATCCGACTGACATATTTCACTTAGCAGTATAGTCTTTATGTCCATCAATGTTGCAAATGTTGCAAATGGCAAGGTTTTGTTTTTTTATTGCTATGTAATATTCCATCATATATATATATATATATATATATATATATATATATGATACATATACACATATGTAAATATACCATTTCTTCTTTATCCATTCATCTATGGTTATATACTTGGGTTGCTTGTGTATCTTGGCTATTGTAAATAATGCTGCAGTAAACAGGGCTGTATATGTCTTTTCAAATTAGTGTTCTTGTTTTCTTTGGGTAAATAGTAGAATTATTGGATCATAGTTTAATTCTACTTTTAATTTTTGAGGAACCTCCATTCTGTTTTCCACAGTGGCTACACCAGCTTGCATTCCTATCAACAGTGCATAAGAATTCCTTTTTTTCCACATCTTTGTCAACACTTGTTACTTTTTGTGTTTTTTTTTTTTTATTTTAGCCATTCTGATGGGTGATATTCATGGTGGTTTTGATTTGCATTTCCTTGATGATTAGTGATATTGAGCATCTTTTCATGTGTTTGTTGGCCATCTGTATGTCTTCCTTGGAAAAATGTCTATTCAAGTCCTTTTTTCATGTTTAAATTGGGTTGTTTATTTTTTTGATATTAAGTTGAGTAAGTTCTTCATATATTTTGGATATTAACCCCTTATCAGATATATCATTTGCAAATATCTTCTCCCACTAAGTAGATTGCCTTTTTGTTTTGTTGATGTTTTCCTTAACTGGAAAAGCTTTTTATTTTGGCATAATTCTACTAGTTTAATTTTGTTTTTGTTTCCTTTCCTGCTTATAGTTTTAGGTCTTAAATTTTAATCTGTGTTCCATTTTGAGTTAATTGTTGGGTGTGTTGTAAGCATTTCAACGTTATTAATTTTTTTTTTTTTTTGCATGTGGAATTCTAGTTTTCCCAACACAGTTTTTGAAAAGTCTTTTCTTTCCCAATTAAATTGTCTTCCCACCTGTCAAAATCAATTTACCATAAATGTATTACCATAAATCAATTTCATTGATCAATATGTCGACCCTTATGTCAGTATTATGTTCCTTTGATAACTGTAGCTTCATACCAAAATTTAAAAACAAGAAGTGAGTGATGTCCAACTTTGTTCTTCTTTTCCAAGATTTTGGCTATTTTGGGTTCCATGATTTTCTGTAAGACTTAGTATCATCTTGTCAATTTCTATGGAGAAGAAATCAGGGACTTTAATAGCCCTTATATTGAGCCTGTAGATCAATTTGGGTAGTATTGTCACCTTAAAAATATTAAGTTATCTGGTTCATGAACATATAATATTTGAAAAATTTGCAAAATAAGCATTTTGCAAATATTTAGATCTTTAATTTTTTCCAACGATGATCTGTAGATTTGTTTGTCTTATTCCTGTATTCACTATTTATAGCTTTAGCATCTGTAGTGATAGCCTCTTTTATGATGTTATTATTAATTTCAGTTTTCTCTCTCCTTTTTTTTTGTTAGTCTAAGTAGTAGTTTATACATTTTTCTTTATATTTTCGAAGAACTGTCTTTTGTTTATATTGATTCTCTCTTGTCTATCTTAAAATAATATTCTATCCTCATTTTTTTCATTCATTTTGCTTGCTTTTATTTAATTTGCTATTCTTTTTTCCATATCTCAAGTCAGAGGCTGTAATTATTTAAGACCTTTATTATTTTTAACACAAATATTTACTGCTATAAATTTCCCTCTCAGCACTGCTTTAGCTGCATTCCACAAATTTTTATGTACAGTAATTCAATTAAAATATGTTTTATTTTTCTTTGTGACATATTCTTATAACCATTAGTTATATAAATGTGTGCTGTTTAATTTCAACTTCATTGGGGATTTTCCAGATATCTTTCTCTTACAGATTTATATGTTAATCCCAATATTATGAGAGAACATATTTTGTATGCTTTCCATTCATTAAGATTTTTTATGGTTTGGCTTATGGCCTACACATGGTCTTAGTGAATATTTCATGAACATTTGGAAGAATATCTGGTTTGTGGTTTTGGAGTGTTCTATAAATGTCACTTTCTAATTCAGAGATTGGCAAAAAGATTAAAGTGAAAAGTAGTAAATATTTTAGACTTTGCAAACCAAGAAGCAAAATTGAAAAGACTATGCAGATACTTATATAACCATTTAAGATGCAACCATTTTAAAGTGTAAAAAACATTCTTAGGACCTGGGCCATATCAAAAATGGCGGAAGTCCAGATCTGATTGGTAAGCCATAATGTACCAAACCCTGGTTTTAGTTAGTTGATAATATTGTTAAGATATTTTTTTGTATCCTTCTTAATATTCTGTCTTACTGCTTTGCCAATTATTGAGAAAGTGTGTTGAAATCTTCCAGTGTAATTGTGGACTTTTTTATTTCTCCTTTTTAAAATCAATTTTTAGTATTTCTTGCATTTTGTAGCTCACTATGTACACAGAGTTTTAAGATTGTTCTGGATTTGGAGTTTACTGAACTCCTTGAGTCTGTGAATGTACGCTTTTTACCAAATTTAGAATGCTTGTAACTACTGTTTCTTCAAATATGTTTTGTGCAACACTTACTTTCTCCTCTTTCAAGAAATCCAACAAAAAAATATTAAACATTAAAATATTATTCCACAAGTCACTAAGGCTCTGTTCATTTTGTTTTCCCTATTTTTTTGTTTTGTTTTGCTTTTGTTGTTGTTGTTGTTGTTGTTGTTCAGATTGGTCAATTTCTATTGTTCTAGCTCAATTTTACCCTCTCTTTCCTCTGTCATCTACATTCTACTAGTTTGAGCCCATCTAGGGTTTTTTATTTTTTTTTCCAGATATTGGCTTACTTTCTGTACTAAAATTTCTATTTGCCTTTGTTTTATAGTTTCTATTTCTCTGCTTAGAATATGTAACTCCCCATTAATTTCAAGAGTGCTCATGCTTACCTCATAAAGCTTGAAATAACTTCTTAAGTTTGTTGTGTGATACTTCCAATATCTGTGTCATCTTGGGATTGTCATCTGTTGATTTTCTTTTCCCTTGATAATTGGTCAGATTTTCCTGGTTTTTGGTGAGATTGTCCTGGGTCCTGATGTTTTGGGTAACTTTGGAGTGTGTCTGAACACCTGGAAACTGTGTTATGAGATATTGGGTCTTCTTAAAATCCAGTTGATAATGCTGGTTTTTGTTTGTTTCTTTTATTTTTTTTTTATTTATTTTTTTATTTTTTTATTTTTTAATATATGAAATTTACTGTCAAATTGGTTTCCATACAACACCCAGTGCTCATCCCAAAAGGTGCCCTCCTCAATACCCATCACCCACCCTGCCCTCCCTCCCACCCTGCCCTCCCTCCCACCCCCTATCAACCCTCAGTTTGTTCTCAGTTTTTAATAGTCTCTAATGCTTTGGCTCTCTCCCACTCTAACCTCTTTTTTTTTTTTTTTTCCTTCCCCTCCCCCATGGGTTTCTGTTATGTTTCTCAGGATCCACATAAGAGTGAAACCATATGGTATCTGTCTTTCTCTGTATGGCTTATTTCACTTAGCATCACACTCTCCAGTTCCATCCATGTTGCTACAAAAGGCCATATTTCATTTTTTCTCATTGCCACGTAGTATTCCATTGTGTATATAAACCACAATTTCTTTATCCATTCATCAGTTGATGGACATTTAGGCTCTTTCCATAATTTGGCTATTGTTGAGAGTGCCGCTATAAACATTGGGGTACAGGTGCCCCTATGCATCAGTATTCCTGTATCCCTTGGGTAAATTCTTAGCAGTGCTATTGCTGGGTCATAGGGTAGGTCTATTTTTAATTTTCTGAGGAACCTCCACACTGCTTTCCAGAGCGGCTGCACCAATTTGCATTCCCACCAACAGTGCAAGAGGGTTCCTGTTTCTCCACATCCTCTCCAGCATCTATAGTCTCCTGATTTCTTCATTTTGGCCACTCTGACTGGCGTGAGGTGGTATCTGAGTGTGGTTTTGATTTGTATTTCCCTGATAAGGAGCGACGTTGAACATCTTTTCATGTGCCTGTTGGCCATCCGGATGTCTTCTTTAGAGAAGTGTCTATTCATGTTTTCTGCCCATTTCTTCACTGGGTTATTTGTTTTTCGGGTGTGGAGTTTGATGAGCTCTTTATAGATTTTGGATACTAGCCCTTTGTCCGATGTGTCATTTGCAAATATCTTTTCCCATTCCGTTGGTTGCCTTTTAGTTTTGTTGGTTGTTTCCTTTGCTGTGCAGAAGCTTTTTATCTTCATAAGGTCCCAGTAATTCACTTTTGCTTTTAATTCCCTTGCCTTTGGGGATGTGCCGAGTAAGAGATTGCTACGGCTGAGGTCAGAGAGGTCTTTTCCTGCTTTCTCCTCTAAGGTTTTGATGGTTTCCTGTCTCACATTCAGGTCCTTTATCCATTTTGAGTTTATTTTTGTGAATGGTGTGAGAAAGGGGTCTAGTTTCAACCTTCTGCATGTTTCTGTCCAGTTCTCCCAGCACCATTTGTTAAAGAGACTGTCTTTTTTCCATTGGATGTTCTTTCCTGCTTTGTCAAAGATGAGTTGGCCATACGTTTGTGGGTCTAGTTCTGGGGTTTCTATTCTATTCCATTGGTCTATGTGTCTGTTTTTATGCCAATACCATGCTGACTTGATGATGACAGCTTTGTAGTAGAGGCTAAAGTCTGGGATTGTGATGCCTCCTGCTTTGGTCTTCTTCTTCAAAATTACTTTGGCTATTCGGGGCCTTTTGTGGTTCCATATGAATTTTAGGATTGCTTGTTCTAGTTTCGAGAAGAATGCTGGTGCAATTTTGATTGGGATTGCATTGAATGTGTAGATAGCTTTGGGTAGTATTGACATTTTGACAATATTTATTCTTCCAATCCATGAGCAGGGAATGTCTTTCCATTTCTTTATATCTTCTTCAATTACCTGCATAAGCTTTCTATAGTTTTCAGCATACAGATCTTTTACATCTTTGGTTAGATTTATTCCTAGGTATTTTATGCTACTTGGTGCAATTGTGAATGGGATCAGTTTCTTCATTTGTCTTTCTGTTGCTTCATTGTTAGTGTATAAGAATGCAACTGATTTCTGCACATTGATTTTGTATCCTGCAACTTTGCTGAATTCATGTATCAGTTCTAGCAGACTTTTGGTGGAGTCTATCGGATTTTCCATGTATAATATCATGTCATCTGCAAAAAGCAAAAGCTTGACTTCATCTTTGCCAATTTTGATGCCTTTGATTTCCTTTTGTTGTCTGATTGCTGATGCTAGAACTTCCAGCACTATATTAAACAGCAGCGGTGACAGTGGTCATCCCTGTCGTGTTCCTGATCTCAGGGAAAAAGCTCTCAGTTTTTCCCCGTTGAGGATGATGTTAGCTGTGGGCTTTTCATAAATGGCCTTTATGATCTTTAAGTATGTTCCTTCTATCCCGACTTTCTCAAGGGTTTTTATTAAGAAAGGGTGCTGGATTTTGTCAAAGGCCTTTTCTGCATCGATTGACAGGATCATATGGTTCTTCTCTTTTTTTTTGTTAATGTGATGTATCACGTTGATCGATTTGCGAATGTTGAACCAGCCCTGCATCCCAGGAATGAATCCCACTTGATCATGGTGAATAATTCTTTTTATATGCTGTTGAATTCGATTTGCTAGTATCTTATTAAGAATTTTTGCATCCATATTCATCAGGGATATTGGCCTGTAGTTCTCTTTTTTTACTGGGTCTCTGTCTGGTTTAGGAATCAAAGTAATACTGGCTTCATAGAATGAGTCTGGAAGTTTTCCTTCCCTTTCTATTTCTTGGAATAGCTTGAGAAGGATAGGTATTATCTCTGCTTTAAATGTCTGGTAGAACTCCCCTGGGAAGCCATCTGGTCCTGGACTCTTATTTGTTGGGAGATTTTTGATAACTGATTCAATTTCTTCGCTGGTTATGGGTCTGTTCAAGCTTTCTATTTCCTCCTGATTGAGTTTTGGAAGAGTGTGGGTGTTTAGAAATTTGTCCATTTCTTCCAGGTTGTCCAATTTGCTGGCATATAATTTTTCATAGTATTCCCTGATAATTGTTTGTATCTCTGAGGGATTGGTTGTAATCATTCCATTTTCATTCATGATTTTATCTATTTGGGTCATCTCCCTTTTCTTTTTGAGAAGCCTGGCTAGAGGTTTGTCAATTTTGTTTATTTTTTCAAAAAACCAACTCTTGGTTTCGTTGATCTGCTCTACGGTTTTTTTAGATTCTATATTGTTTATTTCTGCTCTGATCTTTATTATTTCTCTTCTTCTGCTGGGTTTAGGCTGCCTTTGCTGTTCTGCTTCTATTTCCTTTAGGTGTGCTGTTAGATTTTGTATTTGGGATTTTTCTTGTTTCTTGAGATAGGCCTGGATTGCAATGTATTTTCCTCTCAGGACTGCCTTCGCTGCATCCCAAAGCGTTTGGATTGTTGTATTTTCATTTTCGTTTGTTTCCATATATGTTTTAATTTCTTCTCTAATTGCCTGGTTGACCCACTCATTCGTTAGTAGGGTGTTCTTTAACCTCCATGCTTTTGGAGGTTTTCCAGACTTTTTCCTGTGGTTGATTTCAAGCTTCATAGCATTGTGGTCTGAAAGTATGCATGGTATAATTTCAATTCTTGTAAACTTATGAAGGGCTGTTTTGTGACCCAGTATATGATCTATCTTGGAGAATGTTCCATGTGCACTCGAGAAGAAAGTATATTCTGGTGCTTTGGGATGCAGAGTTCTAAATATATCTGTCAAGTCCATCTGATCCAATGTATCATTCAGGGCCCTTGTTTCTTTATTGACTGTGTGTCTAGATGATCTATCCATTTCTGTAAGTGGGGTGTTAAAATCCCCTGCAATGACTACATTCTTATCAATAAGGTTGCTTATGTTTATGAGTAATTGTTTTATATATCTGGGGGCTCGGGTATTTGGCGCATAGACATTTATAATAGTTAGCTCTTCCTGGTGGATAGACCCTGTGATTATTATATAATGCCCTTCTTCATCTCTTGTTACAGCCTTTAATTTAAAGTCTAGTTTGTCTGATATAAGTATGGCTACTCCAGCTTTCTTTTGGCTTCCAGGAGCATGATAAATAGTTCTCCATCCCCTCACTCTCAATCTAAAGGTGTCCTCAGATCTAAAACGAGTCTCTTGTAGACAGCAAATAGATGGGTCTTGTTTTTTTATCCATTCTGATACCCTATGTCTTTTAGTTGGCGCATTTAATCCATTTACATTCAGTGTTATTATAGAAAGATATGGGTTTAGAGTCATTGTGATGTCTGTATGTTTTATGCTTGTAGTGATGTCTCTGGTACTTTGTCTCACAGGATCCCCCTTAGGATCTCTTGTAGGGCTGGTTTCGTGGTGACAAATTCCTTCAGTTTTTGTTTGTTTGGGAAGACCTTTATCTCTCCTTCTATTCTAAATGACAGACTTGCTGGATAAAGGATTCTCGGCTGCATATTTTTTCTGTTTAGCACACTGTAGATATCGTGCCAAGCCTTTCTGGCCTGCCAAGTTTCAAAGGAGAGATCAGTCACGAGTCTTATAGGTCTCCCTTTATATGTGAGGGCACGTTTATCCCTTGCTGCTTTCAGAATTTTCTCTTTATCCTTGTATTTTGCCAGTTTCACTATGATATGTCGTGCAGAAGATCGATTCAAGTTACGTCTGAAGGGAGTTCTCTGTGCCTCTTGGATTTCAATGCCTTTTTCCTTCCCCAGTTCAGGGAAGTTCTCAGCTATAATTTGTTCAAGTACCCCTTCAGCACCTTTCCCTCTCTCTTCCTCCTCTGGGATACCAATTATGCGTATATTATTTTTTTTTAGTGTATCACTTAGTTCTCTAATTTTCCCCTCATACTCCTGGATTTTTTTATCTCTCTTTCTTTCAGCTTCCTCTTTCTCCATAACTTTATCTTCTAGTTCACCTATTCTCTCCTCTGCCTCTTCAAGCCGAGCCATCGTGGATTCCATTTTGTTTTGCAATTCGTTTAAAGCGTTTTTCAACTCCTCGTGACTGTTCCTTAGTCCCTCGATCTTTGTGGCAAGAGATTCTCTGCTGTCCTGTATACTGTTTTCAAGCCCAGCGATTAATTTTATGACTATTATTCTAAATTCACTTTCTGTTATATTATTTAAATCCTTTTTGATCAGTTCATTAGCTGTTGTTATTTCCTGGAGATTCTTCTGAGGGGAATTCTTCCGTTTGGTCATTTTGGAGAGTCCCTGGCGTGGTGAGGACCTGCAGTGCACTTCCCCTGTGCTGTGGTGTATAACTGGAGTTAGTGGGCGGGGCCGCAGTCCGACCCGATGTCTGCCCCCAGCCCACTGCTGGGGCCACAGTCAGACTGGTGTGTGCCTTCTCTTCCCCTCTCCTAGGGGCGGGATTCACTGTGGGGTGGCGTGTCCCGTCTGGGCTACTTGCACACTGCCAGGCTTGTGTTGCTGGGGATCTGGCGTATTAGCTGGGGTGGGTAGGCAAGGTGCACGGGGGCTGGAGGGGCAGGCTTAGCTCGCTTCTCCTTAGGTGATCCACTTCAGGAGGGGCCCTGTGGCAGCGGGAGGGAGTCAGATCCGCTGCCGGAGGTTTGGCTCCGCAGAAGCACAGAGTTGGGTGTTTGCGCGGAGCGAGCAAGTTCCCTGGCAGGAACTGGTTCCCTTTGGGATTTTGGCTGGGGGATGGGCGGGGGAGATGGCGATGGCGCCTTTGTTCCCCGCCAAGCTGAGCTCTGCCGTCCGGGGGCTCAGCAGCTCTCCCTCCCTTTGTCCTCCAGCCTTCCCGCTTTCTGAGCAGAGCTGTTAACTTATGACCTCCCAGACGCTAAGTCGCGCTTGCTGTCGGAACACAGTCCGTCCGGCCCCTCCGCTTTTGCCAGCCAGACTCGGGGGCTCTGCTTGGCCGGCGAGCCGCCCCTCCGCCCCGGCTCCCTCCCGCCAGTCCGTGGAGCGCGCACCGCCTCGCCGCCCTTCCTACCCTCTTCCGTGGGCCTCTGGTCTGCGCTTGACTCCGGAGACTCCCTTCTGCTAATCCTCTGGCGGTTTTCTGGGTTCTTTAGGCAGGTGTAGGTGGAATCTAAGTGATCGGCAGGACGCGCTGTGAGCCCCGCGTCCTCCTACGCCGCCATCTTCCGGAACCGTGTCGAAAATCTGTTTGTTTCTTTTAGCAGGCAGTAAATTCATGCACAGAATGGAAGTCAGACTGCCTTCTGCAGGTGGTCATTCTAATGTAAATTTAATATGCAAAGAGTTTACTATGTTCTTTGAGTCTGCCTCTCACCTGAGAAGTAGCAGTGGTTTATCTAGTAGCAGTAGTTTATATAGCACATTTTTCAAACCCTTGGCTATGCTTCTTGAGTACATCCTGCACATAAACACTTGAGGGTGAGCTCAGGACTCGCATTGGTTCATACTCAAATATAGGTTCTCCAGCTTATTCAGCCACAGGTTGTATGGACTGTATGGACTTTTGTTTTTGTTTTTGCTGTTGTTGTTGTTGTTGTTGTTGTTCTATTGCCACTGGACAGAAAGATGAGGTTCTCTCAATCTTTTAGCCTCCCAAGTTGTACAAATTCATGCATCTGGGCCTGCCCTTGGGGCAAAGTAAAGACAGAAGAGATAGACAAAATTTTGGGGAATTCTTTTACATTACTTTTTTTGTAATGATACCCCTCTAATCTGTTCATGAATCCAGAACTATGGGTGTTTTTCTTAGTCTTTAGGTATTTGTGCCACTTCAGCAATGAGATATTGTAGCTCCACATTGGGGCTGGCTCTGAAACAGGAGAATTCTAAAAGTGGGGGAATGAAAAATTATCCCTACGATCGTGAGCTCACAGGTGGCTTTTTTCCTGGCCTTCTGGCCAGAAGGAGGCATTACAAGAGATTTAGATGATGGTATCCATCATACAGTTTAATTTGTCTCACAGTGGGGACATTAAGGGGAAACAAAAACATGAAACACAACATGACCATATTAGTTTTTATTTAAATTTTAATATCCTTCCCTATTCTCCTGTTCTTATTTGCTTTACATATTCCTCAAACAGTTCCTTTTTGTATTTTGTTAAGTTTTAAGTAATCAACTGCAGTTTGCTTACTATAATTGGAAGTCTTACTCCTCCCTTTTAATTCCGAGGCAACACACACACACACTCTCTCTCTCTCTCTCTCTCTCTTTCTAAAAATAGCAGTCCTGCAAAAAAGACTTATTACTTTGTATGTCTCCATAGTAAATGTTCTAATTTACTTGGTCACTAAAGGTACAGTTTTGTTTTGTTTTGTTTTGTTTTGTTAGCATTAGATAGGTTTGGACTTTGGGGAACAGAGCTCACATTTATGAACAGTTATCTTCTCAAGAATGATAAATTGAAATTGCTGTTTCTAAAGAAAGTGTGTTATTTTTTTCCAGAATCTTCATTTCCTTAAAACCCTTCAGACAACTTCAGAGACAAATTATCATAATCGATTAGTTATGCTGTGATACCTGAATAATTAAACAATATCTTAATGCTAACATTTGATTCGATTTGTAATTAGTTTTTATCCCTAAAAGATAAACTGAGCAAATGTCTCTCAAGTGGTCATGCAATATTGCCAAGCACATTACAAGGAAATATCTTTTCATGAATTTTAAAATTATCTGATCCCCTGTAAATTAAACACACACACACACACACACACACACACATGTCACAATTGAAATTTATTACTAAATGATCTTGAAAAGACAGGAAACCTATTTAAGCATATTTTTAAATACTTTTTATCAACACCTGTTTCTCTAGGTGTCTCACAATGTGTGTTTTAACTTTTAAGCTTGGTGTTAAAATTCGTGAGATTCCAAACACCCAAGACATTAAAAATCAACCCCTTTGCCATGGAGTAATTGGAGCTAAGATAAAAGTTATAGTCCACAAAAGGCTAAATATTGATCTGTTCAGTTTGCATCCATTATTGCTGATCTTTCAGGATTTAAATATCGATTGTGCACTGCAGTTACGATAAGCGAGAGCAAAGGCTCATCCATATTGCAATGTTGGGCAAAAGAAGAAGAGTTTTAACCTCAATAAGCCTGTGGCCTGGTTAGAAAATGCGATTCTCCTTCTAAATCTTTAGCCTGGCTATGAAAAATTAATAATTTATTAAACCATATTTTATTACAGGGCTTTTCCCTTCTGTCTCCCTGGCACAATGCCAATGTACACTATGAAGTAACAGTTGGAAATGACCTCCACTTCTTCAAATGAGTTGTTTCTTTAGTTTGGCTTAGCGTTAATCATTTATTTTTTTTAAAAATACAAGAAATGGTTCTCAGGATAGCTAAACTTTCATGCTCATTGTGGCTCATTGCCAGAACCTAAGATGACATCAGAGTGATGTTACTATGACTATGCCAGCCATCCTACAATTATAATGCATTGCTCTGATGATATATTAAACATTGACTCGGAAATTGAATATATAATTGGCAATGACAGGAGGAAGCATGATTTAATATCTTCCATGCCACCTTCTTTTTCCACCCACCCACCTCCCCCCCCCGCCCCGAATTCCTTAGGGTCATGTCTTCTCAATGCACTTCCATTATTTCAAATAAGATATCCTGATGTATGGCACACAATTATAAGTTCCTACCCAAACCCCTTCATTGGAAATATTTTGTACACATTACAGCACTCGAAGGACTATCCCATTCCTTCTTTTTCCCATAAAGTAGAATTAAAGACTCGACTTTTTCCTTCTTCCCAATAAATAGTACATGGCTAGTTAAACATTAAATACCTGCTTGTCCATAGATCAAGAAAGCATAAAACAGCTTTGGAGCATCTTACATCGAAGCTCATTTGTTTTCAGTCTGTCCAGAAACCATATTTATAAACTCTCAGCCAACCTTTCAGAGACAAAATATCCTTCACATTTTTACCAACCTAGCAGAATCAACTTCTGCCACATTGTCTCATTGACATTTATTTCTTATAATAATCAGCAAAAAAAGTATTATTGTGACGAAAATCAGAAGGCAATAAGTTTATGTTGCCCTTGAGTCACTACTTTATATTTGTCTTTCTCTGCTTCCTTGGGATATCTTCCATTTATTTTGTCTTTCAATTATCATCGGAGCTGTCAGGTATTTTCCTAAAAACCCTATGATGTGATTTTCGGAAATGTTGTCTTAAATTTATCATCTTGAGAAGAATCCACAGATACTAATTTCCTTTTTACCTTTATTTTCGGGTTTCTAACATCTGACATTATTTGGCCTTGTGAGTTGCAAGAAAGGTATAGCTCACAGTTTGATGACAACTTCCTATACTCTGCCTTTTTCAAGTTTCAAATAACTACATATTTTTAAAACAATTGCTGTGAGACAAAAGTTTTCAGCTTCATCTCTCTTCACATTTTTTTTTGTTAAAAAGAATGGATAACAAAAAATAAAATTAAAATAATGGACAATGGGTACAGTAACATTTTTATTAAAAATAATGGCATATAGTAAAATTATTCTCAATCCTCACAGATTTCAAAAACAAAATACTACTCAATTTCCTCATAAACTATCCACAGGAAGGAAGACTTGGACAATTGTGTTGTCCTGCAATTGGCAAAATACACTGCAGGATCACATCCACTCAGCCCTTAGACCAGCATCTGTCTTTACTTACGTTGCACATTTTTGAATAAATGAGAGTTTCTCCCCCAATTTTATATTTATTATGTTTACATTTTGGTTTTTTTGGGGGGGCAAGAGTGCTTTCTGGGGACTGCCTTCATTTTCATACTCATCCCTCAAAACAATTAGAAATGATAAGCTTGCTTTGCGTGAAATCTGTAGCATGTAGATTTCAGTTTAAAGACAATTGTCAAGACAGTTCTTCCCAGCAGATTGTCTTTGACTGAGATCGCATACCAACAGAGGTTAAGAATAGCAAGAAATGGCAAGAAAATATCTACAATACGTAATATTTGGATGGCAAAATTGCATTTTAATGACAGAATTGGGTTGACTGAAAGAAATTTTCCATGTTTTGTTCTTGCATGTTCTGCAATTCTCTGGGAACTTTTCTACTTAAAATTGTTTCACCTGTCATCATGAGCCAGAATGGTCCTTGGACTATGAGAGCACAAGAAAATTATGGTGGTTACATTCTTACTGTATAGCCACTGAAGACAAATTTAGGGGGACCTGGGGTTACACTTCATGTATTTACAATAAAGTAATTCATATATATATTATATATATAATTCATAATAATATAATTATATAATTATTTTATAATTATATGTAATTATATAATTATTTTATATAATTATATAAAATTATATAATATATTTTATATGATTATATAATTAATATAACAATATAATTAATATATAACATATATAATTAACATATATAACATATATAATTCATAATAATATAATTCATATATATATATGTATATATGTATATATATATATATATATATATATATATATATATATATATATAACACACAATAAAATCATCCTCAGCCCTCACAGTCAGGATGTCTATAGTCCCCTTAAGTTTATTACTTAAAAAATTACAAAAAACGTCTTAAAATTCTCACTATTTGGTGGAGTTCATTTACTTTAATTTGTGTTCCTCAAAGTGGGTTTGGGCGTATCATATTATTTTCACAGGCGTCTTATAAAAATTTTGGATTCATGGGTCTTGGGAAGATCTGCTAAATCAAATTATGTATAGTAATTTTTTAAAGCTTATTTACTTATTTTGAGAGAGAGAGAAAGAGCATGCACGCAAGTGGGGGAGGGGCAGAGGGAGAAGGAGAGAGAGAATCCCAAGCAGGCTCTGTGCTGTCAATGCAGAGCCCTAGAGGGGGCATGACTTAAGCCACAATCAAGAGTTGGACATTTAACTGATTGAGTCACCCAGGTGCCCCTAGAGTCATCTTATCCTATCCTGGGTCAATGCTGAAAATTTAAGAGCAGATTCCCTAGGATACTAAGTTGTTTCAAGTCCTGCTCTTGACTAAAGTAATAAATTTATTTCATAATATAGAGTCACTGAAATCTTTGCATGTTGTGAATCCAAGCCTAAAAAATACAAACAAAAACAAAAAACAAAACTTTCTCTCTATCTCATACCATATACAAAAATTATTCAATGTGGACCAGGCCTAAATGTAAGACCTAAACCTATAAATGTATTCTAAAAAGTCAGGAATAAATTTTTGTGATCTTGCATTAGGCAGTGTTTTCTTACATGTGGCACCAAAAGCATAAGTGATAAAAGAGAAAATTGACCAGTTGGACTTTATCAATTAAAAAACATTTTGAGAAAGAATATTTTGTACCACAAGGCTACCATCAAGGAAGTACAAGGATAATCCATAGGGAGAAAATATTTATAAATCATAAATCTGATGAGACTTGTATCCAGAACATATGAAGAACACTTATGACTTAATTATAAAAAAAAGAAGTACCTCAATTCAAAAATGGGCAATGTATTTGAATATAAATTTCTTCTAAGATATAAAAATATTCAATAGCATTAATCATTAGGAAAATAAAAATTAAAACTACAATGAGATATCACTTAAAACCCTTCAGAATATCTAGGATCAAAAAAGACAGATATTTAGAGAAAAGACTGATATTAACAAGTTTTGAGTAAGATGTGGAAAAATCAGAATTCTGGTAATTTGCTGGTGAGAATATAAAATAGTGCAACAAATGAAAAATGTTTTACATTTCTTCAAAATGATGAAAATGGAATTATCATATAACCCAGCATTTCTACCGTAGGTATCAGGAGAAATGAAAAAAATACATACCTACACAAAAAGTTGTACATGAATTTTCCTAACAATATTATTCACTGTGGTCAAAATGGGTAAAAAAAAAAGTCCATTGATGAGTGGATACATTTAATGTGGTGTACCCATAGGATAGAATATTATTCAGTAATATAACTGAATGAAGTATTCATACATTTTACAACATGAATAAACCACAAAACAGTATGCTGACAGTCAAAAAAGACAATATTTTGTATTATGCCATTTATATGAAGTGTGCAAATGTATATAAATAGAAAATAGCAAGTCTATGGGATAGAAAGCAGTGGTAGATTGGGACTGGAATAGGTATAGGCTTTTTGGGGGGTGATGAAAATACCCTAAAATGAGATAATAGTGATGTTTTACCTACTCTAAGAATGGTAAAAAAAAATTACATTACACACTTTAAATGGATGAAATGTATGATATGCAAATTGTATCTTGATAAAGCTGTTTTAAAAAGCAAAAATTTCCAAAGACCTATCATATCCCAAGCAACATAGGTGTTCTGAGATCCAGGTAAAGAATAAGTCTTTAAACTTCAGCACAAATAGATATTATAATCTCAGGATCAAAAAGTTGATACTATTCTTTAGAAATGTTTTCTCCAGGGTCACCTGGAGTGGCTCAGTTGGTTAAGCACCCGATTCTTAATTTTAGCTCAGGTCATGATCTCACTGTTTGTGGATTCGAGCCCCACATCAGGCTCTGCACTGAGAGTGTGGAGCTTGCTTGCATCCTCTCTCTCTCTCTCTCTCTCTCTCTCTCTCTTTCTCTCAAAATAAATAAATAAACTTAAGAAATATTTTTAAAAAGTAATGTTTTCTCCAAACCATTATGTGTGAACCCATGAAAAGGTTGAGGGTTATATTGTTTCCAAGAGGAAGGCCTGCATGGTATTTTTGCCTTTTTGCTGAGTTTGGACAATTTGCCTACTCAGGTAGCACTAAAATTTCATTTAAGCTGTGCAGGAATATATAACTATAGATGTGGTATCTTGGATTTATTTTTTGAGAGATAACATGGACAGGGAAGGGGCAAAGAGAGAGGGAGAGAGAATATTAAGCAGGCTCCACACTCAGCATGGAGCCCAACATAGGGAACAATCACACAACCAACCAACTTGTCCTGAATTGAAATCAAGAGTTGGACACTTAACTTACTCAGCAATCTAGGCCCCCCAGTAACTTGGATTTTTTTTTTAAGTAGGAATAACATGATGTTTTTGAAAAACTGACAAAGAACAGAAGAAAGAACTAATTGGCTCTGAATTTTTTATCAGTATTGGGGTCATGGGCAAGATACTAATTTCCCCTCTTTTAATTTTATAACCAATAAAATGGGACAATAATATCTATCTCAAAGGATTTTAAGAGAGCAAAATTATATACAGTAAATCTTTGGTTTGTGAGCATAATTCGTTCTGGAAACATGCTTGTAATCCAAAGCACTTGTATATCAAAGTGAATTTCCCCACAAGAAATAATGGAAACTCAGATGATTCATTCCACAACCTAAAAATGATTACAATGATGGATTATAATATGAAATAATAAAATATAAAATATAAAGAAAAAGAAACAAATTAACCTGCACTTATAAGACAAGGGAGATAAGAGAGAGGAGGGTAATTGTGTAGAAGGACTTTCACTATCACTAATGGAATCACTGCTATCTATTGGCTCAATGGAATCTTTTTTTCTGCATAGGGGCCATTGTATATGCTCACACAGATGTTGATTACAGTACAGTATTAATAAAGTCTTGTCATATATTGTATTTAATGTAACTGGCAATAAGGCTGCAGAGGAAAGGGTCTATATCTGCAGGCAACCTGACCTAGAATGAAGCAAAACATTCCTAAGCTTACTCCTGTATGGAAAAGCAAAGGCCTGTCCATAGATGCCTTGAAGTGACAAAAAATACACTAGTGCCAGTTGTGGGCACCTTCTTACGTTCTGAAAAATCACTGATTTCTACCAAACACTATAGCCTGATTTCAAGCATCTGAGCTCAAGGTGATCACCTGCAATCCCACAACAAGAGGGAGAGAGAGAGAGAGAGACAGAGAGAGAGAGAGAGGGAGAGAGAGAGAGAGAAGAACCATTAGCTCAGTTGTGGTCATGTGACATTCAGCATCACATACTATCCGTATTGCAAGACATCACTTGTTTATCAAGTTAAACTTTATTAGAAATATTTGCTCGTCTTGCAGAACACTCACAGAACAGGTTACTTGCAATCCAAGGTTTTACTGTAGTAAGAACTATTAGCAGAATACTTGTCATATTTAATGAAATTTATGATTAGCACTATTTCAACTATTTTCAAAAATCTTCCATTTGTACATTTGCACCAGGCTCTTTACTATTAGGGACAGGATGGCCCTTTACCCCACCCCCCCACCCCATCCCCTGCTACCTCTTATTCTATTCTTCAGCTCTGACTCTATATGTAACGTGCCCAGAGAGGCACCTTCCTAAACCCCAGTTATCCTGGTCATAGTTTAATGTGTTTATAAAGCTTCCTCCAAGTTTCTGTCTAAATTATAAGGAAAAGCCTAAATATCTCTCCAGAGCTTTAAAGGTCTCAGTCTGGTCTTTTGTTTTTTGTTTTTTGTTTTTAATGAACCAGCCTTATCGTCTACTGATCCTCAAAAATCTAATTATGTGTCATTCCTGTACTTCTCTGTGTCTCCATGTCCATTCTTTCTTCCTCCCCATTTGCCTAACTGAAATGGAGCTGCCCTCTTTCATCAACTGATGACCTACAGCCCATTCTTGCCCCAAGCCTCAGGATAATTTCCCTGTCTACAGCAGCATCTCTGATTTCAATCATCAGGATCCTCACTACTCAGAGTTGCCTCCACCCATCAATTATTAGACATTCAATGGGAATTTTTTTGGAAATACAGATTCTCTCAAACTCCACCCAGCTGTAAAGAATCAGAATCTAAGGCATCTGGGTGACTCAGTCTATTGGGCATCAGACTCTTATTTTCAGCTTAGGTTTTGATCTCAGGGTTGTGAGATTGAGCCCTGCATCAGGCTGCACACTGGGCATGGAGCCTGCTTGAGATTCTCTCTCTTACTCTCCTTCTGCCCCTCTCCTGCTACAGTCTCTCTCTCTCTCTCTCTCTCTCTCTCTCTCTTTTCTCTCTCTCAAAAAAATCAGAATCTGCATTTCAACAAATTCCCCAGGTGATTTTTACTCACATTAAATTTTTAGAAATGCTGAGTTGGAACACTTAGAGAAGTAGTGATCAATTTAAGCTGGGTGGATATCACGGTTCAGATATCACGGTTCTCCGTAATTTGGCATCTACTTCCATAATGTTACCTATTATTTTTCCTTGGTTCACATTGCCTTTCCCTATCTTCAATATCTGGTGTACTCTTGAGGGTCCAGTCAAAAGTCCCATTTAAAGTCTGCTAAAATATGGACTGTACTTCTAAACTCATTGTAAATATTTAAAATATGGTAACTGACTTGAAACATCCAGTTTTGGAGGAACAGTCAGTTCTTTAGAACTTGGAATAAAACACCAGGTCAAGGGTAGTCTCTTCTTGTAGAGCATTTTATATCCACGACTCATCATGGAACCTAAAATATTGAATGTTTTCTGCCCATATTTAAAGTACATTTTTACAGTGTTTAAAAAATATTTTTAAGGGGATATTATGAGGAAAGTAATCAGTAAAGTTTTTATTCTGACATCTGTTTTCTCCTCTAATGAATTTTTGACATCTGTGACACCGTTCTTAAGCACTAAAGGATCTGGACTATATTGTACATCTTGGTCAGACATATGATATGGTACCTCGCCATTCTGTCTAGCATCAAAATCATAGGAAAAATAAAGGTGGAAATACAGTAAGGCAAAATTAAAAGATATCATGCAGTGATCTTGTGTAGATCTTCAGTGGTCTGTCACATGCTTAATCTCAAGGAGATTTGGATAAACTATTGAGTAGAAAAGACATCATTTTTGATCATCACTGCTTTCACAGAGAGAATAAATCCTTCAAAGTCTATTAAAGGTGACCTTTATAATCTGCCCCCCATTTCCATCGTCAGACCTGATACCTGATTATGCTTCATAACTCCACACCTAGCTCATTTCTGTGTCCATGTATGATGTTCAACAAATATTAGTCTCATGAAGGAATTAATATTCAATATGTTAGAAAATACCCAGAGTATATTGAAGAAACACTAATGTTTGAAAGTTACCACATGAAAAGAATGTTTTCATTACCTAAAAATTCATTCTTAAGTATAAACACCATATATTAAATACGACTTTAAATGAAACAAGTTAACACTACCATGTATATCAATACTAGATATATATTTAGAGATAAAGCTAATTACCACTTGACCAAACACAGCTGCTTAAGCCATGTTAATTTCAACAACTAGTGAATTCTGCAGTTATATGTATATAAAAATTGCATAATCATAAACACACAAATTTCACCACACCATAGTTATCTGGTTGAATTGATTGATTACCTTGAACATTAGCAGTTCTGTCATTTGACTGAACCAGACACTATAGTATTGGATTCTAATCCATTGGTCAAATTACATTCATTTTTCTCAATGTTAAATGTACTATCTAGTTAGCATTTAACACAATTTGGCAACATTTATTCGAGTGATTAAGTGCTAAATAAGTTCTAAGACAAGCCTTAGAATTGTATAACATAGGTGTCATAATACATTTTAAATGCCAATGATATTTTTGGCACTATCTTAAAAAACAATTTTAAGACCTGATACAAATTTGCTTGCAAACCTCCCACTTTATCTTTTAATATTTTACCAAGGAAGTCCTGTGAAAAATTAGCAAGGTCTCTAACACAGAATTTAAATTCTTACTGGCCAATGGAATTCTGCAATTCCATTAACACAAGAGCCTGACATAGCTGAGATTTATATTGCCAGAAACTCTCATTTGATTTATAATCTGGTAATCCTTTTATCCTCCATTTATATGCAGTATAACTTGACGTAAGTGCAAGAATGCCTCCGCTAATAGAATTCACGAATATTGGACCAAGACATTTTTTTAGGCCATAAAGCCTCCCTGAAAAGAGGAAGAAAGGGAAAGGCTGGACCTGGCCATGATGGGATCTGGCTTTAACACAGCCTAATAAAATGAAACTCAGGTTAAAACTGCTGATTTTAGGACATTAGACTGGCATAGAGTTCTCTTTTAGATGGGTCTGTTCCCTCAGCACAGCCCCCATAACTGTTTTACCAGTCCTTAGGCTACAAAGGAGTTAGATATTTATAGTTTTTGGTACATTCATATAAAAAAGTTATGTGGAGTTATGAAGTGGATGTGTATAGGGAGAAGCAAAGAAAGTGAAATCTGGGAGAAGAGAAAGTTCTAAGTATCATACTAAGCTTGAGAACATTCTAGGATATAAAGCAAAGTACAACACAGAACCCTCGCCCACAGTCACTTCATTTACAGAATGGTGTCTTTAAATCTGTCACCATTAAAAAGGGGGAAAAAATGTAAACTAAGAATCCAAGGTTTATATCTGTTTCCATTTTCTCGCTCTTCTCTCAAATCTTCACTCCCTTCCCCAGTCCCATTGTATCCTAATTGCTGAGGATTCTTTGAATTTGGTATGGGAATTAACTTCTCTCAGTGCTTGCCACTTAACAGTAAAATGCTGTTTCTATTTCTGATAATCCATTCAAATGCTGATATTGAACAAGCATTATTTTATTCTCATGATTTTTCTCTATGTTCTGCAGAATTCTAGTTTAAAACCCTCTTAAATATGTAAGAAACACATAGATATATATGTAGATGTAGATATATTGAATTAGATAGTAGGTAGATATAGATAGATATAGATATAGATACAGATAGATATAGATATAGATAGATACAGACACAGATGTAGATGTGGATGTAGATGTAGATATATCCATTTCTATACATCATATGTGCACGGAGAAACACCATTAGAAGACTATATATTACCTTTGGGAAGTTAGTGGGATATGAAGTGTCTTGGAGATGCTTGCCTTTGTGCTTTATGTTTTCCAAGTTTTCTGCCTGAATATGTATTATTTGGAGTTTCATAACATTAAAAAATATTCTTGTGAAGAAATAAACTTTGAAAGCATCTAAATTATTTAAACAGAAAAGTGTGATGGAGTATAATGATAAGATCGTAGAAAGGCAATGCTTTCCAATAATGGGACATCCAAAATGAGGTAGTACTTAGGTAGTTTCTACCATTTTAGCAGCCTTGAATTTCCTGTGATTTGCATTCCATTCTCTCACTGATGATATGTGTTTGTTATTTGCTATTCCAAAGCTTCCAAAATATAGCATGCACAATACTAAATACACTGTTGGGAAACATATTTTAAGGTTAATTTAACCACCTAGTTGCAACATTAACATTGCAACATTCTATTTTTACAAGGAAAGCAAGAGAAAAAATTATTTATTTACCTCTACACTTAATAGCTTCAGAAATAGAATAGTGAATTTGGATACCTAATTCTACTGAATTAAAGGTTGAACTTTATTTTAATAATATTTACATCAGAGAAAGGAGAGAGAGAGAGAGATCAGTGAGGCAGACATGGAGGGAAAAAGAGGGAGAGAAAAAAGGGAGAAGTTACATTAGCAGTATGAAGCAAGATTCTATGCCTAGAACCAAAGTTTGACACACTGTCTCTTTGCTTGATGAGAATATGAGTCCAGTTCAGAATGCCTCTTGTCTTCTAAGGAAAGAATATTGTTGATAGGATACTACAGCACAAACACCCTACCTTGCAGTTTGAGCTAAATACAAAGCCTGGTATCATAAAAGTCGTGCAACTAACTCTTCCTCTATTAAAATGCATATATTTATTATTAATTATTATTAAATTTCTTAATTTTAGAGTATTAGAGGGCAATGTAGAAATTTTGTTGACTCATTAGAAAGACCTAATGTGATATTCTGGCTAATGTAACATTGTATTAAAAGGCTGTATTTATAGCATTAATTTTAAGTCCCCATTTGAACTGTTATATTAGAGAAGAATACAAAAAAGGTAAATCTAAAAGTTAAACTGAGAATTTTGCCTATTTAGTTTTCTAATTTGCTGAACACACACATTGTCTCTCCTCTTCTTGCCTCGTGTCTGTCCCCCACTAAATACCTTTAACTCCTTACTTCTTTGTTTCCCTCTCTTTTGCCCTTTCTTTTCTTCTTTCTGCCTCCTTTCTCCTTATATTTTAATTTTTTTCTTCCATCTCACTATCATATAAATAGAACTTTCCACATTACTGTCAGTTCTGAATTCCATTCATTTACTCACAGTGATCACCAAAGACAAATTATTAAATTTCCTTCTGAAGCAATCAGCGTTTTCAGAAATTTTATGCTTTATAGTAGTTCATGATTCAGTCAAAGTGAATCAAATAAAATATTGGTTAAGTTTTATATTCTGCTTCCCTATGACTTGCAATCTGGTTGTACTGAAATAAAATTAGGAAGTTGCTTGGAATTAATTTAAACATTATACTGCATTATACTACAAGTAATCATATGTGTAATGCATTACTATAATGCATTATTCCTTATTTTCTGGATAATGATTACCTCCATGATACAATAATGTAATACCATAACTACACTCAATTTTTCAGCAAAATACATTTAATTCTGCTAATAATAAAGATATCAGTGCATTACAATATCTATAAAACTGTATCATACTGGGCAAGAAGAATGCATCATTTATACCTTTTTGTAATCACTTAACATGGAAAATTTTCACTTACTAATTGCAAGTATATATTATCTTGAATGGCAATAGGCAAAGTTAGAGGTGTAAGGGGGGAAGTTTGGCATTCCAAAATTAACTTGAATCCTTGATGATATGTTTTTCAAGAAGCGTATGTGTGTGTGTGTGTGTGCGCGCGCGCGCGCATGTGTGTGCATGTGTGCACATGTGTGTTTAAACAAAAATTCAACACAAAATGGAAAAGGAGATGTTCCAGATGTAACAAAAAATAATATTGAAATACTTTATAAAATGTCCTCTTAGAGAGAATTCATCTTCCTTAGGAACAATAGATTCTTTCCAGAGATCAGGAAATAAGATCATGTATCTTTAAATATCATTTCAGGTTGTTTGATTTGTGAGGATTTCCTGAAAATAATTTGGTAGAAATTGGAGAGTTAGAAATACATGAATTCAATTTACCTTTTTTTCAATCTCGCAAATTGCTGGGAATGTTACTTAATTCTATGATTCTCAGTTTTTAACCGTAGAATGGAAATTGCATTCCTAATGTTATTGTGTGGATTCAAAGACATAATAAAAGTTAAAGCAACTAGCATAAAGTAGATATACAATATGCCGCTCTCTCTTCCATTCTTGCCCCCTTCCATTCAGAAATGCTTTTTACCCTTATTTTTGAGATTTCATATGTGTCATGGTAATTATTTTCTTATAACTCTTAAAATAAGAACATCAGAACTCTTTGGTTCTCATGTAATTAAATATATTAATTATTTCCAAAATAGGTGTTTATTTTCTATTTTTATTTTAACTTCATAATTTGAACCACTTGATCAAAAGAATTTTTGTCTTTTTTATAATTGATCTATCTAACCCTTAGGGGCTGAAAAAAATACCTCACACATATAACTCACTTAACAAACATTTGTTGAACTGAAAATAAAATCAAGTTTGCATTTTCACCCAGCTTTCCACTATCCGTTTTAATTGGATATAGTTCTGGCTTCACTTGGTTTTATTAAAAATGGGCAATTCAGTATTTTAAATAGCAATGGAAATTATCTTCATGTTGGTTAAAGTACAAAATTGAAAAAGTGATGTATGTGATAGAAACTCTGAATGTATCAGCCTACTCATTTCTGAAAATAAACCAAGCATCCAAAGTTTACTCAAACTACTTGGAAAAAAGAATAACAATTTACTGTCATGGCCAGGATGAGAAAAATGCTAACATAAAGTTCAGAAACATACTCATTGTCCTGGAGAAGTATTTTTAATGGCCATTTGCAAAACTGATTGGTCGACATAACTTCTGTTTTTCCAAATGGTGGAATACAGCTGTCGACTCTGAACTCTTGTAAACATTTCATCTATCGAAATTTTTAAGGAAGACTTGAAATTTTTGATACATGCTACTGAACTCTTATTTTGTAGTTTATTTTCAACACACACACACACACACACACAAGTGTATGAGTGTACACACTATTTCTTTTTACTGTTTCACTCTAGTAAAAGCTTTGTAGAACAGGAAGAAGACAAGAGCTACCATCTGGTGAGTAGGAAATTTGGGGTAAGTAATCAAAAGCAATGAACTTAAGAATCCAAGAAGATCTCGAACTATTACTCCTTTGCTTTAATTTTTAATCATGAAAATACTTGCTAGGAAAAGTGACTGTCTAAAATGGCAACTGTTTTTATATTCAGATATTTGCTATGTAAAATAATTGGATGTCAGATGAAGAACTGCCTGTCATACTTTGCTATTAAAATAATATATTTTTGTGCATAACCAGGCCTGCCTTGGTGAGTTACTGTATGTAGCCTATGGTCTCCCTGAGATTTTCCAATGGGACTTTAATAATACTCTTATGTTTGCCATCTTAAGCAGTTCAGGCTGTTAAACTCAATTTGTAAGAAAAATATTCAGGTATAAAACCAGATAATCTGTATCCCCTTGGAATCAAAAGTCACTTTGCCAAAATATTTTAACACGCGAAATTGCTTCTTGAGAGATGTTTGCCATGATAAAATGACAGAAAACTACATTTCCATTATAATTATAACTGACTCGTGGTGCTAAGTTTTTATAATTTAAAGGTATTCTCGACTCTGACAGCCCTTCCATGTTGAATTATGCATCTCAGCCTCTTAAATAGTTCTGCTGGCACGAGACAGCTGAGATGAAGTTGTCTTTCTAAAATAATTGCTCCATGGAGCATCCATTATACCTTCAGAAAAAATGTATTACTTGACTTCTACAAATTATAGACTAGCCTATAATGGGTATTTTTGACAGCTATTAGCTTAAAAAAAATCTGAACAGTAAAATGAGTATTGATATCACAATGGTGTGCTGTGCATGTTAATACCAACCTTCTCTGTACTTCCCTTCTAAAGCATGATGTAATCATTAATTATAATACTATTGATGTAACTGAACTCATGTTAAAAATATAGTATTAGCAAAGTGTGTCATTTTCTCACCTGTGAGATAAAAGCATTAACTGAATATTTACAGTAGATACTGAAGACACCATCTGGATTTAAAAGATAAAAAAATGAATCACTTTTGGTTGTGTTTTATTGGATCATGGAGTTATTGGGTATATTTTAATAATTGTGAATGAGACAATAATAAAAGAAAGATAAAGATCATATTTTTTCATCTTCCAAAAGCCTATTCAAAATATTGAACACTGGTGAAAGCAGAAATTATCAAAAATTAATTAAAATACATATTCTTCTTTCCTATCAAGGATTTTATACCTTCAAGTTTTAAAGCAGTTAAGATTTTCCTAATAAAAATACTTGCAAATGTCCTTTCAAGAACATTGTATCTCATGGAACAATAATAATCCCATTATTAAAATCAAGAATGGAGATAATAGTGACAGTCAAGAATCAGGGTCAGGAACTATTTTCTTTACTGTTTCTGTGTACACCAATTAAATGCAGTTATGTGAAATAAAATATTTGTTAATTTTAGGAGAATTCTATGTGAATGTGGGCAAAGTTTTCTGTGATGTATCAATATGTGGTAAATATTTTCCAAGTTTATTGCATTGCTAAGGCTACTTTATTTATTTAATTAATTAATTTATTTATTTATTTATTTATGACTACAGTAGGAAGAAATGGCTTAAATTCCCTTCCCTCTCCTCTACAAACAGTTCACAGACCCAGACAGATTTACACACGTACATCCTACCTAGAATCAAAAAGCTAAAATGTATAATTAAACCTAAAGTTAATTAACATATCAATCAAACATGTATCAGCTGTCTAGTCTGTTCTGTCCTGCCAAGAACTGATGAGAGTTATTCATGCCTATTCCTGATTAACCATATCCTACAAGCTCATCCCTCCACACATAGGCAGACAAAAAATGGCCCAGATACATGGTTTCTCCAAATTCCCTTGGCTTTGGGTTAATCCTCACTGCTTAGGTTAATAGCAGAAAGACAATTCTTGTGCTAAGCTCCTGCACTCCATTTATTACTTATTGAGGCTTGGGGTGGATGATGAGGATAGGTATGATGATGAAAATAGGACAGAATCTTAGTGCAACTTTCCAATTCTGTTTTCAGACTTTAACATCTCTAATTCAAATGAAATATTTAGAAATCTAAAGGACTACTCTAAGAAATAGAGAAAGATTTAGGAATAAATATTTAACTGATAGCTTTAAAAGAACAAGGATAGGAGGGAAGAAAGAGAACTGACTACATTGATTCTGTAATACCTTGCTATGCTTCAGTTATAACACCGTCTATCCCTTTATATGGGTCCCAAGGGTAGAGACCCAGGCTTAGATAAATTACCCCACTGTTGAGACTAACAATTTACATTAAGATGACCACAGCTGTTCATGACAACCTAGGTTAAAATTTCTTCCATATATCCCTTGCAGCTGATATTATAAAATTAAACTTTAAAGTTTATTTATTTATTTATTTATTTTGAGAAAGAAAGAGAGTGTGAGTTGGTTAGGGGCAGAGAGAGAAGGAGAGAGAGAGAATCCCAAGCAGGCTTCACACTGTCAGCACAGAGCCTGATGTGGGGTTCCAACTCACCAACCATGAGATCACCACCTGAGTCAGACGCTTAACTGACTAAGCACACGGGCGCCCCTAAAACACTTTTAAAAAAATGAGTAGCATGCATTCTGTTAGCATGAGATTTTACTTTTTAAAATATTTATTGTAGTCACAAATATTGTTATTAACTAAAATTATTTACCTATTTACACATGGATGAATTACACATGGAATTACCAAACCAATGAGTATTTACCCCTCCCTTCAAAAAAATTGCTTAGAGCAACATAATGACTATTTTTTTTCTGGAGACTTGAATAATACATATCTATATATTTGAAAATAATTGAAAATAGAGGTTGTTTTTTAAATAAGGAAAGATTACCAAGAGGTAGATATTATGTGCCATTAAGAACCTTTGCATATCATGTTCTTTCAAGAGACTATGCCATTCCTGTATTTATAATGTTAAAATCCAACATGTACATTATATGTGTGTAAATAAACATGTACATTATATGTGTGTGTACATGTGTATAACATTAAAATTATACGCAAAACTATCATAATGCAGTGGATTTTTGTGTAATTTTAATTACCTTTATAGATTTTTCTATAGTCTTCAAAATGTCTACTGTATGAATAATTGTTTATTTTTATTTGTTTTATACAAGCAATATAAAAATTAATCCTTGTTGAAAGTTTTCACAGGACAAAAATGCAGTTAAAAGTTAAAGTACTTTTTCTTGGTGTCTTGACATTTCCCATTGTCCTCCTGACCTCTAATCTCAATAACCCAATATTTTCCCAGATGCAGCTGATGTTGTTTGTGAGAACTGCCCAGACCTTTATTTTTTACTTGTTTTCTTATATACAATGTATGGAGAGACTGCAAGTTATCTATCCATTTTTCAAGTTCTCAAGATAGAGAAAAAACCAATTCTTTCCCCCAGCTTCCATGCAGGAAGAAGTGTTATGTCCTCTGGTCAACAAAATAGAGCAGAAATCATTATGTTGGGCATTGGGAAACTTCTTTTTTTTTAACCTATTTATTTTACTTTGAGAGAGAGAGAGAAAGCTGGGGAGGGGCAGAGGGAAGGAGAGAATCCCAAGCAGGCTCCTCACTGTCAGCATAGAGCCGGACAAGGGGCTTGAACTCACAAACGGAGAGATCATGACCTGAGCAGAAATCTAGAGTTGGAAGCTTAACCAACTGAGCCTCCCAAGCGCGCCAGGAAACTTCTTAAAGCAAAACACATCCAGGGGCATGCTCCCCTTTACCCATTGTCTTTCCCTTATTTCCTGTCTAGAGTTCTAGCAGGTGCATGGTGGGGACAAGGACAGCAGCAGCCTGTCTTATAAACACAATGAATGACAAGGGCCACACCCTGAAAAAAGGCAAAAAGAAAAGAAAAAAAAAAAACTAAAGTAAAAAGAGCTGGATTCTTGCTGATATTGTTCTAAGACTGAATGATTTCTCTCTGCATTTCTTACTATTAGGACAAAAAGCCCCTATCTTGCTTACACAAATGTTGTTGATGTTTCCTGTTGCAAGAAGTTGATCTAAATTCCGAGCAGATAGTATCTAAGTACATTTAAAACCATAGCTATGTTGTTTGTTTAACGTTACATAAAGTAGATATTTGGTTCCAGATTGCTTTTATTCACTTCATGGCATTTTAAAGATATTTTTATTTTAGTACATACAGATCTAACTAATTTATGTGAATCATTCCATTGTAATAATGAAATATCATTAATTTAACTTATTAAATGCTTAAGTTTAGCTTGTTAGATGCTTAGGTGGCACCCAATGCTTGGTTATTGAAATCAATGCAGAACTCAATATCCTTATATGTACATCTCAAGGTGAATATATACAACTATAATTCCTGCATTGAAGACCATGTGTATTTTGAATATTGGTGTGTATTTTGTGAGAATCCTAACTAATTTTTCTCCTACCATATTGTCTTTTCATCCACACTGGATATTATCACATGCATGAGTTTTTCCCCATTTTCATGTAATAATATGAAATGACATTCTTTTTGTTTGCATATCCCAGTTACTATTTAGTTTTAATATATGTTCATTAATTTATAACCATGTGTATTTCTTATCAAGTAAATTGCTACATTAACTGTTTAAAAATACATCTATTGCATTGTCTTTTTTGTAATTTTAAAGAAACTCTTTATATGGTAAGGTTATTAAGCTTTTATTTGTGACAAATATATTGAGCTAATTTGTGGCAGAGACCATTGTTAATTATATCTTTTGTTGTAAATGCTGAAAAAATTTAGTACTTTATTATACCTCTGTGTTTTGCTTCTTGAACTTCACACATTTCTCTTTTTTTATATATTATTTCACTTTGCTGCACTGCATCCCAAATAATTATTTCAAAGATATATATTTGGAAGATTAGTCTTACTGCATTCTTACTGTAAATGCTTTTATTTTGCTCTTCTGTTTTAATTCAACTTTAAATAGGCCTGGGATTTTTAGTTTTAAATCACCGTTCTATAGGATCTTGTCTTATTTCAAGATACTATCATCTCTCATGTACTTAATAAGAAATCTGATCCTTATTCCTATTTCATCCTTTCTTAGAAAGCTTTTAGTAATTTAGAAATTTAAGATGTCTAAGCATGTATTTTTAAATTCAGCCTGCTCAGCACCCAAGGAACTGTCTTAATACCAAGATTTATGTTGTCACATAAGTTCATTCTATTATTGAGATTATGTTATAATTGTTATTTTCTAGTAACTTGCTTTCTGAATATTTCCTTTTCATTGATTCTTGCTTTTGACGGTGAAAAAACAGTCTCTCAAAATATTCTGAAGATGTAAATTATTATTTTGTCTTTAATTATTACATATCTTCTGCTATACATGCCTGCTATTCTGTATGCTCATCTTGGTCCTTCTCTTTCAAGATACTGGTCTCCATTCATATCCTTAGTTACAAATGATGAGGTCAGTTGGTTATCATGGGTTGTTGATGTTGGCTACCTATGTCGTTTTATTGAAGTGCTTCCCAAATAAGCTATTCCATAAATGGGATGGAAGCCTGCAGGCTCCTTGTTAAGAGGAGGCGGCATCATGGCCTATAGGATTTGCTTTATGGTGGGTACTTAGACATACAGGTAGCCAGCAGTTTCGAATTCCCCAGATTCTAAAGTGACTGTGGCTTGCCTTGATACTGGAGGACTTCAAGCATTTCCTGCCTCCTTCACAAGCTTCCTTCTGTTTTTCTTTAGACCTCTGATGGAATTTCTGTTACCTAAGCTGCTTTCTCACTCACCGGGGAACCACCTGAGAAGCAATTCACTTTCCTTCCTATAGGGCTCAGGATCAAATGCCTCTGTAGCCTGCTGTTCTGGTTGTTGATAATGGCTTTAGCACTGGAGAGGAAGGACAGCTCTTTGGAGTACAAAATTTACAGCACTTCTTCTACATCAGGACCCATCTTTTACTGTGCATTTGTGGGGTTTTTTTTTTTGTTTTGGTTTGGTTTGGGGGTTTTTGGGTTTTGGGGTTTTTTTTCCTTCCAAGTTTTTATTTAAAAACTTATTTATTTTACTGGGCTTGCCTCGCTATCTGTTTTTATCTTTCCTTCCCTTCGTATTCATTTAATTCCACATGTTTAGTCTCTCTGGTTATATTTCCTCCTTCTCGATAGTTTTCCTATATATGCTATGTAGAGGGCTGTGGTTTTTCTCTTTCTATGTAACCCTTTTTATGTCTATCTTTAACAGCTCATCACAATAGCATTTGGAACATTGTTTCTCTAACCTGTTTTTTAAAAAGCATTTTTCCAGATTAAGAGTTTTGGGGATAGGAAGGCATGTGAGGAGAAGAAGTAGATGCTGGTATTCAGTCCATAATCTTTGAACCAAGCCTTCTTAGAGTGGCATTTGATGGGGTTTTGGGAGTGGTTGGGGTCCGGAGCTGATGGCCAAGAAAGAATTATTGTGCTGTCTTTAGTGCAAAAAAGTGAATTTATTAAGGCAAGGGAACTGGACCCATGGGCAGAAAGACCTGCACTAGGATTGTAAAGAGTGACTGATTATATATATGCTATGGAGTTGGGGAGTTAAAGGCAAAAGGGGGGCCTTCAGAAGGACTTTCCTATGCTAAAGAGGACTCATAAGATATCTGAGGCTCACTATTGTCATGCTATGTTGTTTTCCCTCTAGTAAGGCATTAACATTAAGACAGTAAGGAGTTCTTGGAAAAATGTTATCTTCTGTATTTGCCTGGGCTGCAAGTTATAAGGAAATTTATTTTTACCTACCATTTCCTTCTTGCCTTTGTTCCCCACATAACTATGGAGATAAGGTGATATTGGGGCTCCAGGAAACTGAGTCTATAGGTTTTTGGAGATTAGGCTATTGATAAGATGTCCTTTTTTTCTTGTAATTTACTAAGACAGTAATGATGGAGACTCATTTTCTGCAGACTGTGGTCTCTATCAGTTAACCATTTGTTTTCCCTTTTCCTTTGTTCTTGGGCAGCCAGGAGTAGCTGAGGAATATCACACATATCCCACCTAGGGCAGAGGAGGAAGGTGTTGTTAGCGTATGCTTTGCCCACAGCTGCCTTATACTCCCTCATCACATTGATTTATAATCAGGAAAAAAATTTCATTTTTAGGTTTGTGGATGATACATGTAATATGCACATATAAAAAATGAGATATTAGATGTCTATGATATAGGAAAATGTATGTTTTTTATGTTTGTATGTATTTATTGATGTTTTCAGTAATGCATGTCTATGATTTTATAATAAAATATATAATTAACAATAAGTATTCTATAGAACTACATTAAGCTACAGCATGGCTGGTTCAATCTTTATAAATGACAATGGCTAAGCGTAATATGGCTCTCTTATGTGCCAGGTACTTTTCCAAGTACTTTATCTACATTAAGTTACTAATTCCTCACAAGCACCCTTTGAAATGGATACTAATATGATTCTCCAGTATAGTTTTGGGAATTGGCTATAGCCAGTATGAGAGGAAAGTAGATTTCAAACCAGGTTGTTTTACTCTACAGTCCAATAATGAAACATATGTGTTTTGCTGAGATTGGGGATGGAGAAATGATAAATAAGGGTGCAAGAGAGAAAGAATGATCAGACATAGTCTAAGTCTTACAACTTCATATTAATGTATATGCATCTGAATAAAACTTTGCAATAACTTTTCCTCTATATTGGAAGACTTTTTTTGTGTGTGACAGATATGTTGTAACTCTGCTAGGAATTAAAAATAAATCAGTGAGATTTCTTTGAGAATGTGATCAGGATTTGTTTTTGTGGCAGGTATTATGGAGTGCTGGGAAGAACAGTTTATACCGAAATATTACCTAGTCACAAAAATGCTATCATTAGAAAATCATTTATCTTTCCATCTTCAAATGTTCTGCATATTGTTTCAAAACTGCATATGTAAGAAAGAAAAGCATTTATTTTTTTTCTTCCAAATTTTTATTTAAATTCTAGTTAGTTAACATACAATATAATATTTGTTTCAGGAGTAGCATTCAGTGATTCATCATTTACTTTCAACATCCAGTGCTCATCATAACAAATGCCCTCCTTAGTACCCATCACCCATCTAGCCCATCCGCTGCCCACCTCCTTCCATCACCCCTCAGTTTGTTCTCTATCTTTACAAGTAGAGAAAAACATTTATAAATGGATGTTTTAATGCTTAACCAATCTAATGTCTAACTCAAAACTGATGGCTAAGAAAATGTAGCACTAAATAAACACTGAGGAAGAGGGATTGTGGGTGGTTCGGCCAGTTAGGTGTCTGCCTGACTCTTGATTTCAGCTCAAGAATTGTGATCTCACAATTCGTGAGATGGAGCTCCGTGTCAGCCTCTGTGCTGACAGCCCAGAGTCTGCTTAAGATTCTTTTTCTCCCTCTCTCTCTGCTCCTTCCTGGCTCTCTCTCCCACCCAAAATAAATAAAGACACTTTAAAAAAAAAAGTTAAATAAATAAAGGGAGACTTACTAAGAGTATAGCTCAAGGTGGTAGAATTTTCTCAGAATTTTTATAATTTAGAAAGCTTCACATCTGCCAGATAAGCTTATAGTGTGGGACTGAAAAGGAGGAGGTGGGTAACCTAAGTGACTCCCAGTGCAGATACTGTGGAGTATGAAGCACCAAAGTTACATAAGAAGCGCCGTAATATCAAATTTTACCAAACTCCTTGATTCACAGGAGGAGACTTCCTGATCTTAAGAAAGTTCTTTAATGTCTCTATGCCTAAGTTTCCTCATCTATAAAAGATAGGGATTCTAATGATCACTGCTCCTAAGACTGTCATAACATGAGATAATTCAATATATTAATGTATTTAAACACATTAAGGTACATAGTTATTGCGATGTATTTGTGTATGATATAATTATGTACACATTTATTTTCTAACATCATCTTTATTCACTTCACCATCATCTTCAATACATTGGCCTTTTCACTCCTCCATTTCCCCATAAAAAATGAGAATCACTTCTTTGTAAGATTGCTAAGAGTATAATTTTAAGTTGAGCATACACCAACAATCCAAATTCATGTATGCTAACCTTCATTATCGGATATTTATACTGAGATTTGCTTTATGTATACAGTTTTATGCATATTGAAAATAAATTATAAGAAGCATTTGATGGAAAGATATTTAAAAACTATGAGGACTTCTTCAGATTTACCCTACAATTTCTATGTGATTATTACAATAAATTAGAATCAAAATCTTTCTATAACACATATAATAGTAGCTAGATTATTTATAAATTGGTGTGCTATTGTGTGCTCTCCCAATAATAAAAGCAACAGAGGTCTGTTGTAGAAATTTTATAAAATACAGGAAAGTATAAAATTCACAAATTCCCTTCAGCAATAATTATCGTTAAATTTTTATTATAACTTGCTAATGTGTTTTTTCTAAATAAGTCCATTTTCACTAAATTGGAAGCACATGGTGTCCATTTCCTTGCATTCTGATTTATAAACTTTCTTATTGTAAGGGTAATATCTCATATTTGAAAACATTAGCATAATACAGAAATGTAAATAAATATAACCAATTAATATTTTCCTCAAGGACAATTTCTGTCTCAGTTTTCTGTATATGTATACAGAATATTTCCTTTACATATACACCCATATAGATAGATTCAGTAGTGTTATATAACTGGTAATGTGGTGTTTTTACTTTGTATTTTGGCCATCTTTCCAAATCTGTACATTGAGATCTATTCAGTTTCTTTTATAAGCTGCATCTTATTTTATTATGAGAATATGTCACATTCATTAAGCCATTGCTTTATTTCTGGACATTTGGGTTGTTGCCAGGTTTGGTATGACCAACAATGTCTTAGTGAATCTCCCTATATTTTTATCTTTGTGCACTGGTACCAGAATTACTGTAGGATGAATTCCTTGAAATGGAATTGCTGAGCCAAGGGAGAGACATATTTATAATTGCATTAAATTTTGATAACTCTCCCTCTGAAATGGTTGTAGCAATTTACATGCACTGAAGCAGAGTAGGGGAGGACCTATTTGCCACTTATTGTGTATTTTTAGTGTTTTTCTTAAATACTTTTGGTCACCTAAGAGACCAAAAATAAAATAATTTTCTTAATAGTACAAATTGCCCCTTTATTTAAACTGCTGGATATTTGCTAATTTTCTATGAGTGCCCAATATTTGTTTGCCCCTTTAGTAGGAAGTTGATCCTTGAACACTACGGATTTTGATGAATCTCTGAACAATGCCCATATATCTTTCTCTAGATTAGAGTAGCAGTAGGGAAGGTTCTGGGAAAATTGCTTACATGCCACATACCAAGATATAAATGTAAGTAAGACATACTTCCTGAACTCAAGCACACAAAGGCTAGAAAAAAATGAGAAGTTGGAAGATATTCTATCAATTTAGAGAATAAATAAAGGCTTATAAAAGAGGTAACATTTTTAATGCTCGCATAAAATAAATGGAATTATAATCACAATATAGCAGTTTAAAATTATGAGTTTTATTTTAACTAATAGCTTAATATCTAGTTATTAAATGATGAATTAATAAAAATGATTAAGCTTTGGGTTTGTGTATAAACCTAACCATTATATGTATCCCCTCAGAATTTATTAATTATGATCAACAAAACTCCTTTGGTTGCTGCTTTAAAGGACTTCTTGAAGACTCAACAAGTAAGGCATAGATTCATTAGCAGCACTGAATAAGTGAGGAGAGGCCCTGGGAGGAATTCTTTCCATCATGGGGAGCCTGATATAGTGGGAAAATGTGAACAATCATTAAAAGGAATTCTGCAAAACTGGACACCAGCTGTGTTTTGAAAAAATCTAGTAGCAACTTTGAATAATTTCATCCCAACCCTCAGATTAATCATCAACGGAATTACTACTGTGCATGGTAGGCTCTCTTCAGTTCCCTCCAGCTCCAAGACTCTACCAACTGGGATTCTGCTATCTCTTAGCAACCTCTTATCTCTGTTACCTTCCACAAGTTCCTACCTATATCTTATAGTTGCATGCTCTAAATTATGTTAAGCTTACTATCACTTTAAATTATTCATATTTTAATAGCTTCTACTAAATAGTCCTTTTTGTTCACATTCACCCCCCCCCTCTTTTAGGGATTGTGACTGTCCCCACTCCTTACTGCATTAGGTTGGAGGCAATGGAGGCAATGCTCTTCCCACTGTAGAACTGGAAAATGTAGTGCCATTGGTGTTAGCCAGTGTTTGAGAGTCAGCCAGCCGAATGCCTCTAGTTGGCTTTTGCATGGGAACAAATGACTTAAAGAGAAAGAGAGATGATCAATTAATGGAAGTCCCTTTGTTCAGATCTGGCTATTCCAACTAAATGTCAATAGCTGAGCTTCCCATATCACAGCCTCTGTAGCTGTCTTTTTCTGACCATTTTCCAATGAGAGTGGACTATTTCTCCACTCTCAACAATCTTGAGAACCCTTAATAGCTTTCCTGTAAATAGTTAAACTTACTGTCTGTTTCTTGTAATCTAAAGGATTCCTAAGTGTTATATCTAGCCTCTCCGTAGGGCCATTGTTTTTCTGGAAGTCTATTCTTGTTAACATGGGAGTAATTATTGGAAAGAAGGAAAACTTCCCCTGAAAAAGAGTGAAAATGAAGAGTGAAAAATACTAGGACAATAAAACCCTACGTTACAAGACTACATCATTGTCAGCTTTTGTTAATTGTAAGGAAGGACATATGATTAGAAATAATTAATGGAAATCCACTTACTTAAGTGGCTAATATATGAGGGGCAACATTCATGAAGTAATATTTGTAAAAGATCCTGTGTTCACACCACTGTAATAGGTACTGGCAATGTTCTCTAGCTGCTCTAGGTGACATATCCATTCTGGAAAAATTATGACATTTAGTAAAATCAACTCTATTTTTCTTTCACAGTAGGTGTTGTATATTAGTATTAGACAATTTTTAGAGGGAATAATATAACTACCCTGCCTCTGCTTTTTCTCTTATTCCCAAACCACCTAGAAGATGAGATGAGATACAGAAATAAAAATCAATGGGGATAAAATTTAGGCAATAAATATTTTTCATGCTACTTTGTCTTATTCCTTTACATAAAAGTGTTTGGGATTGTGGAGCCATTAGAGTGCTGGGATTCTGAAGGTACAGGTTTCAGAAAACCAAGAAACACTGCCCAGAGCTGCCCAGCATTAAAAAGAACAGTGTTTGTCACAGTGTTGTGCTCATAGAAGAAACTCAGTAAGCATGTGTAGATGGAAGGAGAGAAAACAAGAGAGAATGACAGAATAAAGGACAGGAGAAAAGGGAAGAAAAAAAGAATGTATTCAAGGTGGATTTTTGAACATCACGGATTAAGGAAATTTGCTTCTTCTTCATTCTTTGATGAGTCTCAGGGCCTCCATAGATGCTAGCAAATTATGCCAGAAGTTGAACAGAGTTTAAATAAGATATATACACGAAATTATTTCTCAATTTAAAAACAGTGTATAAATATAAGGCAAACTTCCATGTCAAATTTTCAGATCTCTGCTAGAGCCCACTGCTAGGTTTATGGGTCTAATATCCAAATCTGATATTGTCATTGTTTTACCACCAATTTCATTGCCTTTCACCTGTTCTGTTTGCAAAATAGGAAGTCATGTCACTGTAGTTATCATAGGGAATGACATAGCATATGCATCCTATGACTCAAAAGCCATTATAAAGGCACTCTGATACACTGTGCTACTGGTTGAGAGAGCAAATAAATAACTTCTGGGAGGCCAGGAAATTCTGTTAACTTCCATTAAAGTAGTCTTTTCATATCAATTTTTTCTTTCTTCCTTTTTCTTTCTTTCTCTTTTTCTTTTCTTTTCTTTTCTTTTCTTTTCTTTTCTTTTCTTTTCTTTTCTTTCTTTTCTTCTTTGTCTTCTCTACTCTTCTCTCTTCTCTTCTCTTCTCTCTCCCTTTCTTTCCTTTACTCTCTCTTCCTCCCCTCCTTCCTTATTTCCTTCCTCCCTCCCTCCTTCTGTTTCTTTTCTTTTTTCTTTCTTTTTTTTTCTTTACTTTGCTTTGCTTTGCTTTTACAATGAGCAGAAACTGGTATTTATAACAGTCTTTTAAAACTAGGTCATAACTGAAATTACCAGTGATTACCTCATACATACTTTACCTTAGGATAAAAAGTCATATATGTAGGTCCAGCACCATGCAGCATGAAATTCAGGAACACGAGGCAAATACGGTCATAAATCAAGTTGAATGAAATAAGAAATATGAGGAGAGATACAGAAAAACTACTTCTCCTTTCTATTCATTTATCTAACAAATAGTTCTTGCATTACTGTATTGTCCAAAGAATGTGAGTTGGCTATGGATATATGAAGGCCCCAAGATACAATTATGTTAAAACTAGATATTTTAATGATTCTTTTTTTTAAATGTATTGAAGTATGACTGACATACAATATTATATTAGTTTCAGGTGTACAACAAAAGATTCAATATCTTTATACATTGCAAAAAGATTACCACAATAAATATAGTTACCATCTGTCACCATCCAAATTATTAATATGTTATCAACTATATTCCCTGTGCTGTACATTACATTCCCATGACTTACTTATTTTATAACTGGAAGTTTGTCCTTAATCTTCATAAATCCCCCCTTACCCCCAGCTGACTCTCACCTCTTTGGCGAGACCAAATCTAATCTAATCTGTTCTCTATATTTATGAATTTTGATTTGGTTTTGATTTGTTTATTTTTTAGATTCCACATGTAACAGATCTTATAATATTTGTTTTCTCTGTCTAACTTATTTCACTTAGCATAACACCCTCAAGATCCATCCATGTTATTACAAATGCAAGATTTCAGTTTTTCCCTTTTTATGGCTAAGTAGTATTCTACTGTGCATATTCTACTGTACACACACACACACACACACACACACCACATCTTCTTTATCTGTTTATCCATCAATGGACACTTAGGTTGTTACTATATCTTGACTATTGTAAATGTGCTACAATGAACATAGTGGTGTATATCATTTTGAATCTGTGTTTTTGTGTTTTTCAGACAGATACTGAGTAGTGGAATTGCTGGATCATAAAAATAGCTCTATTTTAAATTTTTTAAGAAAACTCCATATGGTTTTCATAGTGAACATAGAATGTACTAATTTCCATTCCCAAAAAGAGTGCACAAGGTTTCCCTTTTCTCCACATTCTTGCCAACCCTTATTTCTTTTCTTCTTGATAATAGTCATTGTGATAGGTGTAAGTTGATATCTTGTGGTGTGCATTTCCCTGATGATAAGTGGTATTGAGCATCTTTTCATGTGCCTGTCAGCCATTTGTATATATTCATTGGAGAAAAATGTCTATTTAGACCCTCTGCCCATTTTTAAGCCGATTGTTTGGTTTTTTGCTGTTTTTATTGTTATTGAGTTGTTGGAGTTATTTATATACTTCAGATATTACCCCATATTGGATATATGATTTACAAATATCTTCTCCGACTTAGTAAATTGCTCTTTGATTTCATTGATAGTATCCTTCACAGTACAGAAGCTTTTTAGTTCTATGTGGTCCCATTTGTTTCTGTTTTTCTTTCATCTGCCTTTGAAGTCAGATCTAAAATAGTATCTCTAAGATTGATGTCAAGGAGCTTACCACCTATGCTTCTTCTAGGAGTTTCATGGTTGCAGGTTTTACATTCTAATCTCTCATCCATTTTGAGTTAATTTTTGTATCAGTGTAAGATATTGGTCTAGTTTCATTTTTTTTGCATGTACCTGTCCAGTTTTTCCAATACCACTGATTGAAAAGACTATCCTTTTACCATTGTGTATTCTTGCCTCCTTTGTCATAAATTGATTGACAATATATGCATTTGTTTATGTTTCATTGAATTATGTGTCTGTTTTTATGCCAATACCACTCCATTTTGTTACTATAGTTTTGTATTATACCTTGAAATCAAGGATCATGATACCTCTGGCTTTGTTCTTCCCTCTCAAGATTTCTTTAGCTATTTGGGGTCTTTTGTGCTTTCATACAGATTTGAGAGCTATTTGTCCTAGTTCTGTGAAAAATGCCATTGGAATTTTGATGGGGATTGCATTGAATCTGTAGATTGCTTTGGGTAGTTTAAACATTTTAACAATATTAATTCTTCTAATTCATTTCCATTTATTTGTTTATTCTTATATATTCTATTTATTCTATTCTATTTATTTATTCTTCTAACTCATTGCCATTTATTTGTGTCTTCATTAGTTTTTCATCAATGTTTTATGGTTTTTAGTGTGCAGGTCTTTCCCTTCCTTGGTTAAATTTATTCCAAAGTATTTTATTCTTTGTGATGCAATTTTTAATATGATTGTTTTCTTGATTTCTCTTTCTTATAGTTCATTCGTGTATACAAGTGCAACATATTTTGTATATTGATTTTGTATCCTGAAACTTTATTGAATGCATTTATTAGTTTTAGCAGATTTTGGTGAAGTCTTTAGTGTTTCTATATATAGTATTATATCATCTGTAAATAGTGACAGTTTTACTTCTTCCTCTCCAGTTTGGAATGCTTTTATTTCTTTTCCTTGTATAATTGCTGTGTCTAGGACTTCTAATACCTTGTTGAATATAAGTGGGAAGAGTGGGCATCTTTGTCTTATTCCTGATCTTAAAGGAATAGCTTTTAGCTTTTCATCTTTGGGTATAATGTTAGCTGTGGGTTAGCCATATATGACTTTTATTGTAGGTACATTCCCTCTCTACCCACTTTTTTTGAGAGTTTTTTTCCTTTTTTGTATCATAAATGGATGTTGTATTTTTCAAATGTTTTTTTCTGCATCTATTTAGAAAATCATATGATTTTTATATTTCATTTTGTTAATGTGTTGTATCAGTGTGATTACTTTGCAGATGTTGAACTGTCCATGGATCCCTGGAATAAATTCCACTTAGTCATGGTGTATAATCCTTTTAATGCTTGTTGAATTCAGTTACTAATATTTTGGTGAGTATTTTTCATCTATCTGTATCAGGAATATTGGAGGTAATTTTAGTCTTTTGCGGTATTCTTCCATGCTTTTGGTATGAAGGTAATGCTGGACTCATGAAGTCAGTTTGGAAGCTTTTCTTCCTCTTTAATTTTTTAGAAAAGTTTGAGAAAGATAGATATTAAATCTTTGAATGTTTGGTAGTACTAACAAGAGAAGTTGTCTCTTCCTGGACTTTTTTGGGGGAGGTTTTTGATAACTGATTTAATCTCTATACTAGTAATCAGTTTATTTAGATTGTAGATTTCTTCATGATTCAGTGTTGGAAGGTGTGAATTCCTAGGAATTCATTTCTTATAGGCTGTCTAATTGTTGGCATCTGATTGTTCATAGTAGTCTCTTATGATCCTTTATATTTCTGTGGTGTCATTTGTAACTTCTCTTTTATTTCAGATTTTATTCATTTGAGCCCTCTCTTGTTGGCTTGATGAGTCTAGCTAAAGGTCTGTCAATTTTGTTTATACAGTATTTTCAAATAACCAGCTCTTCCTTTCTTTGATCTTTTCTATTATCTTTTTAGTCTCTGTTTCATGTATTTTCACTCTGAACTTAATTTTCTTCCTTCTACTAACTTTGGGCTTGGTTCTTCCTTTTCTAGTTTCTTTGGGAATAAAGTAAAAAATGCTTATGTTAGATGTTTCTTGCTTCTTACGTAGGCTTAGATTGCTATGAACTTTACTCTTTTCTTTTCTTTTTTTTTTTTTTTTGCTATGAACTTTACTCTTAGAATCACTTTTGCTGTATCCCATAGATTTTAGTATATCATATTTCTGTTTTCATTTGTCTCTAGGTTTTTTTTATTTCTTTGATTTCTTCTAGTAGTTGTTCAGCAACATGTTTTTTAATCTCAACACATTTATCATTTTTCCAGCTTTCCTCTTATAGTTGACTTCTAGTTTAATACCACTGTGTTTGGAAAAGATTGTTGGTATGATTTTCATTTTTCTAAATTTATTGAGATATGTTTTGTAGGCTAACATGTGATTTATCCTGGAGAGTGTTCCACATGCACTTCAGAAAAAAATGTGCATTGTGCAGTTTTTGGATGGAATATTCTCTATATATGTATTAAGTCTTGAAGAATTTATTCCATTTACATTTAAATCGGTTATTGAAATGTATGTACTTAGTGCCACTTTGTTTTCTGAGCTGTTTTCTTGTAGTTCTTCTCTGTTTATTTCTTCTTTTCTTTCTCCTTTCCCTTGTGGTTTGATGACTTACTTTACAGTTATGTTTAGATTCATTTCTCATTTTTTTGTGTGTATTTACCATAAGGATTTCCTTCAGTTACATTTTTTTATTGTATGGATATAACACTCTATTTTAATTTGATACCAACATAAGTTTGAACACATTTCAAAACTCTACACTTTTACTATCTCCATGTTCTTTGTTGTTATATCATTTTATATATTTTTATGTATCATCTAAGTACTGTCATCATAATTAATGCTATTACTTTTGTCTTTTAATCTTCTTAGTAGATTTAAGAGGGATTGATTATCTACCTTTACTATATATTTATCTTTTCCAGTGAGATTTTTACTTTTGTATGTTTTCTTGTTATTGATTAGTGCCATTTCTTGTTGGCTTAAAGAAGTCTCTTTAATATTTTTTTAAGGCCAGTTTAATAGTGATAAACTCCTTTAAATTTTGCTTGTCTGGAAAAATCTTTATCTGTTGTTCAAATCTGAATGATAATTTTGCTGCATAGTGTATCCTTGGTTGGAAATTTTTCTTTCAGCGCTTTGAAAATAGCATGCAACTTCCTTCTGGTTTGCAAAATTTCTGCAGAGAACTCTTGTGATTTTTTTTCAGGTTTCCATTGTATGTAGCAAGTTGATTTTCTCTTGCTGCTTTTAAGATTCTCTCTTTAACTTTGGTGCTTTAATTACATTATGTCTAAATGCGACTTTCTTTAGGTTTATCTTATTTCAAAATCTCTGGGCTTTCTGGACCTGGATGTCTGTTTCCTTCTTTAGGGTAAGGAAATGTTTAGCCGTTATTTCTTCAAATATTTTTTTTTGCTCCTTTCTCTGTCTCTTCTTCTGGGAACCAGATAATGTAAACATAATTTCACTTGATGTTCTAGAGGTCCCTTAAGTTCTCTTAATTTTTAAAAATTATTTTTCCTTTTGCTGCTGTTCCTGCTTGAGTTCCTTTGCTTCATCTTTCAGTTTGTTGATCTGTTACTCTACTTCATTCAGTCTGCTGTCGAACCCCTCCTAGTGCATTTTTAGTTCAGTTATTGTATTCTTTGTTTGCATGACTTCTTTTTGGCACTTTCTTATGTTGTTCTGTCTCTGTGTTGATGTTTTCACTATGTTCATTCATTCTTCTCCAGAGTTTGGTAAGCATCTTTATGATCATTACATTGAATTCCTTATTGGGTCTATTACTTATCTCTTTATCATTAAGGTCTTTTTCTGAGGTTTTTCCTTCTGTCTTCTTTTGGAACATATTTCTCTGTCTCCTAATTTTGTTGATGCTCTGAGTTGGTTTCTATGTATTAGGTGAAACAGCTACCTCTCTCAGTCTTGAAGGAGTGGCTTTGTTTAGGTCATGTTACTTCTTGTTCAACCTTGCCCTAGCTTTTGTTTGTGCCTCATACTTTCATGATTGTCTAAACTACCCAGTGTATTCTTGATATGTCCCCATTGTTTAGAGTGCACCAAGATCTGTCAGTAATCCAAGGGAAAGAATATCATTTAGCACTTAGTTTCAGGCAGATTGGAAGCCAGACCCTGAGGAAGCAACTTCTAAAATATGTACAGTCCTGTGGGGCTTCAGTTATAATCCTTGTTGGCTCCTAGACCAGGAGATCCAGAGATGTCCCAGGGAAACAGTTTAACAAATTGGGACTCTAGAGGAGCCTGGCTGGCTCAGTTGGTGGAGCGTATGACTCTTGGCCTCAGGGTTGTAATTGAGACCTATGTTGGGTGTAGAGATTCCCTAAAAATAAAATATTTATAAATTGGGGCTCCAGAGAAGTGTATAAGCTATTTTCTGGGGAGTCTTATTGAACCATAGTGGGGCCAGGGGTGCACAAGGATGTATCTCCCTGCTTACATTTCCTGGGAGCACCTCTTTAGCTTCTCGATGTATGGGAAACCTGAAGCCTATCCCTCAGGTTGAAGCTCCAAGCTAAGTAAGTAGGCCTTTTCACTGAAAGATTGGGCTAGTGATTCAGTCTGCTCTCTTAGCAGCGCCCTCATGATATTGGCCTATCAAGAACTATCTTTCCAATTATTGCAGTCTTGTGGAGCTCTGAACCCCAACCTCCTTAGCCACCATGGCCAGGTGAATAAGGAATATCCTCTATGTGGATTTTGTGTACCACTGGCTTGGCAAGTTATCAAGAAAGTGATGGTGGTGAGGCATGCTCTCCATCTTCAGAAAGGAAGCAGAAAAATGTCTTGATTGCACTTGTTTATGGGCTATAGCAATGCAGCATGATAGGGCCTTCTCTGTGCCTGGGCAGGAGCTTTAGGCTAAGAGCAGGAACATGCCCCAACTGCTTGAGCTCTCCAGCTAGGGGACAGGGGAGTGTTGCAACTGCTTATGCTCATAAACTTTAGCTAGGGATCAAGAGAACTCTATGACTGTTCCTATTCACCTACCCTGGCCAGGTAGCAGGAGTATGCTCCAATGCTGCATTATCCATCATCAGCAAGTGCCATGAATGCTGTTCATGAGTTGATGGGAGTTGGTGGGAAGTTGCCATGTGAGACCTTGTTTCCTTGTACTAGCAGGCTATATGGAGAGTGTACCAGTGACATTTGCAAGCACCTCCATCTCTGGGGAACATCTCAACTGTCCCCTACCCCTCCAACCCCAAACCAGCAAATGAATCTCCTTCACCTACAGTCTAGTTGCTTTTCAAAGTGCTGTTTTTTCACTGGGTCTCAGGGCAAATAACACTCTAATGAGCCCTCCAAGAAGGAAATCTCAGCTTTCTACAACACTTTGGGATGCTTGATGTCCACTCCATTGGTTTTCCAAGCCAGACATACTGGGGTCTCATATCTCCAATGCAGATCCCAGGAATGAGAATGCCTGATGTGAGCACCAACCCTTTGCTTCTCTGGGAGAAGTGCCTGTCTGTTGAGATTCCTCCCTATTGTATACTGCACCCACTGGGGTGGGGTTTTTTGCCAGACTGTGTCTCTACCTCTTTCCCATCTCGATGTAGTCCTTTTATCTTTTGTTGTAGAGAGCAGTTTGTCTAGTTTTCCCATATTTTTTAATGGGAAATGATCCATACGTAGCCATAGATTTGGTGTGTCCAAGGGAGGAAGTGAGTTCCAATCTTCCTTTGACACCATTTTGGACCCCTTATTTTACAGATTCTGTTCCTACCATTCTCTAATGTATGCTTTCTAATTTATAATAAACTTCCAACGGGAATTTGCATTTCTAGATAAATTTCTCTAGGCCTCAATGACTTCAGTAATAAAATGGAAACAAACCTAAAGTGCTTGGAAGCCATAGCTCAGGCCATATAAATGCTCCCAATAAACCCAGCACTACGTTGATTCTACTTCAACTGTGTCACTGAAGACAATGTTAGAACAGTCGTATCCATCCTGATATCTAAATCCTCCCTTCCTTACCCCTCATTCACCCTGGTCAGCCCATTGTCTTCTCCAAATTATAGCATGCTGAGTAATAGTGCAGTACTACAATAAGAAATTAGTTTTTATTTCTACAGTGAACCAACTTTTCCATTTGGTTTGGATTGAATATGGGAAGGAAAAGCAGCTGTTAAAATAACTTGCCTGTGTAAGAGTTCATTATGAACATTGCATCCCAACAAAATAAATATGCCATATTTTCTGAATAATACATGTATATAACATGTTAATTTTTTATAACATACCCTTATCAAGAAATAAATCTTATTAAGGCACAAAAAAGTTATTGCATTTATTAAAATGGGTGAATCAATTTAAGCTTTCTTATGGTTTGTCAAATTTGTAAAATATTATATTTCTCTTCAGATAGAGTTACATACTGTGTAGCTCAAAGATAATCCCTATGGTCTTGGCATATGTTACTTAATTGTCTCAGAAGGAAATGCCATAAATAGCATGCTGTCATCCCCCACAGGCATTGGCTCATCTGTCACAGTGGGGGCTCCAGACAGGGTGAGGTGCTCTAAGACATTTCTTAGTCTATGTAAATCACAGCCATTACTTCTTACCACTTCCCAATTGGTCAATTATGTATAAACATGTGTTAATAAAAATTTGCCTCTGTGCCTCTAAGGTACACACCCATAAAGCTATGTGAGTATGATAAAGTATAAATGGCATACATTATTATCTGATTCAACCTACCTCATAAATTATGATCCAAAGTGCTTTCATAGAAAGAAAACTCCAGAAAAGCCTCTAAAGCTAAATGCTTGAAAAAAAAAAAAATAAAAAGAAAGACAAAATGGAAAACAATATTTTCTTCAAGCCTTTGTAACTCAGTGAAGAAACAGTTTTTTCTTAGAAAAATGAAGAAAACTGAAGAATATATTACATTTTATAAATGCTTTTTATAAACATTTGAAGACTTAATTGTTACAGGTAGTAGGACCATAAAAATAAAATCCCCTATTGTAGTAATAAATATAGTAGGTGTAATTGGTAAAAATCTATCTCTAAATGCATGAGTTTTAGAAATCGTTAAGTAATCATGGGGTGCCTGAGTGTCTCAATCGGTTAAGCCTCCGACTTTGGCTCAGGTCATGATCTCACATTTTGTGAGTTCGAGCCCCCACATAAGGCTCTGTGCTGACCGCCTGGAGCCTGGAACCTGCTTCCAGTTCTGTGTCTCCCACTCTCTGCCCCTCCACTGCTCATGCTCGCTCGCTCTATTTCTCTCTCTCTCGCTCGCTCAAAAATAAATAAACATTAAAAAAAAAGAAATTGTTAGGAAATCTATTTTTGAAAAATATTTAAATATTGACTATCCTAAAGATGGGCTATATGCATATTTTGTTTGGGCTGCTTCCAATCAAACATAATGAACAGTCTTATGTAAAGTTGATGAGAGAAAAATAAGAAGCATATTGTAGTGGAAGGTACAAAAGGTTTAGAATAATAAGGCCTAAATTAAAGTCCTCACTTTGGCTCTGTGAGGGCTGTGTGACTTTGGACACATTATTGAACATGTCTAAATATCAGTTACCTTTGCAAAAAAATGGTTGACAATGTCAGTCCAACTCACAGAGTTACTATGAGAGACAAATGAAATTAGGAAATGAAATTAGTTTACAAATATTGGTCATTATTATTACTGTTTTAATAGGATTTCCTATTTTTAAAAAATATTGAGAGATATATTTAAGAGTAATGATCACAAATTTATAGTTAACTTTTTGGGAAAAAATAAATATAAAATGTCTGTTAAAGGTAAATTTACTAGAGTTCCTTAATTTATTCAACAGAATAGAAGATAGTAAATTATTCTTCAACTGAATTGATTGCTTATTGCACTAGGAATTGGTATCTGTCCTCAATAAGCATGTAATTTAGAATAAGAGCTTATAAACAGGTTACTATACACACCAAAGAAATGCTAGAATTTACCTATCTTTCTACCTATCTATCATTTAATTAGTGCTTCTTTTCTCGAGGCTTTTAAAAATCAGGAATTCCTAAATTCACTGACAACATTAATTTAGCTTTGCAGTAGGGTGGGTCCCAGCCATGTGTACAGATCTGTCAACCCATAACAACATAGGTCAACACTAATGGTACATCAGGACACTCTCCAACATAATTGCAGAATTGGGCAGGACTTGATACCTGGCAGAATAATTTTGGGAGCATTGGAATAATGTTACATCACCACCCAAAAAGTATTATGTTGACTTTTGGCAGTGATGGAATTTTAGAATTCTGTTTTAGTTTAACAGACAATGGCTAAGTGTGTTATTGATATTGTTTAATAGTTTTGAGGATTTATATCATCCTATCCACTTATATATGATTTATAGGTATCAATTCCTGAAAGGTGCCTTGGGCAATCTAGTAAAACACAGATGTAAGAAACAATTATTTAAGGATCTCCAGATTATCTTTGGAATTTTAAGATCAAATATTAGATTGAGATTTTATTTTTTATTAAACTAAATCAAAATGACTCTAAATGAGCTACATCTTAACCAGTAGATCTTTTTTTTTTTTAATCAGCCAAATATCCAACTATTATTTATATACAGTGAATAGTTGAGGAGAATAAAGAGATTATAATAATGAATAATGGATAGTAGATTCACAAAAAAAGAGGCCTGGCTATTTACTACTTTTCCTATCACTACAGCATCATTCCATGTGGATTTAATATAAAACCAGAGGACAGAGCAGTTTTTAATGAGAATATTTTGAACACTTACTCATACTTGCATTTATATAACCTTTAACCTACTTGTAACCAACATAATCCATAAGCAGATCCAAGGGGGGGATTTGCATCATTATGGAATAAATTAATAAACTCAAAATAGAGAGGCTATTATGCTCTCTGGTCTCTTTAGCTGCTGTATCTAACCAGCTAACTAAAAAAGTCAATATTAAAATTTGTATTTTAATTTGTATCTATATACTGTGTAAAATAAGGACTACTTTTTTATTTAAGGATTATGCCACTACCTTCCTCACTACCTACTCTTCTTTCTTCCTTCCTTCCCTCCTACCTTCCTTTTCCCCTCATTTCTTTCCACCTGTACACATTTATATTAATTCAATACACATTTATTAGATGACCCACATACAAGAAACACAGCATTCGATTCAAGGAATACAAAAATGAAAAGAAAAATAATCTAAGGAGTTCTTATATGACACATACATTACCGTTTATACTTTGTAACACATTAGTGGATATAAATTGAAATGCTTTACCAGAGGAGATAAGACTACTTTTCTACAGCTGACTGTAATAATAAAGTTAATATACACATAATTATATGGTAAACTAACATAAGAAGATGCTGCAGTGAAAACAGAAACAGAATGGGTCTCCATCACCATTACAAAGTATTAGGGCAGCATACTATACATACATGATTAAGCAAATATGCAAATCTGAAAAAGGAAAGTTATATAGACATATGTAAGAGCAGACTTCTGTTTCTTACATTATAGCAAACAAGAAACTCTAAGAATACCCCCCTTTTTCGTAATTACTAGATCTAAATAAACTTTACTTTTTGAATGTGTTGCTGGGTTTGTAATAAAAAGGGAACATCCCAAGGATATCCCATAAAAATGGATTCAACTGTGTGCCTGCAATATCCAACTCAGATAGAAAGAAACATGGTTCTTCTGAGGGAAAATGCCGATACAATGCAGAGATCTGTCATCAGATACTACGTTTTGGGCCAGATGAAAGAAAACCTTGCTGAGCCAGACTGAAATGGCTGGTGATAAGAGCCAAGCAAATATAAACCTACAATCAGAAATCACCAGACACACAAGTCAGAGTTAGCAAAAGCAGAAAACAAACAAACAAACAAACAAAAACCCACAACAGATGTAGATTCCTCCACATTAATTTCATATTAAAATGATTACATTCAGAATACATAACTGAAGATATAAGATGTTTAAAAACTATATTGGCAGTAAAGGTAATAGGGAATTTTCAGGAATGATTAGGCAAACTAAACTTAAAAAATATATACACATGGGATGCCTGGGTGGCTCAGTCACCGAAGCGTCCAACTTCAGCTCAGGTCATGATCTTGCTGTTGGAGTATTCGAGACCTGTGTCACACTCTGTGCTGACAGCTCAGAGCCTGGAACCCGCTTCAGATTCTATGTCTCTCTCTTTCTCTCTCTCTCTCTCTCTCTCTCTCTTCCCCACCTCCTCACGCTCTGTCTCTCGGTCTCTCAAAAATGAATAAACGTTAAAAAATTGAAAAAAAATATATATATACACATATAACACATATATATAAGTAATCTCCAGAATGCATTGATGATAATAAAGAGCAAATTAGACAAAACTCAAAAGAAAATTAGAGAAATGAAAAATATATTTGAAGAACTTACTGACAACAGAATATAGAGAGAAAAGAAGATGGAAACCATGATTTAAAAAATTGAAATTTATGAAAAAGGGTAAATTTTAGTATTTGTACAATTTAATTTGGGTTCCAGAAGGACAAAATAGAATTCAGGAGATATAATGTCTGAAGAAGAAATATCTGAAGAGTTTCAAGATATAATTTATTTTTTAAAAGTACATATGAATCTACAGATTTCAGAAACACAATTCATTTTAAGCTGGATGAAAACAGAAATTCAGGCAAAGGATTTTGTAATGATGTTGCAGGTTACCAAAAGCAGAAAATAATTGGGAAGCAATCAGATTGGAATAGAAAAGAAGATCACATATAAGAATAAATATTTATATTGAAGTAGACAACATCAATAACGGAGAAGTAAAAGTGTCTTTGAGTACTCCTACTACTACAACTACACCAATAATAGTTGTATACCTAGCAAATGCATCTTTTACTCTCTGAATTTATATGAAGAAATATATAGCTAAAAGAGAAATACAGAGGTTACTATTAACAACTGTGCACTAAAGGAACTTTTAAAGAATTTATTCAAGGGGCACCTTGAATTCAAGCAGCCGACTCTTGATTCAAGCAGCCGACTCTTGATTTTGGGTCAGGTCATAATCTCACAGTTGTAAGATTGAGCCCTGTGTCAGGCCCTGCACTGAGCATGGAGTCTGCTTGGAATTCTCTCTCTACTACTCAGGCTCTCTCTGTCTCAAAAACAAAAACAAAAACAAAAACAAAATATTCAAGAAAAATGAAAATAATCATAGAAGAATGATATTAGATACAAGAAAAGGGAGGAAGTTGGTAAGCAAATATGTAATTAGAAATAAAAAATGTCTTCATTAATGATGATAAAAATAATGTCTAATGTGTTGTTAACATATTTTAAAAGAGAGAAATTAACATATTGGATAACACAGTATGGGAGTTGAAATGGAGGGTGTTCTGCATTTTAACAGCATTGTGTTATTAAGGAATTGTTTATCATGGGGCACCTGGGTGGCTCAGTCAGTTGAGCATCCCACTCTTGATTTTGCATCGGGTCATAATCTCACACTTCCTGGAATCGAGTTCCATGTGGGGCAGCACAGAGCCAGCTTGGGATTCTCTCTCTCCCTCTCTGTCTGCCCCTCCCCCCACTTGCCCACGTGCTGTCTCTCTCAAAATAAATAAATAAATAAATAAATAAATAAATAAACTTAAAAAAAATTGCTTATTTAGACTGGGGTTGATTGAAAGCACATGGCCAAATTTCACGGGAAAACACGGTAAGACTAAAATAATAGAGCTTGCTATTCCTAAATCAGTAGGAAGAAGAAAATAGGGAAAAAAGATACACAAGGAAATATCAGTAAATAAAATTTAAGGACAAATAATAGATTACAAAAGAATATAGAACTGTTGGATTAAAAGAATAGTATTAGAAATGAATTCAAACATAACAAAATTTCAATAAACGTATGTACTGAACTTGCCATTTATAGGACAGTGGTTTCCACATTATATTTACTAAAAATCCAGATGTGTGTTATTTGGAATATACACCTAGAAGAGTTGAGAGTAAACTTATTTAAAACATAGAACACAAAAATAATTAAAAAAAACCAAACAAATCCCTGAGGTAGTCATACTAATATCAAAATGGTCTTTAAGAAAACATTACGGGTGCTTGAGTGTCTTAGTCGGTTAAGTGTCTGACTTCCACTCAGGTAATAATCTCACGGTTTATTGGGTTCAAGTCCCACATCAGGGTCTGTGCTGACAGCTCAGAGCCTGGAGCCTGCTTCAGATTCTGTGTCTCCCTCTCTCTGCCCTCTCCTACTCATGCTCTGTCATTATCCATCTCTCAAAAATAAATAATAAAAAAAAAAGTAAACATTATTATGGATAGAGAGAGTCACTAGGTAATGATAAAAAATTTTCACAAGGAATACAAATGAATTTTAAACTCGAATATTATTGGGACGCCTGGGTGTTTAAGTCAGTTAAGTGATAATGTCGGCTCAGGTCATAATCTCACAGTTTTGTGAGTTCGAGCCCTGTATTGGGCTCTGTGCACTGACCTTGTGGAGCCTACGTAGGATTCTTTGTCTCCCTCTCTCTCTGCCCCTCCCCCACTCACATTCTGTCTCTCTCAAAATAATAAGTAAATAAATTAAAAAATTAAACTTGAATATTATTATTTTATGGAATAAAATATACAAATTGGTTTAATTATAAGGATAAATTCTTAATTTTTCAATCATAGTTTGAATGTTCAAGGGACCTCTTTCAATCATTGATAGGTTAGAAAAAATGAATAAAGCTACAGAATAATATTTGAACAACATATTTAATAAACTGGATTGAAAGAACATAAGCACACTGTATACATATGTATGAATATATAAATATGCACATATATGTAGATAATCTGTGTATTTATTCAATTTAATTTATTAAATATGTTGTTCAAGCATATTTCATGTTTAAGTGTTAGGATATGTCTGTCCTATCTAACTATATACCTATAATTAACAATGAAAAAATGTGAAGTGAAATGAAAAAATAATACTGTTGTATTATTAGATATTATAAATAATTTGTCTTATTTAACTGCTGTGCATCAGTTAAAGATCACACATTCTTCTCAAATGTCTAGACTATTTATATGAACTGGTCATTTAGTACTCCTTAATAATGACCAAAAAATAAATAAAAATAAAAACAGAAAGAATACAAATTGTAGTTAAGTTGGTAGTAACAAAATATAAATTAAAATACCTCCATGTGTTTGTTAATGTAAATAAATACTTACAAGTTACTTGTTCAAAAATAAGATCACAGAAAAATCTAAAATATTTTGATACAAGAGTAAAAAGTCAGTAAACAAAAATAACTTTTTATATGCTAACAATGAACAATTGGAAAATGAAATGGTAAACAAAAGCATTTATAATAGCATCACAACAAATATTTCCTAAGAAATACTTTGAACTATATTAACATAAATATTTACTTACAGGTTATTATATAATTGCTATATATTACAACTTGGGAAATTGAGCTAAAGGGATATTAAATGGATATTTATAGCACTAAATATGTGGATTAGAAGATAAGTAAAGCTGAAAATTAAATGAGCGAACATCCTATTTGAGCAGTGAGGAAAATAAAAATACAGGAAAATAAATTCAGTACTCTATGGAAAAATACGGTATGCTTATTTGATAAATAATAATGCTAAAATAAAGATAGCATTAGAAAGTAAAAGACGTGGGGCACCTAGGTGCTCAGTAGGTTAATTCTTGATTTCGACTCAGGTCATGATGTGTTGGTTTGTGAGGTGGGGCTCTGCTCAGTGAGGAGCTTGCATGGGATCCTCTCTCCCCATCTCTCTTTCTCTGCCCCTCCCCTGCTCAAGCACACTGTACTCTCTCTCTCTGTCTCTCTCTCTCTCAAAATAAATAAACTTTAAAAAAAAGGAAAAGGGTAAAAAAGAACAGAATAGATATTTAAAAAAAAAAACAAGTTTTTGCCAGTATAACAGGCAAACCATTTAAGGTTCATGAAGAAAAAAGAGAAGGCAAAGATTATTTTTGGATCACTAAGTGGAACATAAATGATATGATTTAGTGGTGACAATTATTATGAAAGTTATTCCAAACACTTAGATAACATGGGCAATAGATAGGAAACTAAAATTTACTAAAACTAAATTAGTAAAAAACACATACACATCAATATTCTTACATCTAGTTAAGAAATAGAAGTAGTAATGTGAAAGACCTTGTGGGAAAACCCTGGGTCCAGATGATTTTACAGGCAATTTCTACACAATTTCAATGAACAGATCATTTCAAGTATATGAAACAAATAAATTAGAGTACTTCACAATCATTTCCATTAAGCCAGTATAATCTTGATTTCAAATCTAAACAATGATAGCATAAGAAAACCAATTCTCAAGCCAATCTTGCATAGACTATAGAGCAAAACTCTTTATATTCAGAAGCTAAATCCTTCAGTGTAAAAAATGATTATCAATCATAAGCAAGTTGAATTTATTCCAGGATTTTAAGGTTGGATTAACATTAGAAAACGTGTAATGTTAATTTACCACATAAAAAGATTAAAAGAGGAGAAATGTATGATAATCACTATATGATAAATTTAAAAGAAGCAGAAAAATGTATTTGACAATTTTCAACAGCTATTTGTCTTTAAATCTCTGAGCAAGTAATCCATTAAAAGTATCCACCAAAAAACCCAGCAAATACTATTATTGACTGAAAATATTTCAAGCATTTCCTCTAAAATAAGACATAAGAAATAAATCTGCCATTCTCACTACTTTTATTCGGTTGTGTACTAAATATCCTAGCCAGAACAGAAAATTTATTTTGAAAAAAATGAAATAAATGCAGCAAATGATTAGAAAAGAAGAAACACAGTGAATGCTATCATTGTTTACAGATACAACCCACAGGTATTTACCATCAAATCATTACTAATAAGAGAGTCTGGATATCCTTAAGATGAACATACAAATATATATGAAGTTCTGTTCAACAGCTACAAACAACAAATACAATTTGAAAATAAGTAAAATTTATAATTGTAAGAAATACCAGTCAATTCCTAGGAATAGGCAAAGCTATACTAAAACTTTTGTGGAGAATTTTATCAAATATATTGCAAAGCATAGTAAGAAAAATAAATGGAGACATAAATCAAGTTAATGAACAGATTTCAACACAGTAAAGAATCCAATTTTCACCAAACTGATATTTACTTACATATAGATTGAGAACTAATTATAAATAAGTGTTTAAGATACATTTTTACGCGTAAGTAGAAAATATAGGTCAATTTTTCTACTATTTGTGGATAGAGAAGAATTTCTCAAATATACACCTGTATAACCATAAAAGGAAGGATTAGTAAGTTTGACTTCAAGTTTAAAAATTTCTGTTCAACCAGAGTCATCAAGAATAAAATGAAAACACAAGCATAAAAAGGGTAATCAAATCTGTAACAAGACAACTAAAATTAATTAATATCTAAAATATAAAAGAACTACAAGTCAAAGAAATGAAAAAGACAAACACTGGATTTTTTTTTTTAAATTTTTTAACGTTTTATTTATTTTTGAGACAGAGAGAGACAGAGTGTGAACAGGGGAGGGGCAGAGAGAGAGGGAGACACAGAATCTGAAACAGGCTCCAGGCTCTGAGCTGTCAGCACAGAGCCTGACGCGGGGCTCGAACTCACAGACCGTGAGAACATGACCTGAGCCGAAGTCGGCCGCTTAACCGACTGAGCCACCCAGGCGCCCCAAACACTGGATTTTAAAATGATAAAAGATATAAACAGGTATTTCATAGAAGAGGAGACACAAATGTCCAGTAAACTTACCAGAGCAGACACAAACTCAGTAGTGTTAAGGCAGTTGTCAGTTACAATTATGAACAAAATTGATTGGAAAATTAAGAAATCTCAGAATATTACACGTGACTTAATAGGAAATGTCTGCAGTATTTGGCAAGTAAGGAACATCCTATATGTGAATGTCATAATGAATGAAATGCAAATATCAACCAGACAAAAGAAGATTGCCAATGCTGGACTAGATTTATTTTCCCTCTAGAAACAAAGTGCTTGGGAAAATGATGTTAACAATGACAAAAATAAGAAAGGAAAGAAGTCAAATTTTGGATAATTGTCATGTTAGACATTTTAAGTTTGGGTTGATGTCATATAGGGAAACATAGAACAAAAGTCTTTGGAGACTCAAGTCTGGCATTTGATAGAGTTATCATTCTGATTCATTTAATTGTACTCAAAGAGGTATTTTAATTGTGCTGCCCCAGGTCCCATTTTCCTGCAGGATAGTCACAGTTGCCTGACATCCTGTCTGGATACCATCCCCTTTGCTTCCAAAGTGTCCTTTTTGGGTGAAAAGTTGTATCGCCACCCTGGATAAATGAACTCTTTCAGTCTCACCATGCCATGTTTTGATAAGGGCCGATAGATCCCGAAAGCTGAGATATGAGTTCCCCAAATGATTAGATGGAATACCTAGAATTCATAAAAAAAAAAAAAAAAAAGCCAGACAGTTTTGCAATTTTGAAATGGAATGCTCCAAGGATAGTCACAATAGATACTCATCATGTTACTAATGATGCAGTGTGTGACTTTTTCAGTTGCATAATGATTTTCAATAACTTTTACAATTAGTTGTTTGCAAATAGAGAGTGGAAAATTCTACCCTGTTCATCAAGAGCAAGCCTTGGTTTAGTTCTGCTGGAATAGATGAATATTTCAGAATCAAGATCATGTGCTACAAGTTTCATTTGTAAGAAACATAGCTATAATATGGCATTCCAGCATGTCATGGAATTTTGCTAAATTCTCCACATCCATTAAGTATAGATTATTGTGTTGTAATGTATGATCCCATATTTGCTGGTATGCACTATAAAGACTTTTATATTAAGCGGTCCCATTGATTAACATGGACAGGAGGAGAAGGAGGTATTCTGACTGGACAGATTCCATCTTTTGAAGCCTTGAGTATTTGGCCCAATTTTCAATGTCAAGTGTAGACTATAATTTATCCAGACTTGGCTTTTGTTCTTTCCCACCCCCAACCTTAAAAACTACAGGGTAATATAGGCATTTGAATTTATTAGTATTCATCAAAGAGTATTTTTGGCAGCATTGTATCACAAAGGCTGACATTGGCATATATAAAACAATACATGTGCAAGCCTGCAAAGAAAGGAAATTTGAAGAGAATGTCCATTATATAACTTAAGCTTTTTTTTTCTGGATCAAATAAAATTATAGAGGCGCCATGCATAGCACTGTTGCTGAAGGCCATCATAAACCCTGGTTTTCATGAGGTTATATGGTCTTTTCACCATGAAAAAGAATTCCTTCTGTATTTAAGTTGCCAAAGTACTGAGGCAGCCTGGGAAAGGGGCGACTTTATATTTTCTTCCAATTAAAAAAGAGTACCTACAAAATAAGTTCTTTAAAGATAGACAAAACTGAAATTTAGATGTCTTGATGACTATTCTTACACCATGATTTTTTTTTTGTAATAAAGGCATATTATGTCATTATAGTTGTCTCTAGTTAATGTGTTTTACAAGCAAGGAGATATATCTGTCTGTTACACTAATTTATTTTTCAAATATCTTTATAAAAGTGAATATGCAAATTACCTGGGCATGATAACAAGTTGGTAAGCAGTCTGTCCCTCATCCATTGCTTATGATTCAAAACCTGTTTCTTTACTTTTATGTGAGGAAGAAAACTAATCTCAAAAATCTTATAACTTGTTAACTTCATTATATATTTGAGGCTTGAAAAAATAACAATCCAAGGAAATTGAAAGTTTGCATCACACCTGGATTGATATTCATAGGAAATATCTGCATTTTCAGAAATATCTAAATGTTTTACTAAACCTTTCAGTCAGAGGGACAGATTTTTAACTAGAGAGGAGTTTTATTTTTCCTGTGGTTGTGAATCAGACAACATATACATGCCATCAAAGCAAAATTCTCAGACTCTGGTATGCTACTGGCAATTGCAAAACTAGTTTGCAGTTCGTTCTTGAACCTGTTATTAAATTGACATTCTGTCCTTTCACATCAGAGGACATGTGACGTCAATTTGTCCAAATATTGGTGATGCTAATAAGTTTAATCATTTGGCTCAGATAATCCACAAGATTTCTCTATTTACTGTTATTTTTTTTTTCTTTTTGTATTAGTATGTAATCTATGGGGCAATATGGAGAGACTCTCTGAGTATCCTGTTCTCCAACAGTATTTCACCAATAATTTTAGCATCTATTGGCAGTATTCTTCCACTGGCAATTTTTACTTAAAGTAATCCTCCCTATATTTCTGGTACTGTGATGATTTTCTATTATGTATTTATTCTACATATATTAGTAGAAAGTGATCTCCTAGGAAAAGCCCCCCATATCACATCACATCACATCACATCACACATTTTGATTATTTGTTTTTAGTATCAGTAAAGATTCATGGATCCTTTGCTTAATCAATGTTTTATAATTCATTTCTGTCAATATTTATTTTATGGGAAATTGTCTAATTTGGCCGATGAAAGAGTGCCACTTTTGGATGGTTTCTATGTTCTTTAGCATTACTAATGGCTTTTTGAGGACTTCTTCAGTTTCTAACATGAAAGAAATAACTAAGTTTAAAAAATGACACCAGATTAGATCCTTGAATGAAGAAGAAAGAAGAAAAACCCAGCTGTAGAAGGCAATATTGAGACAATTAAGAAAATTTGAATATTGACTAAATATGTGTGTGTGTGTGTGTGTATATATATATATATATGTATATATATATATATAATACTAGTAAGTATTAATGTTAACTTTTCTTACCGTGAAAATGTTTCTGTGTTCATATAGAATAATACTATTGTTCTTATGAGATATATGCTTAAATATTGAGGGGTAAAATAACCGTGTTTTTAAGTAACTCTCAAATGTTTCAACAAATGGTATAAAATGTTAACAGTTGGTGAGCCTAGGTAAAGACTACTTTCTGGAAGTATTTCTAAATTAAAGTTGGGGTAAAAAACATAAAAATTATATTTAGATAATCCTGAATAGGGATAAAAGCATAAATTTACCAAGCAAATGGAAAAGAGTGGATGGCTTTAAAATTTTTTCACTAATGAGGACAAATAAGGACTTCAAGTTAGGAAACCCAGCTGCTTACTTTAGTTGATAAAGATTCAATTCTAACACAGCTAAAATTGAAACCTCTTAAAAGCATCAAGTTGAACAAAAATCAAAATGGCTGCACTAACACTTTGGTGAGGCTGGATTTTAAAGTAACCTTTTTCCTGTCTTCTGCAAACCTCCCTTCCTTCCTTCTTAGCCTTTTGTTTCAGGAACTCAGTACCATCCTGAAAACATGACAAATGAGGCTGGCAGCATACCCCATTCCTGTTCCTCTAGATCATGTATTTCTCTATAGTATCCTCCATCCCCTTCCTCCAGGATGGCTTGAAGGCCATCGCCTGCTGCAGCCTCCTTGCCCAACAAAGCGATAAAGCTACTGTTCCCCTTTATCCCAAACTCTGTCTTAGCATTATATTTTGGCTTTAAAGCACAAAGTTGGTTTTCGAAGACAAAATTCCATGCCTAAGACCAAAAACTAAGCTACTAACCAGATGGAAAAAAGAAAAAGTATGATTGTGGCGCCTAGTTGGTTCAGCCGGTTGAGCATCTAGCTTCGGTTCAGGTCATGATCTCCTGGTTCATCTGTTCGAGGTTTGAGCCCCGTGACAGGTTCTGTGCTGACAGCTCAGAGCCTGGAGCCTGCTTCAGATTCTGTCTCCATCTCTCTCTGCCCCTCCCCTGCTCATGCTCGCTCTCTCTCTCTCTCTCTCTCTCTCTCTCAAAAAATAAATAAAAACATTAAAAAAATATTTTTAAAGAAAAGGCTTTAAAGGAAAAGTATGATTAATTGAATTTTTAGATAGAAAATCTGTTTATTTAAAAATCTTATTATATGTATAAAAATGTTAATAATAGCTGTCGTTGTATTATGCATATATTTTCCTAACATATTAACTATATATGTGTTAAATATAATTGAACTTCTATAATGAAGATGTAGATGATTCAGCTAAATATGTACATTATAAAAGAGGATAGGATATTTCGTATATTATCAGATGTCTTTCTCATAATAACATTAGAAATGAAGGGCATGAATGTTCCTTTGATAAAGATTTTGGGTAGCTGGGTTCCAGTCAATTAACGTCTCACTCAGTAACTTTGCTGTGTGATCAAGGACTATTTAGCAAATTTAAAGATTTGAGTATAGGAAAATTAACCCATTTATGCTGTTTCTAAAAGGTAGATTTATGCATTTTTGAGTCCTCTGTGGTGTTCTTGAAGGAAAGAGTCGATTTCTTTATAATGTACAGGAATACCGTTTATCTAGATGACTAAGCTACTTCCCTCTGATCAAGGATGGATAACGTAGCATATTCATTTAACAGGAAGATCAAGTGCTATAAGATGCATTAAATTGTTTGGAAATATGTGAGGTGGGAAAAAGGAGTTTATGGCCACTTATTATTATAATGCTCACCACTATTGAAAGCAGTCTGAAAAAGTTGTTTTTGGAATTCTAAGTCTTCCATTTCAGAAGCATAGATTAAATTAAATTTATTTAAATTAATCATTGTAAAGGTTGGCTTTTTTAATTACAAGATTTATAATTAAGGAGGTAAAGACAACAGGTTAGCAGTGCATATTGGATGTGCTGGAAATCAGAATGCACGTGGAAATGAAAAAATCCGACTCAACTGTGCATGCCAATAAGTGGCATACCATTAGCACTTAAAGCTCCCCCTTTGTAAATCCAATGAAACTATATTTAGACTTCTAAACAAGGAATTCTCTTCCTAGGGCATTGCTGTTTTTGTTGCTTAGTTCTGCTTCTTATTTCTCCATTTTACTGGATGATTCTTGTTCAAGAAGCAAAATCATATTGTTAACTAATTTTTAAATTGCATTTCTTTAATATTTCACAAAATACTTGAATCTTTTACCTTTGCATGTTTTCACATGATGGTTGGACATCATTTCTAAATATATGATGTAGTAAATAATGAGTGCCAGGAAAGAACATGTTGAAAGGAGTAAGTAATATAAAATTAACATTTTGACTTCTAATGCAAAATAGTTTACAAACTGCAATATAAAAATGGAAGCAACACCTAAGCATTTGGTTTTTAGATCATCCCATTACTTGGGGTGTACATACAGCCTGGGTACCATGGGGGGTGTGAGTTATGCAAAATGTATGAACACTTAGTGTTGAATATTTTATACACACACACCTAGGTTTTGGATTGGCACAATTCTTGAAGAATGTTCCTGTTATTACTCAACTGTACGTTTCTTAAAATATAGAAAAATATAACCTAAGAAAAATGATAATATAATAATAATGCACTTTGTAACACAATAAGAGACTATAACAATTTATTATTTTTTTTCAAATAGAGAAGAAAAACACCAAAATAACTATGTAATTTAAGTCAGAAATTTTCTCTCTTCAAAATGAGTTCAGTGAAATTAGGTGGTGATTTAAATAATTATTTTTTATCTCCTCCTCCTTTGTGGTATTTTTCTAGTGACACACATATATATGTATGCATATATATGATATTTATAAAATATTACATGCATTTATTATATATAATAAATCACATACATTAGAATGTCTTAGAAATAATAATTTTAGAATTTGATAGAACTTAATGATCACATTGAATTTAATAGTTTACATATTTCATAACAAGAAAATATGTAATATGAAAATACCCTAGCTAATACTATCATAAATATATGAAAAGAAATTTAGACACAGGTCAAATGACTTAACTCTATATCCAGAACCAAAGTCAAAGTCATAACTCAGCAGAAGCTTAAAGATCTTATTGGAAAGCCCTGCTGTTTTTACAGATGAGAAGGGCATTATGCATTGTCTTATCCTGTTTGGCATAAGAAAATATCTGACTTTGTGAAACACTGCCTAATATTATTTGGTAATATTTCCTAGATATTCTCATTGTCTTTCCACTGTGTTCTCAGTTCCTGATTTCTAATTGGCAAAAGTGAGTAGAAAATGAAATGTTGCTTCTTTACCATCATACTAATTGTCCAGTTTTTACAAATCTGTAGGAAGTGTCATGGTAATGAATTAGAATGTATAGGTTTTGTGAAAAGTGACTAAGGAATTGGAACAATGATCCATAATACATGGGTATTCCTTCATGTGAGAAGTTAAAAGATGGGGTGGTGGCTTTTGGTGTTAGGACCTCTGTATTTCAGTGTATTCGCTAATGATGAAGAGGGCAACATAAACAGGGAGATGGTGAAGTATTCTGACAACACTAAAATATTTTGGTTAGTTAAAAACTAATGAGGTTTGGGAGATGCTCCAGATGGCTCTAATCATACTGGAGAATTGGGCAGCCCAGTGGCAGATGAAATTCGTTTTTGATAAATGTACAGGAAGGAATATTGAAAAATTATAATCTAAACTCTCCATGTATACCATGAGATTCTGAACTTGGAAATTCTCTGAGGAGCAAGACATTTACCGCTACCATTGCTGGTTCAATGAAGGTGTCCCCTAGTGCACATCTTTCTGGAAACAGCTGAGTAGATGCACGGGTGTGTTTAGAAAAAGGTTTGAAAATGCAAATAATTGGGAAAGCTGTTTGGAGACAGATAAAGAATGTTTTACCCATTGCAGCAGGATGGATTTCTTCTGGGTAACAAGTGAGAAGTGACAGAAACAAGAAAGTCACAGAAGCTGTGGAAAGAGTGACTTATTCCTGAAGTAAGATTGAAAGACAGGCTGACAACTGGAGAACACATTTACATATGCCCAAGCCCGTTAGTACTATAAAGCTTTTCAATTTTGAGCAAGATTTGAACCATGGAGAATTTGATCTCATTAACAGGGCAGCAACTGTGGGGCCCTGACAATTAATACATGAGTTTGAAGATTTGGCACTTGAAAGTTAGAAACTCAAGGCTTAGCTCTATTTGGTACTTGTTTGTAGGTGATAAATCCTGAATGTGTGTAGTCACAGACTCTTTGTAATGTTTATACTCTAAGAAAAAAAAAGTAATTATATTAGCATATCAAAAGACCATGCTGCTAATTCATCACTGCTTGAGTAATCGGTAAAGATAGCAAGGAAAGTATTAGATGGGTACACAGAGATTCCCTTAAACTACAGATAGTCAATAACAAATCACTCACACTGTATTTTTTGAGTTTGTTCTAAATGAGTAATCAGAAAACTGTCTCAGATGGTTTGTTTTTAATTCACACTTGTTAAAGAAAAAAAAGACAGGCCCCAAATAGAGTCACTTGTGCTCAGCTCCATGTCAGTAAACCAAGACTTAACATCTAACCTAATTGCAGTTTCAGCCTCCCCCTCTAATGTGACCTTTAACTAGTCAATCTGGAATTACCTGGCCCTCACTGGTAAAGTAATGCATCTGATAGATCCCTCCTGTCCCCCAAAGAAAGATAAGGTAATTCTCTCTTTCCTTGTCGCCACCCGCTTTTACCTATAAATGCCTCCCATTTTGTTCAGCTCTTTGGGGCTCCTTTCTACTCACTAGATGGGACACTGCCTGATTTATGAATCACTGAATAAAGTTAATTTGATCTTTAAATTTACTCAGTTGAATTTTGTTTTTTTTTTTTTGGTTTTTTTTTTTTATTTTTTTATTTTTATTTTTTTTATTTTTTAATTTATTTTTTAATATATGAAATTTACTGTCAAATTGGTTTAAATACAACACCCAGTGCTCATCCCAAAAGGTGCCCTCCTCAATACCCATCACCCACCCTGCCCTCCCTCCCACCCCCCATCAACCCTCAGTTTGTTCTCAGTTTTTAAGAGTCTCTTATGCTTTGGCTCTCTCCCACTCTAACCTCTTTTTCTTTTTTCCTTCCCCTCCCCCATGGGTTTCTGTTACGTTTCTCAGGATCCACATAAGAGTGAAACCATATGGTATCTGTCTTTCTCTGTATGGCTTATTTCACTTAGCTTCACACTCTCCAGTTCCATCCACGTTGCTACAAAAGGCCATATTTCATTTTTTCTCATTGCCACATAGTATTCCATTGTGTATATAAACCACAATTTCTTTATCCATTCATCAGTTGATGGACATTTAGGCTCTTTCCATAATTTGGCTATTGTTGAGAGTGCTGCTATAAATTGTCAATTTTGTTTATTTTTTCAAAAAACCAACTCTTGGTTTCGTTGATCTGCTCTACCGTTTTTTTAGATCTATATTGTTTATTTCTGCTCTGATCTTTATTATTTCTCTTCTTCTGCTGGGTTTAGGCTGCCTTTGCTGTTCTGCTTCTATTTCCTTTAGGTGTGCTGTTAGATTTTGTATTTGGGATTTTTCTTGTTTCTTGAGATAGGCCTGGATTGCAATGTATTTTCCTCTCAGGACTGCCTTCGCTGCGTCCCAAAGCATTTGGATTGTTGTATTTTCATTTTCGTTTGTTTCCATATATTTTTTAATTTCTTCTGTAATTGCCTGGTTGACCCACTCATTCGTTAGTAGGGTGTTCTTTAACCTCCATGCTTTTGGAGGTTTTCCAGACTTTTTCCTGTGGTTGATTTCAAGCTTCATAGCATTGTGGTCTGAAAGTATGCATGGTATAATTTCAATTCTTGTAAACTTATGAAGGGCTGTTTTGTGACCCAGTATATGATCTATCTTGGAGAATGTTCCATGTGCACTCGAGAAGAAAGTATATTCTGTTGCTTTGGGATGCAGAGTTCTAAATATATCTGTCAAGTCCATCTGATCCAATGTATCATTCAGGGCCCTTGTTTCTTTATTGACTGTGTGTCTAGATGATCTATCCATTTCTGTAAGTGGGGTGTTAAAGTCCCCTGCAATGACCACATTCTTATCAATAAGGTTGCTTATGTTTATGAGTAATTGTTTTATATATCTGGGGGCTCCGGTATTCGGTGCATAGACATTTATAATTGTTAGCTCTTCCTGATGGATAGACCCTGTAATTATTATATAATGCCCTTCTTCATTTCTTGTTACAGCCTTTAATTTAAAGTCTAGTTTGTCTGATATAAGTATGGCTACTCCAGCTTTCTTTTGGCTTCCAGTAGCATGATAAATAGTTCTCCATCCCCTCACTCTCAATCTAAAGGTGTCCTCAGATCTAAAATGAGTCTCTTGTAGACAGCAAATAGATGGGTCTTGTTTTTTTATCCATTCTGATACCCTATGTCTTTTGGTTGGCACATTTAATCCATTTACATTCAGTGTTATTATAGAAAGATACGGATTTAGAGTCATTGTGATGTCTGTATGTTTTATGCTTGTAGCCTTGTCTCTGGTACTTTGTCTCACAGGATCCCCCTTAGGATCTCTTGTAGGGCTGGTTTAGTGGTGACGAATTCCTTCAGTTTTTGTTTGTTTGGGAAGACCTTTATCTCTCCTTCTATTCTAAATGACAGACTTGCTGGATAAAGGATTCTCGGCTGCATATTTTTTCTGTTTAGCACACTGAAGATATCGTGCCAAGCCTTTCTGGCCTGCCAAGTTTCAAAGGAGAGATCAGTCACGAGTCTTATATGTCTCCCTTTATATGTGAGGGCACGTTTATCCCTTGCTGCTTTCAGAATTTTCTCTTTATCCTTGTATTTTGCCAGTGTCACTATGATATGTCGTGCAGAAGATCGATTCAAGTTACGTCTGAAGGGAGTTCTCTGTGCCTCTTGGATTTCAATGCCTTTTTCCTTCCCCAGTTCAGGGAAGTTCTCAGCTATAATTTGTTCAAGTACCCCTTCAGCACCTTTCCCTCTCTCTTCCTCCTCTGGGATACCAATTATGCGTATATTATTTCTTTTTAGTGTATCACTTAGTTCTCTAATTTTTCCCTCATACTCCTGGATTTTTTTATCTCTCTTTCTCTCAGCTTCCCCTTTTTCCATAACTTTATCTTCTAGTTCACCTATTCTCTCCTCTGCCTCTTCAGTCTGAGCTGTCGTCGTTTCCATTTTGTTTTGCATTTCATTTAAAGCGCTTTTCAGCTCCTCGTGACTGTTCCTTAGTCCCTTGATCTCTGTGGCAAGAGATTCTCTGCTGTCCTGTATACTGTTTTCAAGCCCAGCGATTAATTTTATGACTATTATTCTAAATTCACTTTCTGTTATATTATTTAAATCCTTTTTGATCAGTTCATTAGCTGTTGTTATTTCCTGGAGATTCTTCTGAGGGGAATTCTTCCGTTTGGTCATTTTGGATAGTCCCTGGAGTGGTGAGGACCTGCAGGGCACTTCCCCTGTGCTGTGGTGTATAACTGGAGTTGGTGGGCGGGGCCGCAGTCCGACCTGATGTCTGCCCCCAGCCCACCGCTGGGGCCACAGTCAGACTGGCGTTTGCCTTCTCTTCCCCTCTCCTAGGGGCTGGATTCACTGTGGGGTGGGGTGGCGTGGCCCGTCTGGGCTACTTGCACACTGCCAGGCTTGTGGTGCTGGGGATCTGGCTTATTATCTGGGGTGGGTAGGCAAGGTGCACGGGGGCAGGAGGGGCAGGCTTAGCTCGCTTCTCCTTAGGTGATCCACTTCAGGAGGGGCCCTGTGGCAGCGGGAGGGAGTCAGATCCGCTGCCGGAGGTTTGGCTCCGCAGAAGCACAGAGTTGGGTGTTTGCGCGGAGCGAGCAAGTTCCCTGGCAGGAACTGGTTCTCTTTGGGATTTTGGCTGGGGGATGGGCGGGGGAGATGGCGCTGGCGAGCGCCTTTGTTCCCCGCCAAGCTGAGCTCTGCCGTCCGGGGGCTCAGCAGCTCTCCCTCCCTTTGTCCTCCAGCCTTCCCGCTTTCTGAGCAGAGCTGTTAACTTATGACCTCCCAGACGCTAAGTCGCGCTTGCTGTGGAACACAGTCTGTCTGGCCCCTCCGCTTTTGCCAGCCAGACTCGGGGGCTCTGCTTGGCCGGCGAGCCGCCCCTCCGCCCCAGCTCCCTCCCGCCAGTCCGTGGAGCGCGCACCGCCTCGCCGCCCTTCCTACCCTCTTCCGTGTGCCTCTCGTCTGCGCTTGGCTCTGGAGACTCCGTTCTGCTAATCCTCTGGCGGTTTTTTGGGTTCTTTAGGCAGGTGTAGGTGGAATCTAAGTGATCAGCAGGACGCGCGGTGAGCCCAGCGTCCTCCTACGCCGCCATCTTCCCTCCAACCTGAATTTTGTTTTTAACACACCCAACCACAATAGAGAGAAACATTTTATAAATTAAAGGTTCATTGGTAACATTGACAGTTTTTTTTTTAACTTAATGAAACTATTAACTTTGCTTAGTAAAGGAAATGTGAAAATATGTATTATTTTCTCAAGGGATTACAACAAATCTTTTGATTTGTTAAAGATAAATGAAAAAACAAATATCAGGATAAATATCTGTAAATACAATTCAAGAATTCATAAGAACCTAGTCAAAAAGCCATGCTTTGCATGAGATAGAAATAAAGTTAGTCGAGGGGCGTGTGGGTGGTTCAGTCAGGTAAGTGCCCGATTCTTGGTTTTGGCTCAGATCATGATCCTGTGGTTTGTGGGTTGAGCCCCCATGTCGAGCTCTATGCTGACGGTGTGGAACCTGCTTGGAATTCTTTCTCTCTTCCTCTTTGCCCCTCCCCTGCTCACTCTCAAAATAAATAAACTTAAAATTAAAAAAATTTTTTTTTGAAAAAAAAAGAAAGTTAGTCCTAAGAAATATAAATCACCAGGTATTTAAAGTTATACTACATGTTTCACGACCATTGAATATGATCAAATAAGCTGAACTTAAATATGACATATAAGCCTAATAGCAATTAAATACTACATAATTATATATGTGTACATACAATATATATTAGTATGTATATTTATTATAATTGTATAACTATATACTGTACAGCACTGTATATACATATATTTGTATGTATGTCACTAGTTTTTATTCATAATTAGAATTTTCTCTAAGTCTTCAATTGTTTTGATACACGATTCCTAAATGAAATATCCATCGAAGTTGTCTTTTTGCTGTCCACTGGAAATTGGGGGATATTAACTTGGTAGTGAAATAGTTTTCTTTTGGGAAGGAACTGTATTTGGAAAGCAGATTTCAAGAGCCATGCTTCCTCACATCTTTACATACCAGATGTGCACAAATCTATGCAAGGTTTTCCACATTTTTAAATAATTTTTTCAATGAAACACAACCTGAACATTTCATTGACATGCCAAACATGTCTTTGGATTATTTTACCTATTTGCCTAAGACTTTAGGGGGACCACTTAAGAATTCATTTGGATCCACATTAGAACAAAACTACCTCTATGTGGGTTTAGAGATCTGTGAATGTTTCCAAAATGCTGGCATGTTGAAAATTGGCTGGGGAGGCCACGTGAACCTGCTAGTTGCTGAAACAGTAGCATTGAGAAATGAATGAAGCGGTAAGGAGGAAAGGGGCTGTTCAGTAACACTTCTTATCCTATACATGTCCCTGTGAATGCCACATGTTCTCTCAAGATGTTGAACAGACGGCTTCTATGGGGATGCCCCAGTCATCAGGAGCATAGTGAAGGACGGCACCTGAAACTGTGATTGAATCCTTCTGCATGCATCTGCACTGCCCTCTGGCTCTCAGCATTCTTAGAACTCAACTCTTCCTGGCAATAAATCTCTTCCAGCGCGCGACGCTGAAAATTCACTACTCAAACATGCCGTTTCCCTTTTACTGAATAATTTGTATAAGTGAAAATGAATAATATTGGTCACAGGAGGTACAAACAAAAGTGGTTCCATGTGTGCTACAAGAGACAATTCACTTGTGCACAGCGCAGCAGCATCCTGTAACTGCTTGCATTCTAAGAAAGCTATGCTGATCCTAATTCTCCAGATGAAGGGCCTGATTACAGATGGTGTTAGTTGGAAGTTGTAATTTGTTGATAAAGCCTCTAACAAAGTAATTGTTTCTAAGGGAGAGGACAAAAACCAATGAGTATAATAACCACAATAGTAATAGTTTGGGAAGCGTTACTCATACCTTTTTTATATGATAGCATGTGGAGATTCATGGACACACTTTGAGAAACAAGCCAGGCGTTTTACTCTTTTTCCTCTTTTTTTTTTTTTTTTTTTTTTAAACCGTTAGGGCTTCCAGGAGCCCTGAGTTCAGGGAAATGGATAAGAAAATGGCAGCTTGATCTGCTCAGTGGACTCTATTACCAAAGGAATAACCTCACTCTCTTATCTTGTTTTCCGTTAAAGTGAGCAGAATCCTAGTTTAAGGGCACATAGTTTGAGGACAAATTGTAGCATGTTATATGTGAATGAATGGATAAATAAAGTTTCCATTGTCTAATACAGTGAAACCACAGCTAAAGAAACAGGCTTGGCAGAATCAGAAAAAAATAAGACCCTACGGAGCTTGAGTGTAGTCTCACAGTGAAAAGGAATGAGAAATATAGCAATGTCTTCAAAATCATTGCTTCTTTGGTTTGAGTCTCCTGCAGCATTTCTATGTCATTAGATTGTAAATTCCCATGGATTTGCCATCCTGCTTTCCCATTGCATACATTTATGTGAAAGAGTTAATCTATCCTCCATGAGAACAGGGGTTTTCTCTTTCATTTTTATGATTCCACACAGTATCTAGCATATACTTTACCAGAAAGTACATGATTAATAAACAAATGTACGAGCAAATGAATGAATAAATGAATTATTTTAATAAAGGAGATAGAGTATTTTGATATGTGTGATATGAGGGGAAATATGGTGGAAGTCTGAGGGTATGGAATTGTTGGTACATCCAATTGCTCCTTTCAGTTGAAGGGTGCCTGGCCGGCTCAGCCGGTAGAGCGTGCTACTCTTGATCTTGGGCCCCGTGTTGGGTGTAGAAATTACTTAAAAATAAAATCTTTTATAAAAATGCAAAATTTCAAGAAAACTGTTAAAACATTCCACCAACTTATATATTTTCTTATAGCCATCAACCTGTATGTTTTTTATGAGAGAGAATATAGAAGATCCTGGTTCCTGGAGATAAGAATACAGCATGGCATAAATTGAGCGCTCTGTCATTGTTTGTTTGAAATGAAACTGTGTCATCTCTTGATATTCTTGATGTTGTCTTTCTTGATTCTTCACCCAGTTTCATGACAACTCACATACTTCCTTTTCCTCCCATAAAAAGATATCTTCCCTAAAGCTATGTCTGTGTTTATCTTCCCCATTTCTTATCAAACTTGAGCTCTTACATTTATACAAATGGCTCGTCAATCATTATAACAAGCTCTGACCTCTCTCTCATTAACCAAATCCTACATTCCCAATAAGGAATCAAATTCCTTATGCTCAAAATTGCTGTCTTCTATACTGTGCTCTTATTCCTACTTTTTCTTCTCAGTGCAATATTTCCTCTCAATGTCTTTTTACCAAGGGTTGAAATGTTGAAAGTCATTAAATGGGTATTGGTAGTGTTCAATCAATTCTACCTCCCTAACAACCACCCCCCAACCTCAGCTTTTACTTCTCCACTGCACAATTTCTCTGGCCATCAGAAGTTTTTACTTCATTATCCCATGTCAGTACTCTCCACTTTTAAATCAACTTTTATGGTGCTTCCAGGTATATGTCTATAATTACTCTGATACTTTATAGGGAGATATCAATGAATATTATTCTCCAACCTAAAAACCTTGGATCATTTGCTCAAGCCTAGATAACTCAATATAAACTTCACCTCCCTAACTCAAAATGGTAGGATGCTCATATTTACCCCCTACTTAATGCCATTCCTGTACACTGAGTCCAGAAGGAACAGGACTTCGAGAACGAGGCTCAAATTTGAAATTTAAGCCTCCCATATGCTAGAAACTTTAGATGACATAGATGACCTCTTTTAGACTGATTCATTATTATAAAACAAAGATTACAATGTTAACCTCTAAAACATTAAGATAACAAAATAAGAGGAAGTATACAAGCACACAGATTTTAGTATCACAAATGTTAGTGGACTTTCTCACAAACAACTCCCCATTTTGACTGTTAAGTTACTTGAGTAGAGGAACAAATAATTAATCATAGTGGTGTAGATTTTGCTGTCAGAGAATAAGAAGTTTGAAACTGTCACTCACTAGTGTTGAATAATTCAGTTTATTTATCAGAATGGCAGTTGCCACATCTGTAGAACAATTCCTACTTCTCAAAAGTGTCCTCAGGACCTCCTGTACACAGTAGCACCTAATATGAAGCTTCTCCTGCAAAGAACAAAATAAGGTGTTTTCCTACTTTCTCAGTGTTTGATATAGCAAACAGTGAGTTCTCAGAAAAGTATGAATTAGTGAGCATTGGTTTAATTAATTGTTTACTTCATTATTAAATGTAACTTTTAGATCTATTCCTTGGTCTGCTTTAGAAATGAAAAAAAAAAAAAAACCTAACTACCCAACTGGAATTATTTATTATTTATGGTTTTCTTTTCCTGGGTTATGATTTCAGAGATTTCTAAAACACCTTACCCTTTGTGACTCAGAAATGCTCAATAAAGTTTAATCCTTTCTCTGATTTCCATTTCTTGGGCTTGATTGTGTTGCTGGATATGTTTTCATGAGTGAAATTACTAAAAAAAAAAAAAATCAGTTAACATAAAAAAAAGATATTTTAGATCCAATTTCCAAACTCATAATAACACATATCCGCCATTACTTGAAATATGCAAATGTTACATTTCATTTCAGCCACTGACATTATGTATAGTCAGAGTGGATGGGTTTAGTGAATTCTGACATGCAGTACTGTGGGAAACAAAAGGCAAGTTAATCATTATTCAACATTTATTTCTCCACATATTTAATTTGCCATAGATTAGGGAAATGTCTTCATTATAGGTATTTAGACTAGATCAGTAAATTCATTTGTGCTGATTGAGTCCACACCGATTTGTGATATTTGGCGCCCTACAACTACATCTGCTTTGAGACCGAGGTGTTAGAGGCTTACTTTGCTGGAGCTGTCTTTGTGTTATAATTGCATGGGCTTACTCCATTGGGCTATGTGTACATTACTGCAATTGAACTAAAATGGGTCTGTTTTTCACCAAGCACAGTTTAGTCATGCATCAATACATTTTTAATTAAAAGTGTGTGACAGGTACAATTGTAGAACACACCAAATAATTTTCTCAAACATTCCATTTCCTCAAAGATAGGTAATCAGAATCTTGTCTCTGGTAGCCAGTGAGAGTATATTTTTTATCTAGCTGTTTGATTAAATATCTAAAAACTTTATGCTAAGCCACTGCATGTTGATTGTAAGCACTTTACCACAGATACTTTATGCTGTTCTATCAGAATAAAGCATTTGTTCCTGACAAAACTAAAATAAGTGACAAGCAGTCTGATGGCATGTTTATTTTTATTTTTAATGTTCATAATGAAGAGATGAGGAGTCAGCAGTGATATAGATAGTGGAATCAATTAGAACATGGTTGTTTAAGGAGAAATCACAATAGAAAGCTTAGACACAGAGAGAACAACTTCAGGATGCCTGTACTAAGATCCATGATTAACATGACAATATTGTTATGTTGATATGGAGACTTTGCATGAAGATTAATCTTTCTAAATGAATCACAAACATGAATGGTGGATGACTGGCAGAGGCTGAAACTTCTTGAATTCTTTACATTTATCACAATGCAAATTCCCCCAAAACTGATAACCTAAATATAAGGTGGCAAACTCAGTTTTGCTGAAAACACTAGATCTAGTGGTTCAATCACTGATACCACAAATTTAGGGCTTTATAACAAGGATTAAGTTTTCTTTAATGATCATGTATTTCCAGACTTGAATTTTTTTCCATCATTATTTTGTATTTAAATAAGTCATTAACTACAACTTACAAACATAAGTTAAATTACACTTTTAAAACTGGTAGTGACACTTTACTTTGATGTTAACTCTACATGAATTGAGGCCATGTAGAAACTGGTGTTCTCAATGATATTGCATAATTCTGTAGAAGACAACTCTCACAACATATGGAAGTGAAAAATTAGGACTCTTTGGCTATCCTATTGAAACCCAATTAACTTATTTGCACTGGTTATATGTTTGGAAGTTGTCTGACTCCTAAAAATATGAAGGACATTTCTAAGATTTTCAAGAAAACATTTTTTATGTATCTTATATTACTTTATCATTACAAACTTTATCACATTATGTTGGACTGTTATGGTCAATGTTTTTTAATAAAACAAAAATATTAAGGAAATGTTCAGGAAAAAATAGGGACATTAAGGAAAAAGTTAAGGAAAAATAAAAAGTATGAAAGATTTTTTGTTCTGATTTTTATTCTAATCCATTATATAATGATATTACTAAGATTGAAGCATTAAATAGAATTAATGGCATTAAATAAAGAGATGCACGATGCATATGCTGAAAAAAAACCATGTAATTTTGTTTGGGAAACAATTATTTTGCAAAGAATGCCACTGTAGAATAATGTTACATACAAAGCCGAGCAAAAGGCATCTCAATTTAGTGGAAAAAAACTAAGAGTTTTAAATTGGAACATTTAGTGATTATATGTGTACCTTTACCTACTATCAGTGATATGGAACATTTAACTCCAATTTATCGTATACACATTATAATACAATTAAAATTATAGGCAATCACATAGGATTGCTGAGAAGAGCTATTTAAATTGTGCCTATTACAACAGGGTTTTTAATGTTTATTTTTGAGAGGGAGAGCCCCAGTGGGGGAGGGGCAGAGAGAGTGGGGTACAGAGGATCTTAAGCAGGCTCAGCACTGACAGCATAAAGCCCCACGTGGGGTTTCAACTCACAAAACATTAGATCATGACCTAAGCCGAAGTCAGACACAACCTGACTGAACCACCCAGGTACCCCACTTGTAATAGTTATAATAACTGGAAAACTATACATCCATGATTGTTGGTTCATTCTTTCAAAACTTCTTATTAAGCATTAGAATTGCATCACACTTATTAAACTGTGAATTAAAGAGGGAGTGGAGATACTTAAATAAAGGGAGAAGGATGCTTGGAAATATCAAGCACAGAATATAATGCATGATAGGTCATGACCTTCACATACACAACCCCGGGATGAGGAGGCAGGTATTGGCCAAAGAAGTTCTATTTCCATGTTACTCTTACCAGAATTATGCAGTATACTAACCTACATGATTATATATATGGTGGTTCTGGTGAAACCAGAAAGAGCTTGGCAATTTCTTAAAGTGAAATAAGCCCAGTGTAGGTTGACTTTAATAAGTTGGAGTGACAAAGAGCTGGAAATAAGGAGAAAGGTTAAGTGAAATAATTTAGGGTTCTTCTGAGATCATTTTGAAAATATTGAGAATGTTGTACTTTTATCCTATGAGCAAGGGAACATTATGGTTTGGAAGAAAAATCCAGAGTTGTGTTATTAAAAGAATAACTTTGACTATTGTCTGGTGAATGAATCTGGTGAATGAAGTTTCTAGTTATGACAAGTTGTAGTATTTTAGTTTAAAATAATAATGCCCTTGGTTAGAGATGTGGAGACTGAGCAAAATACAAATTGCGAAGATAAATTGGGGACATTATAAACAGGATTTGATAGAAACAATAGGTAGCACTATTTAGACTTTTTATGTTGTATGAATTCTGCCTCAATAAATTATTAAAAAATAAACCAAAAAATGTGAATTGATGTTCAGGGATGTGCATAGTTGCTATTCCTTCAGTTATGCACGCAACACAATATTTTCCAATCTATGCAACAGCTCAGAAAGTAGCTGTAAAGTAAATCATTATTTCTCTGTAGCACGGTTATCTGTGATATACAGCACAAAAAGTAATTGAGGCCTTATTCTCATACATGTAGACATCGATATCATGCCGTGTCCAATATAATAATCTGATATTTAAAATGATGGTTTGGTTTGCTTTCTCTATTAGAGTGAGTTTTCACATCTTATTGATAAGTGGTATATAATGTTAGATGACATATTTCTAGTTGTGTGATTTTTCCTGTATTGGGAAGTAAAATTAATCAATTCTATGAAAGTTTTCACTTGTTGCTTCTTTTCTAAAATGAATTTAATTTATTAGGTACCTATACTTTATTTACAACACTACAAAATCTTCTATGACTTTCTGTCACTATTGTGTAAATTTGCAATTGGTGATATATTGGCCTTAAAGGCAATGAAAAACAAATTGATCAGCCTTCTAATAAAATTCAATTTTCAGATATTTATCAATTTAATTACTATTTGCCTTAATGACCCACTTTTGAATTGTCAATCTATTTTAATGAGTTGCAGATACAATGAAGCATGATTAGAATAACAAAAATGCAAATTTAAGACTACAACATGAAAATGAAATGTTAAGTAAAATACTTTCCTATTTCTTGAATGTTAGTTGAGACACACTGACTAATTCAGGAGAAATATTACTAATAATATACTGGTTTGAAAATATAGAAGTTTCTATTAAAAATGAAAAACAATCTTGCTTTTCAAATATGTGCAATGAATATAAACAAAAATAATTATTGATTTTTTTTCTTCTGACATGATAAGTCCTTGGAACCTCACAATATGACTTCTAAGGCTATCACTACTCATGCACCATTTTTGAAAATTATGTTCCTAAATGACCAGTTTCATAGAAAGTGTAGGCAGGTTTTACCATTGCTATCATATTTTAGCTTCCTCTAGTTCTTTATATGCTACAGTTACAGACACCTTGGATTTCTTACTACATGTAAATGGTTACTTTCTGATTCCAAGTAATTCTGTTTATTGTTGTTGCTTTTGTTGTTGTTTTTAATAAGACTGCTGTTAAAAGAGACAACAGAGTTCAGAAATACTTACTCTGGAACATCTCAGTCTCTATGCATACTTTGCAAGATTCCCAGTGGCCCCTGTACCTCGACTGTAATACTGGGAAAGATGATTAAAGAGAATCCTCATTTGACTTGTTCTACAGCCTAGAACACTAGGTCATATTTACTGAACAAAGGTCAATTGTTGCAGCAAAACCATCCTATTTAATGACTGAACAATTTAACTTTTAGCTAAATTGACCTCCACCAAATCAGTGGCATTGCATATGCATTCTATAAATATTTTTGTATGTTTACTGTGTCATGAGCCCTCTTATAAACATTCAGGATAGCAAGTCTGAGACTTAGCAAACACTAATAATGATTCTTCCAAAATCCCTAGAATAAATTGAATTACCATGTTGTCACCTACAAAATCTCTTCCACTTCTTCTGACTTAAATCATCTAGGTTTATGGTAATTACTTACTTATGTCTACAACTATAAATGAAGTCTGGGAGTCAGGCATGACACTGCCTTGTCCACAGTTAAATCCCCAATATCCAACAAAGTGCTGACTTACATAGGATAGTTGCTCAAGAACTCATTGTTGAATACAAAACATACTCAAAGCATAAAATTGAGTCAAATGTGGCTTTGGTTCCACTTTGGTATTTAAAGAGAGAGATAAGTCTAGATAGTAAAATTAATTAATTAAGTTAGAATATGATAAGTAAAAATCAAGATTTTTCATTTTAATCCTTTATATCTATCTAATCAACTCCTTGCCTTCATTTCCCTGTGATTTATTGCTAATTTTCTATATTAAGGTCCATAGGTGCTTTGTATCTCTATCTAAGTATATATATAATGTTCACATTAAGTCAAGTGATGTCCTCATAGTTATGTTCTGTCTTAAATATGTCAAATCCCTTATTAAATTAGCTGTATGGAGGATATTTATACATATGTGCTTGAATTTAGTTAGAGCAAGTGAGTGAATCATAATAGTGTTAAAGCAATTGAAAACCCTGAGGCACACAAAAAGTCGAATGGAACTATGTGTATAGCAATTTTAATTTTATATTGAAACATGCACTCATGTTTCTAAAATGTAGTAAATTATTTAGCTACTAATCTTGTACTAAACTTTTAGGACTATTTCTGATGTTCTTCCTAATAAGAAAATAAAGAGTTCTAAAATTATTTAAATTATTTTCAACTCAGTTGTTTCCCTGTTCTAAGTTAAGATACAGACCTCTCATTTCACTGCTCTATATTTCACTCATAATCTAATAATGCAATATTGTATATCTTCTATCAGGGAAATAATTACAATTAGGCAAAGAGTGAAAACAAAAATATAATTTCTAGATTATCTCTATCTCAAGTTTATTTTTAGGTTAGATTAGTTTTGAAAGAACGAAGCTCAGAAGATGGGAGAAAATAACTCCGCATATTGTATGAATCAGAATGACAAAGGCAGAAAATTATGTTTCTGCCTACCCTTCATTACCTGCTAACCCCAAGGATATGTTTGAGTCTGAAGTATAAATCAACTATGATTTGGATTATTTTCTTTTGCAACAGAAAAAAGGAGGGGGTTGTATTTCTAAGTAGGGTATAGAAAGGTAGAAAGCTGAAAGAGAATATAACTCTTCATTGCCAAAGAGAAAGACCAAACAACCCACAAAATTATTCTATTTTTTTTTGAGGTTGTAAGGTAACCAGAAGAACTGAACTCCCAAAGGAGACAATCCCCTCTGAAGAGAGATGGGGAAAATGGACTCTTTAATCTTTGCCAGAGAATGGGAGAAGGTGACTGTCTTATAAATGGATTGGAACAAAACATCTAAAGTCATTAATGAATTCTCAAATAACAAACGCGGTCTAGTATGACAGAACAGGAGCCCTGGAAGTTTCCAACACAGCTTGAATTGGCACTCAGTTCCAAGTTCTTTTCACACTGGTCTGTACTAGTAGTTCATGAGAAAGATTAGGGCAGAGTAGGAGACTGGGGAGAGCCACACCCAGGGTGAGTCATAGACATGAAGTTGCATGAATCTTCTAGATCTTTCTGTCATGCATAGGAAGCATTAAACTCCTATAGGAGAGTGAGGAAATATGCCAATTCTCATGGCCCAGATAAAGATCCTGGACTTCTTGCTGGTAGGAGTAAAAGCAAAGGTCTCTGCCCTGGAGGAGGTACACAAAACCTGCTTGGACCAATAATCTGCACCAACCCAAGTCAGGGACTGCTTCAAAGTCCTTAGAAAAGTACTGGTAAAACAAATCCCATCACATATTAAAAAGATAGTGCATTATATCTAAATTGTATTTGTCCCAGGAATAGTTAGGCCACTAGATACATAAAAAATAATATGTATAATTTTGAATATCAAGAGGCTAAAATAACAAATACATGTATTCATCTCAATAGCTTTAAAAAGTTAGTTGAAAATATTTAAAATCTATTCATTATTTAAAAGAAAAAAAGAATGAATATAGAAAAGAATAAAAAAGAACTTCCTCAACTTTACAAAAGACATGGATGAAAAACTACAGCGAATGTCATACTTAATGGTAAAAGATTGAGTGGTTTCTCTTCAAGATCGGTATTAAGGCAAGCGTGGTTTCAACATTTCTATTCAATGTTTCATTGGGGGTTCCAACCAATGAAGTTAGACAAGAAAAAGAAATGAGGCATTATTATTAGAAAGAAATAAAACTATCTTTATTTGATGTCAACACGATTGCCTTTAAAAATGTCCTATAATACCACATCAATATGTCATTACACCTTAAACTTATGCAGCATTATGTGTCAATCATATCTCAATTACAAAAATGTAGCATGGAATCTTCAACATGTATTGTAACTCTTATGTGTGTGTACTTTAATTTTTATTTATTCTTGAGAGAGAGAGAGTGTGAACAGGGAAGATGCAGAGGGGGGGGGGGTGAGTAGAGGATCTGGAATGGACTCTACCCTGACAGCAGAGAGCTCAATGCGGGGCTTGAACACAGGAGTCATGAGATCACAACCTGAGCTGAAATCAGTTGCTCAACTGACTGAGCAGCCCAGGTGCCCCTTTTGTGTGGTTCTTAGCAAGGTTTCAGGTTACAGGATCATATACAAAAGTTAATTGTATTAAAATGCATTAACAGCACACATTTGGAGATTGAAATAAAAATAAGACAAAATTGATATAAAAATGAAAATATAAATAGTATTATAAAACATCAAATTTGTATAAATCTAACAAAATACGTGCTAATTATTGCCTACTGAGAACCATAGAACTTTGCTGATGGAATTAAAGATTATATATATAAAGGAAGAAATATACCATATTCGGAGACCAAAAGGTTTAATATTGTTAGGAAATTAATTACCTAATTGACCAATATATTAAATGCAAAATGAATTAAAAAATCCTGCAGACTTTTAGTAGAAATTGACAAGCTGCTTATAAAATACAGGCAGATAACCTAGAATATGCAAATGATTTTGAAAACAAAAAAATTTAGAGGAATTCTACTACCTGATATCAAGATTTACTATAGAGCTGTAGTAATCAAGACAGTGTGAATAGACATATAAATAAATGAAGTACAGTAGAAAGTGAAAAAGTAGGCCTATAAATATGTAATCAGTTGATTTGTGAAAAAGGGGCCAGTATAGGGAAAGGATTTCCTGTATCTCAAATGATGCAAAAGTTAAGATATTCATTATATAAGAAAATATGGTCCTCTACTTTTATCTCATATCACATGCAAAAATCAACTTAAACAGGCTCATAAACCTAAATGTAAGAGCAAAACTAACTTCAAGAAAAAATTCTAGGAAAATATGTTTGTGACATCTGGCTAGATAAAGTTTTCTCATCTAGGCTACAAAAATCACACATCATAAAAGAAAAAAATTGAACTTTATCAAAATAAAAAATTTCTGCTCTTTAGGGGTTCCCCAGGTGGTTCAGTCACTTAAGCGTCTACTTGATTGATTTTGGCTCAGGTCATGAGCTCATGGTCAGGCTCCACAATGGGTATGGAGCCTGCTTGAAATTCTTCCTCTTCGTCTCCTTCTGCCCCTACCTCACTCGTGAGCACATGCTCTGTCTCTCTCAAAAAATTTCTTCTGCCCTCTAAAATGACTTGCTTAGTGTGAATAAATTGGAAAGCATCAGATGAAATGGGCAAATTCCTAGGAAAAACATAACCTACCAAGACTGAATCATGCAGACATTGAAATTCTGAAGAGACCTATAACTAGTAAGGAGATTGGATCAATAATCAGAAATCTCCAAAGGAAAGCTCAGGACCAGATGGCTTCACTGGTGAATTCTGCAAAACATTTAAAGAAGAAAACATTTAAAGATTCTTCTTGAAATCATTCCAAAAAATTAAATAAGAGGAAACACAAACTCATTCTATGTGGACGTTATCTGATACCAAAGTCAAACAAAGACACTACAAGGAAAGAAAACTATACACAAATATTTTTAATAGATACTGATGCAGAAGTAAACACACACACACAAAACAAAAACAACAAAATACTAGCAAACAGGTGTTCAACAGCATATTAAGAGAACTACATGCCATGACCAAGTGGGATTTATTTCTGGAACACAAAGATGGTTCAACATATGAAAATCAATCTATGTAATATACCACATTTCCAGTATGAAGAGAAAAAACAAACAACACATGATCATCTCAGCTGATACAGAAAAGTATTGACAAAATTCAACAACTTTTCATCATAAAACACTTAATAAACTAGGAATAGAAGAAACTACCTCAACATAATAAAGGGCATATATGCAAATTTTACGGCTAACAGTATACTCAATTGTGAAAGACTGAAAGCTTTCTCTCTATGATTAAGAACAAGACAAGGATGTTCCCTTTCACCACTTCTATTTAACATAGTAGTAGAGGTTTTCACTAGGGAAATTAGGCAAGAAAAAAAATAAAAAGCATCCAAAACAGAAAAGAAGAAGTAAAATTATCTCTCTTCACAAGTGATAATATATATATATATATAATAACATATATAATATAATATAATATATATATTGTATCCCTAAAGACTACTCACACACATACACACACACACACACACTGTTAGAACTAATAAAAAATTAGCAAAGTTGCAGGATACAAAGCAACACATAGAAATCAGTTAATCAACACACAGAAATCAGTTGCACTTCTATACACTAACAATGAATAATACAAGAGGGAAATTAAGAAAACATTTCCATTTACAATAAGCAAAAAAACACTTAAGAACAAACTTAACCAAAGAAGCAAAAGACTTGTACACTTAAAAATAGTTCTGAGAGAAATTAAAGAAAACACCAATGAAAAGAAATACATTTTGTTTTTGGATTAGAAGATACAGATGTTAATGCTACCCATCCAGTGCAATCTACCCATTCAATACAATCCCTATCAAAATCTACATGATGTTTTTTTGCAGAGATAAAAAAGTCCATTCTAATATTCATATGGAATCTCAAGAAAACCCAAATAATTAAAATAATCTTGAAAAGGAATAAAAGTGAGTCTCATACTTCCTGATGTCAAGCTTACTGCAAAACTACAGTAAGCAACACAAAGTTGATAACGACCCCAGAAATAATCCTCCCTGTATGATTTTAAGTCATTTTTGACAAGGGTGCCAAGAGCATTTAATGAGGAAAAGAAACTCTTTTAATCAAGTGGTTTGGAGAATACTGAATATTCACATGCAAAAGAATGGAGCTGGACCCTTACTTTATACCATATACAAGAATTAATTCAAAATTGGTCAAATATCTAAATGGAAAAGCTATAACTATAAAACTTTTAGGAAGAAAAAACATAGGAGAAAAGCTTCATGACTTTGGACTTCTTTTATATGATACCAAAAGCACGGGGAACAAAAGGGAAAGTAGGTAAAATGGACTATATGAAATTAAATCTGCTGGGCATCAAAGTACACAATCAATAGAGTGAAAGGCAACTAGTGGAATAGGAGAAATATTTGCAAATCATATTTCTTTTTTTAATTTTTTAATGTTTATTTATTTTTGAGACAGAGAGAGACAGAGCATGAACGGGGAAGGGTCAGAGAGAGGGAGACACAGAATCTGAAACAGGCTCCAGGCTCTGAGCTGTCAGCACAGATCCCGACGCGGGGCTCGAACTCACCAACCGTGAGATCATGACCTGAGCCGAAGTCGGCCTCTTAACCGACTGAGCCACCCAGGGGCCCCTGCAAATCATATTTCTAATAAGGAGTTAGTATACAGAATATATATAGAACTCCTACAAGTCAACAATAAAAACAAAAAACCCAATCCAAAAAATGGTGACAGTTTGAATAGACATTTCTCCAAAGAAGATATATAAATAACCAATAAGCACATTAAGAGGTGTTTAAAATCGGGGTGCCTGGGTTGCTCAATCGGTTAAGTGTCTGACTTCAGCTCATGATCTTTTATGGTTGGTGAGTTCAAGCCCCATGTGGGCTCTTTGCTGACAGCTCAGAGCCTGGAGTCTGCTTCCAATGCTGTGTCTCCCTCTGTCTCTGTCCCTCCCCAACTCTCTCTCTCTCTCTTTCTCTCTCTCTCCCTTAAAAATAAATAAACATTAATTTTTTTTAATTTTAAAAAAAATTAAAAAGGTGTTCAAAATCACTAATAATTAGGAAAATAAACTCAAACCACAATGAAATACCTTCTCACACCTCTTAGGATGGCTACTATCAAAACAACAGAAAATAACTGGTATTGCAAGATTGTGGAGAAACTACAACCCTTGTGCACTATTGATTGGATTGTAAAATGGTGTCACTGCCATGAATAAGTAGTATGGCTGTCCCTCAAAATATTAAAAATAAGATTTAGGGCACCTGGGTGGCTCAGTCAGTTGGGTGTCCAACTTTGGCTCAGGTCATGATCTCAGGGTTAATGGGTTCAAGCCCCGTGTTGGACTCTGTGCTGACAACTCAAAGCCTGGAGCCTGCTTTATATTCTGTGTTTACCTCTCTCTCTGTCCCTCCCCACTCATGTTCTGTCTCTCTCAAAAATAAGTAATTGTTAAAAAAAATAAAAATAATATTTGATAAGATCTAACAATTCTAGAAGTACATATCCAAAAGACTTGAAAACGGAGACTTGCACAGATATTTGTATACCTATATTCATGGCAGCATTATTCACAATAGCCAAAAGGTGGAAGCAACCCAGATTCTTATCTAGGGATGATTGAGTAAACAAAATGTAGCATATACATACAATGGATGTTTTTCAGCCTTCAAAAGAAAGGAACTGACACATGATATAACATAGATGAACTTGGTGGACCTTATGCTAAGTGAATAAAGCTAATCACAAGATACCTCTCTTATATGAGGTAGTCAAATTCCTATAGACAGAAAATAGAATGATAATTGCTAGGGTTGGGGGGAGGAACAGGAAATGGCAAGCTGTGTTTGAAGGTTATAAAGTTTTCATTTTTCAAGATGTAAAGAGTTCTAGAGATATACAGTGATGATAATCATGCAACGTGAATGCACTTAATGTCAATATAATATATTCTTAAAAATGACCAAGATAGAACATTTTATAAGTATTTTATCCCAACTAAAAAGAATAGTGATTGAAAAGTTATCTCTAAGAAAATGAAAAAGCACAATAGAAGAAAACATTCACAAAACGTATCTGATAAAGGGAATGCAACCATATTACATAAGAACTCCTGCAATCCAATTTTATGAAAACAATCCAATTTTTAAAATAGTGAAAAAGTTTGAACAGATACTTTACCAAAGAAGATATACAGATGGTAATTAAAAGAAACGATGTTTAAAGCATTAGTCAATTGGAAATTGCAAGCTAAAGTCAAAATGGAATATTATCATATACATACAAAAATGTCTATAAAATAAATAAAACTTAACCTGACAATATCAAGTATTGACAAGTATGCAAAACAATTGGAACTCTTCTATATCCTTAGTGAGAATTTAAATAGTACAGCCCCTTTGGAAAGCAGTTCGACAGTTTCTTAAAGTTAAAAATACACTTGCCATATGACCTCACTATCCTGTGCCTAGAGATATAAAAATTTGCAAATGTCTACAGAAACTTTATTGATAATTGTCCCATACTGGAAATAATACAGTGACCTCCAGCTGATGAACAGCTAAACAGATCGTGGGACATCCATAATATGGAATACTAATCAGCAATAAAAAGGAACAAACTACTGATACATACAGCAACATGGATAAATCTCAAACGCATTACATTTTATGAGGATCCAGACACAAAAGGCTAGTATTACATGATTCTGTTAATACAATATTCTGATAAAGGCAACATATATGGACACATAACAGATCAGTGGTTTCTAAGGACTGAGGATGGTGTTGGGGTTGAATGAAAAGGAGCTTGAGGGAATTTGGGGGGATGATGGAAATCTTCCATATCCTGACTATGGCAGTGGTTACATAATTGTGTACATCTTTGTACATTTGTCAAAATTCATTTAAATAAACACTGAGAGGCAGGGTGTATTTTATTAACTGTAAATGATACCTCAATGAAACATATTTTTTAAATGTTGTAAAAACGTTAGGGAAAGAGCTACTGTGGAGAAAGAATTCTCAAACAATCTTAAGAGGAAACTTGGAGCTCTCTGAGTTATAAGTGAGATAGCATACCCCATGAAACAGAGAGATAATAGTGTGATGGGTTAAGAATACAGCTCTGAAGTCTAGATTCAGGCATTTAGAAAATGGTACCTCCACTCTAAGCAGTGTTACCCTGGACAAGTTCCTGACTTGCTCTTCTACAAGATACAGAGACAATAATAGTGCCTTCTTCATAGGATTATTATTAAGATAAAACTAATACAACACTTACAGCTGTGCCTGACATATGGGAAGCACTACATAAGTTGTTTAACAAAAATACATGTACTATAATGAATCATCAAGTCCCAAATATGTCCATTAATTTATTGAATAAAATAAGTAATACAGATCAAAGACAGCCCAAAATATTGGGACTTTTAAAAGTAATGGTTTGTTTTGAGAGTAGAAGGAAACCTGTTTAATTATTTTTTCTTCTGACAACCAAATGTTTATAAGGACTATGATGCATATTTGAGTTACCCGGTGCATTTTGATAACCATTATTACTTACAGATGATGTGGTTTTGATTAAAACAATAAATGGAAATGTGTTCAGCCAGTCATTAAGCCAATATTTACTATTCTGTCCTAGGAGCTTGGCATAAAGCTGTGTTCTGGGGATACAAAGATGTGTGAAGTCCCGGTACTGATTTTAATGCATTCACAGTCTAGTGGGGAAGGAAGATAGGTACACAAAAGTCCTGGAGGATAAAATGTGCACAATGAAATGGGAGCTCTGGCAGGTCCTGAGATTAAAACAGAAAAGGAAAAGAAGCAGTGAGCTTAAAGTTAAAGGGGTTTAGGCTTGCCGGTCACCCTGGGTGTTGGGTCAACCCTGACTTCTGCCTGAATGATCTTGAGGGAGTAATTTAATTCTTTAAGCCGTGGGTTTCTTATCTTGAAACATGTAAAATAACAGTGAGTATATCATAGGGTTGCTGTGAGGATTAAGCAAAATAATACATGTGAAGTGCTTAGGCAGTAGATGAAACTAGTGTTAGTATTAGTCCTTGGTTCTACCTACTTAATACATCATGCCATCACTGTGCCAAAGGTCCCTACTATTTACAAAGTGTTTTTATATGTGATTAAATGCCCTGTATCCTCAGCAGTTATCTAAGTTAGAATGGCAGATTTTATTGTCCTCAATTTATAGATAAGAAAATCAGGATGTCTCTGTCTATACTAAGATACAATTTTTTTTTCACGAAAGCCTATATTCATTTCACTTTATCAGACTGAAAGGATTTTCTTAATTTTTACTACAATGTTGTACTCATAAGCTGCATAAAACATTCATGTATTCCGTTTCTCCCTCTCTCTCTTACACACACACACACACACACACACACACACACACACAGTCACACTCATACAACTCCGTTTATTTTCAATCTCTTGCATAGCCTGTGGTTCTTTAATATAGTTTTTGATTAATTGGAACTCCTTTTATTCTGGCAAAGTCCATTTTTCCAGTTCTTTATACTTTTAATTGGGTATGTTTCATTACATTAAAAATATTTCTGTCAGAAATAACAAGAACCAAAGTAGCAAAATAACTTTGAGCTGTAAACTTGAGGCTTTATACCCAAGTCTATTTCTAAGGGTATAAAGATAAAAGAAATAACTTCATAACAAAAAATGTTCTGTTAGTGATTTATCATGCCTTATTTGCTTTTTAAAAATACTCTTTATTTTTTTAAATAAAATATTCACACTCCTTGACTAATGAGAAAGGGGAGACAAGTATTATTCAGTATTACTTCTTAGACACCTGGCAGACAAGAATATCGCACACATGAAAAAGCAGCAGAAAGGAGAGTAGGTGAAATATGACATGAGATTAAGCTCTTTCATTCTATTAAAATTTATAAGACACAGACTTGAAGATACTGTTTATAACGATTCACTGATTCAGTCAATTTAGCTAAATTAATCAACTTTTAAAAAATATATAGACTTTATGAATATGGCTACCAGCTGTTGAAGTTGGACTTAAGATTTTGATTGCATGCAAATGATTTTGGAACCAAAAAGAAAGTCAAAGTAGCATCGAGTAAAAAGTAAGCATAAAAATAAAATAATGGGTCATTTTGATAATAAATTTCTGTCATCAAAACAGTGTAGGTAAGGTATACAGTTAAGTAATTATCACATCTGAAATCCAGATATTCTACCACCAGGAAAAATATTTGTTGGGAGCAAAAAAAATGACTCCATGTGTTGTTGATCAATCATCAAGTTAGCTTCCTGCTGGTACTTGTGTAGGTCTGTTAGTGTTGTGAATATTTTACCTGTGAAATCAGGGAGAAAAGGTAATTAAACACACATTAACCAGACCTAAGGGTTTGAATGTAGCAATCTATTAATCAATATTGATTGAATATTATAATAAGCATCATGAAGGAGATGGGTTTTAGCTATGTCTTGAAATATGAATAAGGTCGGGATGGCAAGAAAGCAATGGGGTGAGAAAAGGATATAAGAGAAGAAATTTCAGCTAGAGGAAATAATGACATTTCCATAGTTTCCTTATCCATAGTGGAAAACTGTATGTCTGTTCATTTTCTTCAAAATCAAAGAACTGAATATACACATGCCTTCTTTTCTCATTCTATCAAAAGTTATAAATATGAGATATGTTAATATGTAATTTCGAAGTGTTGTTTCTTAAACATGACTCAATCCTAAAATAACACCCAACAATATTCACTTAGTCATACATTCTCTTATTTCAAAATTCTTATCTACTTCTCACTTCCCACTTCTTTCACTTAATCCAAGCTTTCCTTGATTCAGCCAGTATTTCTACATATCAGTTATGTGCCTGGCACTGTGCTGGGAATATAAGGATGAGTAAAATATGATACGAATCCCTGATTTCAGGAACCTTCCAGTCTAATTAATGGGGACAGAAATCAATCAAATGATTCTATACGTGAATGTAAATTCATCCTTGAGTTCAGGGCTAGAATAAGAGATGCATGATGCATCCGTGCATATGAGAGAAGTTACTGACCAGGTCAGGGATGTCAGGGCTTCTCTGAGGAACCGACAGTTGAATTGCAACCTGAAGAATGAGTACAGATTAACTAGAAAGAGAGACGCATTACATATGGAAGGCAAATCTTATTCAAAAGAGTGTAGTGAGAGGACGTTTGGCAAGAAGGAAGATCTTAAGGATGCTAACGTTGTTGGATCAGGCAGAGCAAGGAGGAGTTTGGTGCCAGGTGAGGTTGGTTGTTTCTCGACTGGATTATTGTTGGACACCCTTTGGTTTGGCACAGTACTAGTTTCTATTCAATCCAGTCCTACTATCTGTGCTTCACTAAGTAAATATGATCATATCACTCCCATAGTAAGCACCTTCCATCATCCCTCATGGAGACACTGCACTTAGGTGGAGTGTGGATCTCATCATTGCCAAAATATGCCCTGCCTTTGAATGGCCTTTGAATTTGACACCCTTTCTTGATCCTGGAATTCCACTTGTCTGGATTGTCCTGCTACCAGCCTGGTGATCTAGTTCTCTACTCAGTAGATGTCAGATGTCACTCTTGTGAATTGAGACCTGTGAATCCTACAAGTGGTAATCTTCCCTCTCTGTGTTTACATCACTTCATGTACCGCCCTGTCCACACCTCTGTTTTCAGGCCATTCTAGGAGAACGTGAGCTGCTTAGGGTCGGGGATCTATTCTCAGGCTTTTGGGTACAATAGTAAGTGTCCAAAAAATCCCGGTGCTCAGTAAATGGTTTATTTTTTTTGTCAAATTTAAGAATCATGTCAGTGTTTCAGGACTCATTATGGTCACTTAGAAAAAATGATTCTGGGGCATCTGGGTGGCTCAGTTGGTTGAGCCACTCTTGATTTCTGCTCAGGTCATGACCTCACTGGTTTGTGAGTTTAAGCCCCGCGTCGGGCTCTGAGCTGACAATGTGGAGCCTGCTTGGGATTCTATTTCTCTCTCTGCCCCTCCCCAGCTCACACACACACTTTCTCTCTAAATAAGTAAACTTAAAAGAATGATTTTTCCTGATTTGTTGATTCAAAACAATAAATCTTAAACTGGTTAATTTTAAAGGTAGTCTGTTTTTTGCATAATTAATTATTACAATGACTGGTTAACGCTTTCTGTGTAAGCCCAAATGGGGCATTACCTTCTCATAGCTAATTTCTTTAATTAAATATGAGATGAAGAAATATTAATACCATTAAAACATAACCTTGAACAACTTACTTAATCTCTCCTTGCCTCAGTTTCCTCATTTTTAAAATGGAGATAATAACAGTTTCTATTTCCTAATATTATTATGAAAATAAACTGGTTAACATTTTCAGAGTGCTTTGAACAGTATCAGGGACAAAGTAATTCCCTCTACCAAAGTTTGTGAAATGAGTAAACAAACACACATGGAAATAAGTCATTCACTGACAGTATTTCTGAGCAATTTCTGTGAGCTGTATGGAGTATAGAGGTGAATTCTAAATGTGTTGATCATCCTTTGCTATATCACTTTCATACTTACCCTTATTAATCCACTATTACTGTAGAAACACTATGCCTTTCCCAACCCTTTATGATTCTAGGAATAGAGAGAAACTCCATGCCTTCATATTCCTCTCCCAAATCCATCATACTATTGGACCTGGTGATGAGTCCATTGTTTCTTGCGTTTGCTGAAAAAAAGAGTGTTTTAAAGCTCATGCCATTAAAGAATACCATACTCCCTTTCATTTATCACTATTATTTGTAGGACACTGACCATTCTCTCTCAGCTATTTCATATTTTAACCTCTGGTTAATTGTCACTATCTCCAATGTTATGGCTGTTGTAATTCTTTAGATTTAGCCATATAGATGATTCTCTCAGTTCCCTAGCTTCAAAATTTCTTGACTCTCATCCCTCCACAAATGTGTCATTCATCCTACTTCAGCCCTCACTCTCCTGGTTTTAACTGAGACATCAGCACTGACTGCAACTGTAAACTCTCCAAATGTCAGTCTCCAGTATAGCACCCCTGTCCTTTCCAGGCTCCTTCTAGTCACCCAGCTCCAAGAATTTCTCTACCCATGTCTGACTTATACCTTATTGATTCTGCTACCTTTTCACTCACTCCCTCTCTAACTTCATTCTTTACTTCACTCTTTTGCCAGCTGGGGTTCAGTCTATCATTTATTAAAATGACTTAACAGCCTTTCCTTCTCTCCATGCATTGTACTCACCTGGCAAAATCCAGACCTTGGTTAAATCAGAGTCAACACCGATCTCATGCTCATTCTTTTGCAACTAAAAAAAAAATTGGAGGAAAGCATTACAACTGGTTTTGCTTCAAATTTATGACTACTATATTCAAGAAGAGAGCCAGAAACCATACTATATTTCTTAATTGTTTTATTCTACCACTTTCCTAAATAACCAAACCATGTCCTCATTTCTCAAACTTTTGACATCTTCTTCCTTTCATGAAGAGAGAGCAAGATTATTAGTTGTGCTTCTAATTTCATTGAGAAAATATGAATACTGAGGAAACATTACATACTCCTCCATCAGAGCTAGCTTCCTAAGAGCAGGTGCATCTTATTCTGTTTCTTTTTAATTTATCTGTGTCACCATAAGACTAGTCCTTCTGTTTGTAATTTAAATTTCATCCCCTTTCACGTATTCAGAAACACCACTTGTTATGGGCTGAGATATGTTTCCGCCCCCCAGAGTCATACATTGTAGTCCTAATCCCCAGTACTCCATATTTGGAGATACGATTTTTAAAGAGGTGATTAAATTAAAATGAGTTCTTTAGGGTGAGTCCTAATCCAATATGACTGTGTTCTCAGAGAGGAGTTAGGACACAGAATCACAGTCCCTGTACTCAGGGACTAAGGTGCAACCATGTGAGGATACATAGCAAGAAGGCACCTATCTGCAAGCCAACAAGAAGGGGCCTGGAATAAACAAAAATCTGTCAACACCTTGATCTAGCCTCCAGAACTATAAAAAAGTCACTGGTTTAAATCACCCAGTCTGTGGTATTTGTTATGGCAGTTCTCACAGCTAATATACCACTAACTTAATACAGTCTCACCATCTTTTCTTCAAGATCTATTGTTTCCCTCTTAATAGAAATATCCCATCAGGATCTGAATATATGTTTATTTCTTCCATCGCAAAGCGAAAAATCTTATTTGGACCACACATTCTCCTCTGGTTGTTGCCACATATGTTTCCCTTTTACAGTATAATTCTATCTCTAATTTTTACTCTTTCTTTCTTGAACATAATTCAACCCAGGCTCCATGTTGCTAAGTATAGCACTCAATATTTATTTGTTATCCCACTTGACCTCTAACAGCATTTAATATGAAATCACTCCTCCCACTTTTTGTGACATTTTCTGCATTTTGTTTAGGACTTTACCTCCTCTTGTTTTTTCCCCTGTCTCGCAGACTCTTCTTCATACTTTCAACTTCTAAACACTAGCATGTACAAGGACCCCATTCTTGGGACTTTTGTCTTCTCTACTTGGCTCATTTGATCCAGTATCATGCTTTATATAACATTTGAAGATACTCAGATTTTTATCTACAGACTGGTTATCCCTGCTTAACGCCAGACTCCTGTATGTCAGAATACCTACACTCTGCTAGCTAATATGTTTCCCAAATTCAACATGTCCAAAACAGAAGTCTCTTGTAACTTGTTCTTTTCAGTCTCTCTCACATGTGGCACCTCCATTCTTCCAGCAAAAACAAAACAAACAACCAGAAATCCTTGTTGTTATCCATGAATCTTAGAATTCTCACTCCCTTTATCAAATCCATCATCAAATCTTATCACCTATACCTCCCCAAACTCCAGTATCCATTAATTCTATCTCTATCTCTCTCTTGGTTGGATTGCCCCAATATCATCTTGCACCCTCCTCCGCTTCACTCTCAACACCACAGACAAGGACGTCTTTCTTTTTATTTTTTTGTTACTGTCAAATATTTTATTTAACTCATTGATCAATGAGGAAATCAATAAGGTGTTAAAACTGGTTCAAAGGAGAATTTAAAGCACAGACCTATATAGGCAATCAAGACTGATAATAGATGAAAACTGGCTAATAACCTAAAGTATATTTTTCTAAGTTTATTAATTTATTTTGAGAGAGAACGAGAGCACACACATGTGTGAGTGGGATAGAGGCAGAGAGAATTCCAAGCATGCTCCACACCATCTGCGTAGAGCCCAACACGGGGCTCAAACCCACGAACCATGAGATCATGACCTGAGAGGAAACCAAGTGTCAGGATGCTTAACAGACTGAGCCACTCAGACACCCCTAAAATATGATGTTTGAGATTATCTTTTCTATAGAATAGAAATGAATTATATCTCTACAGTACATAACTCACTTGCATTGCTATGGATGAGAATCATTTAAGAAATATCAGTTTTCTACAAATTAATTTCTATGCCTACAAAGTTATAAAATTGTCACAGAAAGATAGTCAAAGGTGTATAGCCCTATAATGTCACATAATCCCTGAAGGGAATCTCTAACACTTTTTTAAAAGGACAATCATCTCTTTTGTTTATTTCTAAATCTTTGAATTTTTTCTTGACAAATCTAACATTCATTATGTGACTATCTTCCTGTATAATGTCCCTACAGCAAATGATTTTTTTTTATTTCAGTATAGTTGATACACAATGTTAGATTAGTTGCTGGTGTTCAACTGAACAATTTGACAAATTTATACCTTATGCTATGCTCACCACAAATGTAGCTAACTTCTGTCCCATTACTTTACTCTTACAATATAATTGACTGTATTCCTTATGCTTTGCTTTTTATTCCTGTGACTTACTCATTCCATAACTGGAAGCCTGTATCTCCTTCTCCCCTTCACCCATTTTTCCCAACCCACCATGCCCTCCCTTCTGGCAACTGTCAGTTTGTTCTCTGTATTTATAGGTCTGATTCTGCTTTTTGTTTGTTTGCTTATTTAGATTCCATTTATGTGGAACCATATGATATTTGTCTTTCATTCTGCCTTATTTCACTTGGCATAATATCTTCTAAGTCTGTCCATGTTGTCTCAAATGGCACAATGTCATTCTTTTATGGCTGCATAGTATTCCTGTGTGTGTGAGTGTGTGTGTGTGTGTGTGTATCCCATTTTCTATATCCATTCATCTGTTGATGGACCCTTAGGTTGCTTCTATATCTTGGCAATTGTAAACAATGTTTTAATATACATAGGGGTACATATATATTTTTCAATTAGCATTTTTGTTTTCTTTGGGAAAATACCCAATAGTGGAATTATTGCATCGTACATCTTTCTGTAACATAAGGCAGATCATCTATGATATTGCTCTAAACTCTTCAGTGGCTCCTCATCTAATCAAAGGTTTTGCAAGGTATCCTAACATAGTTCTCTCTCCTTTGTTCTCTGTCCCATGAACACTCCAAACCTTTCACATCAGAACTTTTGAGTTTATTCATTCTGTCAAGAGTACTGTTTCCTCCAAATATCTGGATGTCTCCCTTGTCCACCCTGCTTTTACCATCTGATAAACCACAATTTCCTCTTTTTCCCTCTTCTCTTCTACTATATTTAGCTCTATGAAAGTAGGGGTTGTAAATTGTTTTGTTTACTGCTGTATCTTCATGCCTAAAGCAGTGCCTGGCACATAATAAGTACTTGGTTAACATCTTGAGTAAATAAGAAAGCAAATCTATTAATATGAATATGATAAACCCTCTCTTTTTGTAATATGTTTATATGGCTAATAAATAGCTTCTTAGTCCGCCTTTTACTGAAAACACTTCCTCAACAGCACTGGTTGAATCTTGCTTCCTGTCCTGGGCTTCATGACAGAGATGTGGAAACCCACCTGGGTATTCTGATCCCCTGGCAAACCTAGGATTCTGAGAGAGTTAACACGTGAGAGGGCAGTAGTTGACCAATAGAGGATGGTTGCTGGTGGGTAAATACTCCTGCTTCCATTCCATAAATCCTAAATTGGATTCCTCGCTGCACTTTAGAGTGTCCACAGAATGATCAAACCACAGTTGCCCATTATGGTAACTTAGTGGTAATGCAATCTTGTATTCACTTTAGGATCTTTTTCTAAAATAAACTGCCTGCACTGAAGCCCTTGTTTCAGGTTCTGCTTTCTGGACAGAACCCAGGCTAATTCAATTTTCCTGTAAAACGAAGTTCCAAAATATTCCCTAGTATATAAAGGCACTTTATAAACATTTGCAGAATAAATGAATTGGAGAATCCATTATAAAGGCAAAAACCCTTATTCTACATTTATAGATAAGTTTTATGAGTTCAAATTAGTCTTATTTATATCATCTCCTACTGCTTCATTTATAACTATATATCAAACACCAGAAACACAATGTCCCAGGAGTCAATAATCTTTTTAATTCTTTTTTTTAATTGACTAAAAGGATCATGGAATGTTTATAATCAAAGCTTTAGAATACCTTCTATTTTAATGGGGAAAAAAAGACAAATTACAGTATGAAAAATTTCATTAGTGCTTTTTACTAAAACCTACTCCATTGGAAGATTAATGACTTCTATAGTTTAACTCTAAAATTCAAGTAACTATTTTAATTTGCACTTTAACTAAGTTCTCTTCCTTCAGAACAATGTTTATGGTCATTGAATTTCTACAAGCTTCTCCATGGGTAAAATTCAAACCAAATAGTAGGAATGAGAAGTAAATGACTTCACATGTCTTGACAAAAGTAAGGTAAGGGACAACGTTGGGGTGGTTTATAGTGATCCTTATTCCACATTTATTTATTTTTCTCAGCAGTAAAAAATTAACATCTTTATTCCCCAGAGTACTTCTGGCTAGTGGAATCTGACAGGAGTATCATCACTTCCTCATTCTAGTTAGGTTAAACTAGGCTTACACTGTAGAATAGAAGTATAGGCACAGGGATTCAGTGCACAGAGGAGACAGTGAATGGCCTTTCATACAATCCAGTTTCTTCCCTCACTACGTCTTGCTAGGCTTGCAACTTATTAGTTTTTCATACACACCCTACTCTATGTTTGTAAGATCTATGCATAATAAAAGATGGTAGATGCACTTGGATTTGCCTTTCTGCCATTCAAACAAAATGAAATTTTGCAACAGCTGGTGTCTTCTCTTGGTGTATTGAGAGTGTTTGGGAATGGAAGAGAGAAAAAAGTTACTCTTTTGTATACACGATGATAATGACTAAAGCCTCAGTTCAAATTCCACCATGAAAATGTTTCTGAAATTTTTCTCATTGTTTTACATTTTATTTTTTATTTTGATGACAGTTCTATGATAAACTCTTCCAGTATCTATGAAAATTTTAGCTCCTAGAATCTCCTTGACTGAGTCTAAACAGGCAAAATGAGTAAGTACAAATACTGGGCTGGCACATATTTTCAGTAATTTATTATTCCAAGCCTATGCATTGTACATTAAAGTATCTTATCAGTCCTAAAGATAAAATTAGGTGTTATAAGGGAACCCACCAACTTATATAGTCAGGTGATTTTATTTCATGAATGATTAAATAACTCTGTTGTAATGAAAAATGAAAATGTATCTTTGCAAGTGTTGAGAAATATTTTATAACATATTGATAAAACAATAAGCTGCATTGCAGAGCTCTTTCACTTTCAATACACCTTCTCATACATTAAAGTTTTGAACTGTCCAGTAATCCCTTTGGAAAGCTGAGACAAATGGATTTATCCCCATTACACACACTACGGAAGCAAGGTAGTTCAGACCTGTTAATCAAGTTGCTCAAGGCACACAGTTTGTAAGTAATTGAGTATAAGCTTAGACTCAGGTTATTTTTAAATTTTTAAATAAACCAAATACCAAAAGAATGAAAGGAGAGCTGTTTTCTTCATGGAATCCAAGCTTTGTTTTCCACAAAACTTTTAAAATGAAAACATAACATAGCAATAGTCATTATTACAGCATTATGACTTTGTAATCATAAATAATGACAAAACATAATCAGACCTTATGAGAGTAATGTAAGATGGATTATCCAAGTCAGTAAAAACTATCTTTTATTACCAAGTATCTATTGCTGTCATTCTGAAAGACCATCCAAGACCCTTTGAACCCCTAACTATACACTAAAGTACATGCAGCTTTTTTAAATTGTGTGATAGCAACAGTACACACACTTGAATATAAAAAGTACAACTTTTTTTAATGTAACCAAAATTTTCTTTTGATTTTCCTGTTTGAATTAGCAGCTGAAATTTTCCCATTTTTAATTAAAGATCATAAAATCACTTCTAGCATTAAGTGTAGTATAATCATATTTTAAACTCAACCAATCCAATATTTTTATTCCCTCCTATCTGCTTCTTCCCTTCTCCCTGTGAACAGTTTAAATTTCTAACAGCTAACCTATCACATGTAGTGAGCAAGGGGACATGGCTTCACATGACTCTGGCCACTGGCTTTGGTTTCATGGTATCTGGTCTCTCCTGAACTTGGCTATCATCATGTGTCTCACAGTTACCAGTGGCATCCTCAGTTCTTCCATAGCCTCTGCTCTATCAGTGTACATTTACAATATCATCCAAATCCCAGCTTTTGACTTCTAGTTTGCCAGCACTTTCTAGTTCCACTTGAGAATTGACTAAAGTTACTTTAGCTTGCAATACACCTCTAAACGTAGTTGTTGTTATTTTTCATTTCCCCTCTATTGATGGGATGCCTCCTCAGATACTCACAGTGCCTAAATTAGAGTCATATTTCCTGCAATCCTTTCTTTCCTTAAGGTTAGTCAAAATCTTCTTTGTCTTTGGGAAGGAAAATAATTTTTTAGTTGTCATATTTGCCCCATTATGTAGCTTATGTTTTATAATCCTTGATCTCAGTCGTATGCCTTTGGTTTTGATCATCCATCAGAAAGTTTAAGGAAAGATTTTTGTCTACTATGTACGGTCAAAAGTCATGGATTTTTGGATAATTCTTCATTCAAGAGTATGTCTTCCCACCTGTGAGGAAAATGAATAGGAAAATTAGCTATTCCTAAGGTAGAAGGAAGAGCAGTGGACCAAGATGTTTAAGTCAGTGAATGGGGGAAGGGAAGGGACCACAGTTTAACCCAAATATATTACCTCCCTTCATATATTCTTTTTCCTCTTATTGTTTATAAATTTAATTTTCCCATTGATCCGTAGTATAATAACTCTTGCATTCCTCTTTAAACTTAGTTGTTGTTATTTTTGCAACAGCTTTTGCAAGTAATGCTTGCAAAGTCCAGCTGTGTTAGATTGTTGTTGTGGTGGTTGTTCCAACATGAAGATGACATTGTCTCTGTCTTCAAGGTCCTCACAATTTTATTAGAGGTGGCCACATAAACAGATAATTAGAATGTAATGCATAGAATGTTGTAAAAATAAAACACTATGAGTAGAGTATTCAACTTAATCTAGAGAATTTCATAAAAGCTTCATAGTGTTGGTCATTTGAACTTGTGTAAGAGAGATGAATAGGAATTTCAAAGTGTATCAGTGTAAAGTGAGAAAAATAGTTACAGTGATTATTGGACAAAATCACTGTTGTCTTGTTAGATTTCTGTGTAACCATAGGCATTTTTGCATTTTATGAGGGACACAACACCTGTACTCTAGCATTAGAAATCCAGGAATCAGGTGTACCTAGGTGGCTCAAATGGTTCTGCGTATGACTTCGCCTCATGTCATAATCTTGTAGTTCTTCGGTTCAAGCCCTGTGTCAGGATCTCTGCTGTCAGCATGGAGCCTGCTTCAGATCCTCTGCCACCCTCTGTCTGCCCCTCTCCCACTCGTGCTCTCTCTCTTTCTCTCTCTCAGAAATCAATAAACATTAAAAAAAAAAAACCAGGAATCAAAGAATCAGAAATAAACCAAAGAGTAAATTACTGTAGATAATCCTAACACACATTTTGACACTTTGCATTTCTCTGCTGGCAAGAACTGATCAACTGGCTGTTACAGAAGTAATCGGTTAATTCAGTCAAACTGGCCGTTAGATTAATTGAATGGGCAAATCAATTGTTCTTACTAGGTTGAATGATGAATAAAAAATCTCAAATTGTATGTTTTATTATAAAGGCAGGAATCTGTTCTCAAGTATTACATTTCTTGTTTAAGATGTGCCTGTAGATTTCTGAAAATCATGAAATGTGTACATTTTTACATTGCTTTCAATGGAGTTTTTTACAACACTGTAATGTTAGTGAGGGACATGTCTTTGACTCCACTTTACCGATGGAAAGATTAACATATATCAGGGTTAAGTGACTGTCGATTGTAGTACTGCTAATAAATGTCATGTTTAGGACTTGATCCCAAGGGCTTCTGTCTCCAAATCAAGTATCCTTTTTCTCTAATTAATGCAGAGCAATGGAATTCTGTGTGGGAAAAAATTTAAAGCTGTCAATAATTAAAAGATATTCCAAGTTATGAGGAATTTTTTATATCACCACAGAAACATTTATTTGCCTTAGTGATTAGAATGGTGGTAGTATTTATAGCTTTATAGTTGAGAGACAGTTAAGGCAGATGGATGACCTTGCACAACATTATTGGCGGTAAGGTATTATCAAGAAAAGTATGTGTCATCCATCATTATCATGGAGTTTCTCTAAAATTACATAAATTGTTATAGGATCTCATGTGAGCTTCGCTCTAATATTAGCTGGATGATATAGAATCCTGAGGTCCATGTTATTTCCCAGTTGAACAAGAGTGTTTATTAAGGTACATACAAAATCACTGGTACAATTGAAAACAGAAGAAAATGAAAGATCCATTTTTTTCTTTTTGAAATATTTTCTTTCTCTCCCTCCCTGTCCCTTCCTTCTTCCTTCCTTCCTTCCTTCCTACCTTCCTTCCTTCCTTCCTTCCTTCCTTCCTTCCCTCTCTCCTTCTTTCTTTTCTTTTCTTTTCTTTTCTTTTCTTTTCTTTTCTTTTCTTTCTCTTCTTTCTTTGCCACAAGCATTGACTGAATGCTACTTCATGGTCACTAGTGCATGAACATGAATAACAAACAATGTCTAAAATATTGTCTATCTCCTGGCAAAGCTAGCAGTCTAGTGATAGGGGCAGAATTTCCACTTATTCAAGAATTAGAAAATTATATTCTCACTTCTGAGTTTCTAACTAGAATTGCACAGTCATGTAGAATATGGATAATAGCTGATTGGTTTAATCCATTAATTGAGTTTAGCAGAACTCAAATCTCTATGGATAAGTGAGAGAAATAAACCTTATGGAACTGTGATACCTGTAGATCACAGGCCTGTCTAGCCCTGTTCCTCACTCGGTGCATTATAGAAGACTACTGCTTGCAGAAACTCGAGCTAAGCACTGCTAAATTACTGCCACCCCCTGTTTTTCTAGGAATGTAGAAATTAAATTTATTGTGTGAAATTTTCCAATCTTTACAAGTGGAAAATAAATAACACTCTTAGAAAAGATTGTATAGACAAACTAAAATAATGGTGGCCATCAGTTTGCAAACCATATTTTTTAAAAAATTTATGTAACATAGGAATTATAATATATGGTAACACTTTTTATCAAGACCTCAAGATTGATCAAAATTGAATTTGTTTCTGGCCCTAGGAAAATTGTGAAACTATAAATTGAGAAGTAAAGCACTCAAAAGAAGAGACAAAAGGAGGGAAGGAAAAGGAGGAGTTGAGGAGAGAGAGACAAAGATCAGGTAGGGGAGGGGAGGAAAATTATCTCTTTTTTCACACTCTTTGGGGTGGCTACATTTGCACTCTCAAATTTATTGAAAGAGCAAAAAAGTTTGTGTTAATTTTTTTAAGGAATCAATTAAAGAAATACTCTCAACCTGAAATTTTCTTATGAGTGGTCAACAGATGTTTCTCCAAGTTAGTGAGTTTACTTAAATGTCAGAGGCTGGACATTTGTATATAAAATCTCTCTTTAGTCAAAAAGAAGCAAATTAGAGGAATCTCTTACCAGTGTAAATATTTCAGACTATAATAAACTCCATAATGCTGTGGCACAAAATGCTTGGCCAGAACACATTAACTTGTTCTCTCTAATTTCAATAAGAGTAGTATTTTCCCTTTTGAGTTTGAAATAACAAATCACACTTAGCACAAAAATTCTCTAAATGTAGGAATCTTTTTAAACTCTGACTCTTTACCATGTGAGCCTCATTCCTAAGTAGTAAAATGACAGACTATTAACTTTGTTTTTCACTTCCTTTGAGTCATGACTTGACTTTCAAAACATTTTGGTCAAGCAGACTCAAAGTCTCCTTGCAGAAGAAACATCGAGGAATCCTGTACTTCTCTCGTTTTACAATTCCCCTTCAGGGCAGGGCACACACAAGTGACCCTGGCTTTTGACAAACCTTAGCTGAACAAAATGTAACAAGCCCTGTCTGTTTTGAGCAGAATTTTCTATTCTGACAGATACAGCTCAGGAGCATTTGATGTCTGCTTGCTGGTCATAGATAATGGTGCATCTTGGGACCATTGTCATTCCTGTCAATAAGAAGGCCTGGGGGGACAGGCAACAAAGCTACCTTTTGATTCACCGTTTTTCTTTCCTTCCCAAGACATTTGTAAGCCTGTGGTCAGCTAGGTCATTTTATTTTATCCTGATGTGCCTTGATAATAGCATGATGTCTACAAAAAATTTGACAGGCCATCGATGTCTGTTTCTCTGACTCCTATGTTGTTTTTCAGTCCTTCTCAATGTCAAACATACTTTGAAAGCTACTGATTATGTTGGTTGGGACTGTATTTGACAAGACATCTATTCTTTGATAAAATTAAACTCATGGGGGTTGATCTTGGAATTTAAGGTAATTTTTTGAGCAATGCAAGAGACTGTTGCTTTAATGCTGGCACTCAAGAAATGTTTGAAAAACTGTGAATTATTTTTGGTTCAGATAAACTAAGTTTTTTAGTATGAATTTTGAAGACTGGAACAAGAGGAAACTTGTAAGTGAAGAAAAGACAAATTATTACTCTGTCCCGTTAAAGTGAGATCTAATCTCCCATTTATTAAATTAGGAAACTCTGCTACAATTATGGATAATAAATGTGTAGGAATGTATATATATATATATATATATATATAGAGAGAGAGAGAGAGAGAGAGAGAGAGAGAGAGAGAGGAGTTTGCATAGAGGTCAGTCTTAGAGGGGAGACTCTTCTAGCTGGAAGTATATGTGTATAGGTATATGCGTTTTTGTGTGTGTATATATTCTCACACCCAGATATATGTGTCCATGTATGTAAACACATGCATATGCAATGTTTATATGTCATGAAATAAAAAAAAAATCATTGCATATAATGTGAATGTCAAAAAGAATATGCAAATATGATGGCAAGTCTTCAAAGATAATACTGTATCGGGTTTAGAAAGGTTTTCACATCTTGCTTCTTGTCAGATTCTCTGGGTGTCATTTTCCCTACTTTATAGATAAGTAAACAAAGTCTTGGAAAACTTGTGTGGTTTTCCCATTGACACATAGAGATTGACAGAGCTGAAAAATAAAACCAAGTACTTTGCATCAACTCCAAGATTCTTTCCATCACAACACAATAATGTGTGTAAAGTTCTTGGCACATAGTAAGAGCTCAATAAATGTCAGTTTGCATTATCAGAATTATGTAACATATGTTGAGAACTTCCCATAGTTCACTGTATTATTTCATATCTCCTACTGGGAAAGAAACATGTTTTTTCTTAAATATGAATAAACTATTTATTCATATACACAAAAGCAGCTTTTGGTACAGTTCCATCAAGATATTTGAACATAATAGTTAACTAACTTAAAACCAAATCTAAATAATGATTGGGTCAGAAATAAATATTTGTTTAGGTTACGAATGGAGAAACAGTACCTTACTGATAATGACTTGAAATGCTAGCTGATTATCAGTCTTTGTATAGTATCATGGCCTTTGGATAAGAACGAGGAGATTATATCTGGAGGTTAAATATATTTTTTAATTACATCAAAGGGAATTTTTGTCTGACTCCTTACACTATTTTGTTTTCAGCAAAGATACTAAACTTCTCAAATCATCATGTTCTACAGAACATGTGTCTTTGGCTGAGTATACCTGTGTGAGAGGAATCTGCAGAAAAAGAACCACTAGAATGGAGTAGACAGACTCTTATTGAAAATTAGGTCATGATCCCACAAATCAGCATGGCAGAACTTTTCTAATCAATGAGACAAGTAGAATCCTCAGATTATGACCTTAGTAGTGCGGCAAAATTAGCCATTGAGCAGAGGTTCCTCTGCCTTGCCCCAAAGGCTTAAAATGAAACCTCAGAAGGATCCAACATACTCCAAGAACTTATCTGAACTTACCTGTTATCTCCAAGAATTTACCTGGGAACTTTTGTTCACAAAAGTGAATACTATTTTTAAAAATACAATGAAACTCAGTGACCAACAATGTAAAAATTTTATTTATTTTTATTTATTTTTATTTTTTTTAACGTGTATTTATTTTTGAGACAGAGAGAGACAGAGCATGAACGGGGGAGGGTCAGAGAGAGGGAGACACAGAATCCGAAACAGGCTCCAGGCTCCGAGCTGTCAGCACAGAGCCGGACCCGGGGCTCGAACTCACAGACCACGAGATCATGACCTGAGCCGAAGTCGGCTGCTTAACCGACTGAGCCACCCAGGCGCCCCAACAATGTAAACATTTTAAATGTGTGGGTTAATTTCGGGAATGCAAGGTAGATTTAAAATTCAAAGTCAAATGAATTACTTTACCTTATTAATAGATTAAAATTTTAAAAAGTGTGATTATCTCAATAGGTGCAGAGTTCAGGTTCAATTTAAAAATTTATTATATTTTATATACCAATTAACAATAGATTTGAAATTGAAATTTAAAGTTCTATCTTCAATTGTGTGAAAAATATTCAGTTCAGTACTTAAGAATAAACTTAACAAAATACATGTAAGACTTATACTTTGAAAATTACATAAAGTTTCTAGGAGAAATTAAATGAAACCTAAATAGAGAAGGATACAATGCTTATGTATCAGAAGAATCATCATTTTTTTCAGTTCATTAATCTTTGAGAGAGAGACAGCATGAGCAGGAGATGGGCAGAAAGAGAAGGAGACACAGAATATGAAGCATGCTCCAGACTCTCATGAGTTGTCAGCACAGAGCCCGACGCTGGGCTTGAACTCATGAACTGTGAGATCATGACCTGAGCCGAAGTCAGACACTTAACTGACTGAGCCACCCAGAAGAATCATCATTATTAAGACGTAAATGATCTACAGATTTAATGAATCTGTATATGTAATTTGTCCATACATTCAACATTATCCCTATCATTTCTCATCAGGTTTTGGTTTGGTTTGGGTTTGGGTTCAAATTGGTAAGATGATTCTAAAAAGCAAAGAATCTAGCAAAGGCAACATAATTTTGAAGGGAAAAGAAGGAGAAAATTGGAGATATTAGAATACTAGATTTCAGGACATATTTTAAGGCTACAATAACCAAGAGAATGTGGTATTGACATGGATAGGTATACAGGTCAATGAAACAACATAGATTCTATATATAGATGCTCAGTTTATTATTCATATTCATGCTAAGATAAGTCAGTGGGAGAAATTTAGCCTAATTTTGCTTATCCTAAATTTAATCTATTTCAGTTTTCAGATTCAGGTTAATCCCCCCATCAGTTCCAAAGACATTCTAGGGATCTGCAAACTGACAAAACTTTCCCATGCGGATCCCCTTTGCAATCTTAGATTTGACTTTCTCCTGCTCTGCTAAGTCATTTATTATTTTCCACTCTCTCCATCATGAGATATTGTGGGTTAAATGGTTAAACATATCTCTTAGCTTAGACAAATTCAAGTTTTCATTCCTCTTTCTTGTTCTCCTTATAGTTTTGAGATGAGTTTTGAAAGAAGGATAGGGAAGAAAAAGGCATTTCTAACATATTGAGATTTATTTTTATTTCTGGTCCTACTTTGCCTCTGAATTCCACACAGTAATTCAATTTAGAAGTTAAATATTTTTACCTGTATATTGGAAGATGATATCAGGGTATTTTTACACTCTTTGGAGCTAAACTGCTTTGGATTTCTCCAAATGATCACATACTCTATTTATAGTTTCTTTCTTTGAAATAATCGCTATGATAGTCAAGGCTTATTGAACACTTATTGAACAAGGCTTATTGAATAGTCAAGGCAATGGCTGATAGATTTAGGAGACATTAACTCTTCTGTTATGTGGAGGTATGTAATATTATCCCAGTTTAACTGATAAAATTAAAGAAAAATGAGACAAAGAGAGCCTAAGTAGCTTGCCTAAAGTAATACAATCTGTAAACAATTTGAGCCCAGGTAGTTTGACTTTAGACTCTACATCTTTTAACTACTATTCTATATAATACGGTGGAAATAGGAAGTAAGATATAATTACCTACCTACAAACAGACACACACACACACACACACACACACACACACACACACACATAGAATTCAATTTTAAATGCGTTTTCTCTTTTTTTTCTCTGACATCCTACTTAGAAATCTAAATTATAATTTATAGGAGGAAATTGGGGTGAAAAATAAGACTTAAAATATTTGACAGAATTATATTCATATATCATAATGCTAATCTTGTCTCTTTAATTTTTTTAAGTGTATTTATTTTTGAGAGAGACTGAGACAGCCTGGATGAGGTAGGAGCAGAGAGAGAGAGGGAGGGAGAGAGAGAATCCCAAGCAAGCTCCATACTGTCAGCACAGAGCCCAATGCACATTGGGCTTGAACTCATGAAACCATGAGACCATGACCTGAGCCAAAACCAAAAGTTGGACACTTAACTGACTAAGCCAACCAGGTGCCACAGTTTTATGTCTTTAGAATGGAAGAGTATTGTGAGGACCTTGAGCTCTGATGGAACAAGGAGGAGAGAAGCTACAGTGTAGCAGTTACATTTGCTGATGCCAAGAGGACAACCTTCAATTCCCCAGATATTCTTGGTTGGTTAGACTAGAATATAATTCTGATGTTTCCAGGCAAGGCCTCTTTCCCTCCTTCCCTCCCGTCCCTCCTCTCCTTCCTTCTCTTCCTTCCTTCTTTCCTTCCTTCCTTCCTTCCTTCCTTCCTTCCTTCCTTCCAGCTTGATTGGCTTACAGCAAATGCTGGGAATAAACTAATAAAATAAGCAAAGTCTTTGAGCTCAGGAAGCTGTGAAATGGCAGATAACTATGCAGTGCACACTTGACTTTATAATTACTAAAGTGGTGTGCTTATCCTACAAAGGAAAAGTACAGGTACTGTGAGAGTGTAAAACACATCAGCTAAGCCAGCCTTAATGACCAGGGAAGGTCTGCCTGAGAAAGTGGCACATAAACCAAAAATGAAAGACAAGAAGGAAATTCTTGTTTTGTGGATTTATGAAAAATTCTTGGATTCATACAATGTAAGTCAAGTAAAACTTTTAAAAAAGACTTTATGTCCCTTAACGGAGTTACAAGGAAAAAAATAAAATGAATTGGCATTGTAGCGTAATTTATGAAAGCTTTCATATACTTTAGGAAAATGACCTAATCTTTCTGAGACTCAGTTGCCTCATCTGTAATTGCTTTTAACAAAATTCCCCACATGTTGCTGAGAGGATGAAATGAGATAGCCTTTCAAAGAGAGGAATTGTTTATTTCTTTTTCCTATTTTTAAAAATCAATCATTTTGTAATCTAACATAAGGACTTGTCATCTCAGTCAACAGCCATGCAAATAAACTGTTATCTACACCCAAACTACCAGAACAGCAGCCCCGTTATACAGAAAATCCCCACATATGCTGACAACACTGTTCCTATTTCTTTAAAATCAGTATACTCAGTTTGTGCTGGCAGGGTTATTATTTTCACTCCTCTTTAAAGAACAGAAAGAAGAGAGTAGTGAACTAAGGAAAGAATAATAAATTGAGATTGAGAAAATTTGGAAGTCAGGAAATGTAAACCAACCCTGTTACCTTTCATGTCCTAGTACCATGAGTTTCAGGACAGGCAGAGCTTGCTTCACAGCCTTCCTCACCAATTTAGGCTTTCACTTGGGAGCCTTAAGCCCCAGGATGTCTTTCAGGTAAGCCTGGTCTTCTTGGAACAGACGTTCAGGTTGCCCTATATTTTTCTAAGCCTCTCACATCTTTTATTTATCAGGGCACATTCTATGGTTATCTCATTTATTTCCTAGTTCTTTCTTCCACGTACTTGTGACCCCACACCATGTTTACCTCCACTTTCATGATGTACCCTGTGTGCTGGCACATTCCAATATTTATCTTTTGCAAGGTAATAGTTGTCTAATGAATGAATCCATGTTGAGAGGTTAATAGGAGTAGGCTGAGAATAAAGTCATCCGTATCTTTTAGCAGTAGACTTCTGCTTGTTTCCATAAAATATTGCCAGGCTCTGAGTTCAGCAAAAATGACATTTTATCTATATCTGCATCTCTAATGTAATGGTATCTTTCTTTATTGCTAATATTTTCCATTTTATCTCTCACAGTTAATTCATATTAACTTTGGATAACCCTGGAATATAAATAGGATTAAAGAAAAGGAAGTCCAAAAGATCACATGTTTATTCAAAATTTTATAGGATGGCATCTCAATGTCCAAGGTAGACTAGGTGTTTGGGAAATGTCTGTAACTCTTTTCTCTTCAGTCATTTCCTTGGTGTTCCCTCTGATACTGGTCCTGATTAATTCGTCCTGTTTGAAAACACTTCTGTCCACAATTTGATCTAAACTTTTGCTCTCAAACATCATCTCTCAGAACTTTTTCTTATATACAATATGCTAAAATTTCTCAACAATTTAGCATATGTAAACCATTTAGTGGATGTTTCACACACACACACACACGCACGCACGCGCACACACACACACACAGCCCCATCAATTTTATCCAAATTAAAAAAGAATTTATCATGATGTAAACTTACCGAAATGAAACATGATGTGTCATTCAGTTTGTTTCTTCAACAAGGCAACTTTATTTTTTTTTAATGTTTATTTATTTTTGAGAGAGACAGAGACAGAATGCGAGTGGGTTGGGGCAGAGAGAGAGGGAGACACAGAATCTGAAGCAGGCTCCAGGCTCTGAGCTGTCAGCACAGAGCCCGAGGCGGGGCTCGAACCCACGAGCTGCGAGATCATGACCTGAGCTGAAGCCTGACGCTCAACCGACTGAGCCACCCAGGCGCCCCTCAACAAGGCAACTTTAACTCATAACTCTTTGGTAACTAATGAGTTAAGTCAATAAAAATATTTATTGAACGTCTGTTATTTGCTTAGAAGCATTCTAGATACTTGAATACATCAGGTCTGTAGAATATAGCAGACAAAATTTCCAATCTGTGAGGAACCTATATGTTAAAGGGGGAAGACAGGCAATAAGTGATATATGTAACCAACAAATAGATTATCTAGTACATTAGAAAGTGGTAAATGCTATACATCAGAACAGGGTAAGAGTAATGAGCTGAGGGTTTCATAACAGTCCTAGTTGAGAAGGTGAGATAAGGAAACTTTGAAGGAGGTAAGAGATTTAGGCAAGTGGATATCTGAAGAAAGCGATCCAGTCGAAGTGAATAGCTAGAGTAAAGGCTTGGGATTGGCAGGTCCAAAAAACATTAATGACACCAGTGAGTCTGGATCAAAGTGAGAATGGGGTAAATAATAAGAGAATAGACATTCGAATGAAACATAGAATTCTCACCAGAGACTACTTTCAATGTATAATAAATACTAACTTAAGCAGCTTATCATTCACATTTTCAAGATTTGGTGATGGAAGACAACACTGATAAAAATCACAATTGACATGTAACTGACATGAAAATGCCTGTATTGAGAGACCATGTTCTTTTCAGCTAAATACAGTGGAACTATTAGTATAATACTTTCATTAGCACAACCTTTGAGAGCAGTAAAGCCTAGAACATAGCAAAGAATAAACACCATATTGTTCCATTTAGTACTGGATAGACATCTCTTCGTATTCTGTGGTCACATTTTCAAAAATGCGTAACTAATTAATTTTTCCCAGTAGGTTAAAAATATCACTAAGTGATGGTAAAGTTTAAAAAAGGAACAATAAGAAAAAAGAATGAATTCACTTCCTGGGCCCTGAATCAAATATAACTATTTACTCTTAAAAAAAGAAGGAACAATAATTGTCACTTGTACCATAGGTAATAATGATAGTTCATCCTCAAGTTAAAAACACTCATAGTATATCCAGAAAACAATAGCTTCATTCTTTTTGAGATGTTCATTATTTCTATTTGAGCTTTCTTCTTGAAATCACAGTAGGCATTTTTTCCTGCTGTTTTCAATGCCTTCAAAGGACTTATTTTTGTTTCATCCCTGATGCAGAACTTTCCCTTCAAAATAGCATCCTTCAGGGTGAAAAATAAAGATACTCCCTGCCCAGAGTGTATGTAATTGTACTTAATTGTGACATTGTGCATCATAATAAATTTGTATGTAGTCTCAGTTTTCAAAATTCTATTCAACATGGCATCAAACTTCTAGGTATATTATTGAATGACAACTGAGTGTTGCAAAGAACATAATGGAGGAATAATTATTTCCAGTGTAAACTTTTTTATTGACTTACCTGACCCTTTCTTGCCATACTCTTCAATGATCCAGGAGTCCTAATCCCAAAGCACTTTTCGAAATCCATGTGACAGGTGAGAAAATCGTCTTACTGTGAATGACATATCCCTTTCCTGTAGCATGATATTTAGTGATAAAGAAAAGACCTTCTTCCACAAGTTTACATATCACTTGCACATTTTCATTCGCCAAACCTCGGTGTTCTTTTCTGCTGTAAAGCAAGGTATTTGATGATACACCTACATGACACTAATTGCTCTTCAGGCCATATTCCACTGAATTGAAACATTACTTATCAAAAGGATCACGTGGCACAGAAAACTTTGCCAATGTCTCATTCCCTTTTTCTCTCCTATAATAGATTTGTCTTTAACTTTTTTGCCAGTTTGTGAGAGCTTCCTGTGCTCTGTTAAAGAAAAAAAAGGGGGGAAATGTTGAAGGCTTTCTGTCCATGGCAGACAAGGCAGTGGATCTTAGAGATTGGGGGGCTGATGGTCCAATAAAATCTAATTTTCCCAAACACATTATCATGATTCCTATCTTTAGTTTTTCCATTTCAGGTTCTTGAAAAACTCATCATACCTGCAGAGTTAGTTGTTTTAGTACCTAACAGATTTCTTTTGTTTGCTGACATCAGCTCCTAGTCACAATATGCTTTCTTATATTTTCTATTATCTTCCCCACTTTTAGATCTCAGTTCACCATTTAGAATCAATGATCCATTTTGTTTAATTAGTGATGAACAATAGCACAATGATAACCAAAAAAAAATTAAGACTCTAACATACAGAAGACATAAAACCTCAAGTAAAAGAAATTGAACCCTATTCACTAAATGCTGGTTGATAATATAACCTTTGCAGAACACAACAGCCCTTTAAAATATAAATATTATTAGGAACTACCAGGGCACCTGAGTGGCTTAGTCAGTTAAGCATCTGACTCTTGATTTTGGCTGAAGTCATGATCTCATGGTTGCGAGATTGAGTCCCCAGTTGGGCTGTGCTTTGGGTCCCATGCTGAGCATAGAGTCTGCTTAAGATTCTCTCTCTCCTTCTCTCTACCCACTTTCATACACGTGCATGCTCTCTCTCTTAAAAAAAAAAACCTACCACAATTTCTGCAGAAAATATACTTAAGTTCATATTTATTATATATGTATTTCACTCATTTTTAAATTGCCAAGAATATTTAGCATCACTCGTGGGAATCACCACAGTAAATGTAGTAAATACTACAGATTTTGAGAATATCCTATGTTTTTGTTGAAATAGACTCTTCTGATAATTAAATAATAGCTTAGACTTTCCTTTGCTGATATTGTGGACTCAATTTGAAAAGCCTTTACTTCTGTCCTTTTCTTTCACTTTTCTGATCACTGAAGGTCATCGTAACCTTCAAGGCCCAGTTCAAATGCCATCTTCTCCACTAATTCTTCCCTATTCCAGAAGCCAGGATCAAACATTACCTCATATGTATTCTCATAGCAAATAGTTGGTGTTCCTCTTGTAGCACTTATCAGTTTGTATTGCTTTCTTTCATTCACCTTTTGGGTAAGAAAAATCAATTTTTCAGTGTTATAGCAAATAAGTTGTAGAGGAAGGAGTAGATCCTAGATTTGTTAGCTCTCAGTCCAGTGCTCTTTCTACTATACTGTACAAAGCTACCTCCTAAATCTCCATCAAATTCAGCAGACATTCCATTTCCATTATTTTTATTCCTTATTATTTTGTTTAAATTTTTATGTTTTTTTTCTATTCCAGAGTCCCCTCAGATTGTAGTTGACAATATACACAATGGACAGAAGAGATAGTGCTTATTTTTTTGTGAAGACCTTAAAAATTCTCAACTCCATAGGCAACAAAGGATGTTTAAATGATGATAAAGAAAAAGGAGGATGGATAGAGAAGCAGAAGAAGAAAGAGAAGGAAACGGTGACAGGGAATGAATAAAATAACAACCATTACAGTGACTCTTCTTGTCATTTCAAAGGAAGAAAACACATTTCAAGGATAAACAGAGGTTCCATACTCCTACCTTCATTCTGGAGGTAGGGAGGGGAGGATTATTAGCAAATCCATAGAGCAAGTAGCATTTGTCACCAACAGGGAATCATCATTAGATGGAATTAGCTTCCTAATTACATTGGTGGGAATGAGGGACAAATACTTGGCAGGGAGGGTGAAGTAGAATATAGTTCTCAAGTGACTGAGAAAAATGGTTGCTTCCATCAATCCTTCTCAACATCACTCAAAACAGTATCTCGCAAAACAGTAGCTTACATTCCCCCTCTTTGTGCTCTCTCAAATTCAGGTTGTTTTCATTTTCCTGTTTGTTCCAAATATGAAACTTGGAATTTGTTCCCTTTACAACTGTGATTGCATTTGTTCTGTTTAGGTTTATTTTCTTCACTTGTAAGTCTTCATTAGATTTTAAGCTCTTTAATGGAAGTTTCTAATTAGTTTCAAAGTGGCCAGAGGGCAAGGCAGTTGCTTGATTCTTCACACGTGGCACCATTAACCCCAAAGAGCTGGCTGAAAACCTAGCACTATGCCATGTGTTCGGAACAATGCAAAACTTTAAAGGACTACCATCTTTGAAAATTATATATATGCTGGAGTTTACTTTGAACTGACACTGTTTACCCACCACAGTTGCAGAAATAAACAGAAAAACCTTTAAATACTAACAGTTGCATTTGATTCTTGATATTCCTTGGCAACTAATCACAACTCCTCTGAAAGACCTTACCCATGACATGTAAATATTTGACAAGAAGGTAAAATATAGCTATATGAGCCTCTTACACATTTAATGATCCCACATACAGAGCCAAAAAGTAGACTGAGAGTAAAATGTCAATGCAGAAAAAGGGCAATGTAATGTAGTTTACTACCAACATGATGGCACACTTTTAATGGCCTACTGTATGTGCTGCTAACGGGGAGATTCCATATTGATGGTTTCCGTTCATGATATTGTTTACTAAAAGGTTTGATCTGCTTTTGGTTTTATAGTATTAAATCAGTTTGAATATCACTGTAGAAGACTTTTGTAGAATCAGAGGAGCTTGCACTGGAAGGGCTTAAAAAGCACAAGTTCCAAACTAAGATCTCCAATTTAAACCCAAATTAAAATGTGTTATTAAGCTAATAGATTTAATTAAGAAAAAAAAAAAGAATCTGCACACCCTTCAGCTAGACTGGAGCCCAACACTTACCCAAATCCCCATGCCCTTTTGTCTTGCATCTCACTTGAATCACATAAATGCATTATCTGCCTGTCTCCAATCTGCATGTACTCATCATTTTATGAGTAAGGAAACTGAGACTTAGTGTGTGTCATTAGATTGCTCCAAACCATACAGCTAGTTAGAGTACAGTTGTAACTTTATAACCTAAATTTCTTGGTTCCAAGCTCAGAGCTTTTACTGTATTCTACAAGTTTGAATGTGATTGAGTATCATGTAAGATGGCATGATTGTTGCATGTAATTGTATGTATTTCTCAAAATATTGAAAAACTCAGAATAGGTGTCTGGGTATACTGGCAGTAAGATCCTGTCTTAGACAGTGGTGAAGCTGTTGTCCCTGAATGCACACAGGGACTTGGCTTGTTCCTCAATTAAACAAGATTAAGAAGACATGACTGCACTTTCCAGCTGTATCTTCCTTCCTACCAGAAATACCAGTGAAGCACAGAGAGAATGGATGTTTCTAGCCACATCCACCCATCCCTCATCTGGAGAAATATGCAAGAGGCCATGCTAGACACTGGTCACGTATAAATATGTTTACTTTTTTGATGAGAGGAGCTGAGAAGTGAATTTACCAGCATTCAGAGAAAACCCAGGGATGCAAAAGAATACACAGACCATCATTTCATGAATATGAGAGACAGTATAAGCTATAAAGTGTGAGACTCATTTTGGAGAAACAGAATTGGTGAGAACCAAAAGTTTCTTTGCCACATTGATTTGGTTTTGGTACATTAAACTAACAAAATCAAATTTAAGAAGGGTGCTTCCTTTAGCACAACATGTAGGTTAACCAGAGAAATCCCTTACCCGTCACACTTTCTGATAGTGTGGGAGCAGCTTTTGGAAACAGAAGCGCACTATTAAAATGGTCTGTTCATCTAAATTTATTTTCTCTTGTTAAAAATTCCTCCTCTGGATTGCAGTCTCACTTGACTCCTTTGGCATCAAAGAAGTGTTTAATAGCATAAAATTGAAAATGAAAGACAAGATGCTTAGTAATCTGCTCTGTGTGCCAGGCTAACAGTGGACTGTCAAGGCCAAGTGTTTTCCTGCAGATGATTCATTGACAAGAGGAGCCAGCATAGACATAGAAGAACCAGAACTTTGAAATCCTTAGACCTCAAATATTTTACCAGTGAAAATGAGAATTTATATCTCTAGGTGTTTTTTCCATTCCCCTTTCATCAGCAATTAATGTTTATTTTCCTTCTTCTTAGATGTTTCTGCCACTGTTTGTTTAATGGTGTGTATATGCTTTTATAATTTGCGTGTTATCACTTTGTATAATTATTATGTGTGATTAATCCTGCATGGTCTGGAAAACTGTTAGGTTTTCTTATTTAACCAGAGGGAATGTCTTTAAGTCTTTGTATTATTCACATATAATGCAAGTTGACAAGAACTCCTGTGAATGGAGCAGAGTATGAAAAGTCTGAATTTAAAAGTCTGTGCTGAAGTAGCTGAGAAGATGGCATTATTTTCTCCCCTTATGCCCATCCCTGTGGTACTTGGTAAGTACAGATGAATTTTGCATGTGGTACAAAAATATTTTGGATATCAGAGTAATAGGCATAATGTATTTTACAACAGAATAAATTGCAAAACATGATAATGCTCCTGATAACAAAATAGGGATGCTGCTGTTATCAAAGTATTTATGACATAATTCTTGGTGCATGGATATCAGTCCAAAGACCGTGATATTAGATAGATGGATGGATTTTAGATGGATGGATGGATGGATGGATGATAGATTATAGAGAGACAAAGGGAGAGAGAGGACTATAATATATCCATACAAGACAAATAATAAATTACTATTTTGACAAAAGAGGTATTTCTCCTCAGATTTTCAGCTTATGATTTGCAAAATCATCTCTCTTAGTAGGCATTAGGACTTGACAATGACAAATGCTTCTTGCCATATTTCTGTTCAAATTACATTACAAAAAGCCAAGCACATAGACAGCAAAATATCAACTTTTGTTCTGAGGTGGAAGTATGTACCTTATGAATGACACAGTCATAGGCTCTACTCTAAAACTGACACCTCACTCCACAAGGACAGGGGCTTTGTCTCCAGTTTATGGGATGGCTAGGAGCAAGCAGGGCTACACATCTCAGATCCAAAGTGAGAAAGGGACGGGAGAACTTAAGCTCCATATGTCCAGTTCTCCACCTCAGACGTACCAGACAGATGTCTCACTGTTTCTTGGTAGAAAATTATCACTTAAATTCTCCTTCAGAATATCTTTTTAATCTCTGACTTCAAGGCCATTCTTCCTTGATCATCTTTCTTGCACTTGAAGTCATCATTACACAGTGTCTTTATTCTTTTCTAAACTTTATTTCATCACATTGATCATTTATGCTGATACCTTTTACTTTTTTAGTTTGTTTTGATTCAAATATTTCACTTTCATAAATTTCCAAATTCTACTGATTGCACTAGCTGTTGAGAATAGCATTTTTAAAAACACCTTTTAAAAATTCTTCTCTAAAAGTTTCTTGGCTTAACGGCACTAAAATGAATTTTAATGAATATGATCAGAGCAGAGATAGCATGGAGAAAAAACAAATTACAAAACCGTGCATGTGGTTCGTTCAATGTACACATAGGTAATGATATTGGGAATTACAATTCCACAACAGCCAGTCTCCCTTCCTAATGAAAAGAACCTCTTAGGAATAAAATAGTGATTCCCCCATATTAGATGCTAATAGGTAACACTGGGTGAACAGTGTTCCACCAGTAATGAAAGTTTTAATGTGACAAATAAGTGTACTTTTCACTTATTAACTTCTCTAAAATAGGTTGGATTGATGGCACTGCTACTCACAGGGGATGATGCATAACTAAATGGTTTCTATGTTTTGTTTTAATACCACTCAGAGTTTAGAAATGAGTCTTACTGGGCTTCCCCTCCTGGAAGCTCTTTTATGGGTAAAAGAGATTTTAAAACAACTTCAGCAAACTAGGGATATTCATTTTTCATGATTATTAAAAATGAAGCAAGTTATGTTGTGTGCATCAATCCTTCATTAGTAGCAATTCTAATAATTTATGTTGTAGAATTCTGGTTTCATTTATATTATTGTTTAATGAAATAAATGGCTTCTGGATCCATGAATTTCCTATGAGCAAATATTCCTTGGGTGGAAAAAATTGAAGATATTCTACAAAATTTATATGATGCTCCATGCTAAATTTGGCAGATGCATAGCAGAATCATTATCTACCTCTTGAAAACAAGTTAAATGTTGGAATGTGTCATTACAATCTGTTGGAAGCCTCCAATGTTTCACTTTTAATTTTTCTTTGACTTTTTCTTCCACTGGAAAAATGTTGCATTTCATTCTTGCATAAGCCATAGGATTGTTAAAAATGACCAATATGCCAGACAAATAAACAAATATGCCTGCTTTGTTCACATCTGGTTCACAGTTGGAATCAAACTGGTTTCTTACCTGACAAAAACACCACAAGACCTTTTCTTAGTGCATATGTTCTTGATAGATGCTCTAACTTCAATAAACTTATTAGCTCAGCCTGCACTTATAATTATTTAAAATCACTTTGTGTTTTATCACTTAATGATACTTAAATGAAAAATATCAAATATAACCCATTAGCCTTTACATAATTTATAATTTTATTACATCACTAAACACGCTGTTTAATTAAAGTGACTATTTTTTTTACCATAACGTTTTAAATGAAGGAAACATTGTGCTCTTTTACATTCTGGTACAAGCTCCTTAATTAGAATAACTACTTGAAAATGTTTCTCTACCATTGCAGCTTCACCATTAGAATACCCTTGTACCCAACATTTCCCTTTTGAACTACATTTGTCGGCAATAAAATAAGTCAGTTTTATGGAGTGCAGAGGTAGTTGTGTTTGTTTAAAGAAAAAAAATAAGCAAAAGTGTGAAAGAAAAAAAAGAGAGAGATCTTCCATCATGAAATCATCAAGTTTAAATCTACATATTCAATGCAATCCATATCAAAATAACACCAGCATTCTTCACAGGGCTAGAACTAACAATCCTAAAATTTGTATGGAGCCAGAAAAGACCCCGAATAGCCAAAGCAATTCTGAAAAAGAAAAACAAAGCTGGAGGCATCACAATCCTGGTCTTCAAGATATATTACAAAGCTGTAATCATCAAGACAGTATGGTACTGGCACAAGAACAGACACTCAGATCAAAGGAACAGAATAGAGACCCCAGAAATGGACCCAAAACATATGGCCAACTAATCTTTGACAAAGCAGGAAAGAATATCCAATGGAATAAAGAATTCATCAAATGGTGTTGGGAAAACTGGACACCGACATGCAGAAGAATGAATCTGGACCACTTTCTTACACCACACACAAAAATAAACTCAAAATGTATGAAAGACTTAAAGACAAGACAGAAGCCATCAAAATCCTTGAGGAGAAAGCTGGCAAAAACCTCTTTGACCTCGGCTGGAGCAACTTCTTACTCAACAAGTCTCCAGAGGCAAGGGAAACAAAAGCAAAAATGAACTACTGGGACCTCATCAAAATAAAAAGCTTCTGCACAGTGAACGAAACAATCAGCAAAACTAAAAGGCAACCTACAGAATGGGAGAAGATATTTGCAATGACATATTAGATAAAGGGTTATTATCCAAACCTGTAAACAGCTTATCAAACTCAACACCCAAAGAACAAATGGTCCAGTAAAGAAATGAGCAAAAGACATGAATAGACACATTTCCAAAGAAGACATCCAGACACATGAAAAAATGCTCAACATCACTCATTGTCAGGGAAATACAAATCAAAACCACAACGAGATACCGCCTCAATCCTGTCAAAATGACTAAAATGAACAACTCAGGGAACGAAGATGTTGGTGAGGATGTGGAGAAAGAGGAATGTTTTTGCACTGCTTATGGGAATGCAAACTGTTGCAGCCACTCTGGAAAACAGTATAGAGGTTCCTCAAAAAATTAAAAAAGAACTACCCTATGACAAGCAATTGCACTACTAGGCATTTATCCAAGGGATACAGGTGTGCTGTTTCGAAGAGGCACATGCACCCCAAGGTTTATAGCAGCACTATCGACAATAGTGCAAGTATGGAAAGCGCCCAAATGTCCATCGACAGATGAATGGATAAAGAAGATGTGGTGTATATATATACAATGGAGTATTACTCGGCAATCAAGAAGATTCAAATCTTGCCATTTGCAACAACATGGATGGAACTAGAGTGTATTATGCTAAGTGAAATTACCCAGTCAGAGAAAGACAAATATATGACTTCACTTATATGTGGAATTTATGATACAAAACAGATGAACATAAGGGAATGGAAAAAATACTATAAAAACAAGGAGGGGAACAAAACATAAGAGATTCTTAAATATAGAGAACAAACTAAGGGTTGCTGGAGGGGTTGTGGATGGAGGGATGGGCTAAATGGGCAAGGGACATTAAGGAGGACGCTTGTTGGATGAGCACTGGGTGTTATATATAGGAGATGAATCACTGGATTCTATTCCTGAAATCATTATTGCACTATATGCTAACAAACTTGGATGTAAATTTTTAAAAATAAATAAAAAGAAAAAGAAAAAAAAACATCAAGCTTAAATTGTCCATATGTTAAAAGGAACACCTTTTAACAATATTTCTGCATCAATCAAGTTACAGTGAAAAATACTTTGCTAACATTGTTTGTTCTAACTGGCCCTCAGTACCTGAATATGTTCAAACATGGTGTGTCATTGACAAATGGCACTTGAATTACCTTCTTTGCAGCAGTCACAAAACACTTCCAAGCAAACACATATACTGCAGTAGTTCTAAATGCTTTTGAAATTTTTTTGTTTTTCTCAGTCTTAGCAACCCAAAGTTCTACTTCATAAGAAGCTTGCAATGCACTCATGTTTATTTGTTAAATATTGAACATCTGCTTCTGTTGACTTTTTAAGTTAATAATCTGTCTTTCAAATAGTTCTTTGGTTTTGAACTTAATTCTTTATGCTTTTTATGTTAATGCCATGTAAGTTTTGAAAGTTTAATTGCCTCATTAGCTATTACATTTCCACAAATAATACAATGTTGTTTCAGCAACTTACCATCAATTATGGTAAATATATGAGAGGTCATACTTTTAAGTAAAACTAGTATGAACTCATTTGATCCCCTTTCTTCAGAATCATTTTTATTGTCATCATTTGGTTTATTTCTGCTGCTGCATTCACAGAGTTGAAGCTTGTTTCATCAAATGCAAATTAGGGTTAAAATGAATAATACAATGTTTACTACCCTAATGTAGCTAATAATATTAAACTATAATTTTTTAAAGCTCAGCGAAAACTTTAAACGATTGTATAAATTAAAAGTTATAATAGATTGGGTCTATCATAGTTATATAACAGCCTAAACTTAAATGTCTTATGGTGCGTCATGTTTCAGCTGTGCTTGAAAGCACATGCAATTTGTCACACAGCTTTGATAGCAACCACAGTCCTTTATGCTCTTTAACAACAGGACTGCACCGGTCACTCACTTGAATGATAAAAGCACTATAAAATTTTCTAAGTGTTTATTCTAATTTCTGCATCTGTCTTCTTGTAGACTGGTAGCAACATGTGGCCTGACACCGCTCATGGACCATTGCTTTCTGAAAGGCGCCATCATTAGAGGGAGTTTCAGACAGAGGTGAATGTCCCAGCTGGTTTCAGCTTGCCCTCCCTGCTACTCATACAGCATGTCACTCTCTTTCTGCTGACCAAGGGTCACCACACATCCATCACCAGATGCTCAGTCAGGTTCAAAATAACTCTAGGTCACTCACTGCTACTTGCTTCTCATTCCCTCTCCCCCAATTTTGAACAGGTGTGTCTATCAGAGTCATTCAGTCCCCATGTCACTGTTATATGGTGCAAGTATGGGGACAGACACTTCTCTTCCAACCTGACAAATCTCCGGATCTCTGGTTGCCACTACTGGGGAGCCCCGGTGTTAACCCTAGATGATGCAGGTCCTGAGACACTGACATATTTTGAACAGGCACTAGGATTTAATAGATAGTGATTCATTCATTTCTGTTCACTTATTCTACTTATTACATTCTATTCCACCCTAGTATTTTTCACTCTGTGACCTTCCATCTATTTTCAATTTACTTCCCTTTCCAGAAGTTTTTGTTTTGTTTTGTTTTGTTTTTTTAAGCAGGGCGACTTCATTATTATTCATTTTTTTCTCCCTCCTTCCCTCCCTTCTTTTCTTCCTCTCTACCCTTCTTCTTTGCTTTCTTTTTCTTATGTCACTGTAGTAACCGAGCTAAAATGTTTCTTCTCATTACTCTAAAGACTGGCTAACATATCCATGTTTTGTTCCTTCATGTGTCTTCCTCCTGTTGTCTTACCTTTATCTCATAGCCTCCTCATTACTTTCAGCAGTTCCAGGGCTGGATTCTTCAACCTGGCCCTAATGTGACAGTCCACATTTTTTTCTTTTGTAATCATTGCTAGGTTCAACTCACATAAGTGTGATTTTTGTTAGACAAGGGACAAAACTTTTTTTTTAATTTATGTACCCTTTTTGTAACCTTTTTCTTTTGCCTAAAATAATTTTTCCTATTTAGACATTACATACAGCAAATTTCTGTATTCTTCCTTTTTTCTAATAGATTAGCACACACATATGAAGTTGCATAAAACATGCATTTGGAGTGTTAAAAATAATTCTGAAATATACACCATGTAACCATGAACCAAATCAATCAACAGAACACTTGCCAGCAGAGAGTCCCCATTTATTCTTTTGTGATCACACACACACTACCTCCTTGCAGAGAACCAGCATATTCTGACTTTTGTGGTCATCATTTCCTCATCTTTTTCTTTCTACTTTTAATATGCTTATTCATATAGATTAGTTTTTCTTGTTTAGATCTTTAGGTACCTGAGAAAATATTGTGTGAATTTTCAGTGTTTGTTTCTTTGTTAAACATGTGTTTCTAGGATTATATTATGGTATGTAGATCTAGTTTGTTCATTTTCCTTTCTGTATATCAGTTCCACTCAAAGTAGTTCATTCTCAAATGACAAGTCCACAAGGAATGTAAATGAACACACAAGAATGTAAATCAATGTACTGCATCTTCACTGGGAAAATCTTCCTAAAACAAACAAAACCTAGTGTGATTAGTGAAGTAATCGATTGTTTTATTCCGGTAAAAAGTCCTTATCTCTTCATAGATCAACAACAGGCATTTCTTTTGCCACTGGCAGTTAGCGGACCACATTTGAAGTATAGTAAAATCTTGGTGTGCAAGCAAAATTCATTCCAGAAACATGCTTGTAATCCAAAGCACTTGTATATCAAAGCAAATTTCCCCATAAGAAATAATGGAAACTCAGATGATTCATTCCACAACCCCCCCAAAAAAAATTCATGTAGAAATGATTCTAGGGGCGCGTAGGTGACTCAGTCGGTTGAGCCTCGGACCCTGGCTCAGGTAATGATCTCGCAGTTTTTGAGTTCAAGCCCCTCATCGGGCTTGCTGCTATCAGCCTGCCAGTGCAGATTCCACTTCAGATCCTCCGTCCCCTCTATCTGCCCTTCCCCCACTTACGCTCTCCTCCCAAATAAATAAATATTTTTAAAAAAAATTATTCTAATACTGTAATATAATACCAAATAATGAAGAAAATACAAAATACAAAGAAAAATCAAAAAATTAACTTTCACTTACTTTTGAAAAGTTTTGTGGCTGGTGTGAGGGAGGAGAAGAGAGTTATTGTGTAGGAAGACTTTCACTATCACTAACAGAATCACTGCTGTCTGTTGGCTCAATGGAATCTTTTTCTGCATGGAGGCCATTGTATACACTCACGCAGATGTTGACTACATACAGTACAGTATTAATAAACTTTTCATGTAGTGTATTTAATGTAACTGGCAATAAGGCAGCAAAGGAAAGGGTCTATATCTGCAGGCAGCCTGACCTAGAATGAAGCAAAGCATTCCTAAGCTTACTCCTGTATGGAAAAGCAAAGGACAGTCCATAGGTGCTTTGAAGTGACAAAAAATACACTAGTGCCAGTCGTGGGCACCTTCCAATGTTCTGAAAAATCACTGATTTATGCCAAACACTGCAGCCTGAGACTGAGCATCTGAGCATGGGAGAAGATCACCCAAATTCCCACAGCAAGAGAGAGAGAGAAGAACCATTGGCTCAGTTGTGATCACGTGACATTCTACAGCAATACTGCTCGTATTGCAAGACATCACTCATTTATCAAGTTAAAATGTATTAGAAATGTTTGCTCATCTTGCAGAACACTTGCAAAACATGTTACTTGCAATCCAAGCTTTTATTATACTTAGAACTGCTATATAGGATTTTATTGATTAACATGCCACATTCTATTTTTCCATCCTACTATTGATTGAAAATTATGTTGTTTCTAGTTTGAAACAACATTAAAAAACCCAGTTGTTTCACATCATCAATAAACACTTGGTAATGTTAATTTTAAAATGTTTCCCAATATGGTAGGTATAGAGTAGACTTTCATTATGGTTTTACTTGGCATTTCTATATTATTACTTTATGGTATCTTTGAAGAACAAAAATTCTTAATTCTTGAATTTGTTAATCTTTTCTTTAGTGTTTAGTGCTTTCTTTTCTTGATTAAAAGAGCTTTTTCCTATCCAAAATAGGAAGATATTTTTCCATAATATCCTCAAAGAGTTAATAGTTCTGCGGTTTATACTTACACCTATCCCAAATGATTTTTATATAAGGCAGGGGCTCATTTTTATTTTTTCCTACAAGTTGCCCTCCCTCTCTACACTTGTACCTTTGTGATAAATCAAGAGGTGTGTTTCTAGCTTCTCTTCTCTGTATTGCTCTTTTTCTATCCTTGTGTCAATATCACAATGACCGTAGATTCAAAGTAATCCTTGATATCTGACAAGTAATATTTTCCTAGGGTCTGAATTTTCAAGTTTAATTGCATAAAGCTGTTTATAATATCTTGGACATCATGAAGGTTTGTTGTGGAGACTCTGGATACTCTTCTAGTCCTCTAAGAGAGATGATGTGTTTTCTTTAGAAGAAAATACCCTGGTTAGTCTCAAACTGAAAACTCAGCCTTGCCTAAGTACACAGCATATTGAATCTTCATTTTCCTTACCATATTTCAATCTTAGCCCAGAATGTTTTCAGTTTACCTAATGAATGCATGTTTTGAAGGTGAGCCAGAAACATGAACAGAATTTAGACACAGAAACGTTGAGTCTTTTCTCTATTTTTGGATCTCTCTCTCTCTCTCTCTCTCTCGCCTTTCTGAAATTCTATCCAGGCTGACACAACTCATTCCCTATTTTTCTAGCCAGAACAATGAAAGGCACTGTATTTGAGTTTTGTGAATCACCGCAGCCACCCTCAGTGTAAAGTCCCCAAAACAGGAAACTCACCCAGGCCAGTAACCTTCTTAGATTTTGGGTCCTCTTCAAAACTGGCCTGCTTTTCCTTACTTTCGAGATCTTCATATTTTGCCTAGATATTACAGTTGTTATCTGTGAGATGTTGGTTTATTAAGAATTAAGTTTTCCACAGTGAAAGTAGAAATTCTCTTTGCTCTTTCTGAAAAATAAGCAAATGTCTTCTAGGTTCTCATTTTTTCCTATATTTTGACTATTTTATCTCTCTGATATTAAAAAAAATATATTGGTGGGGGGAAATTTTTGAAAAAAGTTTCTTCTGTGAGAGGGTTATTGGCTCAAGTAACATAATATATTTCCACTGAATGGGTAAGTCCTAATGTGATTTCCAGAGTGTGTTGGTACTTTATGTAGGTTTCCTAGATTAGCTAAAAAATCTTTGTCTCTCAAGGATATGGACTACCCAAGTAGTAAAACTGTGGAATTCTAGACTTTGTTCTCTTTGGCATATACAATTAGACTACAAACTAAGGAATCCACACTAAAAAATACAATTATCTAAAATGGGTGTTACATTACAGAGAGTTTAATATAATTATTAGGATGACCCTGTGCAACAGTTGAGAGAGCCTTTGAGTGTGGATGACATTCAAATCCATTCAAGTCTCAACTACAGTGTGGTGCCACCTGGTGGTACTTGTCAGATTCAGTTTAAATATTAATAGATTTTTGGCTCTAGGGGTTATTAGAGTTTCTAGGACAGTGTCAGTCATTCCATGAGTCTTCCTGTTAATTGCCCATATCTCTAAGCCTAAGTGGAAGAGACCTCAACAGAACACTGGAGTTCCTGGGCCCACTTCCGTCTCCCATCTCTTCCTAAGTCTGGGTTGCCTGTTGTTTACCCACTTGCACTGTTCATCCACTCCAACTGCCCCTTTATTTCCCTCCACAGAAGGTAAACACTCTAGCTTCCCTAGGTTGAGAACTGGATATGGGATGAAAAAGGAAGTTTATCTCTGATCTTATTATGTCAAAAACTTTATTATAATAAGATTAATTATTGGGGCAGGTAATTGTATATTCTCAATCCAAACTCCAAACTTGCAATGGTAAATGTACTAGAAATGATGACATGATTGCAATGGTTCCTTAGGCAAATATTCCTATTTAAAAAATATATACAATTTTTACTCCTCTAAAGTTCACTTTTCCAAAATGAGCATTTTTCTTTCTATTAAGTCTCCAGGTATAAAACCAGCTAACTCTAGATCTTAACTATAAGCTTCCGCTTACCCCCAAGAAAGTTATTTACCACTTGGTTTCTTTGGGGGTTCATTTGGAAGATGAAACAAAACAGTGTCACCACAAACCATCCTTTTGGATTACTACTCGCAGCGAATCTCCTCTTAATATGCCCTCTCCTCCCCTCCTAGCCACTTATGAGATTCATAGATTGTCAGGTTTTCTCTTTCATTAACTTTTTCTCTTCCTGTTTGCTCCTCCCCAACTTTTATTTTCAAATAAGAGCAAAGGACACTGTACATTTAGTTAGAAGTCAGTGAGAAAAATTCAGGTCAATGTAATATTAAAAACACCTGTGCTTATCTTGCTGTTGTTATCACTTGGTTTAGACTACTCTACCCCCCTCTCCCTGTGCTTACCTTACATGTAGCAGGCTGTCAGTGTCCCAGCTTACCTTCTTTGCCATGGTGTCATCAGTTATTTCAACTACTAGAATATATATGCTCTATATATGCTTACTCTATATATGCTCACTTCCCTGAAATTTAGTAACCTGGTTATTTTTTTCTTACCAACATACATGCTTTTTGCTATTGTTTAAGGCTATTTCATGTTTATGTTTATGTTTAAGGCAATGATGAGCTGTCAACATGTGAGAAAGAATTGACTAATGCAACAGACATACAACTTACTTTCATCTATGAAACTTCTGGTGTTATTAGAAAGAGTATATCCATGAACATTATTAAAGAATGTTATTTTACGTGAAGTATTCAGAAATATTTCCTACACTTTGAATGTTTAAGAAATAATACTTACGTTGCCATTTTCAAATTAAACTTGTCACAAAATCCCAGAGGTAAGCTTATGCGATATTTTTATAAGATAAATACAAGCAGACTTAGTATAAGAGCACTATATTCTGACAGTTTATTCTTCTGGGATGGAATAATGACTATGCATAAAAAACTCTCCCAAGTACCAAGATACACTACCTGAATAGAAGCTGAATTGCAGTAGTACTGTGATAACTACTCTATATAAGAAGCAGATTCATTTAGTGTTTTAAAGCATAAAGTCTGGGAATTAGATTTAATGTGTTTAAATTACAGCTCTGAGACATACTATAGATATTATCAGTCAGATCTTAGAAGGTTATTAATTATTTTGTACCTCCTTTGATTTTCTCTGTCCAATGTGCCAAATAAGGGTTATTGTGAGGATTAGGTGACTTAATGAGTAAAAGCATGTGGACCATATGTGTTTACTATTATTATTACACAAGATAAAATATCATGTATGTATTGTTGCCAATTTTGTTATTATTATAACAATATTATTGCTTTATATAAACATCTGTCTATCATCTATATATACATATATAGTAACAATGTTATAACATATATGATTATATGCCAAAGTACAGAATGTATCCTTCTTCTTCTTCTTCTTCTTCTTCTTCTTCTTCTATTTTTTTTTTTTTTTTTGGAGTCCTAACAGTACTTGAATATCACTTCCCTAGGCAACAGTACAGTGCACTTATCATTCATTTGTTCAAAATAGAATGCCATTGTCTTTCATGAGGACCCAGGAGAGCACCAGCCAAGGGTCCCTTCACATGTGAATGTGTGTGTTCTCAAAAAATCCATTTGTAGCAAGCATTTGGTAGCAGGTATTTTACTTCTCTGCCTTTTTTGACAAAAGACATTGCATTTGGGTGCCGGAAGTGGTTGTCCCAGGTCACTCAGTTAATTGGGATAAAGGCCCCTCTGTCTTGTCATAAAATACAGTTGGCCAGTCACAATCCCTTCTACTTAGTGACCACAAAGTCTTTCTATGGAGAAAACACCATCAGAATTCCAAAAGGTATTACCATGGAAATAGTACATCAAAACCGTTCTATTCAATTGTATTTGAGCAACAAAGCTATAATTCTAAGAGCCATGTATAGCTCTTGAGAAAAAAATTCTTACAAATTTTTGAGTTTCGTCAATCATCATGTTAATATTACTATCTGGTATCACCAGAAAAAATAATTGATGTTTTCATCATAATATATATACAAACAACAAGGAAATACATGCAATGTTTATCAAGTTTTACAGTGAAAATCAAAACAGGGAGAAGAGAATTAGTAAATATGTGAATACTTTGAATATATTGATTTGCATGCATTGACCACTTCTTTCTGGGGTAATTTGAAAAGTGAGCATTTTCAGGTTGGGAAAAATGAAGTGTAATAGCTTCAGAGTGGAAATTATTTTGAACATTTACAGAATAGGGTGAGGATATTCATTCATTTGAATTAATGTTGTACAAAGTTCAAGTAAAAATTTAAATCTAAAAATAAAGAGGAAAATAATTTTCTATTGAATTATCATGCATATAATATATATATGTATGTATATATATGTATATATATACATATGTATATGTATGTATATATATATATTGTGTGTGTATATATATATATCAGTGTTACATACTTAGTGCAACCTTTAACAAACTCTAGTGAAAAGTCCCATTATTGTGAGAGAGAGAGAGAGAGAGAACACTCTCTTGGAAATTACCCTGGGATTTATACAGCTTGTAAGTAAACCACAATTGTGTAAAAACATCAAAGGATAGAATATTTATAATACAGTGACATCTATTAATAGGATGGCAATTTTTCTGCTTATGCTATCTTTATTAAACTTGATAAGTAAGTATTTTGCTTACTGAGATGTTGTAGAGATTATAATTGAATTATTGGAATAATAGTACTATGGAAATTTAAAGCATCTTAATAATAATTTTTTAAAAGCCTATCACGTAAACCATTTCAGAAACTAGCTTAGCAAACCTATAACATTAACAACAATTCTAATTAAATAGAGCAACACATGTAACAGCTTTGTTACTCAATCTCTAGCTAGGGGCATTTCCAAAATTTCTCAAGCTTTTTTTGTTGAAAATATTTCTAAAAAAAATAAATAGTGTATCTTTTTTGCAAAATAATAGAAACAAGATTGTTCCAGGTTTTAGGATCAAGTAATAATACAGGGTCACCATTATTACTGGTTCTTTAAATAATAGATTTAGAACTAATGGTGATAATGGTGACCTTGTACTATTATTATATGTTATATAAATAATATATATAAGCAATTTATGTGAGTAATTTCTTACATATAATTTGTTTATATAAACTTTTCCTATATATGTATATATGTAAATTGTTGTCATTCTTTCTGTGTGTGTGTGTGTGTGTGTGTAGAAACCTTCTTTCTCTTTCTGTGTGTATATATATAATTTCTATAAACGCATAAAACATACCGGGTAGAAGCTTAAACAGACTAATATTCTTTTATTTTCATTTATTTTATTTTATTTTTAAGTAATCTCTATACCCAGAATGGGGCTGGAACTCACAACCCCTAGATCAAGAGTCTCATGGTCTACCATCTGAGCCGGCTAGGGGCCCCTAGACTGACTATATTCTTTACTGAGTAAAGATCCTGATACTCAGACCTTACGCAGATTAATTGCATCGGAGACTCTAGAATGGAAACCAGACATCAGTGAATTTAAGACTCCTCATATTTGAGAACCACTGTACTTAAACATAACTCAAAGTTACCTGCAACATCAAACAAATCCTTAATGTTAGCTTATTTTGTTGCCATTTTTCTGTTGATAGTTTGATTGGAACTTCCAGCTAATCAAGGTTTTATTGTAATGAATATAATGGCTTACATTTTAGACACTTTTTGTTTGTTTCTCCAGGCCCATTACTAGCAAAAGGTAGATTCAAAGTAGTTACAAGTGCCTAATTATGGGTATTATACTTCCCATATAAATAACAGGAACAGAACACCTGTGGAAGTTTGATTTAATATTTAATACCTAATTATCTTTCAATTTTCAGCTTAATTTCAATATTGTTTAGTTCATTTATTCCTGTGATATAGATGCTTTCAAAATTTAGTGGCTTAAACAACAAAGATTTTGATTTCTCATAAATAGATTTCCCTGGTGGTTCTTCACTTCCTTTCACTTGCGCTCATGCACACTCCTCCATTTAGATGAAGACTAGAAGAGCCACATTCTATTTACCAAAACAGTTTACATGTCCAGCCCATGCACAGGAGAATAGACAAATAGACTCCACCTTTTGATGGTGAGAACAGCAAGCTGCAATGTCATGTTACAAGGTGTACGATTAGTTGGGAAATATTATAATGATTTACCACAAATATATATGCTCAAATACTCAGACACTCAGTTTGCCTACATGTTCAAATTTGCCTATGCACAGATCAACCAATTCTGAAAGCAAAACTTCACTCAATCCCCCAATAACATGAGAATCCAACTGATGCATTAGTGGTCCAGCACTTCTTCCATTCTTCTTTTAGAATTATAGTTATCTATTTTGTGCTCAAAATATGCACGTGGTGGCGATTTCATCTGTGAAAACTTGGGGGACTTATTATTAATCATTATAACTGAGTACAGATCCTTTCTCAGCATGACTCATAAATATCTTTGAGTTTTAAAGCTCTTTATAATAATATTAATTTAATCTGTAAAATGACATTGCTTGCAATAAATTCCATTTACAAATCTGAATAGGCAATGAATAGAAAGTGGTAGTGTCATTGCAAATTTTTGATGGAGAATGAAAAACAACGGAGCATTGGAAAACATGGAAATTTCTTCTTGCTTCTAAAAGATCCTGCAAAGCTGTGACACTAATGAAGATGGAGTTGGCTCAGATGGATTTGCCTATATGCCATTTACTGCCAAAGAAATTGTGATCTAACTAAAAATCTATTATTGATTATTCAATTTAGTGTTTGTATATTTAAATGTTATTCAGGTTAGAATCATGTTGAAGTTTGGGTTTCCCATCTTAGCACACTGCTGCTGTGGCTAACAACAAAAATGTTAAAATAAAATCATCTTCAGAGTATGATATGGCCATTGGAGGGCTGTTTCCATTTTGTGGGTCATGGCTTCTTCTTAATATCTGATAATGCAATTATGTTTCAGCAAAGAATGAATCTTCTCCATAAAGTAGGTCATGCCCAGAATATTGATGATTTAAATAAAATAATATCACAGCCTTAAAAGGGTCTTCATTTAGAGATGGTTTTTGCCATGTAAAATATTATTCAAAAATAAGATCTTATCTCCCTCCACCAGGAAGAAATGTGTAAGAGTAAGGATTTGGTCTCAAATTGTTGAGTGATAATGTTGTTGAAATTGAACTAGCTTTTTTTTTCTTTCTATATTTTACAGCATAACAGTGAAACAAAGGAATTGTTTTTCAGAAACAAAGAAGTGTCTTAAAACTACTCAACACAATTTGAATCTTTCCTGAAACTTGATCTACATATTTCCCGGCAGTGTATTTTTACCAACCTTCAAACTAAACTTCTTTGTTAAATGTATGACTTGATGTCGGATATGAAACTACTGTAAGTACTTTCCCTTTTAAATTTCAGTTGTCAAGTCACGTTATCTAGTTTATACTTCTCTGAATTATATTCAGTGCTTTCCCATTCTTTGCTAACACAACATCTCATAAAATCACATAGGGTAACATAATATGACAGTTAAATTTAAGAGACCTTTTATTTTATTTGAAATTCAACCAATGTTCCAATTTAATGGCAATAGATGATTAGAGAAGAAATGACATCCTCATTTCAGAGATATTTTTACTCCAATGTATTTTTAATGCTCTCATGTCTTTTATTATTTTGACAGGTTTTCAGAAACAGTTTCAGAAGCCCTTGTTTGGGGCCTGATTTTTTCCAAAGAGAGATATTTAAGTTTCATGAGCACACTATTGTAATATATGATACTATTGAATGAAAACATTCTTAAAAGGTAATTTAAATATTTACATTGTTGATAAAACCTTCTAGTGACAACACCTGCAAAATAACTAGGAGGCAAATGACTTTCTCTACTCAATAGCATGCAATCTGAACCAGAACTCACCAATAATGATATTGAAAAAGTTCTGATGACACAGTGATGGCACTTACTGAAAAGGGGTCATGATATGTAAGCATATGATAATATATCTGATAATTAGAAGCAAAAGACAAATCAAATAACAAAAGATGCATACACAAGATCGGATGTTGATTTAAAAAAATAATATACTCTTCTTCCTGGACATTTTAAGTGTCTTAGAAGATATGATCTCTAAATAAACAATGCTTTCATGGGAAAACAAACACACCTTGGTACTTTTCAGGGAGTATTTTATACATTGCAAATTCTAGAAACAAAGTGGATTCACATGTATTGCACCACGTGATCCTCACAAACATCTGCAACTCCATTGATTTCTCCTGTTAATCAATGGAAAACATGAAGATCTCCAAGATCAACTGGCTTCTATTTTCCACAAAATCATGTGGCAAAGTCCCAATGATGATTTCAGGTTGCCGCTTTACCACAGGTAAAGTGCTGTCTTTAGTGACATGTGCTGGTCTGACCCTCTTCTCCAAGCGCATTATCCTGGACTCATGACTAACCAAAACTCCAAGAGGTTTTTGTTTGTTTGCTTGTTTGTTTTAAATGTTTTCAATTTATAGCACTTGTGCTTACATTTTGTGTGTAGGTCTCTCTGCCTTCTAATGCAGTAAAATTTAATGCAGTAAAATCGTAAGTACTGAAAATTTATAAAGAGAAGCCATGAACTTCTTTTAGCAGGTGCAGTTGGGCGGAGACAGATCCTATAGGTCAAAAGAGCCATCAGAGCAATACAGGGCTAAAATATTATCTGCTGTTTACATAACAGCCTCTAAGGAGTTTAAAGCACGTTACAAATCCAATTTGACTAAACCCAGTAAAGGGTGTGGAGCTCTGCAGAGAACTGCAAATGATCACTGCCCTCATTTACCATCTCCACTACACTGAAGAGGGACTGTGCCTTCTACTCGAGTATCATAAATCTGTGACACAGCTCAGGCTGGTGCAACACGATCGAAAGCTGAGGAATGAGGCAGAGAAAGACAACGGAAAGAGGGAAGAAGCTAAAATTATTAAAAGAAAAAAAAACATTGTCTCCTTGCCTCACTAAAGCCTTCCAAGGTCTGGTCTACCTCGACCACATGTCTGACACTGCTGCTCCTCTCTCTCCATATCTGTCATGTTTAATGTTTGAATGTATTAAATCATGGCAGCTGGTCATTTTAAAATTTTGCCCACTTTATCAGGAGACTAACATCCCAATAATGTTCATAGTTTTAGGGGGACGGCTTCCAATTCTACCAAAGTTTATCTTTTTTAGTTTTTCTCTTCAAACTTAATTGCTTAAGTAGTTCATAAATATAGTAGCTATCTTTTCAGGAGCACCTCTACAGTGACAGCCACTCTTAAGGTGCGATTTTCCTCCTTATATGATTTACTCCTCATTACAAACTTACAAGTATTAGTGTACAAATATGATTGAATAGTATTCAACCTCAAAAAAGAAGGAAATCCCGCCATATGCGACAACATGGATGGACGTGGAGGACATCACGCTAAGAGAAACAAGCCAGATACAGAAGGACAAATACTGCATGATTCCACATATATGAGGTATCTAAAATAATCAAATTCATGGAAGCAAAGAATATAATTGTGGTTTTTAGGGGTTGAGGGAGAGCAGAAATGAAGATTTGCTGGTCAATATGTATAGAATTTCAGTTATGGGAGATGAATAAGTTCTCATGAGCTACTATGCAACATCATGCCTATAGAAAACACTTAAAAATGTGCGAGGGTAGAGCTCATGTTAAGTGTTATTACCACAGTAAAAGAAACATAAAAGGAAAAATAGACTCCATGCTCATTTTAGTTATGAAGAAGCAGAGATTCAGAGATGTCAAAGAAATGTGTCAGGGTTATAGAGATGGTAAGTGGTAAAGCAGAACACACTGTTATCATTCATGGTTCTCAAGACAAATATGAGCAGAAACTGCAGATGGAGATTATAATATTATCTATTAGCTATATGATACATAATATTATTATATATACAAAATATATATATAGAGAGAGACTTGAAGGAGTTGACTTGTGCGATTTTGGGGTCTGGCAAGTCCTAAATTCACACTGGAAGGCAACTGGCTGGAAACTCGGGTAAAATTTGAAGTTGCAGCTTAAGTCCTAAATCTACAGGTCAGGACATCAGGCTGGAAACTCAGGAAAGGATGTCTACATTACAGTTTTGAGGAAGAATTCCTTCTCTGGAAAACCTCAGTTTTTGCTTTTAAGGTTTTGGACTGATGGGATGAGTGAGGTCTACCCACATTTTTGCAGGTGATCTCCCCTACTTAAGGTCAAATGTGACTTGTATCTACAAAATACCTTCACAGCATCATCTAGAGAGAACTTGACCAAGCAGCACTGAGTACCATTTCCTAGCCAGGAAATGGTTTTAGTTGACACATAAAATCAACTGTCTACAATACCTAAAACCCCAAACCATGTGCTGAACAGTCACATGGCAATGCTTTCAATATCTGAAATTTTTGGAGTTCAATATCTTACCTATAATTATGTAATATAAGTTGTTGGCATTCCAATTACCTATTTACTTCAATGCATTTTTATTATGTAGTAAATATGTGTGTGTATGTGTGCATATATGGATACATATATACATATATATGTATATACTAACCAATTTAGACTGAGACTAATAGTTGGCCAATCAGAATTAACAAAAAGTAATAAATAATAATTATTTTTTTAAAAATGTTAACACATTTTAAAGCAAAGAAGGTGTAGTTTACATAAATTTCATTAATTAGCAATTTATACTATTTTGGTGATTAATGCTGTGTAAACTTTTTATGTTAAATAATTCTGTAAATCAAACCTCTCTACCTACATATTTCTTGACCTTTTTAATAATCTATGTGCCATGTAAGTGGCACCAATATTTTCCCTCCTCAGGTTGATGCACAGAACCACAAATTAAACTTGATATTCACCACGTGTGGTATTACATTATCTCAGACACTGTGTCCCCTTTGAAAACCACAGTGGAGCAGAGATGTGCAAAACAGTAGTCTAGCTTGTTATAGGTATTCGCTGCTATTTGGTCATGTACACTCATCCAAAATTTGCTCTGATTAGTAAGTGCCTGTAACTTTTATTTTGGTAAAGCTTCATTCTGCTGATCTCCTAAAATGGATCAAATCTAAATCTATGGCAGATAAGATCACTACAATTTTTCTTTGTAACCCGAGGGAGAAAAATACTCTAAATTTTTTTTATAAAACTTCTGCTTGTGGAGACTTTTCTATAAAATTAAATTTATCAAAAATGTGTTTTCCCCAAAACAACGTTTGTTGAAATGTACGATTTTCAGATCACATTTTGTTTAGATATTTTATAAATAAATGTCCCTAAGTAATCTGTAAAGCAGATTTTGTATCAGATTAATGCTTTAGAAATGAATTTGGTGGCATTCTAATTATAATTAATACTGTACTTAATATATTACAATAACTACTTTAATTCCCTTAAAAACTTGTTAATATTTTTATTAAAATTGAGAGAAAAATCTTCAAAGCTGTCAATAGTCAGAAAGACATTTGCTACCATAAGTGACTTCTATGATAATTACAAAAATGTGGACCTTAAAATATTATGTAAATTTTATTAAGTGACAAAGTCACACAGGTTTTGAGAAATTACACCACAGTTGCTCATTAACAGGTCTACATTAATGTAAATCTCTTTAAAGATTTATTTTCTCATTGTTTTGAAGAACAGTAACTTTACTGATATATTAATGACCTAATTGTGACTAGCTGATCCCATTTTCATTTGAAGGATCGTTCCCTTGATCCATTCAATAAATACTGTATATGGGAAAACGGAATTTGGATTGATGGGCAAGAATTGTAATCAGCACGCACATATTTATGGGTTGAGGGAATAATGTGATTATGCAAAGAAAAATGAAAAGATGTTTATGGGCCATTGAAGAACAACACAGAGTATTTGTGTTTAGTATGTCATGACTATGGAAGGTAGCAGGAGGAATTGTATGAAATTCTCATTGTCTTGTACGTGTACAGGAGACAGAGTACTAGAAGTCTGTGTGTTGTGCCTTTATTTTCTTTTGTCAGTGACAGAATAAGATGGACTGGTGAAGCAGCAGAATCTTTGGAAATTCTCCAGATTCATATTTCTAAACAACATTAGTCCCCAGCAGTATGATTTTTGTAGGATTACATTGTTCTATAAATCGTTGTCCAGGGGGATTCAGGAGCCAAAAATTAGTATTATCTGACAATTCCTGAAGCAGATAATCACCAAAATAATTTGAGTTGAATATCCTGACATCAAACAAATTATTTAAAAGTTAATGGATGAAGTTGGAATTGAAATTGTCTCGACATGAGATGTAATCATTGTATAAAAGAAGACAAAAAATGGCGTAACACAAAGATGAATAAATTTGAGGACTAATATATATATTAGTATACGTATATATTTAGGATTTAGACAAATAAAATCATCTGTGTAATTCCACAGTAGACCTTTTCTCCTTTTTCAGCTAGATTCGATGTCCCTTGTCTAAAAGTACCCAACAGAGATGAATTGGCATACTAAGAGTTCTGCAGATATGAAAAATGGATTCAATTTTTATATCAATTAGCTAATCAACAGCAATTAAGATTGCAATTAGTGAAGTGCCAACTTCAAAAACTGTAGAGCTTAGGCTCTCTTGGAGTAAACTGACAGTAAAGTGTGTTGCCTCTTCAGAGTTTATTGGACTTCATCAAATTTGCTGATATAACCAAACTCACCTGAATGAACTATAAAAATTGATTATCTGTGAACACTTTATCCTGAAATGTGGATTTGTGTGTGATTTTGAAAACTAGGGAGAGTTTGTTGGAAAGTTGAACTTCATCTTTGCTAGTTGCTTCTTTTTATTTTTGACATTTTTATTGACCCAAATGTAAAGCAAACAAAGTTTGCTAATATTTTATTCTGATTTACAAGCTTCACAATAGGTTTCAAAATTGTTTCCTGCTAGATAGAATATTTTAACTAGTAATTTTTAACTATTAAAAAATGTGCATTTCCCGTCAATAACTAGATGAAATTTTGTTTTCCATAAGGAAGTTCATATGACTTCATTACAAGTGAATCTGATGTTTTCAGAATTTCCTTAGAAAAATGTCTCTGCATCTTGTCATCCTAATTCGTAATTGTTAGCTCATTATATTGACTCCCTGAGATAACAGTGACATGGAAACCTATCTTTTGCTAGCATATAACATAGGCCAATTTGAAAACAACTTGATTCCCATGTAGGTGATTTGTACTAGTAAAAAGTGTAAACATAAGGGATATGTTAAATTAGTTTTTCACTTTGAGATGGGCATTCAAATAGACATAAAATGAATACCTGGCACTTCTGTTTTCATAAAAATGGACTGTCAATGGCACTAATATTATTCAAAATTGGGAATTCAGTTTGAGTTTATAGTTCCACTATTTAAGAAAGTACATCCCCAATGGCTAAGATAGCAATCTCAACAGTTAGAGACAGATGGGGCTAAGTCTTGCTTGTATTGCCACATCTTATATAGGGTTAAGAGGGTTGCTTTTTATGTAGCAGGAGATCACAATGCTACCTGGATCTTAGGGTTGCTGAGATGATCATATAAAATGATATGTATCACTTACCAAGCCCACAGTAACTCCTAAAGACTTTTCTCATGCTTTCCTTCCAATACCCCCTTCCAGCTCACCCTTATTCCCCAGTCTAGACAGGATGAAGTATGAGCTTGTTGGCAAACCATGTCCTGAACTTGCCCACATTTACACCTTTGCTGAGTCACCAACCACCACCCAAGTTGCCTTCTCCTAGTTTCCCCTTTTAAAAAACTACCTACTTTTTAGAGCAATGCTTAGATGTCCTTATTTATGAAATCTCACCCAATTTCCCCAGCCTAATGTTCTGGCTTTCTATGAAATTATGTTGCCTCTTTTTACACATTTCATATTTTTCCTGGGATTATATGAATTTGTGAGTGTGAAGTTTTAACTTCTTATAAGTAAACATGGATATACAAAAAACAAAAATCAAACCATTATAAAGTAGTAATTATGTTTATTCGTCTATATCTTGTCTTTCTGTCTCCATCGCTCCACCCATCAATCCATATTATCACTAACTTTGCTTTTTCTCATTCTTCTTTTGCTCATTTTCTCTCTTACAAGTTTGTTTCCTACATGTCCATTAAATTTCCCCACCTATAGTCTCTGCACTGGCTGTTTTCTCTATTGTGGATTATATTTCTCCCAGATGCTTAACAGACTGAGTCTTTCACCTCTTTCAAGACTTTTTTTTTTAATTTTTTAACGTTTATTTATTGTTGAGAGAGAAGGACAGAGTGTGAGCATGGGAGGGGCAGAGAGAGGGGGAGACACAGAATCTGAAGCAGGCTCCAGGCTCGGAGCTGTCAGCACAGAGCCCGACGCAGGGCTTCAACCCACCAGCTATGAGATCATGACCTGAGCAGAAGTCAGACGCTTAACTGAGCCACCCAGGAGTCCCTATCCCTTTTAAATCACTACATATGGACTTCTTTTTTTCCTTAGCACTAACTACCTTCCAGTTTATATTACTCATTTATTGTGCTTATTGTGTATTTTTATGTAATCACGCTATAACACAAACCTTGTGAATGTTGTTAGTGTCTAAAAGAGAAACTTAATTACAGAGACACATATAAGATTTGTGCATGGTGTGTGGCGGTAGTTTCTTTATTCTCATTGCTGAGCAGTATTCCACTGAATGGGTACAATACAATAGTTTATCTTATTCTATTGGTGAAGGTAGTTATTGTTAATTTGGGGTTATTTCTAATTTTTGACTTTTAATGAAGCCAGAATATGGCTCATTGAAAATATCAACAAATTAATGAAAACTTAGCTAGAATAATTGTATTAGAAAGAGGAAGAACACAAATTGTCATTATCAGTAATTGAAGAAGGGTTAAAAAATCCTAAAGACATTAAGAGAATGAAAAGAAGTAAGTGCACAGTTTTTAACCAGCCAACTTGGCTACTTAGAACAAATTAAAAGAACTTTGCAATTGTGAGTTAGACAAAAAATTTTTAGATGTTACAAAAAAAAACCCACTAACACACAAACAAAAATGATAAATTTGAGTCTACCAAATTAAAACCATTTGATCTTCAAAATATAAAATGAAATACAGGAAAAAGCAAGTGTCATAATGGGTCACATAATTATATGACGCAATACATATAACTGACATAGGACTTGTAACCAGACTATATAGTCACTTCTTATGCCTTCATAATAAGGAGGACAAAAACTTGAGAGTATGTTAGCAAAAGATATGAAAAAGCATTTCAAAACAGTGATAGCGTAATGCTGTGAACACATGAAAAGATGCTGAAAATCATTCGGTCATTAGGGAAGTGTAATTTAAAACCACAATGAAATACACATTTATTAAAATAGCTAAAAATACAAAGTAGGCAATAGTTAAGTGTTAAATTAATTACACAAGGAAGCTGTTAGACTGAGGTAGTTCTAATGCTGTGGCTACTTATCTAAGCAAAACAAAATCTAATCCTGTAAGTGCCTCAAAGCTACAAAATCAAAATGCTTAGGACAGTCAATCACAAACAGCCAATGAGGCTTTAAGCTATAGGTCATCAAATAATTTCTTTTCTGCTTCTGTACTATTTCTATGTAAGTTTTTCTTGCAGCTCCTATCAGTGGAGCCCTCCTAATCACTTCCAGTTTGGCACTGCTCACTTAGAATAGATATTGGCTCAAATAAAATCTTATAAATTTTAATATGCCCTAGTTTATCTTTTAACGCAAGTATTGGTGAAGATGTGGAGGAAATGATACTCCAATAATCTGCTTAAGAGAATGTAAAAGTATGTGGTCTCTTTAAAAAGCACATCAGCATGAATGAATCTCTGAATTGCTATACCAAATGCAGGGAACAAGGCACAAAAATTTTAGACATGTTAAATGCTAGAAAATGCACACCAATTTTTGGCACAAATATGACAAAAAGCAGATTGGTTGTGCCTGGGACCAGATGTGGGTAAATAACAAACTGTAAAGTGTCACAAGGAATCTTTTGGAGATTGTGCGAGTGTCTTATATCCTTAGTAGTGGTTGTTGATGTGTGTGTGTGTGTGTGTGTGTATCTATATATCTATATCTATATCTATATATATATAGATATAGATATATATCGCCATCAAAACTCATTGAATTGTACAACTGAAATGGATGTAGTTTATTTTATGCGTATTTTCACTCTCAATAAACTAATAAAGAAAATAGTTGCCCCAAGCAGGTGGGATATCCTCAAAAATATTGAGGGAAAAACAAGAAAGAAGGAAGGAAAAAAGAAAAAGAAAGAAGGAAGGAAGGAAAGGGAAAATAAATGAAAAAGGAAACAAAGAAACTCAGAAATGGAAACTGGCCATTTGATTCTATTTTTTTTTAATTTTTTTTAATGTTTATTTATTTTTGAGACAGAGAGAGACACAGCATGAGCAGGGAAGGGGCCGAGAGAGAGGGAGACACAGAATGTGAAGCAGGCTCCAGGCTCTGAGCTGTCAGCACAGAGCCCGACGCGGGGCTCGAACTCACGAACTGTGAGATCATGACCTGAGCCGAAGTGGAACACTTAACCGACTGAGCCACCCAGGCGCCCCTGATTCTAATCTAATCTCATGTTCAATCTGTCTCCTCTGACACCTCATGGGCTTTTTATTAGAAAAAATATTTTTAATTTTTTTTGTTTATTTATTTTTGAGAGGGAGAGAGACAGTGTGTGAGTGCACGAGGGGCAGAGAGAGAGGGAGACACAGAATCTGAAGCAGGCTCCAGGCTCTGAGCTGTCAGCACAGATTCCAACACGGGGCTTGAACTCACAAATTGCGAGATCAGGACCTGAGCTGAAGTCGGACAGTTAACCAACTGAGCCACCCAGGTTCCCCTAGAAGAAATATTTAACTGCAAAATTGGTTCTATAATTACCCTCCAGCCAGATGTCACCAGAAACATATCCGTAATTGTTATGTTTATTAATTGTGTGTCAAGGGAAAATGCTCACCACAGAATATCTCAGTAAGAGGGTTAAAAAAAAAAACTTATGAAAGGATTTGGACTCATTTTAGGTGATTTTTGTAGGGGAGAAGGGATTTTGTAGGGGAGAAGGGGAAGTGGGACTGTCAGAAATTTGGAGTACAGGCATATATTGTCTTATTGTGCTTTATCTGCTGCACATTGCAGATACTTAATTTTTTACAAGTTGGAAGTAAATAGCAACCTTGCATTGAGCAAGTCTTTCCAACAGCATATCCTCACTTGGTTTCTCTGTGTCACATCTTGTTAATTTACATAATATTTCAACTTTATCATTATCATTATATTTGTTATGGTGACCAGTGATCAGTGATATTTGATGTTGCTATTTTAATAGTTTCGGGACACCACAAATTTTGCCCATATAATACTGCAAACTTAATAGATACACGTTGCTTATGTTCTGACTGCTCTACTGACCAGCCATTCCCCCATCTCTCTCCCTCTCTTTGGGCCTCCCTATTCCCTGAGACACAAGAATATTGAAATTAGATGAATTAAGAACTCTACAGTGGCCTCTATGTGTTGAAGCAAAAGGAAGAATCACACATATCTTACTCTACATCAAAAGCTACAAATGATTAACTTAGTGAGGAAGTCATGTTGAAAGCCGAGATAGGCTGAAAATTAGACCTCTTGTGCCAACAACCAAGTTGTGAATACAATGGAAAGTTCTTGAAGGAAATTAAAAATGCTACTCCCATGAACACATGAATTATAAGAAGGCAAAACAGCCAGATTGTTGGTAGGGAGACAATTTTAGTGGTCTCATCAAACCAGCTACAATATTTCCTTGAGCCAAAGCCTAGTCCAGAGAAAGGCCCTAATTCTGTTCAGTTCTATAGAGGCTGAGAGAGAGGTGACGAAGCTGCAGAAGAAAAGTTTGAAGCTAGCAGATGTTGGTATATGAAAGAAGCCATCGTCATGGCATAAAAGTGCACAGTGAAACAGCAAGTGCTGATATAGAAACTTCAGCAAGTTATCCAAAATATCTACCTAAGATAATAAAGGTGGCCACAATAAACAACAGACTGTTCAATGTAGACAAAACATTTGTATATTGGGAGAAGATGCCATCTAAGACTTCCATAGCTAAAGAGGAGAAGTCAATGTCTGGCTTCAAAGCTTCAAAGAACAGGGTGACTCTTTTATTAGGGGTGAATGCAGCTGGTGACTTTAAGTTGAAGCCAGTGTTCATTTATCATTCTGAAAATCCTAGGGACCTTAAGAATTGCACTGTGTCTACTCTGCCTGTGCTTTATAAGTGAAAAAACAAAACCTAGATGGGCACATCTGTTTACAACATGGTTTATTAAATAGGTTAATCCCATTGTTAAGATCTACTGCTGAGGGGAAAACAAACAAACAAACAAACAAACAAAAAAGATTCCTTTCAAAACACTGTTGCTCGTTGACAATGTACCTGGTCACCCAAGAGTTCTGATGGAGATATACAAGATTAATATTCTCATGCCTGCTAACACAGCATCCATTCTGCAGCCCATGGATCAAGGAGTAATTTTGACTTTCAAGTCTTATTATTTAAGAAATAAATTTCCTAAGACTATAGCTGTCACAGACAGTGATTTTTCTGATGGGTTTGATTTGCTGCAATCTCGTGATAAAACTTTAACACATGATGGTTTCTTCTTATGGATGAGCAAAGATGGTGATTTCTTCAGATGGAGTCTACTCGTGATGAAGATGCTGTGAAGATTGTTGAAGTGACAACAAAAGATTTAGAATATTACATTAACTTAGTTGATAAAGCAGTGGCAGGTTGTGAGAGGACCGACTCCTATATTGAAAGAAAAAAAAAAGGTGAGTAAAATGCTCAAACAACATCACTTACAACAAATTAGTCATTTGTGAAAGGAAGAGCCAATCAATGCAGCAAACTTCATTATTGTCATATTTTAAGAAATTGCCACAGACACCCCAACCTTCAGCAACTTTCACCCTGATCAGTCAACAGCCATCAACACTGAGGCAAGACCTTCCATTAGTAAAACGATTATGACTCACTGAGAGCTCAGATGATGGTTAGCAATTTTTAGCAATAGAGTGTTTTTAAATTAAGATATGTACATTTTTTAGACATAATGCTATTGCACACTTGATCAACTACAATATAATGTTAGCTTTCATATTCACCAAATAATTCATTTGACTCACTTTATTGTAATACTTCATTGCAGTGGTCTGAAACTGAACCCACAATTTCTCCAAGGTACACCTGTAATTCTGTACCTGTTTATTTTAACAAATTTTATCTATTAGAAGCACAAGGTTAAAGCTATAATTAGTAAAGAGCCAGTAGTTACTCATATTCATCAGGATAAATGTATATTTAATTGTTTTGCATTTTCGACAATAGTCTTGTTTCTTTACATTCAGACAAGATTATCGAGTTGCTTTGTCTTTGTCATATATATATATATATATATATTTACATTTTATTTATTTTTGATAGAGAGAGACAGAGCACAAGTGGGGGAGGGGCAGAGAGAGAGGGAGACACAGACTCTGAAGCAGGCTCAAGGCTCTGAGCTGTCAGCACAGAGCCCTACAAAGGGCTTGAACTCACAAATGGCGAGATCATGACCTGAGCCAAAGTCAGATGCTTAGCCGACTGAGACACCCAGGCGCCCCTGCTTTGTCTTTGTCTTGATCCATCATGGTCACAGAGTGGCCTTTTTTGATATTTATGTTTCATGAAATTGTTTATGCCTAACAGGAGAGCACCTAGAACTAGAGGTGAGTGAGTGCTATGCTAGCTCACATCAATACCAAAGCCTGGCTGATTGTACTTGACTAGCTCATGGATGTTGGGGCTGCTTTTCTCTTTCTCAGATCAAAAAAACCCTTGGAAAAGTGTCCTCACAAAGGAAGGGGGGGAGTTTGTTTTTAGTGATATTTGAGACAAAACAATATGCAGGTATTAAATAATTTTATGAATAACTGTTTAATAATATACACATTCCTAGAAGTTGAAGAAGTGTATGATTTTAATGAAAATGAATTACCAAAATTGATTAAAATTTTAGCCTGAATTGATTTCTCTACAAGTGGGCTAGACTAATCAGATTTTTTTTTCTGAAATTCGGAGTTTATCTGAGTAAAGTTTGTAGTCCTCCCATGTGCTTTGATCTAAAGAAGTTACTATTTTTTAATGTTCATATTCTGCCATGTGAAATGGCAGGATATAGATTGAACTAAAATCTAATGAACAAAATAAACACATATCAAAAGTAAAACAAGAAGTACCTTCTTTGACTCCCTGATGTCTCTCTAGTTTCCATTCCCATTTCTCTTCATGATCCAGCTGCATTATTAGTCTTGACCTTCATGAGATAGCCAGTATCATTATTATGTTCCCATTTTATTTGCCTAAAATAAAAAAAAAACTTTGTGTTTCTTGCAACAAACAATCCCACGTAATTCAAGATTAAATATCACTTCACTGTAACTATAAATATTTAATACAGGAATGAAAGGATGTTATATATTGAGAACATATATTTATGTAATATATGACACTAAGAGGTTAAATAATAATCCCTGCTTTGGTAATTTTAATTTATGTCTCTCATTGTTCATTCTTTATCATAACAGATCTAAGACAGACATGCACTTCAGAAATAGCTAAAAAAGATTTTAAAGTTTCATGTTCTTGTGTCTAATACAAGATGTCATGAGTTTGAGTATCCCAGATTGATGCTTAGAAAGGGAGAAGAAATAAAAGGAAGGAGAGAAAATAAGTATATTTCTGTCATTAATATTAGACAAGTTTGAATTCAACAAAAGCATTAAATGATATAAAGGGAATATTTATCAAATTTATAATCTATAATAAAGATATAGCTTTCCCAAATTCATGTGAATCTAATAGAATAATATTAAAATTGGGGTGCCTGGGTGGCTCAGTTGGTCAAGAGTCCGACTTCGGCTCAGGTCATGATCTCACAGCTCAAGAGTTTGAGCCCTGCATCAGGCTCTGTGATGACAGCTCAGAGCCTGGAGCCTGCTTCAGATTCTGTGTCTCCCTCTATCTCTCTTTGCCCCTCCCCTACTCAAGCTCTGTCTCTCTCTCTCTCTCAAAAGTAAATAAACATTCAAAAAATTTTAAGAAAAAAGAGTAGTATTAAGATGTAAAGTAGAACCTGAGAAAATATAGTAAAATTATGACACACTTCAATATATTGGAAGACTTTAAAATATTAGTCCAAATCCTTGAAAGTCTACCTAGTTAAAATATATGAGCCTATATATGGATATGTATATGAAAGATACTGTCTATTCTGTTGATAAAATATATATGTATATTAGTTCAATGTGGATGACAGACTCTAAGGTAACCCATGACCCCCTCTCGGTGTTCATGCCTTGGTCTAGTACCCTCCCCTTTCGTGTAGGTGGGAACTATAACTTGTTTCTAACCAATAGAATATGGCAAAGCTTATAGCATGTCATTCCCATAATTTTGTTACATCATACAAGATTTTGTTTTGGGAAGACTCTCACTCTTTTGCTGTCCTTGAAAGAGCAAGCTGCCAAGTTTAAGAAAGGGCCACATGGTTGAAAACCATGACGACCTCTAAGAGCTTAGGTGGCCCTTGGTTAACAGCCAGCCTAAATCTGAAGCTCTCAGTCCTGTAACCTGAAAATGAATTCTGCCAACAGCTTAAGTGAGCTTCAAAAATGACTCTTCAGTGACCCTCCGCCTAAAAACCCATCCCAGCTGATATTTTTATTACAGCCTGGCGAAACCCTGAAGCCAACAACCTAATTAATCCGTGCATCCACTCCTGACCCATAGAAACTGTGGGAAAATAAACGGGTATTGGTTTAAGTTGCTAAGTTTGTGGTAACTCATTACACAACAATAGAAAACCAATATAGGTGATTCTGTAAAAAGTATATACAAATGTAGAAGTGGTATTAGAACTGTAAGTGGGTGAAGACTGGAAGAATTTTCAAGAGCATGATAGAGAAAACTTAAGGTGCCTTGAGCAGATTGTTAGGGAAAATCTTCAGATAAAGATACAGTGGGTGAGGGCTCGGAAGGAAGGAACATGTTATTAAAAACTGGAGTTAGAGGGATTCTTGTGATGAAGTGACAGAATACTTAGTGCAGTTGACTCCTTCAGTTACACAGAAGGCAGAACCTGTAAGTGGTAAAACTTGGTCATATACCTAATCAGATTTCCTGGAAAAGTATTAGAGATGGTCACTCTTCCTGCTACATATAGACACATGGAACATGAGAGAGATCAACTGAGGTAGGAAATGTTAAGTAAATGGAAATGAGGACACAGGACTTCTACAAAGCCTAAGGACATTGTCTTTCAGGTATTTCGGCAGGACCACACATCTGGAAAAGATATGTGAGTGTGACTTTGCTCTAACGGAGTGGACTTCAATAAAATAAATGTGAGACATATAAAGTTCTTGATTAAATTATTTTAGTAGAAACAATGCCAGCTTGGACTAAAATGTAAATAGAGAATACAAAATGAAAGGTGATTATTCTACACCCCACAATTCTGTCTTTCTCCAAATATTTATTTTAAATAAATTATGTTCTATCTCTAATTATAAATATATTTTAAAACATAACAGTCTGAGTTATTAATTTTAAAAGTATATTTTTCTTTCAAATGAAAAATACACACACACAGATATATATAGATATATATAGATATATACACACACACACACACACACACACACACACCTGATGCTTTCAGTTCTATTTTGTCTTTTCCAAAAAAGTTATATATAATTAATTGCTTTTTTTTTTAAATTAATATTAATTAAAAATATATTTTACTCTACTACATTTGCCTTGGTTTGGTAATTTTTTTCCTGGATTCTTGAGAAGATGTGTGTATGCACAATTTGTTTTATAAATAGATTTAATTAAGATCATAAATCTCTCATATGTTGCCACCACACTTTTTAACCTGTGAATTATTTTGACAATAAATTAAAGTTTCTAAATAAATTTAACAATTTGGAGTCTGACTTACTGCCTTTAATGCTATGACACTGGGGAGGGTATATATCAAATATTTAGAAATTATGTAGCAGACACATATTAGTTATGGATTAACCGTTAGTTGAATCTCTGCATTATGCAGTCTGTTCTCTCTCTATAAAATCTATTTCCTTAAATTGTTAATTTCATCTAAAACTATTGATGTACATGTATACTGTTTTTGTTGATGTTTTCCAAAGTTACTGCATAATCTGTTCTTTTTTAACCTTAAGTATTTTGAGAATTTTTCTGGTATCTTAATTGAGGTAATAAAGGACAGAAGGCCAAAGAATTATGTTTCTGATTTCCATCACTTCAATTTAAATTTTATAAGTTAATATGCAATGATCAATTATTTTTGAATGACCATTCTTGGGAAAAAAAAAAGTTTCAGGAATGTTATAACTGGTCCAGAATAGGAATCTAGGGTTAGATCATAGAAGGACGGTCTCTACATTTTATCTGCTCACCCTTACCATCCTAAACTTTCCATTAAGAACCCATCATGTATGTATCTATTAGTCATAAATTTGTATGAATTCTTTTAAGACCTATTTATATTTTAATCCACTACCTTTTCAGCATAATGAGTCCTTTATGCATCTTACAGCATACATTTATACTACTTTTAATTTGTTCTCCCATCTACAATGCTTTCTTTAAGGGTCAAGGGATGAAGAAATCTGAACTGTACATGGGCTAAAAATGCATGGCCTTATTTTCAGTTTAAAATCTTCAAGCTTGGTTTAGATAATACTTATTATTGATATGACAATGAAAAATTTTAAATGCATCATGGATTTCCCAGAAAAAGATACATTAAACCTTTGGGTATTAAATAATCTGATGTTATTCTTTCTTAAATGCATATAGTTGTACACTACAGTGGCTACTTTATTTACATTACACAGGAGAGTGCCATTTAAGCCATAAGTACAACTCTACATAATTCAACTTAGTTTAAACATCTTGCTAGAGGAACAGTAATCAAATTTAGCTTCAGGACATATTGTAGACTAATACAAAAGCTCTATATGCACAGTTAAGATTATAGTACAAATGTGGTTCCTATTTTATTATTTGATGAATGGTATGTCAAAAAGTGTTATGCGATTCCATAATAAAAGATGCTATTATAATGCCTCTGCCCAGAAGGACAAAGTTAATCTTGCCGAGAGGACTTGAACTCTCAAATTCGAGAGTTAAGTAAGTTGCCTCGGGACTCGTCCTTTGAGTTCTTGGAGTGGAAGAAAATCTATGTGGGCATCCAAATCAGGTCTCCCAACTGTATTAGGCTTCCAAAAGCATGCCTTCTTGATGTTATATGTTTTATGTCAAATATTACTTTAAAATACATTCACAGTTAGATGTCTTTAAGCCATTAAAGCAGCTATTCCTATCAAATTCACCAAAAAAAAATCCATTTATGAACAAATAAGTGTAGTAGTTTAGATTTAAGGAGCAGGGATGTGTACACAACCCAACCACAAATTACTTGCAAATAATGAACTTCCTCCTTGACCCATCTCAATTCAATTAAAGCTTTCTAAGAAAAAGCATCATCACCACAAGGGTACAGTTCAAAATAAAAAAAATCTGAGAGCCATAAAATAAATTAATTTATTGGATTATATTATTGGCAAGTGATACTTGAACAGATGAGCTACCTAATAGATATGCTTCACTGGAAGAAAGATTCCATCAGCAATCCATGTGTATCTCAGAACATGATGTAGATGGGGTAATGGTGACCACGTGTGGATAATTAAAAGTGTGGTTCTGAAAGCTAGAGGGCATCTTGAATACAAACTTAATTTTTAATTTTATCTGAAACCAAAATGGCATTTTTATTTTATCGATTTGCAAACAAGAGCGTCTAGACAAAACATATTTGTGAAGAAGGTTAGTTTAGGTTCTCATTTTAAAGAGATCATCCCTTAATTCTGTGTAACACTGGAGTATTAGTAGTGTGGTTGGTAATGTTTCTCTAACCTATAAGGACAAAATGAAGCTTCACATGTTTTTATTTTTTGCAATATTACATCACATACTTTTGTGTGTAATGTATCATATGAACATCAAAGCTTTGAGATTTCTGTAAACTTGGAGACTCAAAGCAAGAAACATAATCATCTGGAAGAATTGTTGGAATAGCAACTCTGAGATGAAAAATCATGACTGACTAAAACAAGGCATTTAGAATGAAAGTATTTAACAATGGCACCGCTATTGTGATGCTATTAATAATAGACAATTGGGACAGAGTTCATAATGACTTAATCCCTAGTCCATTAACTTTTATGAATTTAATAAAAATCTATTAAAATGAAAATATGCCACATTGAAATTACCAAGCTTGGATATGCTTATTTTTGATGAGTTTCTAGAATGCATTCTGGTATGAATTTCCACCATCTAAGTGAACTGTGAAACAAATTGCTTTATTTACCATTATCCTAGATTTTGTTTTAGCTTGTCTCTTTTAGTTATTCGTAGAAACCAATATGCAGTATAACAAAACAAAGTATTACAGGAATTTCAAATTATTTTCACTGAATTTGTAGAAAACCAGCTATTGTTTAATGAACCCTGATGCTGCAGTTACTGATGGTTAAAACAATAAGTTAGAAATAAATAACTGTTTTTCTCTTCCTCGTTTGAAAGTGCTTGGCATTTTGCTACAGTAAAAAAACATAAGGCCCAATGTATATTTTCAAATGATTTTGTAATATTCTGAGAAAGCGATCTAGATGGATTAGGATGATAGGTTGTTGCTTAGAGAAAATTATATCAGAGCTATTGTCTTCTAAGCTAAAAAAAGAAAAAGTATGCTGGCTTAGCAGCAACAATGCTGAGAGAACAGCATCCCTAGTACATTCCCCTGTCTTTTTATACTAAGTAGTTGCCCTCATTTACACTTGTACTTTGACACAGAAATGGCGGATCTATCATTTTCTCTGAGCATGGTCTAAAATGTCTTCCTGACTTTCTATGTTTATAGATTTAGTTTTTAACACCCCAAATTTGAAATTGTTCACTTGTGTCACACATTTACACTAGTTTTGTAATTCTCATTTCTAAAAATTTACTTTATCATTCCATGCAAAATACACATATTTACTGTGAACTATTTTTTACCTAGAAGCTTAGTGTTGATTTCTCCAGAACAAAATGTAATGAAAGTAGCATCATGGGGCGCCTAGGTGGCTCAGTTGGTTAAGCGTCAGACTTCAGCTCAGGTCATGATCTCACAGTTAGTGGGTTCAAGCCTCTCGTCAGGCTCTGTGCTGACAGTTTGGAGCCTGGAGCCTGCTTCAGTCTCTGTGTCTCCCTCTCTCTCTGCCCCTCCCCACTCATGTTCTGTCTCTTTGTCTCTCAAAAATAAATAAACATTAAAAAAATAAAGTAGCATTGAAAATTCAGCATGATTTGGATAGGATGATACATTTTATTATCAACTTTGTACATTGAAATGATTTTGTGTTCAGAATAGGCTTCAATACACATGAAGTTTCATTATATATTTTTTGAGGAGTATAAATGCCTGTGCGATTAACTCAGGGAGGAACATGTACAGTAAAGGAAGAGAGAGGCTTATTTTGGTTAGAAAAAACATAAAACATTTTCTCCCTTAGCTTAAAGGGTGTTCTTAAATTAAGGAAATTTGTAAAAATTTGTGAAGAAATGGTGCAGATGAAGAGCTAAAAAAGCTGTCTTTTCTTTCCCCAGCTCCATGGGTTTGTGTTCTAGGATCTTTAGAGACGTAAATATTTAAGTGAGAGTACATATCACACCAGGATATTTTCACTGTCACACTAAAAGATGATAGTAAACTTACCAAATAAAGATGTAAGCAATAAAATGAGAAAAAGTCTTGACTGAACATAATAATAAAAATAATAATAATAATAATAATAGCAATAAAGGAGGAAACAGCACAATAAGGGCTGTAGTGACTAACATTGATTTAAGACCTATTATCTGGCAGGCAGTAGAAAAGGCAATTTCTCCATAATTTTATTAAAGCATTGTAAGAAATCTATGAAATAATTGTGATCAAATTCCCAACATATACCATGCCTAGTTTAGAAAAGCAAATGATTTAAGTGACTCGTTTTCAACATTTCTCACAGAGAATGAGAAAGGGTCAGAATGACTGGTGAAATATGGTAAATTTAGTACTAAAAGCAAAGAGCAGATGACCAATGGGCTTTCATTTCTTCCTTTAAAATATAACAGGAACCACATTATGGATTATGCTTGCAAGGCAATGCTAGGACTCTGCACGACTTTGTAATATGATAAAGACTCTGGGAGGTCTGTGACATTATATGTAACATTATGTCTATGTGTACTTTTCCCAAAAAGTATGTTATCAATTTTTATAATCATCTTTTTCTGCAATAGAATCTCTCTCCCTTCCCCACCCTTTTAAAAAATAAATATTTGTTTGTTTATTTATTTATTTATTTATTTATTTATTGTAGTAAAATCCTATATGTTCAGGAAAGTGAGAAACTGGGAACTGGAAACACTGCATTTGCATTGGTCTGCACTAAGGATAAATCTCAAAGGCCAGAATGTAATGTAGTTGCCCAATGAACAAAGAAAACACAAGGCTTGACAAGAGCGAGAAATGTTGGTAGAAGAAATTTGGATAAAATTGTCCTCCTAGAGGCATTAATATGCACATTTCTTGATTAGAATATTGTACTGAAAGACACAGCTAGTATGAGGCCAAACTGGGATGGGAATGCCATGTTGTTTTCGGGTATACAATGCAACCCTAAGAGAGCACTACCTGGTGATATGTCTCTGATCGTCCAATAACATGACAATGCAAAGGGCAGAGTGCAAGAAGGGAGTAATGTAGGAAATGCCTACCTGAGATGTTGATAAATAGTTTTAAATTGTTTTGACTGAATTCATATGAAGTAATAGCGTTCTGTGATTTTAATCTCTAATATTAAAATAATTTTAGAAATACAAATATGTAGTTATAGTACAATTATAAATCTAATAAAATCTCTACCATTACTAGAACTTATCTAAATTGGAAAGTAGGTTTTAAGTGCATTTTCTAAAACATCCAGAGTGTAATGAACTCAACGTGGGGACTATTTCCTGTAGTCTCAGTATATAATGATATGCTATTTTGAAATATAAAGTGGGTTTTCATTTGGAAAATGACAGGCCCAAAAATCCTCTTGTTTATTTGCTAATAAGTCATTTTTTCAACCCACAAAGGAAAATTCCTTTAAGAGTTAGTTCTACTGCTGTGTAAAGTTATCTTGGAAAATCACAGCATTATAATTGAGACTCATGATTCTGTTAGTTGTAATATTTATCCCTGAAATCATTTAAACACCTTTCATAATATAAATCTTTATACATTATAGCTCATTTAACAGCCATTAACGCATCTTCCATCTCAAGTCAAGTGTACTTACTAATAATGACTTAATTTTATTACTTAGACATGGTTTTACATTATTGGCCATCTTATATGAACTCTGGGCAGTTTAATATGTAAAGCTTCAGCAAAATATATTGCTAATCTCTTGATGTATCATGTGGGTGCTAAAATTTAACAAACAATCACATTTAGCATAAAATACTTGTAAAATATGCCTTTTGTAGGGCAGAATTTAAAACAAAATGTTAATATATCTAATTTCAAAGATTAAGTTAAGATGAATCTATAACATTTAAAAAATACTTAAAGTGGTGAACTCACAGTAAGTACACACAGTAGAACTGAACACATGTATATTTGAAGCATTTACACAAACATACACATTATTGCCAGAAATACTAATAACAATTAAATCAAGAAAATTCCTCAGAAATTTAAAATTAGCCTTCATAGCCTGCCATCAATTTATTTAGTCAAGGAAATCCTACATTGAGCTAAAACTCAGGGTGAAATACACCATAGGTTGTTCAAGGTACAATTCTGAGTCAACCAGTACAATTCTAGAGTCTAGAATTTAAAAGGTAAGCTTAATGTAAACACTCTATTTCACTGATAATTCTTCTTTAACTTGATTTCACTTTTGGTTGCTTCATGTATCCTCTATGGGAAACTGAGTGAATAAAACTCCTAACATGGTGAAACATTACATGACAATTTTCATTTATGCCTCAGGTTTTTTCTCTTTGATCAAAATAGTACCAACTGCATATAAGTCTATTGCAAAGATCAAATTTATTATTAAGTGTTTTCATTTTAATGCCATTTTGATATAGTTTTAATAATGTAATTTCCAAAAAATAATAAAATTTCCAGTTGTTAGTTGATAGTACATAGAAATGCAATAGATTTCTCTCTTCGACCTTTTATTAGGTTACTTTACAAAATTTGTTTTTGTTCCAGTCACTATTATGTCCATTCTTTTGGAGGTTTTTGTAGATTTCTTAGGACTTCCTATTTCCCTGCACATGTAGTCTGCAAATAAAGACTGCTTTATTTCTTATTTTCCAAACTTCATGCCATTTATCTCATTTTCTTGACAACTTGAAATCGGCAGGATATCCGCTACATAATGGAATAGATGTGATGAGAGTTGGTATTCTTGCCTTGTTCTAGATCTTAAGAAGAATGTATTGACTGATACGAACTCAAGTTTTTGGTTTTGTTTTTTGCTTTTTCATAGATAGGCTTTATTAGATTGAAGGACTTTCTTGCATTTCTAGGTTGCTGAAAGTTTTTCTCTGTAATGGATATAGAATAGTTCAAATGTGTTTTTCTGCATCATTGAAGGTGATTGTATTATTTTTCCTTTTATTCTGTTCATTTATAATGATTGATTTTCAAATATTGTGATATCCTTGCATTTCTTGCATAAACCATACTTATCAATGGTATGCTAATTATTTTGTGGATAACTGAAATCATATATGAGCAGATTTCAGTAGCATATCTAGAGAATTTTAGCAAACTGCAATTTTTATCTTTTATTATCTTTGTTTATGATATGTAATTGGTCTGTAGATTTTCTTGTAATATCTTTGTCTAGTTTTGATATCAAGATTTTTTTATAAATTGAGGATATTTTAGCATTTTGTGTCATCTTCAATATTGATTTAATTAGACTTTTGTTTATTTTTGTAGTATAGATGCAGAGAAACTGGAAATTAACAAGAGTAGGGTGAGTACAGGCATAGAAACACATTTTCTGACACTGTAGCCCAAATATTTGCATACATGAGTAGACATAAACAAGATAGTAGAAAACTCTGAATGAAGATCAGGGAAAAATTAGCAGTGAAGCTTTAATCTCTCTTCCCGTTCTGAACTGCAGGAGAGACTCTGAAACAGGGTGTCCTACTCTCAGCCCAAGATCTATCTGTAGGATGGCAATAGCTGGTAGTCTGCATACAGATTTTACATACTTTGGCACGATAAATAAAAATCTGTCACAAGCTTAGTGGTCTACATAAGGTGGTGGCAATCCTGAGAAGACAAGAGGACAGAGCAAAACCCAAGTTCGAATTGAGGGAGACATGGAATACAGCAACTTTTCTCAGTAAATAAAGGCAAGATTCAAGATCATCAGCCACTGAGGCCAGAAGAGGCCTGTCACACCTTGCAGGAGGACCAATGACTGTCATAGCCAAGCTACACTCAGCAGAGATGGGGTCTGAGAGTCAATGATCTTCTCCAACAGAGCTGCTTTTCTGACACTAGAACATTGTATTATCCCCACCTTCCATCTCAGGAGTTTAACTCCTACTGAGAATAAACAAGAGAAGAAAGAAGGTGAAGAATTTCAGAAAGGCTATGCATATACTCTGAAAGAAATAAAACTTTGCTTCATGATAACTAAGTATACAGGTGAATTTGGATGAGAAGTCACAGAGTAGACTGATGGTAACACATAGGCTAAAACAAATGGCCTTCTCTAGGCAGATGATGGCTTCCAGTGTAAAGGTGAACTCAACACTACAAAAAAAAAAAACAATCCTTTTCACATCTGTGTGGCAGTTTGTAAATCATGACCCTTTTACGTGTAGAATCACGATATTCTTAAATAACCTAATTCTATTATAAAGATATTTTTCTTAGAACAACCTGTACTCAATAGTCTCTTTAGCTCTCAGGTTGTTTTAAAATGTTTCATACCCCCTCTAAGACAAAGAGTAATAATAGAGGAAGCAGTGCACAGTAGTCTACATTATTCCGTCATAAAATGGAACATCTGAAAAACTGACTTGATAAGCAATTATCATATGTATTTTTGCATAGCAGTCAGTCCTCTAACTTACAAACAGATTGAGTTCCAAAAGTTCATTTGCTAGAAGATGTGTAGAACTCAGAACATATTTTCCCTCTAGGAACAATGTTGGATGTGGTAGTCAGGGTATTACACAAGACTAAAAAGCCTATCAAATCCATAATAGTTAAATTTAGTTTAATAAATGTTTACTGAATACTTCTGATAGGCACTGACTGCTTGTGTTAGGCTCTGAGGATGCAAAGATTCACAGCCTTGCATTCAAATATCCAATATCTATCTGAATTAATAATAAATGTTTGCAACATGTAAATACTTACTGAGCACCTACTTTAGGTGCCGGGGGGTTAATGTAAACAAAATATGGTTTTCTTTTAAGGAGCATGCTTTTAAGTAGAGGGAGAACACACACCCACTTGACTAAGTTATGTATGGCTAAAGTCATATCATAAGGAAGGGGCTGGATGGTGTGTATGATAATAAGAGAGGACACTGCTCTTGTTTGGTGGATGGTTTCTCAGAGGAAAGCTGACATAAAGAATTATTGGGGTTTACCTAAACCAATCTGTGGAAAGAGTGGGAGGAGAAGGACTTCCTGGCATGAATAGAAGTCCTTAGGGGAGATAATACATTTAGAGGGGTTCCAGCAGTTATGCATCTCGGGTTGACTACACATAAGTAATGAACAAATTGATGAAATATACATAAGTCAGGGATTGCCTGATAATTAGGTTATGTTGCATAAGTACTTTTAAAAATCTAGCTGAATTGAAAAGTATTCCAATTAGGCATCCAATTATATTTCCAGTAAAAAATGTGGTTTATAATGGTTTGCTAAAAGTCCTGGTCCAATACATGGAAATAATTGGAAGATTTTTCACCTTGTTTCCTTGTTCTTTTATTCCTGAATAGAACCTAGTGTGAATGAGCCATGATTTCACTGCCAGATACGGTTCAGGCTGTGCACTCTGTTGTTTCTATGATGATCAATTTGCCAATATGGTGTATTTCATGTATTAGATTGTACAGCAATGCCCCCACAGCAAATCACAATTATGGTGTTCATGACCCTCTGACCCTGACTCTGGGCTTAGCCCTAGAACTTACTTTGGCCAAAAGAACATTAGCAAACCAGACACAAGTAGAGATTTGTCAGGCATCCATGCTGTGGGACATGTCCTTACTTGCTGCTGGAAATTCTTGTGTCAGGTAAATAAGCCTGCATTGAACTACTATAAACATGTAGTCCCACCAATAGCCATACCCAACTGCCACACACACATGTATGAAGAAACCATCTTAGAACATGCAGCCTCATTTGAGCTTGCTAAGTAACTGGGCTTCTTGAAGGACTCAGAAGACAGCAGCATCACAGGCCAACAGAGTCCAGCACAAGATGCTGACCTACATGATTGTGAAGAGGCAGTTGTTTTAGGCCACTGTGTCCTGGCATGATTGGTTACAGAGAAGCAAATAACTGATGATATTCACAAAAGTATTTGGAGAAATCAAATAATTCATTTTTCATAATACAAGTGTTTGTGGATTCACAAGATCTCTTACAAAATGGAGAAAATGTGCACGTTACCTTGTGTACCACTAATTAAATCTCTGTTTTTTGCTATAGGATAAAATTCATGAAGTTTTTATAAATATATTGTCACACCATTTATTTCTTCATCCACTTAGCCTTCCCTTCAGTAACTTAACAATATTTATTGAATGGCCACCACAAGTCAGATACGGTACTAGTTGCTTTGTAAGCAATGGTAGGTAAGACAGAATCTCTGTCCTCAGGTCTTTCCTTCCTTCAAGGAATAAATGCAGACAGGTAGACATGCACTCATACTACAAGGTTCAAGTGTTGTGGGAGATTCAGGATCCCCTGGGACAAAGGCTTCCAGAAATGAATTCTTGGAAAAAAGAAATATGTCTGCTAAGCCTGCCTCCAGAGTCTAGACTTATAACCATTTATATGTGTACTTTAGATCATTATTAAACAACAGTGTTATAAGTAGTAGCCACTCTCTTACTATGGTATTTTAGCTTCTAATGTTAATAATGTGAAGATGAAATACAAATGTATGGCCAACTAACCTTTGACAAAGCAGGAAAGAATATCCAATGGAAAAAAAAAAAAAGACAGTCTCTTCAGCAAATGGTGCCAGGAGAGCTGAACAGCAACATGCAGAAGAATGAAACTGAACCATTCTCTTGCACCATACACAAAAAATAAACTCAAAATGGATGAAAGACCTAATTGTGAGACAGGAAACCATCAAAACCCTAAAGGAGAAAGCAGGCAACAACCTCTTTGACCTCAGCCGCAGCAACTTCTCACTCAACACATCTCTGAGGGCAAGGGAAATAAAAATAAAAGTGAACTATTGGTCCATCAAGATTAAAAGCTTCTGCACGCAAAGAAAAAATCAACAAAACTAAAAGACAACTGACAGAATAGGAGAAGATATTTTCAAATTACATATCAGATACATGGTTTGTATCAAAAATCTATAAAGAACTTGCCAAACTCAACACCCTAAAAACAAATAATCCAGTGAAGAAATGGGCAAAAGACATGAATAGATACTTTTCCAAAGAAGACATCCAGATGGGCAACAGACACATGAAAGGATGCTCAACATCAGGGAAATACAAATGAAAACCACACTGAGATACCACCTCACACCAATCAGACTGGCTATAATCAACAACTCAGGAAACAACAGATATTGGTGAGGATATGGAGAAATGGGAACTGTTGGTGGGAAGGCAAACTGGTGCAGCCGCTCTGGAAGACAGTGTGGAGATTCCTCAAACAATTAAAAATAGAACCACCCTATAACCCAGAATAGTACTGCTAGGAATTTATCCTAGTACAAAGGAATTTATCCAAAGGAGTACTGATGCATAGGGGCACATGCACCACAATGTTTATAGCAGCACTTTTAACAACAGCCAAATTATGGAAAGAGCCTAAATGTCCATCAACTGATGTATGGATAAAGATGTGGTTTATATATACAATGGAATACTACTTGGCAATGAGAAAGAATGAAATCTTGCCATTTGTAACAACATGGATGGAACTGGAGGGTATTATGCTAAGTGGAATAAGTCAGTCAGAGAAAGACAGATACCGTATATTTTTCCTCATATGTGGAATTTGAGAAACTTAACTGAAGACCATGGGGGATGGGAAGGGGAAAAATAGTTTCAAACAGAGAGGGAGGTAAACCATAAGAGACTCTTAAATACAGAGAACAAACTGAGAGTTGATAGGTGGGGTTGGGGGAGGGGAAATGGGTGATGGGCATTGAGGAGGGAATTTGTTGGGACAGGCACTGGGTGTTGTATTTAAGCGATGGATCATGGGAATCTACTCCTGAAGCTAAGAGCACATTGTATACACTGTATGTTAGCTAACTTGACAATAAATTATATTTAAAAAATAATTTTAAATTTTTTTAACGTTTATTTATTTTTGAGACAGAGAGAGACAAAGCATGAATGGGGGAGGGTCAGAGAGAGGGAGACACAGAATCTGAAACAGGCTCCAGGCTCTGAGCCATCAGCACAGAGCCCGATGCGGGGCTCGAACTCACGGACCGAGAGATCATGACCTGAGCCGAAGTCGGCCGCTTAACCAACTGAGCCACCCAGGCGCCCCTAAAAAATAATTTTAAAAAGATGAAATAAAAGTTATTTCATGGGGAGCCTGGGTGGCTCAGTTGGTTAAGCATCGGACTTTGGTTCAGGTCATGATCTGAGGGTCAGTGAGTTTGAGCCTCCTGTGCGGCTCTGTGCTGACAGCTCAGAGCCTCGAGCCTGCTTCAGATTCTGTGTCCCCTTCCCCCTCACTTTACCCCTCCCCTGCTCATGCTCTGTCTCACTCTGTCTCTCAAAAATAAACACATTTTTAAAAAATTAAGAAAAGTTATCTCTGTATCTTTACTCATCAGGCTTATATCAAAGGCATTCAGTATTCTCAGGATTTATTTAAAAGGCCCATGTTAAACTCAGACTGCTCTAATGTGTTAAGAATAGTACAAAATGCTGTGTATGTCCTGATCCTCTTTACTTCACAGATATGAAATCTTTTGCAAAAGCTTGAATTCATGATAACAAACCAAACTAAACAAATTAATGGAAGAGGCCAGGCCTGAAATAGTTATGCCAGGCACAACGAGAACAAAACTTTCTCTTGAATTCAGGCTGCCAATAATACACTATAATCAAATTTGTATTGCGGTCATGGGAAAAGAGAGGATTGTGTCTACATTCTTTGTCTCCTTGGACTACTTTCAGACAATAGGTTTCCCTTGTTCGTTCACAAGCAATGTCCATGTCTTTGCTTAAATGTGCATAATGACCTTCCCGATTTTCAATAGCATGGAATCATCATAGTCTTAAAGAACAGCTCATGCCACATTATCCTCATGTTTGTTTTGTAATGCTCCTTCAATAGAACTTTCAGATTTTGCACATGCATCTCCTTAAAGAAATCCCATTTTAATAGGAATTGTTCCATATGCCAATGGAAGTATACTCTATCAATTTACAGATGACTTTAAAAAATAACTTCCAGGGTATGTATGTACATTTGTGTGTGTGTGTGTGTGTGTTCTAATAAACCTCAAACAAGATCATAGTGTGTGTGTGTGTGTGTGTGTGTGTGTGTGTATAGCATGCATTTTCATTTTACCAGTTGTGTACAGATAAAAGAATACTTATTTATGTGTAGAAACTTAATGGACATCGCATGCATTATTACCTGAACAAAAATAAGCAAACCTTACATGTTTAAATGTCTCTTGAGTTCCTGTTACAAAATTCAAATTCTGAGGTCATTTATGCCCTTGAAACTTACTTTTCAGTTTGTCCAGTTCATAAGTAAATGCCAGCCACAATTCTCACCAACCATCTTTCTTCTCCAAAGTTCAACATCTATGTCTATCTAAACTCTTCCTCACATATTGTGTGTGTGCGTGTGTATGTGTGTGTGTGTGTGTGTGTGTATGTGTGTGTGCGTGAGAGAGAAAGAGAGAGAGAGTACAAGGGAGAGAGAGAGAGATTGATAACTGATAACCAGAAGGCTGGAAAAAGATGTGATTAAAATAGACAGCAATAAGTTAATGTCACTGGCATATCTCCCCATCACCCTTTTAACAAATAATGTTGGGATAATGGACAGCCACATGCAAAAACTATGAACCAGAAATGAAATTTGTTATCTTCTATAAAAATTAGTTTATTATAGACCATATATATAAATGTACAATAAAAATCTATAAAACTTTTAGAAGAAAACATTGGAGAAAATCTTCATTTCCAGGTAAATAATTTTCTGATGTGACATCAAAGTCATGTTCCTTCAAAAAGCAGGTAAATCGGACTTGATAAAAATTGAAAACTTTGCTCTGTAAAAGACACTGAGGTAATGAAAAGACAGCTACAGACTGATGGATTAAGTATCCAACAAATGTCATGTATTAAGAATATATAAATAGCTCTCAAAACATAACATTAAAAAACACAACAACTCAAATTAAAAAAAACTGTGAAGAAGCATGAACATTTTAATAAAGAGGCTATACTGCTAACAGATAAGAACACATAAAATATTCCATATTATTAGGAAATAAGGAAATGCAATTAAAACCATGATGAAATATTATTATATCCCTGTTAGAATAGCTAACATTAAAAAATAAGATGAAGTTATAGTGAGGATGTGGAGGAACTGGAACACCCCATGCTTTGCTGGTAGAGAAGGCAAAATGTTAAGAAACAAACTAGAAATAATTTGCCAATTGACTTTCTTTTCTTGGAGATTTTTTTCTTCCTAGATCTGTGAATTCCTTGACTCCCTGATATCTTGCTTTCTGCTTATGCTGAGCCCCAAGCCACCTTAGAATTGGAAAATGTGTTGAGATAAAACATAGTGGATAATGTACTCATATCAATGCAGAAAGAAGTTCAACTTTTTCATGAATTATTGTATTTCTGCTTCACACCATTATCATAAAAATCCCTACTTGCTTAGTTGAAATTTTAAAAAATAAACTTTCTTACTTTTGTCCCCAAACTTTTTCACACATGAAGATTTTCATTTTTTTATCTTCTATAGTAATTTATATAAATTATTTGCTCTATATTTTATTTTCCTTATTTTATACTACCATAAAGTAAGGCATTCTTACTAACACTGGACCATTTTGCTGTTGCAAAATGAACTTGCTATAATACTTTCTTTGCAATACAATCTTTGTTTTAATCAGACTAGTCTGCATCAAACTATAAAACTGTTATCACTAATTTATTGTCATATTTCAAATATCATCCACTATATTCTTCTTTTCTGAGTGCAATAAACCAGATATCTCTTTAAGTAAGATCTCTTACTTCCATTAAAACTCCATCAAGACCCAGAGCTTTATGTTACTTAAAAACAGAGCTAAGTGTTTTTCAAGAAAAGACAATTATATTTTTGAACAAGATGGTTTAATGCATTAAAAATATTGATTTTCCCTTTGTCAATTGCAAAATACAAAACAGAGAACATATAAGTAACTGAGAATCATTCCTATTAAAGTTAAAATAATTGAAAATACCATCTACCTGAATTTTAAAGTATGCATCCAAATAAAAACCAAAGTTTGATAGAATGAAAAATTCAAAGAATGTTAAAGGCTAAGCCATCCAACAAAGTTCTAATCAACTGACTTAACATGTAATTAATAACGTTGAATAAATATCATATATGGTTAGAGACAATTTTGTTATTTTTTATTTTTAAACTAGAAATATGTTAACTATATCCAAATAAAAAAATACTACATGTATTTTATTGGACACTTTTGTGCTAAATTTTGATGTCTAAAACTCACACTTTCTTTGCAAAATTGCCCCTTATTTAATAAAAATCATTTGATTTCTATGTTATCCTTCCTAAAGAGCTTACAGTACTGAGCTTTTTATTTTAATGTTTGGATGGTGTTTATAGTAATGACAGCTATAGCATCATCTGCAAATACAGTTTCTGCCAGGCACTGAAAATAACAACTTCTCTAATCTTTACAACTCTCAAAGACACATGTTATCAGCCTCATTTTTGAGAAGGTCAAAGTTTTCAGATGGCCAAGACTCAGACAGGTAAGTGGCCGAAGCACGGTATGAGGCCAGTTCCCCAACTCTAAATTCTCTGACGTTTCAATTGCATGTGAACATCTTTTCAATGATGTTACTGGTAATTTGGAACAGCTCAGCAAGATCCTTTCCTGTAGATTTTAAGGGATACAAGCCCAATGAAAATAAAACAGGTGATTCTCTTTTTGCTGTTTGCATAAAATATCTGATGTGTCAGAGATTCAAATAAAGCTGTTTCTTAGAATACCTTTGGAACAATTATGCCACCTGCAGTCATTAACTTGAAAGCCGTGAATTTATAAATGCAAAAGAAACTTGTGACATGGGGATGGGAAGAGGTGCAGTGAAATACGACCTGATAACTCTCTACATACTGCTTTATATCCATTATATCAATAACATTTATTGCAATTTATAATTTGGCATGATAATATACCTGATGAACATGACCTTTGATATTTCCAACATTCTGTTAAGTCTCAAGTCTTTCTGCTGACCAAATTTTTTTCAAGCCAGTGATTATTTTACAAACCAGTGATAAAGGGAATTGTCATAGAGCAAAACAAATTAAAGAGGTAAGTTTTTTTTTAAGAGCAAGCAGAGGGTAATTGTGTTGAAGTTGCTTTAGAAAATGTGCACATCTAAAATTATCTCGAGTCCTGAAGTGTCTCATCTGCTTTCTAATTTTCTACAAGATGCTTTTAATATTTTGAGATTTATATTAAACCACGGGGGTCTGAAAGATTTCAGGAACTCTTGCATATGCATCAGAGATAAACAATGAAGTAAATTAATAAAAGAAGATCACAATTTAGATGTTAGTGGCTATAAATTCCACTGCTATTCCTTTAACTATATGGCTCCTAGTTTTCTAATTCTGGCTTGAAATGACACTGATGCACACACATGGAAGTAGCTGGCACATTCTAACTCCCTCTCCAGCTTCTAGTCATACGTGAAAGTGCTACATTTTGGTCACAAGCATCTAGCTGTTTTAAATAATAGCAATTTTTCAGTTTGGGATCAGCTTTTTCCCCCTACCAAATGAAGTACGGAAATACTAAAATCTCAGTGATTTGGGCAATTTCTCTTCCATTGCCAAGGGTTGTGTAACAATAAATAAAGATCCCAAATACTGAATTGAGATGTGTTGTTTCGTTTACCATTTGTTTCAAATCAATTTTTCTTCTTCCCGGAAAGAAAACTCTGGAAACCCATTACCAAATTATGCAAGCTATTCCTTATATCATTAAAAAATATAAATAGCAGATAATATTTTTTCCTACCAAAATTTACTTTCTCGTGAATACAATCTTCATTAAGACAAAACTTGACTAAAAACACAGTTAAAGAACAGAAGGAAAAGATACAGCCTGGATAAACTAGAATGTCTGGAGTGTTTATATTTTATAACTAAATCTGCAATATTTCCTAGGTCGTCAGAATCCCAGGTATCCTACACCAAATATTTCCTGCAATTCAAAGTGATGAATACATGTGAAAGAATATTCTTATTGAAACAAGATGCAGAGAACTTTTTCTATATTCTGGCTGTTATGGGAGGTAAAATCAGCATGAATTGCTCTATCCATTTAATAAAGCCTCTGATATATAACAGTACCATACACAGTCCTTGCACTACAACATTATCAAACCTGGGATCCACCTGAAGGAGACTCTATAGAATAACGTGAAGGAGTCTTTCCAAATTTAACTTTTATTCACATAAGTAGTTCATATAAATTAAAATATATACACCTTTACTTTTAATCGGTATTGGAGAGAACATGAGTGATAATTACCATCAGGGAACGTAGAATCTTTTTTTGTGCAGTTCAAAATATGTATCAGATATCTTAATTCATCAGTCACCATGGTAAAAAAGATTTCCATGTGTATTAATTTCTTAAGTTATAAAAGCGTGTATTGTAAAAAAGGAAAAGATAGGTAGGAAAAAGGAAAAGATAGGTATTCTTTGTAGCAAATAAATAATCTTTTAAACATGTAAATTGAACTATATGTATAGAAAAGTACACATAGTTAGTGTATACTTGCTGAATTTTCAAACACTAAAAACACATATAATTAACCCCTGAAATTCAGATTACTGAGATTTCTTTTTAAAATGGGATAGTATAGTTTCTGTGAGGTCCTAAAAGATATAGAAACTCTACAGACTTCAAAATAGTTGCTAGGTTATCTGTGAATTGTCACTGATATGAATTAAGAATTTTTTCCCCTTCAATAGTTTACTGGGTTTTGGGGGAGGTGGGTGTTTGTTTTGGTAGAGAAACTATGTTAAATGTAAGAAATCCATTTGAAATATTTCTAGTGTCAAAAGACAAGAAGGAAGGGGTATCATAGATTGAAAATTTTGCCAATATAATAACTGAAATCTTCTGATTCTGCCCATGTTTTTGAGTGATCACAATCAAAGCCTGTAAAATCACTTTCCATCTAGAGACAGCTAATGTTGAAAACTAAGGCATAAATGACTAAAATAAATTCAAACACGCACTAGGGGTAAGTCACAAATTATTTGGAACTGGTATATTCTCGTTATGTTATACATATACATAGCTACAATATCAAATAAACCAGTCTCTAATAAGATGAATGTGTAGATTTTGAAACCAGAAAAATGTAGTACAGAATCCCAGCTCTGTCATTTAGTGGCTGTGTATCCTTCAAGCCTAGTCTTCTCAATTGTGAGAAAGGGAAAA